>NC_053147.1:5807412-6432412 GCF_016808335.1 Panicum virgatum
TGTGTAGAGGCCACCGCTCGAACCTGTGACCTCTCGGTTCACAGGTGGCAAGCACTACCACTTGCACCAGACTGCCCTTTTCCTTATTCTATACGTGGACCACATTCTACTTGCAAGTAGTGATGTCGGTCTACTACTACAGACAAAGAAATTTTTGTCCTCACATTTTGACATGAAAGATCTTGGTGAAGCTTTATTTATTTTGGGAATTGAAATTCACCGAGATAGAAGAAAAGAGGTATTAGGATTGTCAGAGAAGGCTTACTTGAAAAAAGTTCTAAAAAAATATAGTATGCATGCATGTAAGCCTTCACCTGCTCAATAGTCAAGGGCGAAAGATTTGGAAAATTTCAATGTCCCAGGAACCAATATGAGATCGATCAAATGAAAGCGGCTCCATATGCTTCGGCTGTCGGAAGCCTACAGTATGCTCAAGTGTGTACACGCCCTGACTTGGCATTTGTTACCAGGATACTTGGCAGATATCAAAGTAATCTAGGACAGACACATTGGATAATAGTAAAGAAAACTTTGCGCTATGTGCAAGGCACAAAAGACCTCATGTTAACGTATAGAAGATCTGATACTCTAGAGATAAAAGGGTACTTAGATGCAGACTTTACGGGAGACAGATGATTGGAAGTCCATGTCTAGTTATGTTTTTACTCTCGCATCTCGCAGGGGGGCTATATCGCGGAAAAGCTCCAAGAAAAGTCTCACTGCATCATCAATGATATGCAGAATTTGTTGCATGTTATGAGGCCTCGGGGGCAGGTTGAATGGTTAAAGAAATTCATACCTGGTTTAAGAGTGGCAGCCATCATTCAAAGACCACTCAGAATGTACCGCGACAATGAACCCGCAGTGTTCTATGCTCACAACAATAAGTCAAGTGGTGCTGCCAAACACATTGACATGAAGTTTTATATTGTGAAAGAGAAAATCCAGGATTATTCCATTAGTCTTGAGCATATAAGCACAATGAAAATGCTTGCGGATACGCTCACAAAAGGCTTACCACCCAACGTGTTCAGTGAACACGTAGCCGGCATGGGTTTAAGGGAAAGCCTGTGATTCCTGGACTATATAGGGCCCAAAAAGTTAAAGAGTGTATGGTAGCTGTTGAACCTATCGGCAACTGACCGTGACGATGAAGCATGCTCTATGTGCTAATCTGTGATGAAACGAGTAAAGTTAAAAGTGTTAAAGATGAAGTATAAAGTTGAAAGGTAAAGTGAGATCAAGGAGGAGAATGTTAATGTCGATCTCGGACTGGGCTTTTGCCCAATGGCAAAGCCCAGCTCAGACTCCTCCTCGCGCCCTGATCGGGGGGCGCCCAACCCTTCACTGGTTGGTGGCCCCTGTGGCACAGCGCTACAATAAATAGGGGTGGGGGCCGGCTCGGGGCGCTCGGTACGAGGTTCACCGCGCCGCCAAGCACCCCACCCACAAAAACCATAATCCGATCTAGTAGGGGGGCGCTGGAGTCACGGGAAGCTTCACCGCCGCCGCCATCAAGCCTAGTTCGACGGCGTAGCTGCCATCATCCACGACTACGCCGCCACGCCCTCGACGTCACTGCACCGCTCATCGCCGCCCTAGAGCGAATCTGCATCAACGAACCTGAGATGTCCGGCTCGAGCTCTTCCTCTGGCGGTGAAGGTCCTCTACACCCTCTCTGTGTCTCTACTTGTAATAGATCTAGGACTCTCTTGTTCTTAGATAAAGAAAAGAAGAAAGAAGTCTAACAGACCCAACAGCTGGGGGCACTCCGCTATTGTTGTAGAAGTAGTGGCCAATCAGAGAAAACCTTTGGTAGTTAAAAGGAACAATGCCCGTTTTGTTGAGTTGGAGGAGAGCAAGGAGATGTGGCGGCGTGCAGCTAGGCAAGACAAAGGAGTTTCCATCCTCTTCCTTGCGGGCAACTTGGAGCGTGCGCCCCATCTTTCCTTGGTGAGGTCCATGAGGGTCTGGATCACCACCCATGGGAGCTGATTCTCCAGCAGCATGATGTCATTGTCGATAGCACCTTGGTTGGCGTCGAAAAAGGACACCAACGACTGAGGCATATTGTTACGGTTGCATGTACTGTACACTTGAACATATAAGAAGCAGCCATCAACGAGGATCATGAGCTTGAACTCATCATCGCTCATACCTGCTACCACCGCATCGGTCACAGCACGTATGGAATGACAAGGACACAGGGCGGCCACTCTGTTTGCTGACCCATTCAACCAATATCACTTTGTGGTCCGCCACAAGTCATCAAAGGATTCACCAATCACCAGTACACAGTGCCAATGGCGCACCCATACTTCACATGTGCCAGGCATGGATAGACATAAAAGATACCTAGCATGTGCCAGACATGGATAGACAAATCACTTACGAATCATATTAAGAAATCATTCAAATTTAGCAGAGTTAATTATGGTGAAGAGAAAGTGGTTTTTTGAAATCACAAATCATTCAAGGAAGCATGCATGTGAATGTTTAATTGAATTGCAACCCAGGATTCAGATATGACTGAAGCATACTCAAATTCAGACACGGGAACAAATAGCAAACAAAGTGCTTCGATCTACAGCATGTTAGTAGAACGATGTGCACTCAGATCACAGTCACAAAAGTTCCCGGAAGCATACTCAAATTCAGACACGGGAACAAATAGCAAACAAAGTGCTTCGATCTACAGCATGTTAGTAGAACGATGTGCACTCAGATCACAGTCACAAAAGTTCCCGGATTGATGGATCGAGGAACGTGGAACGTGGTACGTGGTACGTTGTTTAAGAGTGATTCTAACACTATTGAAACGAAAATGTACCCTCATTCCCGGTACGGGATCGACGTTGCCGGTACGGGAACGTGGCCACCGTACTACGTTCCATGTGACGGTGGTCTGGATGTGGATTTAAAGTCCTTGTGTTTCTCTACGCACTTTAGCCAGTTAGTTCTTGACACAGTTCCTGCTGCAGGGTCGGTCGACTACATGCCGCCGCGCAGGAGGCTGGCATAGTTCGGGGGAAGCCCAAAGTCGTCGGCATCGAACTGCTCGATGTAGCCGCTGGCCTTGTACTCCACGACGAGCCCCGCCGCGCGCTCCTCGACCTGCCTAAGCTTCTCGCGCACGTTGTTGATCACCTCGTCGAGGAGCGGTAGCGCGTCGGGATCGGCGGGACGGTCGTCGACGGCGCCCTCCGCGACACGGTGGTAGTAGGCGACCATCGCCTCCGGCATCCGCTTGGGCGGGTGCGCCGCTGCCTAGGCCTCCGCATCCACCGCCCAGTCCAGCTCCTTCCCCCGCCGCCTCAGGCCCGCCGCCAAGCGCGCCGCGCTCCCACGCGTCCTCCCGCCCCGCCATGGCGCACTCCACCATGCCCAGGTGCTCCTGGATCAGTGCCTTCCGCCTCACCTTCCTGCGCTCCGCGAGGGGTGGTGGCGGCGGCGGCGGTTGGGCATCCTCCTCCCCGGCCAGTGCAGCTGCGACGCCCGATTCGGTTGGATTCTCCATCGTTGAGGCGGATCTTCGGCCGCGCGGCTCCTCTCCTCCCATGGTTATATAGGGAGGGTGCCGCCTCTGCTGCTGGTGCTGGGTGGTTAGACTATCCACACTGGGAACGGCACAGCTCCCTCCAGTACGTGATAGAGTAGAAATTGTCTGTAGCGGCATACTGAGGGAGCTCCCCATTTTGCTATTCTGAGCGGAGGTAGCGGCCCTCCGCTACCCCGCGGCGGTCCCACCTCGCCTCCTTTTGCGTCATCCCCCAACCACCATGAGCATCTCCTTCGTGCGCGCCCCTCCGCCGTGCCTCGCCGCCACCGCCGCCACGAGAGGTCTCCGTTGCCGTTGTCCTGCTACTCCGCCGCCGCAACGTAAGAGGACGGCTCGCGCCCTCGCTGAGCGCCGAGCGGGCCAACGCCGCCGCGTGCGAACACCATGCGTGAACGCCATGGATCCGCGCGAATCGAGACCCCGGCGGAGCTCCAGGCACAACCCGGCTCGCCCACGCCGTAGCTCCCGCGAACTCCCGTGCCCCGGTCACCACCGCCCCATGCGCCGGTCGCCCCGGCCCCGCGCCACTGCCGTCGGGCCACCTGCACCGTCGAGATCCGTCGCTGCGCTGCCCCGCGTTGGGCCAACGCCACCGCGGAGCTGCTGCCGGGGCGGAGTTGCCGCTGCTCGGGGCCGGAGCTCGATGCGCCGCTGGGGCCGCGGTCGAGCTCCGCGCGCGCCACTCTGCATCCGACACCGGGGAGAGAGGAGGCAGGAGGGACGGGCGGAGGACGGCACCGCCCCGAGCTCCACAGGCCGGAGGAGCAGAGGGCGGCCGGGGCACAGCGCCGCCCCGAGCTCCACAGGCCGGAGGAGCAGAGGGCGGCCGGGGCACGGCAGGGAGGCACGGAGGCGCGGCGAGGGGACACCTCCGCTCAGCCGGCGAGCTCCGCGGCCATGGCCCCGTGCGGGCAGCCGCCATGGCCGCCGGCCAGGTAGGGGGGAAGGAGGTGGAAGGACGAGGGCCCGCACCGCCGCCATGGCTCGTAGCTCGGCACCTCCATCCAAGCCTCGACGCGGGAGCTCGAGGCCGGCGTGCTCGAGGTGGCGGTGGAGCTCGAGGCCACCATGGGAGAGGGAGGCGCTCGAGGCTGCTCGCTCAGGCCACCTCTGCCGCCGTGAGGAGGCACCCGCCGCGTGTAGGAACGCCGCCGCGCGCAGGAATGCCGCCGCGGCAAGCACCCGCCTTGGGAGAGGGGTGGAGGCCGCGAGGAGGCGGGAGGAAGGCTCTGCGGGGAGGTGAGGCGGAGGAGAGGCTCGCCACCGCCCGACCACCCCGCCGCGCGCCGATCCGGCCGGCGGGGCAGAGCAATCGCCGGCGGAGGGAGGGGGCTGGGAGAGAGAGGCGCCGGGAGAGTAAAGAAAAGAAAAAAAACTGACGTGTGGGTCCTTTCTGCGGGTAGTTGGTAGAGAGTAGAGATATAGAGGATGAACGAGTGCAGCGAAACTGGATGTAAATAAGAGAATATTGATGATCAGGATGAAATATTCTGTTTAGAGCATAGATTTAAAGTACCACGAGTGCGGATAGTCTTAACTGAATTCCGGAACCTGCTGGCCCCACGAAACAGCTCTCGTAAACCGAGGCCCAGACTCCCATGGGGCCGGCTATTTTCTCCTCGAAAAGCCCAGACCGGCCCATTACGGCCCAATTCAACTGTTTTATTCAGCTCACGCCGCCGCAGCTTCACTCAATCACTCCCCTTCGGCTGAGCGCTCGTCCGCACTCGGATGAGGAACATGGACATTCTCGCTGTGAGCACAGGAGGAGCGGCGTCCGCACCAACCCTAACCGAGCTCAAGGATCTAAGACCTTGCGATTGGGATGTCCAATGTGCTGTGTGCCTTGTGATACCACCTGGGCATCTCGCAGGCTTCGCAAGCCTTCCTCGAAATTTGAAAAGTACGAGAAATGCCTGCATGCACCTACTTGTTGATGACTCTCTGTTGACGAAAAAAAATATTGTAAGAATCAATCGTCAGTTGATGGTTTCTCATCTCCATATATCTGAATAATATCAGCAAAAATGAGCTTAGTGCTATTGCGACTTGTGTATACGGACAGTTCTTTACATACTACGCGGTGGATCTCCCACAATTGGCAATCGTTGCACAAACAGGGGAAAGAATGGTGTCGTGGACTCGTCTCTATGCTGAAAATGGACGATGATGGAATGGTGAAGCATGGATAAGGGCCGTGTTTAGATGTTTTGTAAAAAAAATTTGCAATGGAATTTTGCTAATTTGAAGTATTAAATGAAGTCTATTTACAAAACTTTTTGTACAGATGGGTTGTAAATCGCGAGACGAATCTAATGATGCTAATTAATCCATGATTAATTAATAATTAGCGGATGATTACTGTAGCATCACTGTTGCAAATCATGAATTAAATAGGCTCATTAGATTCGTCTCGCGATTTACAGTCCATCCATCCATGCAAATAATTTTATAAATAAACTTAATTTAGTACTTTATATACGTGTCGAAATATTGGATGTCATGTTTTTTTTTACGGGTTCAGCCAACCGAACATGGAAACCTGCGGAGGACGACAGACCGCCGCCTCGCGAGCTAGCCGTGTCCCGTCCGCGTGCGTGAAAACAGCAGCAAAGACAAGTGCGGCCAGCGAGGAACGCAGTTGTGCCATTGACGGGTGGGCCTCGCATTTCGATGCCCCACCTGTCAGTGGGATCTTCGTCGGCGGGGAACGCCGACTGGCCGCATCGGTTGACTCCACCAACCTTCCTTCCTCGGGGGCCGTTCCACCCCTCCAGTCGATCTCACTTACCCCCCGTGCTCAATGGAGCCCCCGCCCCCCGACCCCGCTTCGCCGCCGGCGACCGGCCACCCCGCCGCAGCTGAGGGCTCCTCCCCCTCCCCGGGAGGCGGCGACGGCGGGGCGGCGGAGGGCGGGTTCAGCGCGGGGCTGGAGCCGCTCTGGTCGCTCCTCTTCGGCGACCCCGCGGAGCTGGAGCCCATGTGGTCGCCGCCCAGGGACTTCGGCGTCGGGGAGGGGTTCGCGGTCCCGGAGCCGGACGCCGACGATGGCGACGCCGAGGGGCCCTGGGACGGCGCGCCCTGGCGCTCCACCGGGATCGTCGCCGGCGAGGGCGCGGCCGCCAGCTTCCCGGAGTTCGAGCCCGCCGCGGAAGCTTCCACGGGAGGAGCCGCGCTCGAGGTGAGGCCGCTCGGTTATTCCGCCCCCGATTCTGCTTCGCCGGTGCCACCGTGCTCCCCAGCTCCGGTGCCTTTAGAGGTGCATGCGCCCGAGCTGATCCCCGGCTGGGAAGAGCCTGCGCCACCGCCTGCAGCGGCTTCTTCGGAAGCCAAACTAGAGGAGTGCACCCTAAACTCGGTGCCATCGCCGCCGGCCCCGCCGGCGCCAGATGATAATCCTGATTTGGGGGCAGAGGACGGTCCCAATGACGGGTCCTCCTCGCAGAGAATCACCTCGGGAGCCATGGTGATCTTTGGTCTGACTGCGGCGGAACGTCCTGAGGTCAATGCAGCTAGCTGCAGTATGCCAGATGTTGGTGGTAGAGATGGCACGTCTCTCCGGAGGTCCCCAAGGATTGTGGCAGCCAAGGCCAAAGCAAATGCCGCTTCTTTGGAATGGAAAGCAGGGCCGTCTAAAACTTCCAAGCTCCGCTTAGCGGATTCTGGGCGGAGCACCATCAGTGAAGGGAGCTCACTTGAGGAGACGACCACGGTTGCTCCAATAAAGCCAGTTGACTTGCTCGATGGGGTGAAGCAGCAAGGATCACGAGAGGTTGTTGCAGTGCAGAGCTCCTCTATCAATGTTGTGGTAGCTTTACCGGTGGTGAGCAAAAGGTCCTCGAAGAACAAAGCAGTGTCTGTGTCCTCTCCAAGGAAGGCTAGATCAGCCTCAAAGGTATTAGCGAATTCCAACAGGGTCTCAGCTGTTTTGCTAGCAATGAATTGTGGGCCTGTGAACAAAGCAGGTTCTCATATACCTTCTAGGAAGCGCAAGCTTGCTTCTGAGAAGTGCTTGCCCAGTTTGGAGAGAGTGGATGCTGTGTTACATAACTCTGGGTTAGTGAGTGCTAATAAAGTTGAGATGCCCCTAGAGCTCCAGGCAGCAGCATCTCAGCCTCCAAAGGCAAAAAGGGCCAGGGTATCCTCAGGGAAATGCTCATCAAACTTGAGGAGGGCAGAGAACAATAATACCTCAATCTGCAAACTGCCAATGGTCACAGTGACCTTAGATCCAGAGGATAAGCCTAAACTTATATTGGATAAGTATATTACTGATTCTGAAATGGTTGATAGCGAAGACGGTTCCTGTTTCTTTATGGGTGAGGCAGTGCCTGACGAGGAGGCTAGGCAGAGGTGGCCTAACCGCTATCAGAGCAATCATTGCCTTCTGAAGAAGGTAGGCATGTGTCTTCGCTGTTACTTCTCTCTGCATGGATGCATCATCGTACACTTATTTAAGGTATAAGAATGGATATGAGGTATAACAGATTGGTAGTGGAGAAATGGCTCTTCGAAATTCCATTTAACATTTCAGCATCTAGGGAGAGGAATTATTTATTAAAACAACATTCATCTTTTTGTCGCAGAAGTAAATATTTATGAGAAGCTCTAATTAGTAAAGACGTAATGCTGAGATAGTGTGCTTTTGTCAACAATATTCAAGTATTTATGAAAGATTGAAACGCATAAATGTCGATTATGCATTACATGTTAGAAATACATAGGTGGCACAAATGAAATGGGGAGGTACTAAAGAGATGTGTTAACACCCTAAAATATCTGCTTCTTTAATTTAATAACTATATCTGTATATCAATCTATCAGTTTGCTCCTGTACAACTTATAATTGCATTTCTGTAAACAGTCAAGATATTTTCTCTAACATAAATAAATTTGAATCAGATAGATAAATCAACTTCTACCACAAGAAAAGAAACTGATGACATAGTTGCAGGGTTGGAAGGTTTCTGCGCTAATGCTGATAGAGACTTAGAAATTACTGATATGCCTGGATAATGTTTCCATAAAATGAATAGTGATTTTAACATGACTATATGAGTATATGGCACAAATGAACGGAGTTTAAGATTTTTTTTTTGGCATTCCACATGAGCTTGAATAGATGATGAATGTCATGGAAGAATGATCGGGTTTTGATTTAAGTCCAACAGAAAAATCGAGAATTGCTAAAGAATCGTAAAAGTGCTAAGAAACAAATATTTCTCTTTTATGCACAATAATGTATTTTAGAGTCAATTTAAGTTATTTTTCATAAAATCTGTAAAATTTATGCAAAACAATACAATTTTAAAATCAAGGAATGGTTGGAAGTCAATTTGCATGCAACAGGAAAACAGATAACTATCAAAGAAATAGTATTGATAAACCGGAAGAAACTAATTTCTCCTTTTGCCATGATGCAATCTTCAATTAGTATTAATAAGGAGTCAGGTAGCGCATACACATATCCGTGCCACAAAAGGAGTCGGGTAGCACATACACATATGTGTGCCACATAAGGAGTGGACTGCAGGTCCTAATATGGAACTTTTATCTTATGGTTTGCAATACGACCTTAAATAGTTTGCACTATGCTGAACTTGTAAGAGTTGATATTATTCACGTAACCTATTTGGCTTGTGGCTTCTTTGTTTGAAGGATAAGTGGAGCAATACCCAAATGTTTTCCAAGTGAGCAAAAACTGAATTAACTTTTATGCTCATATGTACGTCTATTGAATAATTGAAGTTACTCATGATAAAATTTCTATATTTACAGTGCTGGCAAAGCTGTCTTGGATGTCAAATGTCACTATTTGCAAGCTAGTGTATGTGGATCTACTTTATGTATTGGGGATTGTGCATTCATTAAGGTAAGTTATAATTGAGGTCTAAATTGCTTCTTGGATACCTCTGTGGCCTGCATTATCTTTATTTCATGGCTTCTCAACTAATTAATGGTCTGCACAAGTACTCAGAAAACTAAATCATTGATGGATGTATATTGTGTATCATGTTCATGTGTATGTATGCTTGCTTGATTGTAACTGTAGCTTCCATGATTATAGTGTCTATTTGTACAAAATAATGTGTACCTTCATACCACATGCTTTGCTGTTGTACATCTTTAGTATGGTTAATTTTTACAGGGTCCAGAAGGAAAACCACATTATATTGGCAGGTTGTTAGAATTCTTCGAAACAAGTGCAGGTGAATATTACTTCAGTGTGCAGTGGTTTTTCAGAGCTGAAGACACGGTGAGTTTGATTGTCCTAGATTTTTGTCCGGGAAATTATGCATGCCTTAAGAAACATGAGATCTGTAAGGAGACCTGGATTAATGAAACGTAAATGGATGTTTCAGCTTGCACAAGTTAAAATATGATAATCCAGTTTATGTTAGGTTGCTTAATCATGCTTTTAACCTCTTATTCGATCTCAGGTCATGGAAGACCAAGCACAGTCTCATGACCCAAGGAGGCTCTTTTACTCAGACCTGAAGGACGACAATTTACTAGACTGCATTGTTTCTAAAGTGACCATTGTGCAAGTTTCTCCTAGTGTAGGACTCCATCTTATATTAATATATTTTTCTTGCATTGGTTTACTTATACTTGTTTGTATGAGAAGTATGATTTTCATTTTATGCTATAGGTAAATGAAAAGTCTCAATCAATTCCTTCGTTTCACTATTACTATGACATGAAGTATTCTCTGGACTATAGTACATTCTCTACCATGGAAATGGGTGAGTCTCCTTAAAACACAGTGATTTGTAAGTGGCTTAACCTGGATGCAAGAGATGTTAAATGCTTCACAATATTGATGAACCAATCAATCATCAGTTAGATTTGAAATCTACTCTCTGAATTTTGCAATTTATACTGAAGCATCTTTTGTTATAAATCTTTTTATCGTGCTGATCATACTTTATTTCTGATTTTCTGTAATTATTATAACTTTTGTTCTTTTATGTTTTTGGTACAGTTATGAGCATGTTAACCTAGTTCACAAAATGCAGGAGGTTCATATGACACATTACAGTCACATTACACTAGTAGCAGCAACAACAATGTGAAAAGGATCAATTCCACTGAAAGGCAGAAGTCTCCCACACCAGAGATGGAGCTCTCTCTGTTAGATCTGTACTGTGGTTGTGGGGGGATGTCAACTGGACTTTGTTTTGGGGCTCGTGGTGGTGGTGTGAATCTTATAGCGGTAAACACTAATATAGTAGATGTGCTATGGCTTAGTATAGTAATTATTGCTTTTTTAATTATTTCATTATCATTAATAGAGATGGGCTGTTGATGGAGATGAAGCTGCATGTGAAAGCTTCAGACTGAATCATCCAGAAACTCGGGTATTTAGCTTCATGCTTTATGTTGTTTCAATATAATTCTAAAATGCAAAAATCAGTTCTGGTTCATTTATGCAAACAAATATGCTTGTTGAGTAGGTCCGGAATGAAACCACCGACGATTTCCTTGAGTTGTTGAAGGAATGGAAAAAACTATGCAAAGCCTATGTGAAGCTTCACAGTAAATTAAAGTCCCATTCCAGCGATTTAGCACAATCCAGTAGTGAAACTCTAGAGTGTTCTACAATTCCTCCTGAAGAATTCGAAGTATGGAAGCTAGTTGATATTTGCTTCGGGGATCCAAATGGTGTCGGAAAGCGTGGCTTATACTTTAAGGTTTGTAATAATTAACTTGCTTTAGCGTTGTAGTTACAGAGTGGCAATTTAATTACTTGTCAGAATCATCACTTGCAAGTAAAAATTTGCCCTTCTACTCTTTAGTTCAACACTTTTTAAATATCTAAATAATTTCCTTGTTATTTCATCCAATAATAATTTTGGCTCTATTGCCTCAAGCCTGCTGAAGGCTGTTTGTTCTTTAGTGCACAAATTGCAGGTATATATCACTGATTTTTGTTATTGTTGTATTCATATAGATGATTTCTACTGAAATAATTCTGCTACCTTATCAAATGTGTAGGTCTGTTGGAAAGGTTATGGCCCTAATGATGACACATGGGAGCCAATTGAAGGCTTAAAGTAAGAATAAAAGGACTAAAACTTACCAATACTCCCTTCACTATGATGTGAACAATTTGTATTTTGTTATTACAGGAACTGCAAAGAGGCAATTAGGGATTTTGTTATTCAAGGGCATAAGGACAAAATATTACCTCTTCCTGTATGTGATACCCATGCTTGATTTCAAAATGAGGCCTTGTTTAGATTCCAAAACGCAAAATGCAAAATTTTTGTAAATCGTTTAAATGGTATACTACATGTAGTCAAAAAATAAATCGCATTACACAAATGGACTGTAAATCGCGAGACGAATCTAATGAGCCTAATTAGGACGTGATTAGACACTAAATTACTACAGTGATGCTACAGTAAACAATCTCTAATGATGGATTAATTAGGCTCATTAGATTCGTCTCATAGTTTACAGACGAGATCTGTAATTATTTTTGTGATTACTCTACATTTAATACTTCAAATATTGAAGATTCCCTTCCAAAAACGAAAAAATGCAAAATACAAAGTGAACTAAACACACCCTGAATCTCATGCTATGAACTGTATGCTAGTATGACTCCTCTACATCCTCTCCAAGCTGAAAATAAATAAAATAAAGAAAGAAGTAAAGAAAAGAAAAGGAAAAAAATAAGACATTCTATACTCTAGAAGTCAATGCAGGAGTGAACTAAGCAATTTTTTAATGATGCAGAATTGTGCTTTGTGTCCATGACCCATATTGTTCTGGCATGGTACTCTTAAATTACCTTAAATTATTGGGGATATCTTGTTTTTTCTATTTCATGTGGGATTTTTCGCTTTTGATGGCTGCTTTCATATGTTAATGATTTTAATAGTCATTTACCCAAAAATGGTAGTTAATTATATTGATAACACCTTGTGAATTTCATTGACCAAAAGTCATGACAAATAGTGTGTTTATTGGTGGCAAACTTATATTTGTGAACAATCAAAATTATATGGGAAACTGAAAGTCGCCTCCACAGATATTGAAATATATAAGAAACCAAATGTAATAACGAAGATGCAAGATGCTGGTAGCATGAATACTCACTAGATAAATAATTCCAAGCCAGCATTGCCTCCATTGCTGCTAGCAGCGAGCAAGTAATACTCATTAGATAAATATTCTTTCTTGTTAATACTGGTTATTTAATGTGACTGATGTGGTAATGTTGTGACTTGCTACAACACTCACAATTCCTTCTGAGGTCTTGTATGAATTCAGGGTGATGCGGATGTCGTATGTGGGGGACCACCATGCCAAGGCATCAGTGGCTACAACCGCAATAGAGAATTTGATGCACCATTCAACTGTGAGAGAAACAAGCAGATTATTGTCTTCATGGATGTAATCCAATTTTTGAAGCCCAAATACATTTATATGGAAAATGTCCTTGATATATTGAAGTTTGCTGATGCAACACTTGCAAGATATGCTTTAAGCCGGCTAGTTGCTATGCATTACCAAGCAAAACTCGGGATCATGGCTGCTGGGTGTTATGGCCTCCCACAATTCCGAATGCGTGTATTTTTGTTGGGCTGTCATCCTAAGGAGGCAAGTAATAGTTCCCTTATATTAGGAAGTTACTTTATTCTGTTTTATTTTCTCCTTATTTTTGTACTTCTATCCTGTAGAAATTGCCCCCATTTCCTCTTCCTACTCATGAAGCAATCGTGAAGAATGGTTGCCCATTGGCTTTCGAGGTAAATATGATTTGCTGAATTTGGTCAATTTATGGATAGGCTTAATTCTTCTCTGGTATTCATTCGGTTAGAAAGTTCAGTTCCCAATTAATGTAACATGCCAACCTATAATAGCACACCAATGTCTCTTTGGAGACATCCGATAATAGCACACCAATTAGTACAGTAAACTTCTTTGTGTGTGTTTTTCCCTTATACTGAGAATTAGGATGTGTGGTGAAATAATAATAATAATAATAATAATAATAATAATAATATTCTTTTCTCTTTTTGTAGCGCAATTTGGTTGGGTGGCCCGATGGCATGCCAATGCAACTAGAAAAACCAATTGTTCTTGAAGATGCTTTATCTGATCTTCCGGAAGTAAGTAACAATCTCAGAGATTCCATACCTACCTGGCCATATTGTACCTTGTCCGCAGTTGAACTAGCACTTCCCTAGACCATGTCACAAAACTAAAAGTTAATATGACCTAGGCTACACCAGTCCAATATGCAACAGTAGTTAACTTATGAGGGTTCATTTGCTGACTTTAGGAGGTATATGCAATTTCCCTTAATTTAAGAGCCATCTAATTCAGAAGCTGCTGTGAACATCTTTGGTAGGTGGCGAATGGAGAAAAACGTGAAGAAATGCTATATGTAAAGGGACCTCAGACGGAATTCCAAAGATACATTCGGTCATTTAATTCTGGTGTGTTGATCGCTTACATTTGTATAGAAGAAACTTGAATGTTCTTTTCATGTCATGTTGAGTTGTAGGTTCCGATGGCTAGAAATATCTGTTTGTTCACTATAGTAATATTGAGACGACTGATTCCGTTCTTTAGAGATGATAATTAACTTGTATGCTTTTGTAATGCTCTTTTGCATACAACTAAAGTTATCTGAAAGACAATTTAATTGGTATAAATCGTTGGAAATTATTTGATAAAATATGTATAAAGATAGCTAAAAATGAGACTAGAAACAACATGTATCAGATATGCTCCCTTGGTTTCTAGCTGCATGCCACTACCACGGAAATCAATGTTAGAGTCAGCTTGGGTATTTTGCGGGCTAAAAGCTCTTTTTCTTTCTTTTTTTTTCTGATCACTGCTATTTCTGATTCTCATAACCATGTTTGTTGGTTCATGATAGCTACGGTGCAAAACTCTCACATGAAATTGTCTTCCTCCCTGTCCAGAAGTGCTTGGATCCAGAGATAATGTCACAAAAGTTTCCAGGTCAAAATTGTATGACCATCGACCAAAAGCACTAGATGATGATAACTACCTAAGAGTATTGCAGATTCCCAAGAAAAAGGTTGTCTGAGATGCTTGTATTTACGTGAAACTCTAGGTTAAAGAAACCTCCACAATCTCATCAGTTCTGTTTCAGGGAGCTAATTTTAGAGACCTTCCGGGAGTCATAGTAGGTCCAGACAACGTAGCTAGATTAGATCCAACTAAGGAGAGAATACTTTTGCCTTCTGGTAATCCTCTGGTAAGATGCTCGAGACAAACACCTCTGAGATACACTATACTTCTCTTTACATGTGAATTTTGACAAATTTCCCAATTTACATCAGGTGATTGATTGTGTGCTAACCTATGAGCATGGTAAATCATTAAGGTTGGTTTCAATTTTCATAGTATTTGTATGTTTTCGCATTCATGGTTCAGTGGTTCCTTTCGGTACAGACCATATGGTCGACTATGGTGGGATGAGGTAGTTGGAACCGTGCTGACATCTCCAAATGCTCGCGTGCAGGTTAGCTGTAACTCTTGATTTCACACCCCCCCCCCCCCCCCTCTTTCCCTCTTTTATTTTGCTTCTGATTTCATTTTAATATATATTACCCTTGCATACTACTCTCAGGCCTTAATACATCCTGCACAAGACAGACTGCTAACCATCCGTGAAAGCGCTCGTTTGCAAGGTTTTCCTGACAGCTTCAGGTTTCTTGGAACAGTCAAAGACAGGTATCTGTTTTTAAAATTTTAACATGAGGATCACATCTATAAGGCAAACTGGATCCAAAATTATTTCTGCATTTCCAATTCCTCTAGAATTGGCATATATGAAGTTCTGTTCAATGCTTTAATTTAGAACTAGTGCAATGAAAGTTGCCCAGTTTGTAGATTAAGTTCTCATGTAATGAGCCTGGTTGCAGGTATCGCCAGATTGGAAATGCAGTAGCAGTACCTGTCGGCCGTGCACTTGGGTATGCCCTGGCCATGGCTATTCTGAAGAAGACTGGAGATGATCCTCTGATGGTGTTGCCACCCAAGTTTGCATTCTCTCATGAAGTGCGAGGTCTTTCGAGTCTGAACGATCTTCAGAGTGGCAACATCTAATTTTTTTTTACTTGGCCCCACTCGTTAGTTTGACTGAAGACTTCATCACCTCAGTGATGCTCCCGTTGGAAAGCTGCTCGCACAGGGCAGCACTCATGCTCGTGAATATCAATAGGGCATATACTCATTTATCTGCGGGAGTCCGATGGAAGGAAATCTGGGTTCCCTAATCTGATAGTTTCTCCTGTCTGTTGTTCACATAGTCTCATTCATTTGATTCTCTGTTGTAAGTTGCATCATTCATTGTACCAACTTATCAGAATACAGGTTCCCCTTCAGAGTCTTCTTGTTCAAGAGAATGTACATACTGTGTAAAGCTAGGTATATCAGGGGAACAAAATGTTGTACTTCGTTGTATTTGGCAGTGAGTGAACATGAGTATAGGAACTAGAATGAAATAAATTTGTTCAATTGATTTGGAGTCGCAGAATTGTGTTGTCAGTCTGATCTTTCAAAAAGAGAAGGATTAAATAAACAATTTATGGAATTTCTAGAAAAAGTGTCCTGCGTGTTGTAGCTCTATTTGCACCGAGAGATCTCAACGTGCTTCTGGTTCCGTTTGGTGAAGACGCGTGCTCGAAACGTCCATCAGTCCATGGATGCTATGTCAGGAAAGGGAAGGTTTTCTTCTATGCTTTTTATATCCGAGTAACGCAACTGCGCAAACTCACATACGAGCAGAGCTAGAAACGGTCCAAAACCCCAGGCTACGTTTGCCACTGATCCGTGTTCTTCGAAGCCTCTGGAATGAAAGCCTCATGCTGTCCTTGTTGCCAAGGTGGTGGTGACGGATAACCTTTTATGACGTGTACTTGTATCCCTATCCGAGATGCATTTCGATGAGAGACATGCAATGTTTTCTCAGATGATGCTGCATTGCATCTATTGGGCCTAAACACGGAGATAGCGCACACTAGAGGTTACGCCTAGATCTTGAGGTAGACGAAGTTATTATAGGTGTATACATGTCGCTTACAAAAAAAAAACGCATCAATAAGACAGATGCATCGAACCCAGGGTTTGATCCCTTTGGGTAGGACATGCAACCACCTCTGTTAACCATCCAAACCATTGTTGGGTTCTTAATTGGGATGGATATTTGAGTATTGATGCTTGCAATGTATCCAGGTTAAGTTGTAAAGTTGCATGGCAAACAAGTGCAACATTTATCCTACTTAAATTGTTCAGGTGTGTCCTCTCAACAAGCATAAGCATGTTCCATACTTTCCGGTCCATAGATGTAAAGGAAGACATGAAACAGATAAATACAATGACATAACAAGACATCAATTATTTTTCAACGTACAAATATATTTATTAGTGTATATGCTTAGCCAGAATATTGCTCATCAAGTTTACCATTGTTTAGGCACATCTACTTAGACAAGTGTGGCATGCCTTGCCACAAGCCCACAACTACTTCTGTAACGAAGAAAACAGCTGTCACAACTATGGTAAACTTGAGCAAGAAACAAGTGTCTATCTATGACGCGTGGGATATGATGGTAAAAAAGTGTGGCATGCCATATAGATGTGGCAATGAGCCAATGAACACCTTTCTAAAAAGGGAAAATAAAATGAACCATGACTAGTATGGCATGCAAATTTGATTAATCTGGGCAGCACACAAATAAAATAAGTTTAATATGGAGTATCGAACTACGAAACACTGGACATTCACACAACTTGTATCCGATCCTCACAATTATATCTGACAAGTTTTGACAGAACCCATGCAAATATACACTCCTGTATATGCTCCAAATACAGTTGCAGCCTGGCATATATATTTAAAATACAATAGCTGCATCTATATTTAATCATAGTTGTTTTGCATTATCGACCATAAAAAAAACTATGATCAGTGGTCGCGGTTGCCACAGAGGGATACGAGGCAACAAACTGAACATACACTTCATCATTAGCCGCATCCGCACTGAACAAACTAAGTGGAAAATCAGGAAGTGTCGCGACAGTTTCCAGGTATTGCATCACCAAGCGCATGCCAGGCCTCACCTTGGGTGATGGGTGTGAGCACAGAAGTCCAAGCTTTAGAATCATCTCTACCTCCTGTTCTACACAATCTTCCAGTGTAGGGTCTCTGGAGTCCATGATTGAGCCATCTTGCCATGCTTTGGTCACATGGTCAGCTAGCACCTGAGGCTCTCCAGAAGCATTTACCTCAACCGGCCGCCTTCCACATGTAACCTCCATCAAGAACACCCCAAACGCAAAAACATCAGTCGCTTTGGTTGCTTTGCCAAATCTAGCCAGCTCAGGAGCAATGTAGCCAAATGTCCCTGCTACGCGTGTGGTGTGAGCATCCACTCCGTGGTCATGTAATCTTGCAAGGCCAAAATCACCCAGCCTTGCATTCATTTCATCGTCAAGGAGGACATTGCTTGACTTAATGTCTCGATGGATGACCACATGTTCCCATTCCTCATGGAGGTACAAGAGTCCGGATGCCACACTTTTGATGATGCAAAATCTCTGAAACCAACCTAGTGCAAGTTTACCTTGACCGCCATACAGATACTTATCAAGGCTGCCATTGGGCATATAATCATACACCAAGAGCAGCTCATGCTTGTGCCTGCAATAGCCAAGTAAACGAACAACATTCCGGTGGCGAACATGACCTAATATGTTAACCTCGGATATAAACTCCTTGGTCCCTTGCTTAGACTCAGGGGAGATCCGCTTGATCGCGACATTCTTCTTAGAGGCAGGGAGGAATCCTTTGTAGACCCGTCCAAAACCTCCCTTACCAAGGAGCATTTTGTCATTGAACCCACCAGTAGCATTGACTAGATCTTTGTATGTGAAACAAGGTGGCCCGCTGTTGATCTCCCAATCTGATTGTCTCCCAGCAGCCTTGGAATGCCTTCTCTTATAGCCATAACCAAGGCTGGCAAAAATAACAAGCAAGATCAAGGAGGTTAAAGTAACTACAGGTAGGGAGCATATGCAAGGGTGGGCGAGCTCGCTGTGATCCGTGATTAGGATGTGGAAGTGGAACTATGTCCTGAGAAATATCAACTTCTAACCCTGGCCCTGCTGGTGCAGAGTAGTTTCTTCTTTCCCACCCTTCTATAAACGCAGAGTAGTTGAGCTGTGGAGGTTCCCCATTTGTTTTGAAGCTCCAGCCAAGAATGAAATGCCTGGTTGCCAATGTGCTTGTTGACGCCGAAAACCCAGCAAATACTGCGCTTGGGAAGAAAGATGACAGATTCAAAGGGCTCGACAGTAGTGGAAACTTGGGTTTAGGTGACCAGGGATACCCTAAGGTGACATTTAGTTGCTGAGCCTTGCCATCATACTCCACCCATAACTGAAACTCTTGTTCACTAATTAGTCTCAAGGAATTGAACCCACCATCGGAGGTGTAGAAGCCAGCAGTATGGGAGTTAACTGAAATCAAACTGTTCATATTGATCGCGACATGGTTATCATCTACGTCGTTGAACCTAGGATTCATAATGGTGCCAAGCTCAATAGCAAGTATATTCCTGGAAGCGTTGCTCCTATTTGACATATCGAAAAGGCCTAGGTACGGACCTGATAGTAAGGAGTCGTTCAAGAACTTATCCGTGGAAGAAATCACAAAAGCAACCCCATCACTTCCCTGATTCCATTGAGCAGCGGGATGCCTACCATCAGAAGATGTCATCTCGAACACGAACGATGTCGTAAAGGAGTGCATGCTAGGATCGCTGCGGGTCTTTCTGAAGCTTATAGGGTATCTGTGGAAAGCATGGCCGATTCCAACTATGTTAAGACCACTTGTTAGTCCCAAGCGACCACGCTCATCAATAGAAGCTTCACCCTCAAAGCTAAGATCAGCGTTTGCGAATCCATTGTATACAAATTCCACAGCACCATAGGCAGGAAAAAAAGAAAAAGAGAAGAAAACACTGGAGGAAGAAAGGGATCATAGCTTACTACTCGGGTTCCAAAGGACAGGAGGTATATGACTAAGTAATGTATCTCTGGCTCAACTGTACTACTACCGAGTTCAGGTTTTGTGCTTCCTGGAGAGGCCAGCTGTTAGCACTTAGCACAAGTCCTTCGGAAACTCTAATCGTCAAACATGAACTCAATGCTGAAAGAGACGGAAATGGTGTTTTTCCATTTTGTTTGGTGCAGTCCAGTTGGTGCAAGGACCTTGAACGACGACTTGGGGTCAACTTCATCATCTAGGCTCTTTTCTTGATTTTTTTTTTCAAAATAAGCATAACACATAACTAAAAATCCGGAAACTTGTCCTATACTTATGCTATTTTCTGTTAAGTCATACTCTCCTCCAATTGAATGAACGTACATGTCGTTTAACTTTGGACTGCATTTATTTATTTTATTCTATTCTGAAATCTGCACATTCCCTATTAACAAGAGGTTGATTGCATGGACTTTTAACTAGTGATTTGAGGAATTTTCAGATTAAGAATCCTAATTTCTAGAAGCTGGTAACAAGGGAACGGAAATACTCCCGGATGAGAGCAGCTCTCTGCCCAACCCCACTTTCCCCCTTGCCAGCGGTCAGGCTTACGTTAGGTTTTCCTAGGTCCACGAAAGGGATATTGCTCTGGTAAAGCTGGTTTTGTTAAAATATGAGCAAAGCGAAATGAGACAAGTGTTGTTGCAAAGAGCCAGACTTTTTCATTGATCCTTTGTGTGTGTATATACATGAGCCCCATCAATAGGGGGAATAAAGAAAGCCATAAACCACCCTTAATAGGGGTAGTAAACACCTATTAAGGAGGGTGTAAAAGAGAGAGTAAATAGAGGATGAGAGCATCCTAAATATTTTGTAACACTCCCCCTTGATCGAATCCTTCTTTTAGATCAATATTTATCTTGGATCCTCCAAAAACCCCGTAGGGAAAAAAAAGGAAGAAATATGTGTAGATATGCCATTAAAAACTGCTCAGAACCCAGTGGGAAAGTAAGGAGAAAAATGATATGGCATATGTTGATGATTTTCTCATTGTAAACTTATACGGGGAAAAACCCATAACCAAGTTTAGAGAACGATAAATATGATATGAGGATCATTACTGTAATTATATGTCTTTAATACCTTCTCAAAAACCCATGTGGGGGAAAACAGAAGATATGACATGTATTATGTCTGAGATACCTCAATATAAAAACCCGAGTGGGAAAAAATCAGAGATATGACATATAAACTTGTATTGATATTGCCTCATTAAAAACCTTCTATGAGAAACATGTGTGAGGAAAAACTCATAGAGGAAAAGAGTGCAATATTATGTTTTGAACAGATTATAGTTTCAAGAGGAGTCTCCCCCTGAATCTTGCAACTCTCAAAGTCATCGCATACCAATCTCAACAACATATTGTGAAATGTGGAAATTAGTTGGAACTTTGTGAACAAATCTCATGAAATTATCACTTGATTCAGCTTGCAAGGTGTTTATCTCCTCACTTTTGTGGGAATAAACATTTCTAGAAGGCAATATAGTGATATTGCTCTTATGTAACCTGTTGACATCCAAGCAACACAAGTTGCATTATCTTAAATGTAATGGCTAGTGATTCGATGGAATCAAATGTGACCATTCGATGAAGTTATACATGTTCATGTAATACTTAAGAATGAGGAGTGGAAGTAGCCATTAGAGTCAAGTTTGATGACTCCTATGAGAACTTTACCACTATAACATCAGTATGTGATATGGCATTATAGGGGATTAAATAGCCATTTTCTTGATACTTCACATGATCATATCTTAATTTATATAATAATAAATCAAGATCGTTTGTGCCATATAGATATCTATGGATATCCACTTTGACTCCCACCTTTCGGTGTTATAGGAGTTGCACTGTTTTTAAGCTATAACAAGTATCTACAATATCAGGCCTGTTGCGATATGCAAGATACATGAACGCTTTGATGGCACTAAGGTTGTTATCCCAAGGGTCAGAATGGATGTTGATCCATATTTAGAGATTGAATGATCATATTGTTGGTAGTATCATTGTCCAATATTATTTGGATATTGGTATATAATATCAATTGAATATTGGAAGACTGATGTGTGTGCTTAAGTTATGGACTCAAGCATAATTTGGTTTTACCCAAATATTTCATCTCAAATCCGTCTTATATGATGACTACCTGTTTTGATATGTGCCATAGGAGATGTATAAAATCCAATGGGATTTTACTGTGGTCACTTAGGTGAAATCATCAATATAGGAGACACCCTTCTGTGGAAGGAACTCACCTAGTCAGTTGTACCACAAGCAACTTGACTATCTCAAGTCATGAGTGACTTGATTTATACACAATGATGTTGTGATTTATGTTTCGATTTAGAATACAAAGTCCATTGGGACTTACAATCCAAATCTAGCCAAATCAAGTTTGATATGCCAGTTATTGATATAGAAACATAATTTCCACACATACCAATAGGTATGTTATGCTAGGTCTCTGCGTGAAACCATGTGCTACAAGCTCTCACTATTTCACCACCTTATGGATTTGTAAATCCATAGTGCTTCCGTTGAGAAAGCATTGTGAGGAGAAACCATTAACAAAGTAAAGATTTCTCACTTTGAGTGAAAGCAATTCTCCTTAATTGCCACCTTTGATTGATCCAATATGATGAGTGTTGGAACACTCTGCCTAGGACTTTTGGTCTGGATCCAGATAAGATGCGTGGCAATATTGAGGAGTATGTCGATATTTTGTAGTCTTTTGGATGATTGATTCAATGGAACCAATTTTAGCATGTGGAAATATTGACCCTTTTGAACTTCATGTTATTTCCCACAATAACAAAGTTAGGGCGTTCCAATGGCCCAGCGCCTATATTTGTGCACAAGTTGTGCTGGGCTTTTGGATGTTAAACATCCATAGGCTTTGGATAGTAAATATCCATATGTTGTCTATCAACATGAGGTTGATATGAATGTATTGTCTTGGATAATTGTTTCCCCCTAATCCGAGAATGCTTGCAAGAAGCTGCATCCCTATGTGGCCATATTTCTCCCCCTCTTATTTAGATTCAGGAGTTGAGTGGTTTTGTTAGGTATCTCCACTCTTTCTAGCACATTAGATGGGAATTGGATATGGTGACAATTTGATGACAAGTAAATGCATTTGGCAGAGTATTTGCAATGTGATGCAAATATAAGATATTCTGAACTGTTGGTTCAGATTCTTTGGTACGTGGATTTGAGGATTGATTATCAATAGTGACATTCTCTTTTTGATTCATGGCATTCTATGTGTGGTAAGTATCTCCCCCTAATGCCTGGAATCTTCCTCAAAGGTGTGTTCAACATACGGGCAATGAATGAATCCCCTATTTGAGATCTAAGATATTATTGAATGACGGATAATGATACCTCATGTCGATCTCAAAAATGCCCTTTGATGTATGTTGCGGTGGTGATATTGGTACGTGTAAAACATTACCAATTCGCAGATGGGAAATATTTGGTTGTTGGCCAAATATCCACGTACTAACTGCAATGGGGGGAGCCGTATGACGCAGTTTGATGGATTCAGATTTATGATGTGTTGTGTAAATCCGCATGTCACCAACTTGATGTTGGCAAATTGTAATTCTACTTTGGGTCATCAAACAACAAACTTGATTCTCTTGATGAGAGATTCAGTTTGGCCATTATGTGTATGAACATGAGATACTTAATGATGTAGTCCCTAAACCAAACAGTTCCATGTAAATGGATTAGACGCCGCGTCCAGGATCGTTTGCTCCAAATTGATGAATTTGAGCAATGAGTTTGGTAGATTTGTGGTACCTTATGAGTCAGGCGCTCTTTTAGGACAACATTGTAGATGTAGCGAAAATTGCCTCTCATGCCATATTTCAATATAATGTTTTGGTGATTGATATAGACAACACAACACTTGGACTAATATGATTGTTAAGATGACTATTCTCAGGCTTTTAGGTTCAAGTGATGACAAAGAGAAAATAGGCGTAGCTAGGCCCGAAGGGCCGTACCTACGGTGGTTCCGCTAACTGATTAGCGGACGGGGGTCGAGGGGGAGCCGCCCCTCGCGGGTCTCAGGGCAACGCCCTGAAACCTCTTCGGTCCAAAGGACAAAGAATTGAAGAGACCGTGAAGAAATCAAGTCAAAACAAACAAGACAGAGACTTTTTGCTATCACCGGTTAAACCGATGATGAGCAAATTGTACTCACCGGTGCAATGAACCCAGAAGCTGAGGCTAGGGTTTTGCGTTGGTTGAACCGACGATGAAGATATTGAATACGTCGATGCAACGGCAGAAGAAGACCAAGGGAAATACATAAATCGGTTGAACCGATGATACACCGGTCAATTACGTCGGTGTAGTTGTCCAGAGGGTTGGTTTTCGGGAACTCTGGGACAGTTACATGCACTGGTTAAACCGGCGATGAAGATGCATTCACCGGTTGATTACGTCGGTTGATTAAGGTAGCCGTTGAAGTATAACGGCTAGTTGGAAAAAGGTGCTCACCGGTTAAACTGGTGATGACACAAAGTGGATCATCGGTTTAACAGGTGATAGCGCTTTTTGTCAGCCACTTTTCCAACGGCTCTTTTGGGGTGTGTGGGCTATATATACCCCCAAGGCCGGTTGCTGCAGATGGTTGGACACCAGAAAAGTTGAAGATCCTCTCCAACCACCTTAGAACTTCATTGTACATCATATAGGCTTAAGCACACTTGTGAGAGTGCTTAGTGCTTGATTAGGCTTAGTTCTTGAGAGAACTAGCTTGAGTGAAAGCCTTGCTGCGGCAAGCATCTTGTGTACTCGTCGTGTGACCCTCCGACTTGGTGTGGAGAGGCAACGACACTTTGTGCGGGGAAGGTGACCCCTCTTGGTGAGAAGCTCCAATAGTGAAGACGGTACCGTTGGTGACGCTTTGAGAGAGACGGTGGCCTTGTCTTGGTGACTTGGCGCCACTTAGCCTTTGCTTGCCGGAAGCCTTGGTGGCGAACGCAAGACGGTGATCAAGCGAAGAGACTTGGCATCACACTTGTTCTTGTTAGACAAGTGGCCGTGGACGTAGGGAGGGACTTGGTGTCCTAACCGAACCACGTTAAATCGTGTGTCTTGGTGTCTTCACGGGAGTTTGCATATTCTCTCCCTTACCTCTTTACTTACCATATTACGTTTCCGCATTTACTCTATCTTGCGTGCCTTTACTTTCCTAGTTAGTTTGATTAGGATTGACTATAGGTTGCAAGTCTTTTAGGGGTAAGTAGAGAGTAGCATAGATAAACCTTAGTCATAACTAGAATGTGTAGGACGTGTTAGGTTTATCTCATGCAAATAGATTGAGCCCTAGGATAGAAAGCGATTAGCGACCCTATTGAAGCGTCCCTATTGAAGCGTCCCCTCATAAGAGAAGACTTAAATGTGATACAAAACACCAGTCCCAGGAGGCTGATGCCACATTTATTACATCAGATGGTTCATAACTGTACAAACCTTGGAGGACACTCGATACAGATAATAATAATAAGTAACCAAGCTACGACATAACACCAGACCGCAAACCACATGGGGTCTAGCGCGGGCTCAGAGTATTGCGACAGCGAAGGCATCTCGACAGGGCCGGTTCCACAGGCAAGGTTGGGTGCAGAACGATAATCCTACTCAGCGTCGTCAGGTACGAAGTCTGGGTCTTCCTCTGTAAAAAAAGTAAGAATGGGGTGAGTACAAACGTACTCAACAAGTCCAACCACACCCACGGGGGGGTTAAATCAGAATAATATGCACAGGTAGATCAAGGGTAAGGTTACGGTTTAATTTGCGGAAAGCTAAGTTTTATGCAGGGGTTTGTTTAGCTAAAACATTTCAGAAATCAGTTTTTTATATTGGGTAACACGGAGTTCAAGTTTTAAACTGCTACCGGACTCCCCGTCCGTCGTAGCACACGGCACAACTGCTGGACACAATTCCAAAACAACTCACACCAGCCCATCCCAATGAAACACTAGTTATGTGACCACACCATAACTCGCCCAATACCGTGGGCACGGCTATTCGAATATCTTTTAACTCTGCAGAGGTGTGCAACTTTACCCACAAGTAGGATACCACAACTCGAACACCGTCGTGTCGGTGTAGATCCCAACATAGCCATTACCCACCTTAGCTAAGCCTGACTAGCCATCACGGGATTCACCAAGGGGTCATCGACCTAACTCTGAGGTATAACCGGGGTATAAGTCACACTGAGCATATCCCTTCTCCTTGGTCACCCGTTGCTCTCAGCCCTCCTGATGGCTATCACACCAACTAGTGGGATTTATGCTACGCCGTTGCCCATTCAACGGTCGAGTGGTTTGCACGATAGTGGAGTTAGGTGAGATGACACACCAACTCGGTCCTTAGACACGACAAGATGGATATCTCCCTTCTTTGCCCTGCCACATTGGCACGAGCACACCAAATGGCAAATCCGTAGAAATGCCATCCATCCCGTCTACACTTTCTTTACAAAAACACCACATTTATCCCATCCCACACGCACACATTTTCTTTATAAAATAAATCGTATTATGAGTAAAGTCCTAAGCGTTCTAATATCGATTAACGTCCAAGCAAAATCAGACATTAATCTAGGTGGTCAAGGAATGGTCATCACAAATCAAGGGGTGGCTATCCAACCGTGTTTTCATGCAAGCAAAACTTATGCAATTTTATAAAACAGGCCATTGGGTTGTGTTTATAAAAACTAGGACAGAAACGTGCATCAAAGGATGAGATTGAACTTGCCGTCTTCAAAGCCTTCTGGGATGTCCTGTCCTTCGGGCTCGGGGTCGCGGAATGGGTCCTCGTTCTCCTGCTCACAGCACTGCTCGTTGACGGGCTCTCCTTCGTTCACTCCGTGGTCTACAGCGCACACAAACAAGCACCCAATCAATACATAGGAAACAAGGGTCTATCGTTGAGCTCGAATCGGGAACACATAAGATATGGGGTACGGAGTAATATTTTCGAGTGGTTTCCTAATGGCATGGCCAAGATTTGGTTATGAGAGGCGTGGTAAAGTTCCGGGTTGATCAGAGGTCGTTTGTTACATGAAATGATAGGTTTTATAAAGGTTCGTGGGTCGGTCAAGGGGTTAGGGGCCTAGTTGCAATTAATCCGGAGGAGGTAGGGGCCTGGTTGTAATTTTTTTGAAACATTTGGACTATTCTGGAAGGGTTAAGGGTATATTTAGAATTTTGTTTTTATGTGGAAAGGGTTTATTTTGAAATAGGGTAAATGGCAGGGTGTCTTTTGCAAAATAGCAAAGAGTGGGGGGTTTCTTTACTAGATAAATGGAAGGGGAGGGGCCTTTGGGCTAAATGCCCTGTCCTCTTCCTCCACCCCCCGCTCTAGGAAACAGGGGAGTGGGGAGGGCTCGCCGGCGGCGGCCCGACCGGCGGCTCAGGACACGGCCTGGCCTCGGAATGAGGGGAAAAGGAGGAGTGAGGCGGGAGGACCCGGTCCCCTGCTGCGGCTCGACCCGAGGCGGCCCGGGGTGGCCTAGCCACGGTGGCCGGCGACAACGGGCGGCGGTGGTGCTTGGCCGGTGGCCCTGGGCCCTGATAGCGGATGGAGGGAGGGGGAAAACGGAATATGGAGGTACAGGGTCCGATCCCCGGCCTCACCTTGAGCTGAGGCGGCGCGCGGAGGCGGGGCGTCGAGAGCGGCGGTGGCGGTCGGAGGGGCTGCGGCGGCGGCGCTGGAGCTTGGGAGGACGTGCGGCTCGAGGCGGTTGCGGAGCTCGAGGGCGGGGCTAGGGTCTATTTATAGCGGCGGGAAGGCGGCGGGGAGGTCGAGCGCGGTGGTGGCGGGTAGGTGTGGCCAGGGGCGTCCGGCGAGTGGTGTGGGGCGGAGTTATGGCGTTCTGGCCGCTTGCTGGCATCGGGATGCGGCGGCGCGGCCGGCGAGGTGGAACAGCGGCGATTTGACCGCTCAGGCAGGCGGCGAGCGGGGCCGGTGCCGCTGTGCGGCACAGGAAGGCGGCAGCAATGGTGGCGGGGCGGCGCATGTGGCTCGGTGGAGCTCGCATCGCTGTGGCTCGGCGCTCAGTGTGGCCACGCGGAGGTGGCAGCGGCGGGGGTGCGGGCACGCGGTGCACGCGCAAGTGGGGATAGGCGGGGGGCGGCGCGCGCGTTCGGGCGGCGGCTCGGCACGGCTGCGTGTGCGGGCGGCCGGTGTCGCGGCTCGGCGTACCGCGGCGCAGCGAGCGCGTGCGCACGCACGCGCGTGCACGGCCGAGCCGGTGCGGCGCGGTGCTCGGCCTGGGAGGGAGTGGGGCGCGCGTGAGGGGAACGGGGTGGCGTACGAGTCAGGTGAGCGGAGGGCCGGGGCGTGCGGAGCGGGGAGGGGGTGAGCGGCGTTCGGGGTGCACGCGCGGGAGAGGCAGGCCGGGGCGGGGAGCGGCTCAGGCGTGCGACGAGGAAGAAAGGAAGAGAGGGGAAGGAAGAAAGGAAAAGAAAGAAAAGAGGAAAAAGAAAAGGGTGAAGGAAAAAGGAAAAATAGGAAAAAGAAATGAAGAAAAAGAAAATGGGGAAAAGGGAAAGAGGGGAAAGGAAAAGGAGGGGGGCGGTGCGCGCCAGCGGCGACCGCGGCCGCGGTCGGCCACGCATGGCGTCGTCACGCATGTGCGGGCCACGGGAGATGGGGCACGCGGCCAGGAGGGGAGGGAGGAAAAAGGAGAGAGGGAAAAAGAGGGGGCGAGATTCGCGGCGGCCGGACGCGATGCGTCGCGTTGGATGGGAAAAAGATGGGACGTGAATTGAATTCGGGTGTCGGGTTGTTCAGGAGAAACCCTGGGAATTAGGGTTCGGGGTTTAAGGAGGAGTCGAGCTCAACGACAAAGAAAACAGTTTTAGCGCACGATTTAAATTAGTGAATTTTTCGGGATGTTACAAACCTACCCCACTTAAAATGAATCTTGTCCTCGAGATTCGGCTGGTTCCTAAACAGGTGGGGAATCTCCTTCTTTAGAGCGTCTTCGCGTTCCCAGGTAGCTTCTTCCACTCCGTGTCTGCTCCACTGAACTCTGCAAATCCGTACTTCGGAGTTTCTGGTTCTCCTAGTGACCGTGTCTAGAATCTTGACCGGTACTTTCCTGATATCGTAGGTCTGGCTGTAGATCTATCGTTTCTATGGGCACATGTTCCGCTTCGGGCACCCTCAAACATCTTCTTAGCTGCGAGACCTGGAATACTGGATGTATATCTGACATTTCTTCTGGTAGCTCCAAACGGTATGCTACTGCTCCGACTTTCTTCAGAACTCGGTATGGTCCAATGTACCGAGGGGCCAATTTTCCTTGCACTTGAAATCTTCGGGTTCCTCGAATGGGTGATACCTTGAGATATACGAAATCCCCCGGGTTGAAACAAATTCCCCGTCTTTTCTTGTCCGCGTAGCTCTTCTGTCGGGACTGGGCTGCTTTCAGCTTTTCTCTAACCTCAGCAACTCTTTCTTCTGCTTCTTTTATAAGTGCGGGGCCGACTAGGGCACGTTCTCCAACTTCTGACCACATCAGAGGGGTTCTGCATTTCCTTCCGTAGAGAGCCTCGAACGGCGACATACCCAAGCTTGCTTGATACCCGTTGTTGTATGAGAACTCGGCATAGGGTAAACTCTGCTCCCAATCTTTGCCATAAGTGAGGACACATGCTCTCAACACATCTTCCATAATCTGGTTTACCCTTTCTGTCTGGCCATCTGTCTGCGGGTGATAAGCGGAGCTAAAGTCTAGCTTGGTACCCATGGCTTTATGCAAACTCTTCCAAAATCTAGAGGTGAACTGGGTCCCTCTGTCTGAAACAATACGACTGGGCACACCGTGCAACTTCACTATATTTTCCACATAAAGCTTGGCTAGCTTCTCTCCGCCGTAGTTGGTCCGTATGGGTATGAAGTGAGCCGCTTTAGTGAGTCGGTCCACTATTACCCATATGGAATCATGTTCTTTCTGGGTTCAGGGCAGTCCTACCACAAAATCCATCCCTATTTCATCACATTTCCAAACCGGAATGGGTAGGGGTTGCAACAATCCTGCCGGCTTCTGGTGTTCAGCTTTGATTCTCTGGCAAGTATCACAACGGGCGACAAATCGTGCAATATCTGCCTTCATCCCATTCCACCAATATTTCTGTCTTAAGTCCATATACATTTTGGTGGATCCTGGGTGAATGGAGTAGGCCGAGTTGTGGGCTTCATCCATGATTATTTGCCTGAAATCTCCTTTCTGGGGCACACAAATTCTATCTTTATACCATAACGTTCCCCTATTATCCACTCTAAAGCCTGGGGCCTTATTTTCTCCGGTCTGCCTCCGGATTTCCATCAGTCCCTTGTCCGATCTTTGGGCTTTCCTGATTCTTTCTTCTAGATTGGATTGAACGTTCAGTACTTGGCTGGAGCCTCGAGGGACAATGTGCACGTTTAATCGTGTCATTTCCTCTCGCAAATGGTCATTTTAGGGCTCGTAGGATTTCCGGCTAAGGGCATCGGCTACTACATTTGCTTTACCAGGGTGATAATGGATTTCCAAATTATAATCCTTGACTAATACCAGCCACCTTCTTTGTCTCAAGTTCAAGTCTGGCTGGGTGAAGATATACTTCAGACTTTTATGGTCGGTAAAGATTTCGCACTTATTTCCAATCAAATAATGCCTCCAAATCTTAAGTGCGTGCACTACGGCTGCAAGTTCCAAATCATGGGTCGGGTAGTTTTGCTCATGAGTCCTGAGCTGACGGGAAGCATATGCAACGACTTTCCCATCTTGCATCAGTACACAACCCAATCCTTGTCGGGACGCATCACAATAGATGACAAAATCTCGATGAATATCCGGCAGGGTTAGCACTGGGGCTGTCGTCAATTTTCGCTTCAACTCCTGGAAGCTCCTTTCACACGACTCCGTCCAGGTGAACTTCTTCTCTTTCTTGAGCAGCTCTGTCATGGGCCGGGCTATCTTAGAAAATCCCTCAATGAATCTTCGATAGTACCCAGCTAATCCGAGGAAACTCCTGATCTCACTGACATTGGTTGGTTGCTGCCAGTTGGATACTGCTTCGACCTTTTCGGGGTCCACGGCTACTCCTTCTGCGGTCAAAATATGACCAAGGAAGGCTACTTTCTCCAGCCAGAACTCACACTTGCTGAACTTGACGTATAGCCTATGCATTCTCAGCTTTTCCAAAACTACCCTCAGGTGTTGCTCGTGCTCCTGAATACTCTTCGAGTAAATAAGTATGTCGTCAATGAAGACTACGACAAACTTATCTAACTCATGTATAAACACTTTGTTCATGAGGTTCATGAAATAGGCAGGTGCATTTGTCAGTCCAAAAGACATCACCGTAAACTCAAACTGCCCATACCGGGTGACAAAAGCTATTTTCGGAATGTCGCTCTCCCTGATCTTGAGCTGAAAATAGCCGGACCTCAGGTCAATCTTGGAAAAGTACTTGGCTCCTTTTAACTGGTCAAAAAGATCATCGATCCCGGGGAGAGGGTACTTGTTCTTGATAGTGACTTCGTTCAGTGCCCGGTAATCAACGCACAACCTCATACTTCCATCCTTCTTTTTGACAAATAGAACCGGGGCTCCCCAGGGCGACGAACTTGGCCTGATGAAGCCAATCCGTTGTAACTCCTCTAGTTGTTTCTTTAACTCCGCCAACTCGGAGGCTGCCATCCTATAAGGTCTCTTGGCTATGGGGGCGGTTCCAGGAACAAGATCAATGACAAATTCTACGTCCCTATCTGGTGGCATACCGGGAAGTTCTTCGGGAAAGACATCGTGGTACTCATTCACTACTGGGACTTCTTCCAAGGTCTTGGTTTCCATACTGAATACCATCGGGTTTGCTCCACTTTCCCGGGTGTGACAGGTCACTCGGACTCCCTCTGGGTTTGTTAGATGTACTACCTTGTCCGTGCACCCTATGAGGCCATTGTGTTTGCTTAGCCAGTCCATTCCAAGGATCACATCTATCCCTTCTAACTTAAGTACTACTAGATCTCCTAGAAACTCTACCCCACTTAAATTGATCCTTACCCGTAGACAACCCAGTTGACACCTGATGTCTCCTCCGGGCGTCTGGGTTAATAGGGGTGTTTTTAGTAGTACTGTAGGTATTTTATGTTTCTCCACAAAACTCGAGGATATGAATGAGTGTGATGCCCCAGAATCGAACAGTACTGTTGCGAGAGTAGAGCGGACTAGGTACTCACCGAGTACTACGCCCTGAGCTCCTTGAGCTTCCTGCGCGTCGATGTGATTGACGCGGGCTCGTCCGAAAGACTGCTGGGATTGCCTCTGCTGATTGTTATTATTGTTGCTGTTGCCGCGGAGGGGCACTCGGTTGGCACTGGTCAGCACTGGCTTGGGTCCGTTCACTGTGTTGGAGAAAGCTGACGTAGCTGGCTTGTTCTTGGCATAAGGGCAGTCGGCGATGAAATGCCCCTCTCTCGGCAGTTGAAGCAGGCCCTCACATTGCTGTTGTTGGTGGTGACCTGGCTTGCATTACTCTGCGGGGCCCTCATGGTGTTCTGGCTTCTGAGCTGAGTGTTAGGGGCCCGTGGTCCTGTCACTTGAGACTGAGTTCTGTACTGCATTGGGGCTTGGGACCTTGGTGCATTGTAGCTGAGGCTTCTGGGCTTCTGGAAACGATCCTGCTGGCGTGACTTGCTCTCCAGGAACTTGCGCTTGTTATCCTTTCTTTCATCAATCTTGTCCTTCTCTGTGAGGATTGCCTTGTTCATCAAGGTGTTGAAATCAGGTTAGATCTGAGGGGTGACCAGGGTCCTGAGTTCTGGGTTTAGTCCCTTCTTGAACATATCCTGCTTCTTCTCGTCGTCGTCCACTTCTTCTGGTGCATAGCGAGCCAGCTCCATAAACTGGTGGGTATACTCTTCCACCGACATACTCCCCTGCTGAAGTGCGCGGAATTCATCTGCCTTGCGCTTCATGGTGGCTGAGAGGATGTGATAACGGCGGAACTCCCTTATGAATTCATTCCAGGTGATGGTGGAGGCATCTCTGGCAGCAGCGCAGTAATTTTCCCAACAGGCTAAGGCAGTCCCGGTGAGTTGATGTGCTGCCAGAAGGACTTTATCTCGATCCTGGCACCCAAACAGCTCGAGCTTCCTCTGGATCACGCGGAGCCAATCATCTGCATCCAAGGGGTTGCTGGATCCGGCAAAAGTGGGTGGCTTGGCCCTCAGAAAAGTTGTCAGCTTGTCATTAAAGGTCTGCTCTCGTGGCTGCCTGTTCACTAGAGCATTGGCCAGTGTCTCCAGTATGAGAGTCTGGTTATGGATTATTTGTGCCAGGTCCGTGAAGGGTGGGGGTGGTGGTGGTGGCAGTTGTGCATCATGATTTTCTCCTCTGCCCTGACTCACTTCTTGTTCTTCCTGAGGATGGTTTTGCCCGTTAGGACGTACTCCTGCATCAGCGGCTGCAGGGTCCCTGACGCGGGAGGCCCTCATAACGCTTCGGGAAACCATCTGTAGATTGGGTAGGGTTTTGGTGAGAGTGGGATTTAGATGATGTTTAAGTTGTTTAAATCGTATTTTTGAAAAGGCAGAATTTATCTTCTGCCGAAAAACACACAAGCATCAAGCACACAAACATAGCAAACAACAAGCACAACCAACTTCACTACTGCAAGGGGGGGTACAACACGGGGCAAGACTAAAACACGTACTACAAGTCCGGGTACAGGTTCACACTAAGGGTACAACACTAGGGTGACGTCGGGTGTTTTACTCGCGGGGCGAGCCTTCTTCTGGGGCGGAGTGTGTGAGTAGTCCTTGCTCGCCATCCTCTAAGTTCCCGTTCTCCTGGGGTTGCGCAGCAGCCTCTCCTTCAACGACAGCAGTAGACCCTTCAGGGTTCTCGGGTGGTGCTTGTGAGGTTAACACGAGTGGCCCCCATCCTATGACGGGTGTCCCGAGTAGAACTTGGTCTTCTCCAATTGCCGGGACTGGGGTCCCACTTCTGGTCCAATCTTGCACACGCCGGTCTCGGGCTAGCCTGAGGCTCTCCTGAGCAACTGCTTCACTGCTGACCGCAGCTGCGACTCTTGCCTCGGCTTGAGCTGCTCGGACCTGTTGGAGTCTCACTGCGAGCTCTGCTTGCTCGGCGCGATGGGTCTGCTCCCTCAGCAGGTGGGCTTGTTCATCGAAGAGCTGATCCAAAGCAGCTAGGTAGGTAGCCACTTGGTATAAAGGGTCCTCTTCATGGCAGCACCGTTCCAGGCTTCTCATGCGAGCTTCCCAAACAGGGGTCCTGATGGCCGGCAGGAAGAACCTCATTGGTGTGGGGGCTAGGTGCTCCTCGAAAATCCGGCACAGGTAACGGAGTATCTTCCTGATGGCCAAGGGATATGTGTCTTGGTGCCTAAATCCCGTAGCGGTCACTCGCCACGGCTGGATGTCGGCGTAGTGATCACTCCGGGCGATGACCAGGATCACCCTGCAGCGGAGGGTACCATGGTGCTCGTACTCTCTGCTGTAGTACCTTGGGCGTTCCGTGACGCCAAGGCCTTCCAGGGCGTTGATCAATAGGCTGGGGAAGCCAGGTGCAGCTTGGCAATCGCCCTGGGTCCATCCTTCCTCAGCCATCTGAAAAACAAAGATTAAGTGAATCCGTTTTGCATAAAAATGGTCTGTGAGGTTAAACAGGGTTGGACCTACTGGGAAAGGCTTGGAAAAAGAGGTCTCGCTCCTAGGGTCACGTCCTACGGCCAACCTACGGCTCTGATACCACCTTAAGTGTCCCCTCATAAGAGAAGACTTAAATGTGATACAAAACACAAGTCCCAGGAGGCTGATGCCACATTTATTACATCAGATGGTTCATAACCGTACAAACCTTGGAGGACACTCGATACAGATAATAATAATAAGTAACCAAGCTACGACATAACACCAGACCGCAAACCACATGGGGTCTAGTGCGGGCTCAGAGTATTGCGACAGCGAAGGCATCTCGACAGGGCCGGTTCCACAGGTAAGGTTGGGTGCAGAACGATAACCCTACTCAGTGTCGTCAGGTACGAAGTCTGGGTCTTCCTCTGTAAAAAGTAAGAATGAGGTGAGTAAAAACGTACTCAGCAAGTCCAACCACACCCATGGGGGGGTTAAATCAGAATAATATGCACATGTAGATCAAGGGTAAGGTTACGGTTTAATTTGCGGAAAGCTAAGTTTTATGCAGGGGTTTGTTTAGCTAAAACATTTCAGAAATCAGTTTTTTATATTGGGTAACACGGAGTTCAAGTTTTAAACTGCTACCGGACTCCCCGTCCGTCGTAGCACACGGCACAACTGCCGGACACAATTCCAAAACAACTCACACCAGCCCATCCCAATGAAACACTAGTTATGTGACCACACCATAACTCGCCCAATACCGTGGGCACGGCTATTCGAATATCTTTTAACTCTGCAGAGGTGTGCAACTTTACCCACAAGTAGGATACCACAACTCGAACACCGTCGTGTCGGTGTAGATCCCAACATAGCCATTACCCACCTTAGCTAAGCCTGACTAGCCATCACGGGATTCACCAAGGGGTCATCGACCTAACTCTGAGGTATAACCGGGGTATAAGTCACACTGAGCATATCCCTTCTCCTTGGTCACCCGTTGCTCTCAGCCCTCCTGATGGCTATCACACCAACTAGTGGGATTTATGCTACGCCGTTGCCCATTCAACGGTCGAGTGGTTTGCACGATAGTGGAGTTAGGTGAGATGACACACCAACTCGGTCCTTAGACACGACAAGATGGATATCTCCCTTCTTTGCCCTGCCACATTGGCACGAGCACACCAAATGGCAAATCCGTAGAAATGCCATCCATCCCGTCTACACTTTCTTTACAAAAACACCACATTTATCCCATCCCACACGCACACATTTTCTTTATAAAATAAATCGTATTATGAGTAAAGTCCTAAGCGTTCTAATATCGATTAACGTCCCAGCAAAATCAGACATTAATCTAGGTGGTCAAGGAATGGTCATCACAAATCAAGGGGTGGCTATCCAACCGTGTTTTCATGCAAGCAAAACTTATGCAATTTTATAAAACAGGCCATTGGGTTGTGTTTATAAAAACTAGGACAGAAACGTGCATCAAAGGATGAGATTGAACTTGCCGTCTTCAAAGCCTTCTGGGATGTCCTGTCCTTCGGGCTCGGGGTCGCGGAACGGGTCCTCGTTCTCCTGCTCACAGTACTGCTCGTTGACGGGCTCTCCTTCGTTCACTCCATGGTCTACAGCGCACACAAACAAGCACCCAATCAATACACAGGAAACAAGGGTCTATCGTTGAGCTCGAATTGGGAACACATAAGATATGGGGTACGGAGTAATATTTTCGAGTGGTTTCCTAATGGCATGGCCAAGATTTGGTTATGAGAGGCGTGGTAAAGTTCCGGGTTGATCAGAGGTCGTTTGTTACATGAAATGATAGGTTTTATAAAGGTTCATGGGTCGGTCAAGGGGTTAGGGGCCTAGTTGCAATTAATCCGGAGGAGGTAGGGGCCTGGTTGTAATTTTTTTGAAACATTTGGACTATTCTGGAAGTGTTAAGGGTATATTTAGAATTTTGTTTTTATGTGGAAAGGGTTTATTTTGAAATAGGATAAAGGGCAGGGTGTCTTTTGCAAAATAGCAAAGAGTGGGGGGTTTCTTTACTAGATAAATGGAAGGGGAGGGGCCTTTGGGCTAAATGCCCTGTCCTCTTCCTCCACCCCCCCCCCCCCGTGTTGGGAAACAGGGGAGTGGGGAGGGCTCGCCGGCGGCGGCCCGACCGGCGGCTCAGGGCGCGGCCTGGCCTCAGAATGAGGGGTAAAGGAGGAGTGAGGCGGGAGGACCCGGTCCCCTGCTGCGGCTCGACCCGAGGCGGCCCGGGGTGGCCTAGCCACGGTGGCCGGCGGCAACGGGCGGCGGTGGTGCTTGGCCAGTGGCCCTGGGCCCTGATAGCGGATGGAGGGAGGGGAAAATAGAATGGGGAGGTACGGGGTCCGATCCCCGGCCTCACCTTGAGCTGAGGCGTCGCGCGGAGGAGGGGCGTCGAGAGCGGCGGTGGCGGTCGGAGGGGCTGCAGCGGCGGCGGTGGAGCTTGGGAGGAGGCGCGGCTCGAGGCGGTTGTGGAGCTCGAGGGCGGGGCTAGGGTCTATTTATAGCGGCGGGAAGGCGGTGGGGAGGTCGAGCGCGGTGGTGGCGGGTAGGTGTGGCCAGGGGCGTCCGGCGAGCGGTGCGGGGCGGAGTTATGGCGTTCCGGCCGCTTGCTGGCGTCGGGACGCGGCGGCGCGGCCGGCGAGGTGGAACAGCGGCGATTTGACCGCTCAGGCAGGCGGCGAGCGGGGCCGGTGCCGCTGTGCGGCACAGGAAGGCGGCAGCAATGGTGGCGGGGCGGCGCACGTGGCTCGGCGGAGCTCGCGTCGCTGCGGCTCGGCGCGCAGCGTGGCCACGCGGAGGTGGCAGCGGCGGGGGTGCGGGCACGCGGTGCACGCGCAAGCAGGGATAGGCGGTGGGCGGCGCGCTCGTTCGGGCGGCGGCTCGGCACGGCTGCATGTGCGGGTGGCCGGTGTCGCGGCTCGGCGTACCGCGGCGCAGCGAGCGCGTGCGCACGCGCGCGCGCGTGCACGGCCGGGCCGGTACGGTGCGGTGCTCGGCCTGGGAGGGAGTGGGGCGCGCGTGAGGGGAACGGGGTGGCGTGCGAGTCAGGTGAGCGGAGGGCCGGGGCGTGCGGAGCGGGGAGGGGTGAGCGGCGTTCGGGGCGCACGCGCGGGAGAGGCAGGCCGGGGCGGGGAGCGGCTCAGGCGTGCGACGGGGAAGAAAGGAAGAGAGGGGAAGGAATAAAGGAAAAGAAAGAAAAGAGGAAAAAGAAAAGTGTGAAGGAAAAAGGAAAAATAGGAAAAAGAAATGAAGAAAAAGAAAATGGGGATAAGGGAAAGAGGGGAAAGGAAAAGGAGGGGGGCGGTGCGCGCCAGCGGCGACCGCGGCCGCGGTCGGCCATGCGTGGCGTCGTCACGCGTGTGCGGGCCACGGGAGATGGGGCACGCGGCCAGGAGGGGAGGGAGGAAAAAGGAGAGAGGGAAAAAGAGGGGGCGAGATTCGCGGCGGCCGGACGCGACGCGTCGCGTTGGATGGGAAAAAGATGGGACGTGAATTGAATTCGGGTGTCGGGTTGTTCAGGAGAAACCCTGGGAATTAGGGTTCGGGTTTAAGGAGGAGTCGAGCTCAATGACAAAGAAAATAGTTTTAGCGCACGATTTAAATTAGTGAATTTTTCGGGATGTTACACCTATTCACCCTCTCCCCCTCTAGGGTCGGACACCCCGGTGATCCTTACAGTAGATGCATAAATGTGCATTACATAGTATCTTTATGGTCCATAAGATGACAAATGGAGTCGCATGTATGTTCTTGAATTTCTTCAAGAAATTTGGTGGCTCACATTGATGTTATGACCAATAGAATTGATAATAATTTTCTCATCATTTTTACAATGATCATGGCAAATGTGCCAAATCTTGAATGGATCAAGAGATAAAATTATTTTGTACGCAACATGTATGAGGTACATATTATGGACACCATACTATATGCACTTGCAGTAGTATGACATTAGGCTAATAATATTTTCAATGGAAATATGAGGACTTTTGTAAGCGTTCGCTTGTGAAAGTCAACTTTAAATTGATCCAAAGAACTCGCTTGACTCCAATGAGTTAGAGGTATAGTTTAGCCAAATGTTGGATTTGGCATTTCTGTGTACATGGATTGTACAATCACATTTTTGCTTGAAAAATGTGAGATTTGTCACACAAATTCACTTTGCTAAGTGAAAAAAAATGTTTGCATTCATGAGGATCCATAAGTTGTAAATTTCCATGGATCGAAGATCCTTGATAAATGAATGAGTAAACAATCATTTATGATTTGGGCAAAATTACATCCTTTGTTGAAATCCCAATGAGGGACATGCAAAGGGTAGATGGATCTCACTCCTTTGAATACATGGATTTGTAAAAAAATCCAAGTGTTGGAGTTGCAAAAAAATGCAAATAAATGCAAGTATGACAATATCCAGATTGGATTGAGCATTTGGTTGGGGGTTGAGGAATAACTGTTGTTATGCCGTATGCCCCTAATGATGTCGTTGATATCTTAATGCTCATGTTAGAAAAAATTAATTCCATCCAATGCGAGGTTGGATATATCCTAAGCTGGATATATTAGCCATGCCCTACATGAGTTTATCATGTATAAATTTACTCGAAGAGTAAACTGTATAGCATAAGGGCAAAACTTTTGGGGATTCAAGGTGTTTTGGGATCTATTCCTGTGGGAATAGATGATATGAAATCTTTGCCAAAACATAGGCTCTGTATGCGACAGAATAGCCCTCCAAATTATGCGCTATATATGATATTTATTTAAGTAAATGGTTACTTAAATAACTTCATATTCATGATGTGTCTTGAATTGGCATATGCAAAATTTTGTGAAGTCAAGATGAGTCTTGAATCACATATAGTGTTTACCTCATATTGGATACGCACGTTGAAGATAATCACTATGTGTGACATAGTATAGATCTCGCAGTAGTACTATGGTACTACCTTGTGGTTGGCCAATATGCAAAGTTTGAGAACATTATACACAATGAAGAGGTAATCACGTAAAATATTTCCATGAAATAATTTAAGCACTATGAATTTAAAATATAAGTAAATGTGCTTAATTAATAACACAGTTGTAAATTGCATAGAATAAATTAAGCACTTGAAAATTTAAAGAATAAGTAAATGCGCTTAATTAAAGAAATGCAAAAATAAATTGTATGGAAAATAAATTTCATACAAAATAAATTGTATAAAAAATAAATGAAGTGGAATATATTGTTATTGGGGATGTCTGATGACAACACTTTGAACAATATACTCAACACCTTGATTACATGTTATTGGGAATTGCAGTGGGCAAACTCTTTGAACCATGTAACTGAAATTCCTATAGAAATAGGAACTCAAATGTATGAATTTACTATGGTAAATTCATCTATAGTACACTAGAAACTCGAATGTATGAATTTACTGTGGTAAACTCATCTATTGTACATATTATGATACAACTTCTGTTGACATGTGGTCACAAATATATTTATTTACATGAGGTAAATATTGTGCATTATAATTATATTTATATGGGGTAAATATAGTACTTTATAGATCTATTAAAACCTGAGGGCTAAAACAGAAATCTGCAATATAGTCAATAATCCATTAGGGCTATCATGCAATTTGCAGAAAATGGGGGGACTTTCGTGCAAAAGGCACAAATCCTATCCATCCAATCCACGAGAGACGGATGGTTTCCACGGAGGAAAACCGTCGCTCGTCTTCTGGGCGTCACGGCCTCGCTGCCTGTACGTGCGGATGGATGCCCGGTCGTTGCCGACGCCGCTTGGCCTCGTCCGCGCCGTGCGGGCGCGTCGTGGATGCGCGCCGCGTGGGCCACCCCGCGCCAGGTGGGCCCGCCCAGCCGCGGAAGTCGGAGGGCCGCTCGGGATCCGCGGGCGCGTTGTTGGGCGAGGAACTGCCCCTGCTGCTCATTGCGCGGAGGCTGTGGAGCGCCGCCAGGTTGCGCATGGACGCCGGAGCCGTGCGCGAGGTCGCGCGCAGGGCACGTGGGACTTGGCGGACCGCGGGCGAGGCCGCGTGCAGGCCGCTCCGTCGTGCGAGACCGTGGGACGCCGGACGCGTGTGGATGGCCACCGCGGTCGTGCGAGCCGAAGCCGCGCGGACCGTCCGCGGTCGCGACGCAAGGTCGCATGAGGGTCGCGGAGGCACCTGGCCGCCGATCCGAGGCCGGGCTGGGCACTCAGGCCGGTGAAGGAGCGTGGACGCGTGGTCCTCATCCTCATCGGAGAAGAGGTAACCAGCAATTGAACAGATAGGGACGTAGGGAGCAATGCAATGTTTCGCCGTCCTTACCTTGATCCGATTGGATTTGAGTAGATTGATTGGCTTCGAACTAAGCTATTCTTTGAAGAAAAAGGTGGAGAATAAGGTGCTGATAACGTGTTAAAATATGAGCAAAGCGAAATGAGATAAGTGTTGTTGCAAAAAGCTAGACTTTTCCATTGATCCTTTGTGTGTGTATATACATGAGCCCCATCAATAGGAGGAATAAAGAAAGCCATAAACCACCCTTAATAGGGGTAGTAAACACCTATTAAGGAGGGTGTAAAAGAGAGAGTAAATAGAGGATGAGAGCATCCTAAATATTTTGTAACAGGTTTATCGTCCTACTGATGACAACCACTCTGACCACGCCACATCCCAAGAGAGACTTGCGTATGGTATGGTTGCGCTGCAAGTGCATAGTTGTGTGTCTTCGTCATGACCGCAAAGGAACATCTTTCTACATTAGCCTAGTTCAGGAGACATTCCCTTCTGGCAACCCTTATTAGAGGCAACCAGCTGCCGAACATATTTCATGCACCAGTTGTTATTTGCTTCCCAATCTCCAAACCCTTACTTTGGAGAGCAGGCATAGACAGAACCAACCAACACAACTATGCGAAGAAGATTTCATAAGACACTCAAAACTTAAATATATACCCTCAAGATATAACTTAATTCAAACAATACATGACTCTAAACATTACACAAACTGTGTTGCCTTTTAGAATTGACTTTCAGAATGCCCAAGTACAAAGAACAAGGGGCTAATGGAATGTGTATATCAAAAAGAGGAGGGTGGGGGTATGGGAACAACAGACATGTACATACTGATCAACAGCATCGGTAAAGTATTCCCAACTCTCCCATAAAGATCTACCGCACATTCATCCGAAGATAAGAGGAACCAACAGGGGAGCTTGCAGATCCTCCTAAAGCGAGGTCCACTTTCTTATCTTCTTTCATCCTCACAGGTGTGGAGCATTCATTGAAATCAAGCACCCGTCCTTCTGCCTGCAGAATAAATTGAATATTGAGCTTTAGAATATACTACCTCTGTCCCAAAATATATGCTTTCCAATCAAAGGAAAATCTATGAACCCTAAATAGCTATGTGGTTTTCTACTTTACCAAATCTCAGTTTCATTTGTCTTCCCCATAAGTGAAGGTATAATAATGAGAAAACCTATAATCTAAGCCACATGAATTCAGCCAATGACCTGATTGATTCCCTGTCCACTAGAATTTAATGCATGCAAAACTAAGGTGTAAACAGTGAATGGTTGCATCTGGGTAATGCATTGGTTACTTCATACCTGCAAATCTCAACTTAGAAATTTGTGTGCAACCATCAAAGTATTCAATTACACGATGTGAAAATAAAGGAATACATGAAGAAAGCAAAAGGACAGGTGATTATAGGAGGTTCAAAGATTTCTCCCTTTATTTGTTCTGATTTTAACCTAGAGGAATTCAAGTTTCTGATCAGTTTAAGGCTCAAAGCAAAAGCAATAGGTTCTAAGCAATAGTGTATTCTGAAGATTTCGATTTAGCAATCATGAGAATAGCAAGTACGGTAGGGAGCTTACATACCATGGGTTTGGATGGAGGTTTGCTTGTTCCAACTTCGTTCTTCCAAGCTGTATTTTCTTTGTCATTGTTTTCCTTGCAGTGTCGCTTCCATGGGCTACCACTTGCCAGAACCTCATGCGCTTCCTCCAAAGCAGCAGCACTCTGCTCATTAATCTGCTTCACCAATCCTAAGGCATCAAAAGCTCTGCTTGCTGGGCTCATGAAGTATGCATCCTGAAAGAATGATACAAAATGAAGCAGTCAGCTTGGTGTGATAAATAATAATATTTTCAAGCACAAAGTTACTAGTCCAGACAGTATGGTCCTTCCTCGGAGGCATAGGCGCATAGCAAGTTAAAAATACAAGATTAAAATCACACACAAAATTCAGTTTCAAAAATATTGGTGTACTGCTTGCCATGAAACATGAACTTAACAATGATTGGAAGAGAATATTTATATGGAATCCTTGAGCTATAGAATTTATTTCACATTGAAAATTTCAAAAGCTTTACCTCATCCAAAAAGTCCCTAAAGAAATCATTACCTGGAATGGTGTGAAGAAAGGAGACTTCCATGCAGAAGGAGATTCTAAGCCTCTTTTAATACCTGGAGTATCAGCCAATCTGACAAAAACAGCTAATGAGGATCATTATTGTATGTGCAAAATCGTGAAGTCTGTACTCATATTATCATGGATGATTCATGATTGACATTGTCATAAGCAGTGTTACCCTAAATGTTTAAACAGAGTAAACGGTCATAGCTATTTATTCGGCTAAATGGTCATTTAAACAGACTAAATGGTGATTAAACGGGGTAAACGGCTGATTAAACGGATACGGTAAGCCATTGTGTAGCGTGTACACAACGTGTACACAGGCTAAACGGCCGTGTACGCGAACAGTGGTCACAAGATAATTTAAAATTCAAATGTAAATTTTACTCTATAATGGCTTTGATAGTTTACTTTGCAGTAATAAGTACCAACAACTGAACGGATTGTAAAATGTGATCAATAAATTAACCTCAGAACAATGGATTTAATTCTGAAAATAAATTTCAGTACAGCATGCTAAAATCTAGATTAATAGGGAAATTTAATAGGTGACTTGATCACGAGGAAATTCTGATTTGAGCTGCCTTAAATAAATCATGAAGCACTTCGCTTGGAATTTCCCTTAGAGTTTACACCAGGTTAAACAGTGCTGCGGCTCTATCCAAGTTGGGGAATATTCACACAATTAACTGCAATTTGTATAAATCAGGAGAAAAAGTAACAAGCGGTTTTGCTGTACTGGGGAGAATCACATGGTTCATGCTGGTACCCCACAAAACTGAGCAAAAATTTCAAAGAGCATTGATGGTTTGATTTGCAACTACCAGCTGCAAATACTAATAGCGTAACTTCAGGATTCGTGAATCAAACATTCATGGAAACTTCGCACTAAGCAAAACATAGAAGAGAATCCAACTTACATGTTCACATACTCGTAATCTGCATCAATGCAGGGTATAGATTTCTCAACGAGAAGTTCAGATGGCTTTGATCTAGAAAATATTATATCTTTAGAGTTAGACCAAGCCTTTGCACTGGTATTTAGCCTCTGACTTTCATAATTTGGACCATGCTTAGGTGTATTGAGGTTGTTGACACTGCTATCAGTAAGAATCCCTGCAGAATGCTGCATTAAACAATACATAGAAGAACAGGATAAGACAACAAATGCAAAGATACATGATTGCAAGTTATATTTCAAGATTAAGACTAAGTGCTTTCAGTTTAAGAAACTTTATTACTAAATTGATTTGGCAAGGTGGACCTCCAATAGAGGAAATCCATCACTCATCAAGCCTATGACTTTTAATGTTTTATCATTGAATAAACTAATATTGAGTATAAATAGACAACTAGTAGACTGAAAGTACGTACTAAACTGTTTGTGGAATCACTGTTCACAGTGGAACATCTCTTCCTTCTGTGAAATGGTTTACCTTTGCATTGCCTTCATGTTCTCCCTGATCAGTAATTTGATTTAAATTTTCTATGTTTTCTTGAGAAAGCTTGAGCTTCTTTTGAAATGCAGTTTTCCTTGTCGGTGAAACTAAATCAACAAAATCATCAGGAGTATCCATGAAAGATTTCCCAATTCTTGTAGAGGACATGACTGACCTCCCACAATCCTTTTCAGTATTCAATCTCTTTTCATTTCTTATATCAGGACTTGGAGATGAGAGATCCCTTGGCCGTTTTTTCATTATGGATGGGGTGCACACAAAACTTTTGGCAGCATTTTTTAGCACAGCATCAGGACTACCATCACGAGTAGGGGAGCCCCACAATCTTACTGGGGTAGGGAAATTCAAGGATGACCTCATCAACTCTCGAATGCCAAGAGGACTGTATTCTGGGAGATCACTAGAGGTTACAAGCTCGCAGCTGACAAAGGGAACTTCAAAACTTGCAAAGCAAGGAGGTTCATAGCATAAAGCTCCAGCATTCTCCTTTTCTCTTAATACAGAGTCACCATGACTTGATAGTGCTTCTTTTCCAATGTAGGTTGTAGGCTCCAAACATGATTGTTCAAGATCAACCAGCTGTTTCTTTTCAGAATCTGGTATGCTGTCTATTGGTTCAGAAGTCCTGTTTCTGTCACCTTCTCTGCTAATATATGAACTTTGATCAGGATCACCTGAAGAATTGTGGCATGTTTTAATCTCCAAATCTTGGTGAGAAACAGGATAGCGACTCGTCTCAAATTTGACATCAGATGCATTGGAAGCGCCATCTGAAGAAATGAAGGATGGTGGCAATGATGTTACAGAACTCTGATAATACAAAGGGTCGCCCATCATTGTTGCAGGTTCAGATGTCTGCAATGATGGATAAAGTGGTGCTGAAAAGTTGCTTGCAGCTTCAGAAGGATGTGAAATTGGTTGAATGGAAGTATTCTGCCACTGTTCAGACTGGAAACAATCCCCATTTTTTACGCCCACTTCACACATCATATTTATGTTATTCTCACATCCAGGAACACTAGGTAAGATGGAAACACATGGTGTTACAGCATATGGTATCAAAGATACCCCATCATTTTCTGAACTATGCATAATCTGTGTGTCCTGAAATTGACCTGTAAGCTCATTGGATGCCTGGCTATCTGTTATCACAAAATTGTTTGGCACTTCATCTATGTCAACATGCAAATCCATTCCTTGAGAAAACTCTTGCTGCAACTGCAAGTGTTTATCCAAATCCATTCCTTGAGATAAATCGTCCTGGAAGTGTTTATCTTGATCCATGTCAGAAGTGGATAACTGATGATGCATCTCAGGTAATGCAGAAGCAGCATTGTCAGCATTAGTGCCATCCTGACACAATGATTCATGCACGTTTAAATGAGATCCCAGAGCCACATCAGTTTGCTCCTCCTGAGAGCAAGAACCCTTGGCAAACGATGATTGACTTAAGTCTGTCGAATCTTCCACCTCCCGGAAAACATTTAGACCACTGTCTTCACTAATTTGGTTGGTCGTTGCAGATGAAGAATCAACACTTAAACCACAAGTAGTGTATTCAATAGGTGCTAGGCCCTGCAATTGAGCCAGTAAACCAGATGCTCTGTATGAATCAATTTTCTTCTTCACCGAGCTGTGCCAATGATTTTTTATTGCATTGTCTGTCCTGATAGGATATATACAAACTTGCTCATCAATTTCTTTGTAGGCTGATTTAGTGATGTACTTGTTAATAAGTAATCAAAAAATATATCAGGCTGTTACACTGTCATATTGCAATGGGTATCACGAATCCCTAGAATATTATGTTTTTTTCCAGTTGACAAGATCTAGTACTCTGTTTAGTTTAAAGAAGATGAGGGGAAAAATCTTTACCTTCCTGGTAAAAACTTTGTCAGTTCAGCCCATTTGTTTCCATAGGTTTGATGAGCATGGATGAGCTTGATTTCCTCTTCTTGTGTCCAAGCGTCCTTATTGATCCCTGGATTAAGATGGTTGTGCCATCTAAATAAAGATATCATACCAGAATGTTTCATATGTCAGTATTTATCTCCAAATCAATGTGGTTTGTTTGATTGCAGCTAACTATCAGTTTGATGATCATGAGAAGTGTGGACACGATAGCTTTACTATTCTATTTGTAATTTTACAAAAGGAAATTTTCCTCTAGTTAGCGAGGTACTCCGGTCAAATGCTCAAAAACATGACTCCTATTTTTCCATAGAAGCTAGACCAGAAACAAATAAATATTGACGCAGCACATATGTTAGTAAATTCAGGAGCTGATACTACACAGGTACTTTTTATGCCATACCTTTCTCGACATTGCTTTCCAATCCGTCCAGGCAGAGCTTGGGCAATGGTTGACCATTTCTTCGGCCCAAGTTTGTTTACCATCTGAATAATGATCTCATCTTCCTGAAAATAAAATAATAAAATAATCATCAGGCATGTAATACAATTCAGTAAATTAACCTAAGATGGGATAGTTAGTTTATTTTAAGAAAAGTGGAAGGGATAGTTAGTTTATTTTAAGAAAAGTGAAACAAACCCGAAATGAAAAACTGTAGAACTTACTTCTTTGGACCATGGCCCTTTAACAAGTTCAGGGTTCAAAACCTTCTGCCACCTATGCAAACATTGAACATCGGTCCTACCTGGAAAGCATTCAGCTGGAAAAAAGGTAGTTCATCAAGCACTAGTCTCAGATAAACACATGAAAAGATTCAGATTGATATGCAAGGGGAAAAGGATGGGGTAGTAGCATGAAAGGTGAGTCACATTACTGTAAGCAATTAAGCTTGCAATACCATCAATGACATGAGCAGAAATGATATAACCACAAAATTCAAAGAGTTTGTAGATGATGTCAATTTCTTGAAGTAGCTCGGTGGTAAATGAAGTAACACAATAACAACAATTTTTTTAAAAAAAATGTAGCATGTACACATCTATGATCATCAGGATTTCATATCGCAGGTTCAAATTATTACATTATAAACATTAACGAGAGGGCCATATCTAGTTTAGTTCTGTATTTGGTGCTAAAGTCCTAACACTTCTACCCGCAGCATCAAACTAAGTTAAATGTTCTAAAGAAATGTGGTACTATAAGCCATAATACGACATTCTCTTTTTGTTAGAGGAGTCAAGGGCCTATTGGGCCTTAGCCCATTAGGGTTAATTAGTTGCTTGCTTAGGGGCAAAGTCAAACCTCTCTATATAAGGAGAGCAGATGTATCAATCTAATCAAGCAAGAGATTAGAAGAAAAACCCTTCTCTCTTGCCGGCCGTGGCCAAAGCCCCGCGGCCGGCCTTCTAGCGCCCCACCAACCCTAGCCGCCGTTGTAGCTCCGCGGTACTGTAGCACAGCAGCCCCTCTCTTCCTCCCCAATCCCTCGATCCAACAACAACTATAACAATTTGATATCAGAGATCAGGCCCCGATCTGCCCACTCTGCTGCCCCTGCTGCGCTGTCCATGTTCCCCACCATGGCGGCCATGTCTGGCCCTGGTTCACCCGCTGCGCCCACGAGCGCTCTCAACGCATTGACGGCGGCCGTCTACAGCATGCAGCGCCAGATGGAAGACTGAAAGCATCTAGGCCCCTAATTCGAGTTTTGATAATTAATGACAATGGTTTGTGGATTAACAATTTCATTTGAGATAATGAGCATAGGTTGATCCATGGATGAAAGGGATTTGATTGTGATCGTATGACGTTTTGGAGATGATGTGCAAAGCTCGGGCTCAAGGCAAAGGTATCAAATAGGGCTTTTGCATTTTACCGGTCATAAGGCGTTTAGTGGATGAAAAATGACTTGATTTGTTGGATAGATAGCCGTACTATCAAGAGAGATCGTGTACTCGTGATTGACGGGTCTCTAGTGCCATTTTGCTCAAAATTTCTAGATGCATGCATGAAGGCAAACGACGTTTTGAAAAGTTTGAAAAAGGGAACAAGTTTGAGTGGTGACTGCCTAAGTGCGGACAGTCCGCCCCTGGGACGCGGACGGTCCGCCATACAATTTGAAAATTGTACCAGAGAGGTTGTTTGTCTCTGACGGGCTTGATATATGACGTGCGGACGGTCCGGCCCAGGCGGGCGGACGGTCCGGCCCAGGCGGGCGGACGGTCCGGCCCAGGCGGGCGGACGGTCCGGCCCAGGCGGGCGGACGGTCCGCCCCTCTAACTCTGTTCTTGTCCAGAGACTTGTTGCGCTGATAGCTTGAACGGCGGACTGTCCGCTCCTGGGGCGCGGACGGTCCGCCGGTCATTTTGGAAAGTGACCAGAGACAGTAGTTTGGAACTTATAACTGCGGACGGTCCACCCGTAAGGCGCGGACAGTCCGCCAGGGCTCCAACAGCTAGTTCTGACATACAATCATTGCACTCTGACTCACTGGTTTTTAAGGGCGGACGGTTCGGTTTTTGAATCGCGGACGGTCCGCGATTACGCAAAAAAGAGTGTAACGGCTAGTTTTTTAGGGGATGTCTATATATACCCAATGCCCGCCCATTGGGAGGCTCTCTTGGCCATTTGGACTGCATATTTGACTCTTTAGAGCTGAGTCATCCCTCTCTCACACATTCTTATTTAGAGATTGCATACCTAAGAGTGTGAGAGCATCATAGTTCATTGCATCAAGTGTTTGAGCTTTGTGACACTGGGAAAACTTCAAGCAAGCATCATCGACTTGTTACTCTTTGGAGTTGCCGCTCCCTAGACGGCTTGGATAAGTGGATTTCGTGGAGCACCTCCAAGGAGATTGTTGAGGAGCCCCGATTTCGGTTGTGAGAGGTCTTGTGCTCACCTCACCGGAGTGGTGAAGAGCAACTCTAGTGGAATCGAGGTGTGGAGCAGTTCTTTGATTCAAGCTGGCTTAAGATCAAGAGAGTTCTTAATAGAGGAACGGTTGATTCTTGGAATCCACCTCAACGTGGATTAGGAGTGACCGGCAAGTCATCGACACCACGGGATAAATTATTATGTCAAGCTCGGTTATCTCTCTTGCTTATCTTGCTTAGTGCATTTACTTTAAGCAAGTTACTCTCCTAGAGCTTAAATTTCATCTTGTCATCTTAGGTTGCAAACCCAAACTAGAGGTAGTAGTAGTAAGACATAGGGTTCTCTTGTTTTATTAATTAAATCTATCTAGTGTTTGTGGTTTTAGTTTTAAACCGCCTATTCACCCCCCTCTAGTCGTTGTTCTTGATCCTACAAAGACCTCTCAGCGCGTCTGGCGGCACTCGCAGGCAGGCCATCACCCTCCACGCAGCCATGGGTCGGGGACATCCCGCCTTTTCAGGCGGCAGTTTCGGTCATCCCGGAGAGCTTCTCCGCGCTGCGGGTCCTTCCTGCGAGTTCGGTGCTCGTCTCCTTCCCGCAATCGGCCAGCTGGCTACCGCCAGTTCTTCCTCGCGGGACGCCGGGGTATAGCATGGCTATGTTCCCCGCCTACTTCACCACCGCTCCGCCGCCTGGCCCCAGCCATCCGCGGCCATCATGGTCGCGCCAGCAGCCACGGCGGCCACCACCACGCCGCCGCCGGCCGCATTTCCGTCGTTCACCGCCCCCCCAGCCCCGTGCCAACACAGTAGCACTGCGAGGGCATCTTCTACGGGGGCGTGAATGGCATCCAGGCAGCGGTGGCGCAGCTGCAGGCAACGGCGAGCTGCTGGCGTCCAGTTGTCCCTGCAGGCTCAGAAACATGGATACGTGGGGGTACCACCGTATCCCGTATCCAATACGTATCGGATACAGATACGCCACGGATACACCGGGGATACGTATCCAATCCGTATCGGCGTATTGGGCTGTATTGGGCCTGGAAACTTAAGATTGGATACGTATCTGTGTGTGATACGGCCTAGTAGCCCAACTCCATGGAGGGGCTGGGAGATGGCGCGTGAAGGCTGGGAGGCTGCCGGAGGGGGGGGGCGACGATGTCGCGGCGCCCTCTGCGCGAGATCGAGGGGAGGATGGGGGCGGCGCGGCGAGCCGGCGGGTCCCCGACGAGCTCCTCCCCGCCCGCGCTCGATCTGCCGCCGCCCGCACTCGATCCGCCGCCGGGAGAGAGAGGGAGGGAGGGAGCAGCGGCGCAGGCAGGAGCAGCGGAGAGGGTGGGGCTGGCCGGAGAGGGAGGGGCCGGTCGGAGAGGGGCTCCTCTCGCCTTCACCATCAGGGAGGGTGGGAGAGAAGACAGAGAGATACGGTGAGGGAGAGATGGGGAGAGATGCGGCTGGACAGGGAGGTGTGTAGATATTAGATAAGGCTTGGGGTTTTCTGTTTTGCCCCTTTTCTTTTTTGATAATTATATTTTAGTCCCTACAGCTTCTATTTCCCAACATTTTAATCTCTAGAGCCCCTTTATCTACTTGTGTGATTATTTACTTCACATTAAAGTAAAATGCCCACTCTGTTCTATGTGTTTTAACTGTTGTTCTTTGTATCTGTGTGTGGCTATTTAATATGCATTGTTATCTATTTATTTAAATTTTTTTAGGTGAAACATATCCGCGTATCGGGTTTTTTTGAAAAATGACGTATCCGCGTATCCGTATCCTCCCGATATCGATACACGTATCCGTATTCGTGCTGCTTAGCCTGCAGCAGTAGTCTTGCCGCCGCTCGGGAAGACGAAGGCGTTTGCGCGAGAGGATGTCTGCCATGTGTCTGCGGCGGTGCGGCTGCAAGCTGCAGCACGCGGCCTCCTAGCGCGGCGTCGCCTGCAGGAGATGCGCGGGCAGATGCACGAGGCGGCCTTGACGACGGTCAACCTCGGCAAAGGAGGGCGTGTCCTTGTTCCGTCGAACGGCCGCCAGCAATCACGCCGATCTGCTGTTGTCTTCATGTGCGAGCAGGGTGTCGTTTCCGCAGTCGGCAAACTCCAACTCTGCGACAGCGGCGGTAGGGGAGGCAGTTTCCTCTTTCACCGACGGAACGCACTGTCTAGCGCCACCGCTTTCCGCTTCCGGCCACCGCGAGGACGTCTCCGCTGGTCGCCGTCCCGATTAATTCCAGGTGGCCGTACCTATGCACCCATCTCATTCCGATGGTCTCCATGGGATCCAGGCGGCTACAGACATGCAGGTCCAGCACGCGGAGGGTGTCCGTCGTATCTTTAGGAGTCAAAAATAAAGAGTCGCAGTTTATTTAGAATAAGCCGAGATGTAAAAGGCTTGTTCTTAGATGTTTGGTTTGCGTCTAGTGGAGTTATCGTTAGGTTGCAGCTCGAGGACGAGCTGCATGTCCGGGTGGGGAGTAGTGTTAGAGCAGTCAAGGGCCTATTGGGCCTTAGCCCATTAGGGTTAATTAGTTGCTTGCTTAGGGGCAAAGTCAAACCTCTCTATATAAGGAGAGGAGATGTATCAATCTAATCAAGCAAGTGATTAGAAGAAAAACTCTTCTCTATTGCCGGCCGTGGGCAAAGCCCCGCGGCCGGCCTTCTAGCGCCCCACCAACCCTAGCCGAAGCCGTAGTACTGCTGTGAACAGTACCCACGGTACTGTAGCTCCGTGGGTACTGTAGCACAGCAGCCCCTCTCTTCCTCCCCAATCCCTCGATCCAACAACAATCATAACACTTTTTTATATATTTGGACTTGTGATGCAGATTACAAGCAAATAACAAGATGCATGTTAGCAAACCAAGTGAAGTGTCATTCTATACGGTCAATTTACATTTGGATATCTTACACTTCAAAAAGAAATCTGCAATCTGTAATACACAAATTGAGAAAAGAGAGTATATCAACTTTGCATGAGCTAAAGAAATTACCTATCTTTTTCCAATTTTTCCCTTTGTAAGTTTCAACAGCTTTGCGAAGTATGTCATCCTACAATTGAGTAGCATATGTGCCCATTAGACCACACCAGTAGATAGACAAAATATGGTCTAACCACATATAAGGTCATCTTCAACACAATAACACAGTGCAATGCTTAGCATATAAAAAGAACAACATCAAATAAATCTTCAATTTCTGTTGTATGTGTGTCACTGAACATGTCTATAATGTTTATTGCAAATGAAAATAAAATACAGAAAGGGGATCGATCAGAACAGTAATCCCTACCTATTATCAACTATTAATGTCTGGTGAGAAGTTCTATATCTGTATGCTACTTATCTGCTCTATGTACAGGTATAAATTATCTTACAAACATTAAGTGTTCAGCATAGGATTCCTCAAAGCTACCTAAGATAGGCTAGTTACCTCACTATTTAAACTATTTTATTAAGAAAGCATGATAATAAGCGAGCTTGGGAGGCCAGACCGCCAGAGTGCTAATTTTACCTCTTCTGCAGTCCAGTTTCCCTTCGATGAGCGGCGTGCTGGACCAGTTATCCTCCTGAAGCATGAGATAAATGTATAAGAAGGAATACACGTAATGTAAAAGTAAAACCAGATCGGCAGTTCTAATAAGTGGATGAACATATACCCATTGGGCAATCGCCCCTTTCGAGGTTCTCTTCTGACTCCTTCATCAGGAGGAACATCAGGAGCTGAAGCCTCTGTGCCCTTCGAAGTCATCAGCCCTTCACTCGTCATTGTAAGTGAAGACTGAAACCTCAATCCCCACTTGTAGTGAATGCAAGGGAAGGGCCGAAAGAATCATCACAATGTCAGGCCCCTCTTAAGGTCTACAAGGAGTTTTTGCGCTGGGGGAGAAGTGGTCATGGTCTGCCAAGAGGAGAAAAGGAACAAAATTTAGACAAGAAGTATGAATACTCGAAATTATAACAACAGAAACACACAATTCTGAAGTTATGGTGAAACATCGTGATTTTGCCAAGACAGACAGGCAATCAAAGCTAACCACAAGGTATTAACTCTTTTACAGTGAAAATTTAACAAATCCGAAATTGTTCTAGATTTGAGAATTCTAGAGCACAGACGAGATAAGCATCACTATGCAGCAGCAACCTTTCGAAATTCCCGACATCCTCCCAGTCCTCACACGGAACCAATCCCTCTAAGGCTCTGCTGGCGCACCACCGGCGCTATCGCCACTGCGCAACCCCACACTCCCAAACCAAATCGTCATGGCAAACCCCCATCACCCAGTCCGATTCCTCTATGGCGGCTCCAGAAGGAACCCGTCTCTTACCCCAACCTCGCCACCCCTTCCGCCGCCGCGCCGAGCACGAAGCCGGGCATCAGAACGCCGCGCCGCCGGTGGCCTCGGGCGCAATCGGATTGAGGGAGCGGGGAGGCGAGAAGAGAAGCCTCACCTCTCCCGGGGCGCGGCGCATCCGCTCCGCTACAGCGGCGACAGAACCGCGCCGCCACCCCGATCCGGCCGCCGCCGCGGTGCTCCGAAATCTCGAATCGCGCAGGCCAAAGGCGAGGCCTTTTCCACCCAATTTTTAATGGGGAAAAATGGTCTTGCGGCCCTTGCTTCTCCGGGCTTCGCTTTGCTTGGGATGTTTCAAATTTCGGACGCTGCCAACGGACGGGGAACGAACGTACGGTTCCTCCGGTCGGAGCGAACCGCGTAAAAGAGTCGCATCGGATACTGTAACATACTATAATAATTTTCATTTATTTATGGTAAATATTATTGTACTATAGACTAACTAAGCTCAAAAGCTCGTCTCGCAACGTATATCAAAACTATGCAATTAATTTTTTTATTTACCTACATTTAGTACTTCATGCATGAGACTAAAGATTTGATGTGATAGATGAATAGTGAAGTTTGGAGAGAAAGATTTTACAACTAAACACAGCCCAGGGTGTATTTAGTTGGAGAAAAAGTTTGGATTTGAGTACTGTAGCATGTTTCGTTGTTATTTGTTATTTGATAATGAATGTCCAATCGTGAATTAATTAATATTGTTAGATTCATCTCGTGGGAATCAGTCAGACTGTGTAATTAGTTATTTCTTTTAACTACATTTAATATTTTATATATGTATCTAAAATTGGATGTGTCAGATACCGTAGAAAAAAAATTGGAAACTAAACGGGCCTCAAGTAGCCATCTTACCGCACGCGAGCGACGGAGCAATGACTGTTCCCCAGCGTTTAGTTGTTTTTTAAAAAAAACTACAGAGCGTTCAGTTTAGATGAGCCATTGTGCGATGAAACAGGTGCATTCCAACCGTTCAAGTGGTGACATTCCCGAAAGAACACAATCTGGGAAAACCGGACGTTCAGTTTAGATGAGCCATTGTGCGATGAAATGTGTGTATTCCAGCCGTTCAAGTGGTGGCATTCTCGAAAGAACACAATCTGAAACAACCGGACAGAGCGCTGTTCGGTTGGACTGAAGTGGCTTGGCTTGTGGCTGATTTCACACTGTAGCTACAGTAGCTTTGCGTGCCAACGGTCACAATATGATTCTGTGCAGCAGTCATCCGCTCAGCCAAAGCCGTCCGTCCGAACAGGGCAGCTTTGGCTAGACGGATCATAGGGCCAGCTTGTGACTGTTGTCACATAAGACTACAATAGCTACAGTGCGAAATCAACCGCGAAGGTATGCCCACACAGTTGATTTACGATAGCTTCCCCTAGACATGTACAAGAGATGAACAATACAGCATCCGCAAAGGTCGGAACGGTGGTCATGTTCTTGGTGACTATGTCTTCAATTCTGCAGCGCTACATGAAACATCGGACTGGGCGCTGCTTGACGCGTTCAGCAACTGCCGCACCGAGTTAGCGGCGCGCAGGCACCGCCACGGCGGAATCGTTGAAGGATGTAGTAGAACTGTGAGGAGCGTAAAGGATCTAGAAGTAGCGGCTAGATGGGTGAGATCCGGAGGATAGAGCGGGATCCATCGCTGCGGTGCAAATGGAGCTCACCGGCGGCGGTAGGGGCTCTCGTCGTCTCCTCTAGGCATCAAATATTTGCAAAACATTCTTTGATTTGGATCGTGATTAATAGTCACCGTCCAAATCAGAAATCCATTTGTAACTTTTAGGATTATTTATTTTCATTAAGCTCCTCTGGTTCGGATCGCGATTCAAAATTAGGGTTTTTTTATAAATATCCAATCCAATACTTACAAAACACCCCTCATTTCAATATCAATTGTGGATCGACATCCATCTCCACAGATAGTAAAAATGGCCGTTTCGCATGGGTCTAGCTGGAGCGATGCGAGATGCATGCACGGCGTGAGGGGGAAAAGGCTGGGCACACCCACTGGACAGGGAACCAATTACCATCTGGAGATAGCTTAGCATAGCAACCAATCTACATTCCCTGAGCCAAGCTCGGTTCCTACGAGAACCAATCACACCCTGAATACCCTGACGACAATGGCCGCAACACAAATGAAGCTGTTCCAACTGAAGAAGACAGAGGCGACGACATAGTCAACAACCCATGGAGAAGGGACGATCATGATCCCTCTTCGGCATTCCATTACCATCCACAACTACTGCTGTTACTTTTCATGCCGTTTGCAACACTCTGTAACAGCCGAATGGGCAGCTTCTGCCATATTGGGCAATAAAGCCGAGAAACACTTGAGAAGCAAGTACTCTGTCCGTCCATAAAGAACACAACTCTTGCTTGCCGAGAAGTTAAACAATTTCAAGTTTTATTAAATTTATATAATAAATTATGAATGTTTATTCTTTAAATAGATGAAAATATATTCCATAGGTAATCTATTGATACTTATTTTGCACTATAAATATAAGTATTATTTTATATAAATTTAGTCAAACTCGAATAGTTTGACTCCTTGAGGAGCAAGAGTTGTATTTTTTTTTACGGAGAAGTAAGAAAGAGAAAACTAGTTCTTAGAGCACCTATTATGATGGATTGGAAGCGGCGGTATCCAACATGAAGGAAAGAGAAAACAGGAGAGAATGGAGCGAGTGTTTGGTGATGTGACGGGAAAAAGTTTGGTGATGTGACGGCAAAAAGTGGTCGAAGAACATTGTGGCGCCGTTTAGTTTCCAAAAATTTTCACCTTCTTTTTGAACATATGTATGAAGCACTAAATGTAATTAAATAATAAAACTAATTACACAATTAGGATGTACACGACAAGACGAATCTTTCGAGCATAATTAGTATATGATTAGCCATAAGTGCTACAGTAACCCACATGTGTTAATGATGCGGTCAAAGGCCTCAAAAGATTCGTCTCGCGGTTTCCAAGTGAGTTCTGAAATTAGTTTTTTAATTAGTGTCCGAAAAACCCTCCCGACATCTGGTCAAAGTGTCGATTTGACATTCAAAAATTTTTGTTTTTGGAACTAAACGGGTTCTGTGTTGTTCGTTTCTCGATTTCTCATTGGCTCCCAAGCCTGCAAGTTGATGTCCTGAGGACAGAGAAGACCAGGAGAGAGAGTGCTACGTGCTGTCCCTGCCAAGCCATTTCGCTAGCAGCGGGCCAAATCATGGCTCTTGCTCTTAGAATCGGGGATCGTCTTGGTGTCTCCGTGGATTTATCCTCGGAGAGGTGCTAGGGCTCTTGTGTGCGCGCGTGGATGCGTGTGCGTGTGTGAAGGCGCGTCTTCACACTTCTCGGCAGCGCATCGAGTCATGTTTGGTTTGTGAGTAGCACATGTAGCACAAACTTGATCAATAATTAGAGGTATTAAATAAATACAGTTTACAAAACTAATTTCACAACCCCTGTGCTACTTCGCGAGACAAATCTAATGAGGCCTTTGACCGCACGATTAGAGGTTGATTACTGTAGCATTATTGTAGCCAATCATTGATTAATTACCGTCATTAGATTCGTTGTGAAAAATTACACCTATCGGTGAAAATTTTTTGCAAATAAACTTCGTTTAGTAGTTCATGCACGCAAGATTCTTTTTGTAGCGTGAGTAGTTTGGATAAACCAAACAGGGCCTGTTTGAGTGTGTGCGGTCGACACAGGTGGTCAAATTGAGTACTTATATGACGGGCTAGAGCTCCTAGCATCTTTAAAAAAACAAAAAAAAAGATTTGGTAGATCAAGCTCTGATCTCTCATCTGTATCCGGCGAAATCTACCATATTAATGCTAGGCCCGGTTTAGATGCAAAAGTCAAAATTCGAAAACTATCAAATCAAATGTGTGCGGCATATGTATAGAGTATTAAATCTAAACGAAATAAAATACTAATACTAATTGCATAGTTTGCCTGTAAATTACGAGACGAATCTAATCATCCTAATTAGGTCATGATTAGACACTAAAGTGCTATAGTAATTGCTACAGTAAATATATACTGATGATGTATTAATTAGTCTTAATAAATTCATTTCGTAGTTTATTGATGGTTCCATAATTAGTTTTATGATTAATCTATATTTAATACTTTAAATGTGAAAAAATTTCCATTCAAAGATTTTACACGATCCATCTAAACAAGCCCACTACCATGTCTAAGGCCATGTTTGGATAAAACCATTAAAACTTTTGCAAAAAAAGACGAATGCATGCATGAAGTACTAAACAAAGTTTATTTGCAAAACCCTTTTAGGAATGTGTGTAATTTTTCGAGACGAATCTAATGAGCCAAGTTTCATCATTATTGGCTACAGTGATGCTACAGTAACCGCGCTCAATCATCCTCTAATCATGCGGTCAAAGACCTCATTAGTTAGAGCAACTGCTACAATACCACAGTTGTGGAGGTAATTTTATAATTAGACTTTATTTAATACCACTAATTAGTAGTCAAAGCATCGTTTCTCTCTCATCAAAACTTTTCCACCCTTCATCCAAACACGGCCTAAACTCCTACTTGCGCGATCTGCTCTTGCTGCGTTTCCTCGTTCCTTGTCGGATCATCTTCAGGATCTGACAAGTTGATATCAGAGCTCGGCGTTCTTCTTTCGTCGAAATGTTCAAAGTAGCCAAGCTATTGCAGTTATGCTGAAAAGATTTGTACTCACGAGTTGCATCACAGAAAACATTATACCCCCCCCTTCTCCTCTCTTTTTTCTGTTTTCGCAGAGGTAGAATTTTGTCAACTTAAACTGCCGGCCAACAAACACTGAACATATCCAAGGAGAAGGGGGTGTTTAGTTTCCAAAAAAAATTCTACAATATCCATCATATCGAATATTTAGACACATATATGAAATATTAAATGCACTTGAAAAAATAACTAATTACACAATTTAACTGATTAGAACGAGATGTATCTTTTAAGCCTAATTAATCAATAATTGAATTAATTATCAAATAACAACAAAACAAAATGTGCTACTGTATCTAAACCCAAACTTTTCCACCACCTAAACACCCCTGCCACACCGGCGTTTGCTGGCCGTAGCGCGCGCAGCGGATCCCGACGCGGTTACCAGACCGCGTGGAGCGAACAGGAGGCGCCGCCAGCCAATGGACGCAAACCCGCCCGCAGGGACGATGCGATGCGGTCGGCGCACGCCTCCACCACCACGCACGCATCCCTGCCACGCGTGGCCCACGCCGCCGCTCCATGGCGGGCCCCGCGGGTCAGCCGGACTCGCCCGCCCACGTGTCCGCGCCCGCGGTGCCGGGCTGCCTTTTGTCCCGGCCTCACTTTCCTTCTCCGGACAATCCTGTCACGAGGGGTCTCGAGCCCCTCGCCCCCTCCAAACCGGACCCGTCTCCGGCGTCAGTGACAGGTGGGTCCCGGTTGCGCGACGGGTTCGCACGGGCCCACGGGTCCGTGGCGCACGCCGCGGATGCGAACGTGCGCGTAGCTTCGCCGCGACGTGCACGGATAAAGAAGCAGGAGTCCCCCCCGGAGACGGAGACGCGGAGAGAGAGGCAGCAGGCAGGGAGGGGAGCATGGCGAGCGTCAAGCAGGGCGGGGACGCGGCGAAGGCGGCGGGAGGCGGAGGGGGGCTTGGGATGCCGGCGGCGGAGGTGGAGCAGGTGTTCCGGCGCTACGACGCCAACGGCGACGGCAAGATCTCGGCGGAGGAGCTGGCGTCCGTGCTGCGGGCGCTGGGCGCGCCGCCGGGGCCCGGGGAGGTGCGCCGCATGATGGACGAGATGGACGCCGACCGCGACGGCTTCGTCGACCTCGCCGAGTTCGTCGCCTTCCACTGCGGCGCCCAGCCGGCGGAGGGGCAGGACGACGGCGCCGCGGAGGCCGAGCTGCGGGAGGCCTTCCGCATGTACGACGCCGACCGCAACGGCCTCATCTCCGCGCGGGAGCTCCACCGCGTCCTGCGCCAGCTCGGGGACAAGTGCTCCGTCGCCGACTGCTCCCGGATGATCCGCTCCGTCGACGCCGACGGCGACGGCAGCGTCAACTTCGACGAGTTCAAGAAGATGATGGGCGCCGGCGCCGGAGCCAGGCGCTAGCAGCCAGCCAAGGCCCAAGGAGGAGGAACCTCCCTGCATGACTCCGATCCACACCCCCAAAGGTTTATTTAACCTGTCCTCCCTTGATGTATGTGTGGTTTATCTGCTTATTAGCTTGATTAATTAAGCCTGATTATTAGCTTCTACTACTAAGGTGAAGTGAGTAGCCTGCATCCATCCAGCTGAATGCCCTTCGATTTTACTTTAGGCCTCCTTTTACTGTAGTACTACATACCAAGCAAGCACGGTTTTGGAGGCACTCTGATCTGATTTCATGGTGAACAGCGGAGGTGATGTTGTCGTGTAAAGGTGTGATGACCTGCTACTGCTTTTGTGTCTGCCTTCTCTGCTCCTATATTATGATGTAATCTACTAATTGACTAATCCCTGCTGTCGCTAAACGGCTAAAGGAGGTTCCAACTTTTAATCCCTTTGTTTGTTTTTGTTATGGCAAGCCCTTTGTTTAATTTGCCAGGGCCAGGTGTGGGTAATATATGATCACCCTTCACTGGACCTCAAAACATATCGTTTGCTACCTGTTAAGTAATCCAGTTGTCCTGTACATGCATGCACATTTTGAATGATTTTGCCAGAAGATCCATTTAACTTGAGCTGTTTTTAATGACTTTGGTGGAGCAAATTTGCGGTACCATGAGACTGGGGAAGATATTCTCTATATTTTCAATCGGTATGAAATTCAAAGATAGACTCAATCCATGATTTTCGTTTTATAAGCTCAATATGTCTAGTAATGCCATCTTATCTTTCCCTGAAGCTTCCGTTCGAACGAAGATTTCATGATTTTTAAATGTTTTCAAAACTCTTGTGAAGTTCCAGCATGTTTCCCCCCCCTATAACATACATAGAATTTTCATGTTACAAAGTTCCAGCATGTTTTGGTCCGGTGGTTTGAGCATTTCAGGGCCTCGGCCTCCACAAACAAAATGGCCCAGTGCAAATTGGATTTCTTGGTTATCTTCGTAGCAATCATATATCGTACAAGTATTCTTTTCAAATAAACCTACATGAAGTTTGCCAATCATATATCCAATTATTTATCCTTAGCCTAGGCATGACACAATTGGAGTTTAGTCGTGCCATGCCGTCATGTTGGCATGAGCAGCCCGATGTCGTGCTGGCTTGCCAGCACGAGCAGCCCGGCGTGCCAGTGCTGGCCTGAGCCTGGCAGCCTCCACTGCCGTTGCTGTTGATGAAGGTCATGGTGGCGAGGTGCGGGGGAGGCCGCGGTGGTGGGAGCTGGGACGGCGAGGGGCGGGAAGGACGCATGACGCTAGCTCGGACGACGAAGGGTGGGGAGGCTGTAGTGGCGGGAGCTAGGACGGCGAGGGCGAGGAGCTCTGGTGGTATGCGCGCCGTTTGGTTGGCTGGAAAGGACGCGGCTGGGGCTGCAGCTGCGGCTGGCACTGTACTCACTGGAAACAAAGCTGCGGCTGGGCCCAGCAGCTCCAGCCCAGCCAAAACCGCGCATCCGAAGAGGGCGATGGTTGGTGGTAGATGGGACGGCAAGGCCACACGGGGAATGGAGCGGAGTGGCGGTAGGGTTGCAGTAGTTCGCAAATTTTTTTCGGCTACTGTAATATTTTTGTTTTTATTTAATAATTAGTATATTTAATTATAGACTAATTATGCTCAAAAAATTCATCTCATCATTTATAATTAAATTGTGCAATTAGTTATTTTTTAAAATTATATTTAATGCTTCATGTATGTGTTTAAAAATTCGATGTGACGAAAAATTTTAAAAAATTTTAGAAACTAAACAGGGCCGCAATAGAGATGAGAGAGGGGGAGGTGGGGTGAGGTGGTGGCCAGTTGGAGGATGTAGGAATAAAAATAAGAATTCGGAGTTCAAGTAGGTATACGAGATATATGAGATTTTAACATACTAAATTGTATCAACTACCAATCCATCAGTCATGTCGTGCCCAGTTCATATCGTGGTACTGTATGTTGGGTTTCGATTCATGCAGGACACGACTGCCTCGTATTTTTGGGAACGACGCCCTGTTTAGTTCTCAAAAAATTTTGCACAATACTTATCAAATCGAATTTTCGAATGCATGAAATATTAAATGCAGTTGAAAAGAATAACTAAGTACATAGTCTAACTGATTAGTATGAGCTAAATTTTTTAAACCTAATTAGTCTATAATTAAATATTATTTATCAAATCAAATAATAACAAAATATACTACAGTACCGAGCATCGAAGTGCCCGCCGTGTTGGACCACTGTGCCGCGTGGGGCCATCAAACGGACCATTTGGCTATCGATGCTTGAGCGCTCATCAGGGTTGAGTGCTTGACGAAGTCGATGGCCCACCAACGTTTTTTTTTAATCACCCACGTTAGAGTTGTAGGCCACACATACTGGTCGGTGAGCAGTGGGTATCTGTACCACCTATGTAAGACATGGACAAGTGTGTCTGAATGGGGATCGCAGGGCCGGCTCTAAGAGTGTTAGTTATTTGGCTAACTAAATTTGATGTGGCAACAAAAAGTAAGAGAGAGAAATCAATAGTGATGAGTAAATAACTGATCTATTTCACGTAATCTGAGAGGAGCATGTTGATCTAATAGTATAAAGTAGTATTTTCTTTTCTCTCTCATTTTTATATTAACAAACTAAATAGCTAGTACTAGTTATTACCATTACGAACGCCGAGAAGGATAGGCGCTGCCACCGCTCTGCGGCCATGGAGCTAGACCCAAAACTATATAGATAATTAATATATATAATTTTTTATTTGATATAATAAATCTTTGAAAGTCCATCACAAACCAACCCATTAGACCATAGCGTAGAGTCATAGGGAAGTCCTCCAGCCCGTAATCTGACCATCGGCGGAGTGCAGCCATGTTTCGACATTTTGTTTTTGTTTTCTGTTGGTTGCCGCCGCAGAGATCCTGGCATCCTGCCTATGCACTCGCGCTATTCTGGGTTCTGGCCGAGAGAGGAGATGCCGGCGTCGATCTTAGTTATTGAACATTTTGTATGAAGAAATATCCAAAGACGGTTTTTTAGAAAGCACTGAAGCATTATATTTTTATTTGATGCAATCATACTGGTTGTTTAGTTTTTTTATTACACTATTGTTTATGTTTTACTAGCTATACATATATTGCAAAGTAATTTTTTATTTGTAGTACTATATACTTTTGATACTAAAATTAGTTCAACGTGCTCTTCTTACTTGCCGAACGATCCTTAAAATTGTAAAGCCAGCCCTGTCTCAAAGTTCAGGTCACAGAGTTGGAAAAAAACACATGAGAAAAAATGAAACAGGTACACCTGTCTTTCTTCTAAATCTGAAGACCATGTCGCTAAGGAGAATTTTTTTAAATAATATTAATTTAATAATTAATCACAAAAATAAATGTCAAGTTTAAAAATTGCAAAAATAGGTGCTTGTCGGCTATTGGGGAGCCGACAGGCCAGTTATCGGCTCTTGAATAGCCGATAAGGGCCTGTCGATTCTTGAGTAGCCGACTAGCGTGGTCCACGTCAGCTCTGCCCGCTAGGCGAGCTGCCAGCGTGGCCTGTCGGCCATTCAAGGGCCGACAAGCCCTCTCGGCCCGATAAGGCACATATCGGCCTTTGGAGGGCCGATAGGCCTATCGGCCATTTACAGCACCCGATTCACCCTGCCGCCCATTCACTGCCGCCGCTTTTTACCGCTCCGCCTCCGCCTCCTCCTCTCGCGCGGCACCGCCTCCGCCAGAATGGCTCGCGCGTCGCCGCCTCCGCCAGATTCGTTCGCCCGCCGCCTCTGCCTCCTCCGGTCACACGCCACCGCTCCCTGCCCTCCGCCGCCTCTGCTCGAGCGGCGCAGATGCCGCGCCTCCGCGGGCTCCCTTAGCCACGCGCGGCCGGCGGCCGGCGCTCGGCTCGGCGGTTTGAGGGGGCCGGCGGCGGCAGCCAGTGCCGCACCAGCACGCCGGGCGGCGCCCGACAGTGAGTTTTTTTTTCAATTTTGTCATTTCTAATTAAGCTATTTTTTAATTTCAATTTGTTTTACTTATAGTATTTGTTAATAACATTATTTTTATTGTAGCTAGATTTATATATTCGGTATTAAGTAAATCATGATTTTTGTATAGAATTGTATTTAATATTTAATACATATTCGAATAAAATATAGTGTACGTACTTATTAATTGTCAGAATGAAATACAGTATTATTGCACAATTTTAGTACTTGGATATAGTGATTATTTAGTTAATTTTAGTTAACTTGTAGATTGAAAATTTAATAGATATTCGAATGAAATATTTAATACATATTGCAATGAAATATAGTTTAGGTTATTATATATTTGTGTCAGAATACATATTGTAATGAAATATAGTGGACATACTTATTGCTTTACATTTAAATGAATTAAAAATATTTGTAAAGAGATTTGAATTTAAGACCCGAATTGTACCAGCAAGTTTTTTAGTTTAAATAAATTACAAATATTTCGATGTGTCTTATGTCAGATTATGTAATGCATTAGCAGGGATGAATTCGGAACTAGTACATATCAGAGTTCATCATGGCAATGGGTTCATCAATTATTGTGACTCCGGGGTAGATTTAAGTCAGTTTCAATATGTAGATACAACTGTGAGCAATCCGTTACACATGAGCCATGGGTATATGTTAGGTTGGATCTACACTATCGGTGGTCCTTTCCTAGCCCTCTTTCCTCTCTTGAAGCCGAAACCCTTCCTACTAGATGATCCCCCACTACCCATTACTACTCCAGCAAAATTTTTGTTACCACCGGCCCGAATCGAGGTGTATATATAGGCAAAATCGGCGCTGGTGGGACCTACCGGGACTTATCGGCCCTTGGGTGGTTGACAAGGGCTTGTCGGCCCTTGGAGAGCCGATAAGGGCTTGTCGGCCATTGGCGGGCCGATAAGACTCTGTCGGCACCGAAACCCTTATCGGGACGATAGCCCAATCGGCCCGACTAGTGCCTGTCGGCCCTTGAATAGATGAAAAAGCCTTTTGGCGCCGACAGGCCGCGTCCGCAAGGGTCGTGTGGGCCACGTCGGCAATCGGCTTTTGAACAGCCGATAACAGGCCATTCGGCTCCCCAATAGCCGACAGACACCTATTTTACAATTTTTATGTTTTAGCATTTATTTTTGCGATTAACTATTAAAATAATATTATTAAAAAATCACAGAGCACCGACGTGAGACAAATGAACAGTAAGCTTAACCAGGTTTTGTTAGGATTACCAGCTTACAAAGCTTTAGCCGGTCTAGAAAACAAAGCTCCACCAATACAAAAAAAACATTTCTACATGTGGAGAAATAGCATTTCTTGAGGCGGTAAGATATAAATAGTATTTCCAGAGGCGGTGAGAGGTCTGCCTTTGAGCCTACGCCGTGGAAATGTGCATTTTCTATATTTCAGAATCACCAGAAAAGTATTGGAAATGCCTGAGATTCAATGCTTAATATTTGCATGGTATGGTTATCATGCATTTTGTCTTTATGTTCTCCTTGACTATGGTCTATGGGAAATTCCCTCCCCATCTAGAAGCTAGGAAATGGGTCCCTATATATGGGCACGCAAACTAGCGGCTTATGATTGTTGCTAGTTGGAGTAGGAGCCATGGGGCCAACCAAATTTCAACCACCAAGACAGCGATCTGAATAACCCCCGAGGCATCTTCCGTGGAGTATCCAGCAGCAGTGTCTTTTCAGAACACATGCATTCAGTCCTTGCACAGCATCATCATGGTTTTTTTTTTACAACAGAAGATTCTTTTGATGGTCGGAAACGGGCCGTGTTTGGATAGATTTCATGGATTTACTGTACCACATTTGACCAAAAATTTAGAGTAGCAAACGAAGTCTAATTACAAAACCATCTCCACAACTCTCCGTGTAAATCGCGAGACGAATCTAATGAGGCCTTTGACCGCGCGATTAAAGAATGGTTACTGTAGTATCACTGTAGCAAATTATAAATTAATTACCGCCATTAGATTTATCTCGAAAAGTTACACTCATCCCTGAAAAGGTTTTGCAAATAGACTTCATTTAGTACTTCATACATACGAGATTCTCTTTTCGAAAAACGTGCGCGAAAAATTTTCTGAGTAACCAAACACGGCCATCATAGCGAAATCACATCGGAGAAACTGACATGCATGGATGATCGAAGTAAACTGATGAACATTGGCACATTTGCATGCTGGATTAGCTGTATAGGACGACTGGACATTCTTTCTTCAGATGAGATGAGATACCCTCGTTGTTGGTGTAGTTGGACAAGGGCTGTGTTCACTTCCTCCAAATTTCTCCAAACTTTCCATCATATCGAAATCACATCGAAACATTAAATATAGAAAATAACCCATGCATAAGTACTAAATGTAGGTAAATAAAAAAACTAATTGCATAGTTTTGATGTACGTTGGGAGACGAATCTTTTGAGCCTAGTTAGGTCATGGCAGGACAATATTTACCACAAACAAACGAAAAGTACTACAGTGTGCTACAGTGTCCGATGCGACTTTTTCTACCAGCTTTTCGCGGATCTAAACACACCCAAGGTAAAAATTGGCGAAATGAACTATTTTAGCTTTGCCTTATAATGTCTTCATAAATTACCTAGATTCCAACAGTCAGATTTGACTGCCATCATTTTTATCATTAGAAATATAGGTTGGCCTTAGGAAAATGAATGAACAAATGAAGGTGACTTAGATATTGCATTTCCGTAAGTCACTTGTAACACTAGACACAAAAAAGAAGACACTAAAATAAAATAAAATAAAACAAAAACATAATAAAACAAAAAAAACAAAACAAGACACACAGATCGATCCTAGATGGGATCCAATGGTTCACGTTGGTGACTTACGCAAATATAAGATCTAAGTCACCTTAAAAGGAGTAAATCTCATAAATTAATGCCTTGAAGATCATTTCTCGGTATTATAATTGTATTTAAGTTTAGCACATAGGAGTACTCAAATTGTTCATTGGTGACCAGTTATGTTTCTCAGCACGCACCATCAAGCATAACTGAGAATAAATTTTCTTCTGCATTTTACAACACTGATTGAGAGGACAATGCGCATCCCAATCAGTGTTGTAAAATGCAAAAAAAAAAAGTGGTTTCCGGCTGGTTTTGCCTAACTTGAATTTCTTAGAACCTCCAGGATGGCAGAAAGCAACCGATCATAGTTGAATGGGATATGCAACATCAAAGCTAGGCATCCTTATACAATTCATAATGAAGGTAGTCGGTCAGCAAGCTAGAAACACATCAATTCTATATAATTATAACAACAAGTATGTGAAATAGGCATTAATCTGCTACATTATGTGAAATAGACATTAATCTGCTACACATGAATATATACTTGTCTACATGGAACACTAGCAGATCTTCTATGAATTCTAGTTGTACCTGAATCTATAATTAAAAGTAGTCTGGTAAAGCAGCCTGTTATTAGATGATAATAGACACAAAATTCTGATTTTATGAATGGTGTGGAATATTAACCCAGCTTTTCTTAGAACGGACCTTTTTCCCCAGATCAAGTCCACCCCATTTAAATTAATTTGATTCACTAGAACATGGAGTTAAGGTGTATAACATACCTACACGAATATACAGATTATCTATCTGATTAACAAGCTTGGGAGGAAAACCTCACCTCCCAAGTAGAGTTTTCTACGTATCCACATCTGAATGCAGGCGGGGCGGGTTGTGGCCCACCGCAAACCCACAATGCTTACTGCAAATGATTTTTTACGGGTTTGAGGCTGGCCACAAACTTAATCTAGCGGCCAACAATTCTTCATGGGCTTTGTGGACAATAAATGCTAATCCCGCATATCCCGCAAAAGTTGGCCGCACTGCATGCACGCTAAATACGGTATACACAAGATATACTCTGAATATTATATTAAATAAAAATGAAAAAAGAACAGCAAAAACAACATTGAGAACGGATGTGTCGTTCAATGTTACATCATTAAGTCATCACGGATGACACAAAAACAGTTACATCATTAATTCATCATCTAGGATGAACAAGGTGTGACAGACAGCACTTATAACACGAATAAACAAGAACCAGTAACTTCTTCCAATAAACTGTTAGTTTCTTCCAGACTAGGATGAACAAGATATGACAGTTACTTTTAGTAGATCGACTTGCAAACAATAGGCAAGCGGTAAGCTGAACCAGCACCACATGTCACTGAGGCCACGGTGAAGCAAACAATTAGCTGATAAGGTAACACTAGTATCTTCAGCGTCAGGACTTGAGTGCCCGTGCAGCCTGGACCAAGCTCTATCTGCTGCCCTGTGAAGCCTGCAATATAGGTGACATCTGATCATAGTAATTTAGAGTTGGCTCTGATTTCAGAACAATCATTGTTAGAATAACACACATTATATGCAAGCTATGCACAGAATTAGTGACCACAAGCATTGACAGTTATTATGTGTACTCTCTGGTGAGTATCCAGATCAAAAATTTCTTAACACAATACTACTCCTTAAGTTCAGAAAGTGGGAGACATAACACCTTAAATTCAGAAACTAATGTAACAATAGGAATTAGCATATATACACTGCGTTCGACAGGCTGGAGCTGGAGTTGTATAAGAGAAAAACACTGTTACTTGGCTAGTGGCTGGAGGCTGGAGCTGGAGTTGTGTGAGAGAAAAATACTGTAGGGCTGGAGCCGAACACGGTGATACTAAAGAGTATTGGTTGACATCTGGTCACAATTATTTAGCTTAGAAGCAGTATAAAATAGAGAAACGATGTGAATTATTTAGCCTTTAATTCAAAGAATTTGGACCAATATAAAGTGACAGATTCAATAGAACAAAAGAGCATACATCACTTAGAGCTGGTTGAGGAACTTGTTTGGCAGTCTCAAAAGAATCCAAGATGGGCCCGACAACGGCCGGAAGAAAAAGACCTGAAATCAGAGGGAGAAAATCGAAAGAACCATAAGCGCCTTGAATATATCAGTTTGACAGTCAAGCTTTTTTACAGAATAAATAACTCCAAAATTGCCTAACAAATTAACTGTAGTTTATTAAACATGGTATCGCCAAAAATAAGCTAAAATCATGGCTTCATTGCTTGCAGCAGCTCCACTCTTTCATGCCATCATAAATTAAAGGCTGAAATAACATATGTTATGTTAAGAAAATGGATGATGATTTATTAAACATCAATAGTAGGGTTCAAGTTTGTCAAGTCTGAAAAGCAGGATGCATGTATAACAGCACAAGTTACTAAAAATGAGATACCTAATCCCTTATAGGCACACTGCTGCATAACATATTCAACAAGAAAATACCATATTCAAGAAAATATCTGTTAGCTTTTATTCTAACTGACCCTCATCATCACTAATATCACCTTCTGCAATCTTGAAATTAGTATGGCCTGAAATAAGACAAAGAGGTGAATATATATTTTAGAATTACAATCTTGAACAAGCATATTATTAAAAACAATTAGCAATCTCATATGACTTTATACAACCTTGAATCCGAGTCCCTGATAGTTTCCCTAAGTGCTGACCTTCGGTTCCCATATGACTTTATAACATCCTCGACAACCGTAGTTCTGGAAACTATGGTAAACTATGGGTTTAAAGTAGCAATGAATCTCGGAAAAGGTGCATGCTCAACTAAACTGAAAGGTAACTCCTGCAATACTATAAAATTAACCATTGCTCCGTCTGCCGCCTCCATCTAGTGCCGCTGGAGCAGTGGCGGCGTAGGGCGGAGATGTACAGGAGTACAGGAGTAGAGCTCTCGACTACTCGCTGCAAAAAAGAAAAGCAAGAAATCACGGAGAAGAAAGCCACGCATAGCAAATAAAAAGGATTGGAAACGAAAGTTGAACAACGGAGCAAAGCATTACCAGATCTTTTCCGCAAAGGGAAAGTGAAATTAAGGGTAAAAGCAGCAGATCTGCTTGCAGGAGCAGAAAATTAATTAGCTAGGTGGCCGTGCGCTTGCGTGTTAATTTGATCGATCGATCGCTTACCCGGTGCTCCCGAACTCGTAGCTTGTCGTGGCTGGAGAAGATGATGAGCGCGAACTCGGCGTCGCAGAGCACGGAGAGCTCGTAGGCCTTCTTGAGCAGGCCGTTGCGGCGCGACCTGCTGGATGTAGTCCGAGCGGGTTGGAGATGCGGCGCCAGCGGACGGGCGGAGATGCGGGTGACCTTGCGCCGGCCCCGGCCACGCGCGCGGCTGCGATGGGAATGGATGGCGGCGCCGGCGGGCGAGCTCGCGCCGGCCCGGCCACGCGTGCGGCTGCGATGGGATGGATGGCGGCGCCGGCGGGCGAGCTCGCGCCGGCCCCGGCCACGCGTGCGGCTGCGATGGGATGGATGGCGGCGCCGGCGGGCGAGCTCGCGCCGGCCCCGGCCACGCGCACGGCTGCGATGGGGACTGCGGCGCTAGGGTTGTTGCAGCTCTTGCGGGCCTTGCGGGTTCCATCTATTGTTTACGGGTTTCAGTGGGCTGCTCCATGTTGGGACACAACAATATTGCAGCTGGGCCGCATTGGTCACAAAATCTGTTTTTGCGGGGCGGGTTAGCAGGTTTGTTTTAAAACCCGCCCCACCTGCAATATGATATCCACATGTGTGTTCCACTTTCTTTTTTTCTTTGAGAAACATGTATGTGTTCCACTCCACCGTGAAATAAAGGTTACTTTTTGCTAAAGAAAAAGGTTGCTTACTACGCGAGAGACGCGAAGGAAAGACAATGTTAACAGAAGGACGACATACATGTACATGAACGAGTGACATTTCTAAGGATTTCTATTAATAAGTTAACATGTTTTATTTATATTAAGAAGTATAGATCGAAAAGAGTGGTACATCTGTATGAGAATTTAGACATGCTGCAGTAGAACTGACAATTTTATTAGTAATGATTCAGTACTAGCTAGGACAATACATCAGATACATGAACAACGCTTTTATTGGTGACAGTTTGATAATGCGTCCACCTCTCAGGACAATGCTCATGTCACTTTCAGTACAGTTAAGCAGTGCAACTGTGCAACGAAATATTAAAGCCCCTAAGTTCCAATGTGTGAACATAGAACCTCCCTTTCACTAATTAATTAGTCAAGACACTCACGAAAACACCCGCAAATTCTCTCCCCAATAATCTTATACAGAATTGTCAATATTCCTCATCTTGTTAAAATCATTGACTGATTAGTATGGTGGGGCAAAACGTGAGATATATATCTGCAACAATTGATTGTAAACGTGATAAGCCATCCTTATTTTTAACAGGAAATATCTATCCTAGGGAGTTTTTCCGGGGCTACGGGTTTCAGAAGTCATGAGGACTCCTGGTGGAATAGAGCCCATAGAGGAAGACAGGAAGAAAGCAAGAAAGGATCTACTAACTTTAGTATCTAGGGAGTTTTTGGACGGCCCATTTAGACCCCTAAAACTAGGGTTCTTGCTATAAGAAAGTACTACATTGTAGGGGTCGCTCGGTCGCTCGGTATATATAGAGTGCAGTATCAGCAGCAACGAGGACTAAACATGCTGGTGGAGAGGAGCAGCATATGCTCCACATAGACCTGGGCATGGGTCACCCGACCCGAACAACCCGACCCAACCCGCCCGAAAAAAACCCGACCCGACCCGACCCGAGCTACGTGGCGGGTGGGCGCGGGCCGTATTTTTTGACCCGCAACAATCAACGGGCCGGGCACGGGCCGTGATTTTTGACCCAAAACCCGACCCAACCCGAAAAACCCGACCCAAAGACCAAAAAACCCGACCCAACCCGAAAAAAACCCAACCCGACACGCCCGCGCAGGGTGCACGGGCCAACCCGACCCGACCCGGTGATAGGTACGGGTCGGGCACGGGCCGTCCTATGCGACCCGTGACCCGACCTTGACCCGACCCGAATCCGACCCGACCCGACGTTTGCCCAGGTCTAGCTCCACAGAACAGAAAAGAAGCACAAGTAACCAGCCGGCCTTGATTACGCGCAGTTACTGCGGCCACCTCTTCACAACCCCCACCTACTTCAATGCCGTGATCTACTACCAGCACACGCTAGCTAGTGACCAGCGCCCTCGTGCCTCGCCACCACCTCCCCAACCGTGAATTGATTCGAAACGAACACCCAGCAAGCAGCTCGAGCTGCGTCGCCATTGCAGGCTTTCAGCTGAGCCGAGCACTTCTCTCTCTCTCTCTCTCTCTCTCTCTCTCTCTCTCAGACACAGAGGGAAAACAGGAGAGGAAAACGGCAGGTGCGTGAAACCCAATCCGGCGCATCCCCGCCTCCATTAATAGGGGGGATGCGTGTCGCGGCTACCTCAGCGACGCGAGCTGCCTAGGTGCCTCGCTCCTCCTCCTCCTTCTCCTGCGCCAGCTAGCTGCGCTGGCCACTCAGTGGAGACTGGAGAGAGGAGCCGCCAGCAGCTAGTAGGAGACAGGAGGAGACAGAGGGGAGTGGGCGGAGCAGCTAGAGATAGCGTCGTCGTGGAGATGGACGGCGGCGGCGGGGAGGCGTGGCGCGGGGCGGTGTCGCCGGCGGCGCGCTACGCGGAGTCCGGCGGCGCCAGCCTGACGTGGGAGAACCTCACGGCGGTGCTGCCGGGCGGCGGTGGCCGAGCCACCAAGAAGCTGGTGCAGGGGCTGTACGGCTACGCCGTGCCCGGCCGCGTCGTCGCCATCATGGGGCCGTCCGGCTCCGGCAAGTCCACGCTCCTCGACTCGCTCTCCGGTACGTCGTGGTCCCCCCTCGTCTTCCTCGCTCGCGCCGCGTGCCCACGCGGAAAGATTCAATACGCGCCTCCGTACTCCTACGCGCCTCCGTCCATCCTCTCGGACTCATTGGACTGTTTGGATCAACCTCTAACAACTAGTATTAATTAGCAGCAGTACTGTCATCAATTCAAATGGTTCCTGAGTAACCAAAATTAATCTTTTTGATCGAGCATAGAGAGGCTTTTTGAAGATTAAAACATGAAAGATTTCTATGGAGTTTCGATCCGTCGTTGAGGGCGATGGATGGATGTGCATGAGGAGATGGATTGATTTTGCATGAGCGATCTGCAGGGAGGCTGGCCAGGAACGTGGTCCTCACCGGGAAGGTGCTGCTCAACGGCAAGAAGAGGCGGCTCGACTATGGCGTCGTGGTGAGCATCACCTACCTCGCCATGCAAATAATCTGTCGATCATGCATGCGTTTCATACCCAACTTTCAGCTTTCGTCATGTCATGGCCAAAGAAAATCCCTAACTACTACAGTCTACATATATATCATACATATGTGCTTGTTTAGTTTGTTTCTTGCTTCAGTTTTATAAATTGATCATTCATACTCGATCCAATTTGAATTAAAACTTCTACAAGGTCGCCGGGCTGTCAGCTCGGATCATAAGCATCTTTACTCCACAACAACCATAAGGCTTGATGTGGATGGAGTGAGCTTACAAATATCTGCTGATAGTATTCAGACCCAGATCTTGTTTGGAGAGCAGGGTGGTGCATTGGTAGCTGTAGGTGGGTGACCTCCCTAGAACACCTGTCATCAATCAGAAGATTGAATTCAGGATCCAACGGTTGTGGTTTTATGGCAGCAAAATAGTATCCCACCTGTCTCAGAATGTACACTTAATCATCAAACCCCTTCTTAGTAGAAGTTATTTGGATGGGTGGCATGCACCAAACGAAGCCATTTAGGACTCGTCAGACCTTGATGTGTCTGCCCTTTTCTAATTAGTTTGCTGGTGGTTCCACATCAGAATTCTTTTGTCCCTCTTTTACCTACTAAACTTTCTTAAAGTAGGTACAATTTCCCTTTCAAAAAAAAAGTAGGTACAATTTCCAAACTAACCATCCTTGTATTGTTTGTGTCCGCGCGATCAAGAGGCTATAGTTGTATATGCCATGATGGAGCAATACTGTTTGTACAAAATCTCCCCTATTCAGGACTTCTAAATTTGCCTGGAGTTTGAGTATGCAAAATTCAGCACAGTTCCTCATATACAAATCCTCTGTTTCAGAGGAAACCTATTCCCTAGACTGTCCACTTCTCTGTCTTCCCAATCTGAAAACAACTAGCAGAGTGACACTGCGAATTGAATGCCCAACTAATTCCGGAAGTAGCATTCATTGCCCATGTAGTTGTATATCCCTTTCAAATCCTTGAATGGATATGTCATCACAAAGTTTGTCAAACCGTTATGGCAACAAGTTCTGGAGAACGTCGTTATGGTCAACAATTAACATTACACAATGGACTAGTCTATTCAGTATTCACTAGGCTCTAGCTCAACTACTTTGAGGTGTACAGTACGTGCCTGAATTAGTATGAAGCAAGACACATCAGGGAATCTTAATTTATTTTCAGAACAAATATAAACTGCAGAGGGAATATCTAGTTCTCCCAGGCAGCTTCTTCCTAAACCATGAAGCGCTGCATGAATGGCCATGAAAAAAATCTCTGAATAAAAAATGTGTATTGTGAAGCATGCTATCATAAACCATCCCTCAAAATTTCAATTCAAATATCAACTTGAAAAAAAAAAGACTACGAGGATAAGTGGGTATCCTCTAAAATTGTTGTCCCACAGTACCAATTAGCCGTGCTGACCTTGCGATAATTTGCATAAATCCTTATACTAGTCAATATTAGCAGGATGGACATAGGTTGTTTTGGAAAGCACAGAGAAATGTTTTTCACAGAGCACTGTGACTTCAAAGCTACTACAGGCAAATTATATATGCACTGAAAATTTTGATTGGATCTCTTTTGGTAAATTGTCTAGTAGTATTATCCAGTACGCGCATTATTTCTTGCCCCTACCAATCTACCTTGCCCTGTTCTTATATCACAAACAACAGCTGAGTTTTGAGTGAGCCTAGTCGATAGAATTTAGAGCTATGCTTACGTACAGTTTGCAAGTCTTGTGTTTAGAGACATAAAAATTCCAAATTAATGGATTTTATTTAGTGTGAGAAGTTAAGCGGTCATGGTTTCTGAAGTCAACGTTTGCGTGGACGCTACATGGCAGGCGTATGTGACCCAAGAGAACATACTGTTGGGCACGCTGACAGTCCGGGAGACGGTGACCTACTCGGCCCTGCTGCGGCTGCCGTCGAGCATGCGCAAGTCGGAGGTGCGCCGCATCGTGGACGACACGCTGGACGAGATGGGGCTCCGGGAGTGCGCCGACCGCCACATCGGGACCTGGCACCTCCGCGGCATCAGCGGCGGCGAGAAGAAGCGCCTGAGCATCGCGCTGGAAATCCTCACCCGCCCGCGCCTCCTCTTCCTGGACGAGCCCACCACGGGGCTCGACAGCGCCGCCGCCTTCTCCGTCGTGCAGACGCTGCGCCAGCTCGCCGTCGACGGCGGCCGCACCATCGTGTCCTCCGTGCACCAGCCCAGCAGCGAGGTCTTCGCGCTCTTTGACGACCTCTGCCTCCTCTCCGGCGGCGAGTGCGTCTACTTCGGTGATGCGAAGCTGGCAACGCAGGTACGTACATCTCAATGGCGAATGCTGTATATTTCTTTGCATTTTTGTGACACTGACAATCTGACATGTTGTTACGCAATTTGTGCATGCAGTTCTTTGCGGAAACAGGCTTCCCCTGCCCCAGCCGGAGGAATCCATCCGACCATTTCCTCCGGTGTGTCAACTCTGACTTCGATGATGTCCCTGCCACCATGAAAGGATCCATGAAGCTGCGAGCAGTACGTGCCCTAAACTCAGAGCCGTTTCTGTTTTTTTAATGCATAATGGTGGTTTCTGACGGAATTTTGGTCAAATTTCGTTTAAAGGAGGCAGAGCTTGATCCCCTGCTGAATTACTCCATGTCAGAGATCAGAGAACGGCTAGTGGAGAAGTACAGGATCTCCGATTATGCCATGATGGTCAGGAACACAATACAGGAGATAGCCAAGATTGTAAGCACCAGTTTATTATATTTATCTGCATTAAAAAAATTGTTCTGTCCATATTTTCAACAATCTGTTGTTGATGTGAATCTCATCCGTGCAGGAGGGTGTGGTGGAGGAGGTGATCCGTGGCAGCGAGGCGAGCTGGTTCAAGCAGCTGCGCACGCTGACGAGCCGGTCCTTCACCAACATGTCCCGGGACCTCAACTACTACTGGCTGCGCATCATCATCTACATCGTCATGGCCATCTGCCTGGGCACCATCTACTACGACGTGGGCACCAGCTACACGGCCATCCAGGCGCGCGCCTCCTGCGGCGGCTTCGTGTCCGGCTTCATGACCTTCATGTCCATCGGCGGCTTCCCGTCCTTCATCGAGGAGATGAAGGTTTTCACCCTGGAGCGCCAGAATGGCTACTACGGCGTCGCCGTCTACATCATCTCCAACTTCCTGTCCTCCATGCCGTTCCTGCTCACCGTGTCTTGGGCCAGCGCCTCCATCACCTACTGGATGGTCAAGTTCCGGCCCGGGTTCAGCTACTTCGCCTTCTTCGCCCTCAACCTCTACGGCGGCGTCTCCGTCATCGAGAGCCTCATGATGATCATCTCTGCCCTCGTGCCAAACTTCCTCATGGGCCTCATCCTTGGTGCCGGCGTCATTGTGAGTTTGGCTTGCTTTAGTGGCCACAGTTCATCACTGACACTACTTCATTTCACTCATGCTGATATTCTTCCATGGTTTTCAGGGGATCATGATGCTGACATCAGGATTCTTCCGGCTGCTTCCAGAACTTCCCAAGATCTTCTGGCGCTACCCGGTGTCCTACGTTGTGTATGGCTCATGGGGATTGAAGGTATACAATACAATGCGCTTCTAATTTCAGTATAACTGTATAAGCCCACACTAATTGAATCAAGAAATGCAAACCGGAAATTCAGATAGCAAAAATGTTCATGATGTTTGATGTTGCGCGCAGGGAGGGTACAAGAACGACCTGATCGGCCTGGAGTTCGAGCCCATGATGCCGGGGCAGCCGAAGCTCAAGGGCGAGTACATCATCACCGAGATGATGGGGCTGAGCCTGGACCACTCCAAGTGGCTGGACCTCGCCATGATCTTCGTCCTCCTCTTCGCCTACCGCCTCACCTTCTTCATCGTGCTCAAGGTCAAGGAGGCCGCCGCGCCGTACATCCGCGTCGCCTACACGCGCTTCACCGTCAAGCGCCTGGAGCGGCGCGCGTCGTTCAGGAAGACGCTGGCCATGACCTCGCTGTCCAAGCGGCACAACCAGCCGCACCCCATGGCCATCCAGGAGGGGCTCAACTCGCCCATGCCGTACTGAGCTAGCTGAGGAACACGAAGAGCCGCTGGGAGCTAATGGTAGCATCACCGGTTACTTGTGGATGTGCTTACAGATATTATATGTTTGTTCCATTGTTTAGGATTTGGAGCGTTCACAAAGATGATACCCACGATATAGTCTTCAAAGCATTCGTTTCACTGTAATAACTCTCTCTGAACACGATACACATACAAGATAGTGATGTGCCTACTTGTTTTTTTGTTTTACCTTCTGTTTTGTAAACATTTAATTCGTGCAATGGTCTTGGGGGGGAATCATGCAGGGAAAAATACTGTAGGATTTTTTAGTTTTTTTTTGTAATGTATGGGTATGTGAATAATGTTTTGTGCACTGTTTGGAGAATAAACTTTCTGGCCGAATCTTAATCTTATGGTGCTTCCTCTGTCAAAGATTTTCTGGACATCGGTGCGCATTTGCACTCATTTTGGCTGTTGCACACTTGCATTTGGCATCTTGAGAGACTTAAAGTCGTTATCATAAGACATGCATGCTTATAGTAAAAATCGATTTTTGTGTTAATAGGATGACTACTTATATACTTAAATTATGGGCACCGATACAAGCTCCAAATGCATAATTATTTGAAGTCCCCCCACCCCCTCGCTCCCCCTAGCGACTCGGGGGGCGACCTGCGCCGCCGCCACCACTCCCTCCCCAGGCCGCCGCCGACCGTTCGGGCGGCGGCGGCGGCCCGCAGCTGAGCCGAAGCCGGCCCAGCTCGCAGCTTCCCCTCCCTTCCTCCTCTCGTTTCCCCCTTGCCTCCCTCCTCCAGCCCCAGTCCTGACTGCCGCTCGCCGCCGGCCGGTAGGGCCAGATCCAGCCTCCCCCTCGCCGGATCTGGGGCCTCCCGGGTTGGATCCGTCCATCGCAGGCCTTTCCCGGCGCGGAGCCGCTTTGGCCCGCGCGGGGGCGTGGCTCGGCCGGCGGCCGTCTGAGCGGCTTACGGTGCTCGGCCGCCGGTAGGGGGTGCTGCGTCGCCTCCTCTCGCCAGGGCGGCTGCTCGCGGTGCTCGGCCACCATCGCGGCCGTCCTCGGCGGGCGCTGGCGGGGGCGCTGAGTCGCTCCCCCTTGCTCCGGTGCTCGGCCGCCGCCGCGGCCCTCGCGCCCTGGCCGTCCTCGCGGATGCCGAGGGGGGTTGCTCTGCTGCTGTTGGGCGGCCGGGGACCGCCGTCGCCGCCTGCTCCCCCCGGAGCCCAGGTCGCCGCCTCTTGGTGCTTCACCTGGGCGTGGTGCCTGTGACAGCCCAGGTTTTTAATTAGCTAATTTAAGATTGTTAGCACCAAATCATGCAGTATTAATCAGAAAACTTTGAAACAAATGCCTGAATGTCCGTGTGTCTAAGTGTATATGTGCATAGGTCGAAAACTTTAAATAGTTTTTAAACTGATGCAAGTTTGCTTGTGAAATTTCATAGGCACCTCACTAAAATCATAATAAACCAAAGTCTAGTTGAACCCATGGGAAGAAAGTGAGTTTTTGCACATGAAATGATAAGTCGATCCACATTACTTTTTCTCCCATAATTAATTTCAGAAAATGCTGAAACGATCCGAAAATACAAAGTGCAAACCATAGCTTAAATTAATTTTTGCCCAAAACAAAAGTTGTAGAGTTTCATATAACAAACAATTGTCATGTTCAAAGTTTTTCAAGTTAGCACACAAAATTTGGAGAAAAATTCGAAAAACAATGTGTTTAGGGTAATTTCTTTTGCATTTAAATTTGAATTTGTAACTTTCAAACCAAATCTCAAATGGGAAAATGCCTGAAACAAAAGTTGTAGAATTCGACATTTTGAACAACTTTCGTATTCAAACTTTTTCGAGCTTCCATTGAAAATTTTGAGAAAATTTAAAGTCAACTCTCTGACTTCTCTCTCTTTCTCTCTCTTCTCTCTCTCTTCCTTCACTCCCTGCACTCGAGCACCGAGCAGAGCCGTGCTCGCTGCGCCGCCGCTGCACGCCCGCGCTGCTGCGCGCTCGCTGCGCCTGCCGCTGCTGCCACGCTTCAAGGCCGACGCGCCTGCCCTGGCCTTCAATGTCGAGCCTACGCCGTCGCTGACGCCGAGCTCAGCGAGCACGCTGCACCCGACGCCCGCAACGCGACGCACCGCTGCTACCACCAGCCGCACGCGCGCCTCCGGCCAAGCCCGGGCCGCTGCCCGCCTGCCCGAGCTGCCCGGCCTCCCCAGCACCACCTCCCCTCCCTCGTGCGCCTATATGAGGCCGAGCTCGGACCCTGCACGCGTGCGCCCAGAGCTGCCGCCGCCATTGCCGTGCTGCCGCTCGACCTCGCCGTCGAGCTGCCCCCTCCGCTCGGCCTCTACCCCTGCCCACCCCGGAGCAGCTTCACCACCACCCACTCCACCTCCCAGGGCTGCCAAACCGCCGCTCCTTGCCCCCCACGGAGCCGGAATGCGCACTCCATCGCCGGTGCCCACCATTGCCGCCGCCCCTTCCCCTAGCTCAACGCGGAGCCCCCTCCTCCGCCCTCCCTCGACCCGAGCTGCCCCCGGGAACGGGTCCCCCTCGGCTCACTGGTCCTCCCCGACCAACCCACCGCCGCCCCAAGCCACCAGAGCGGCGCCGCCGCTGTCCGCCGCCGCCGTGGCCACCATTTGCGCCGCCGGCTGCCTGCCGTACGTGGAGCCGCGCCTCCGCCCTCTCCCTCCCAAATCAAACACCCCATCGACCTTCACCTCGCCCCAACGGAGCTCCCAAGCCCAGCCACCTCCGCCCATGGCCGCCGGAGCGCCATCGCCGCCGGCCAGACCCGCCGCCGCCCCTTGCCTTACGCCGGCGAGCCCCGTCCGGCCATCCCCGCGAGCCCCGAGACCACCCACAGGTGCGCCTCGACGCCCTCTTCTTTTTCCCCCACATCTCCCTCGCCGTCGACAAGCAAGCACGCCGGAAACCCGGTCGCCGCCAGTCCCCTGCTCTGCAAGTCCGGCCAGGGACCTCCTTGCAAAGAAAACAAAACTTCCAGGGTTTAAACTGCAAAATAGACATGAACATTAAGCTGCAAACTTTGAAATTCAATAACAATTCGTAGAAAAATCTGAAAAACGCAATCTCAACTGTTTTGGAATCCTTGTTACAATATCTACAAGTTTTGTTACATGCACATCTTCAGAATTTGTCTACATTTTAATCTAGGAAAAAGATTAGATTAAATGGGCTATGTTTTTTCTAGGAGTTATACTCAGTATCTATAGCTGATTTTTGGCTAGATGTTACTTCGTGCAATGTGTAGACCTGTGTAAAAATCTGAGCACCAATGGACACACCTAACTAGATGAAATCCTAGTCTTTGCTAGATCTAGCATAACACCTTGCTATTTATTTCTGGATGCTATACTATAGATATGTGCATGAAACTTTTTCCATGTTTTTGTAATGCTAGGTAAACACCACTGTCCAAGTTTGGTTAATTTTTGATCGGTCTAGCTATATGTGTGATTTTAATCCATGTTTAATAGTGCTATTTCATGATAAATAGTTCTGGTAACTAGAAAAATTTGAAAAATTCACAGCATACTTTACACCATATTAGAAATATTCAGAAAAAGTTTTAACACCAGAACTTGCATATCTTGTTGTGTATAAATAGGTTTTGTTTCTAGCAGTGTCTATTTGTTTTATTTTTTCACGATTAATTTGCTGACTAAAATTTCTTGAAACTTTTACAGTAGGATTCTTAGCATATCTGGAATACTCTGTAAAATCATGAGCACCATTACGGTCATATTCCGTCTTGTAGAAATGAATCTTGTTATAGAAGAATCTGTGTATTTTAAATTTTCATGTTAGATATGATTAATGAAAATGGCTGAAACTTTTATAGTAAGCTTTTTGTTTAGTTTTGTTCTCTGCATAAAAATTTCAACACCATAAACTCTTCCTAGTAATGATAGTAAATAAACTAAGTTTCTATGTGAAAAATGACAAAAGACAAAAATAAGAAATCCAACTTGCTCTGTAAGTTTAAGCCAAGTTAATTACTACTCTATAAACGATTGCCCAAGTAGGTGTAACTGAAATATTTTACAGCTTTATAGTGAAGTAAATAAAAGTTGTTATGGTCACACAACTCATGCATGCGCATTTCATATAGATACGCCTACTCTCACCGACGGTACGTACGAGCTGGTGCCGGAGTCCGAGAGTGAGCAGCGTGAAGCCCAAGCTAATCTAACTGAAGCCGCCGAAGACCCGAACCAAAGTTCGGAAGAGCCCAAGGCTAACTTTGCTTAGCAAGGCAAGCCCCGGAGCATGTCCTATCTATTGTAGATTTATGCAACTGCTTATATTTCTATATACTTGTGCATTTACGTTTACAAGAGTTGATTGAAACCTTAGTTGCATGGTCTTAGGTACCTATGCTTGAACACTAGTTGGTTTAGGTCGCTAGTTGGCTAGGCTAATGGTTCGGTAGAAGTCGAGTGATTTCCTGTCACTCGCGAGAATTATAGGAATTGAATGTCCACTACATACTGCAACTATAAGGTTCACGGGCGGGGTTGTGGTACTTGTGATACCCCGTTTGTTTAGTGAAAATGGATAAGGCCGTAGTGTGTGGTAGTGGTGGTTAAGCTTTTGAACGTACTAACCACATGCCGAGAATATGGTAATCGGTAAGCTTAAGTATTGGATTGAACCGAGGCCGGAACATACTCCCCACCGTCTTGAACTCGTTCACATCTAGCTAATGGTGAGTACAGAGTCGTCGTACTGCTATACTTGAGGGCGGTGGGCCTGTTCCGTGAAGCGGGAATTGAAGGGAACTGTTGCGTGGGTGACTCTGTCCCCATGCGTGTGTTTAGGTCTGCCTGGCCAGGTTAACAAATTCGATTCGAATCGTCCGCTTCTCACGGTTTGGGACTGCTTAACCCTTTTGCCACATAGAGTAAGAAGTGGAACACTGAGGATGATGAATATGGTTGAATGATGAAAAATAATTGTTTTCCACCATATATGCTATTGGATAGATGCTCACTTAGAATGGTCAATGGAACTAGAATTTTGAAGCTAAAACCTGAAATTAAGGATTCACTCTTAGTTGCTTTCGGCGAAACAAACCCCTCAAGCCAAAAGCCTAGCATGTCTAGATTAAGGGCTAAGTATATCCTTAGTCGGGTAAGCCTTGCTGAGTATTAGTATACTCAGTCTTGCTTGTGGCTCAACTTTGTTTTCAGGTGGTACGTTTGAAGATCAGGTAGCTAGCTTGACTTGGCCGTGTACTTTACCCCTTGGTTGGTCGGGGGAATGGGATTCGACTCCGGCCGACGATGACAATGCCGAGTGATGTCATGTACGGGCTTCATCATGACATCTTGTATCGTCGTTTAGAACTCGCTTTATTTTTCCACTGCAGTTGAACTCTGAACTACTTTCAATTTGATTTTCAAGTACCTTTTTAAGATTTCAAACTCGGTTTGTAATATTTAAGTTAAGACTCTGTGATGTAAGAATATGTGAAATGTTGTACTCTCCGGACTCATTTTCGTGTGAGTTGCATGTAAGTTTTGGGTTTCGAATGCAGCTCAGGTGGTTTTATCGGGACTCTACCCGACTGGACTGTCGGATTACTCCGTTTGAAGTGCGTGTTAGCCGGGATTACTTTTATGGTGATGGTTAGCGCACTTGAGCCGGATTAATTCGGGCGGTACTGCCACAGTGCCGTGTGTCCTCGCCGCTCTCGGTGGCCGTGTGGCCGTGGCTGCCGCTGCCGGACCCTTGGTGTGGCCCGGGGCTCGTGGCGGCGCCGCCGCTTGCTCTGTTGGCCGTCGGCTCTAGGTCGGAAAAAGGCGGTGGCGAAAGCCTTGGATCCGCTTGCGGACCGTTGACAACGACGCTCTCTTGCGCTGTTTACCTTCTTGAAGGCGTCATTTTTCCACTCTTTTCCTCCCTCTCCAGTGAGCCTTCCGGGTGAAAACCTAGACCATGTAGTCGGACAACGACGGCACCTGTGGCGTCGTTTCCTTTCTGGAGGTGTTGTTTTGGAAGCTCTGCTGGTGGCGGTCATCTGCTCTCCTCAAAGAGTTCCTGCTTCTACGCCTACCTTCGCTTCATCTCATCTGCATCGTCCGGGTCGCGTTTGGTCGTCGGATTCTCTTCGCTGGCAGATGCTTTGCCGCCGTTCCTGTCTAGCAGATACTTTGCCGCTGTCGTCGTTCCGGGCGGATGCTTTGCCACCGTGGTTGGTTGTTCGGGTGGATGCTTTGCCACCTTTGTTAGGTCGTCGGCCTTTGCTGTCTGGACGTTGTTGTTTGTGCTTGCAGGTTTAGTTGTAGGGTTGTGGGTCGGGGTGTGGGTTGTGCTCCTTGTCGTCTCCGTGTTGCTGCGCTGCTGTTCGTGTTGTCGTTTTGTCTTTTAGTTTGTGTGTGCATTTTTTTCGGTGTTTCTCTATTTTTAGTCGTTTGTGCTCTTGTGTCGGTCAAGCTCTGCTTGGCCGCATCAAGATTGTGTCTAACTGCTTTTTTCTTAATGAAAAACGTGCTCAGGGACGGTCGCAAAAAAAAATTATTTGAAGTTTCATATGCTTCGCCAAGTTCAAGCTCTGAGAACTACTACTTAGGCCCGTCTCAGTGGAAGTTTTATGGGCACAATTACCAACACTAGAAACTAGATAACCGTGCCAGATGAGTTTTATGATGATAAAACTCTCCTCACATCTCATGAAACTCCAGCATTCTCTCTCCTTGCCATGTCAGCAAAATTGATGATATTTAATGATATGAAACCCTCCATGAAACTCCCATTGAGACTGGCCTTAGTACTAGTCTATGCTTACTCCCTCCGTCCCAAAATAAATACAATTTTAAGATTGAACACGTAAACCAATGCTAAGTGCAAATTACCAAATTGCTCCTTGTCTTCTGTAAGAAAAATCTAGACATCGACTTGTCTTTTGTATGAGAAGTTTTCGGAGATTCTTATCTTTTGTGGTTGTTAGATCAAAGTTGTATTTTTTGTGGGATAAATTTTGAAACATAGAATTGCATTTATTTTGGAATGGAGTAGCAGTAGTCTATTCAAATAGAAGTGTTAATAGGATAGGATGACTCAAAAAATGAGCACATCCACACATGCGCTAAATCTTTTTGTTTGTTACTACAGGGACTCACAAATGAATATACCTTGTGTATACGGACACGGGACACCGCAGAAAGTCAAAAGCAGAGATAAATAAAACAAAATAAGAAAAATCTCCCCATTGCTCCTCCTGCTCTGCTTCGTTTCCACGCGCACGAAACCCTAGATAAGAATCCTCTCGATTCCTCGGTTCTCCTCGCCGCAATTCCCCCCTCTCGCCGCCCCCGGTTCCGCCCCAAGATCGGCCCGGTTCCGCCGCCCGGACCCCGGGGGACCCCCTCTCCTCCTCGATCCGTTCGGGCGGCCGGCCGGCCAGCGTGAGTGGCAGGGATGGTGTTCTACTTCAAGGCGCGGCCCGAGGCCGGCGACTACACCATCTTCATGGGCCTCGACAAGTACGAGAACGAGGACCTCATCATGTACGGCTTCCCCGAGGACATCTGGTAACCACCACCCCTCTCCTGTTTTCCTTTTGCTTCGCAGATTTTTGGGGATTAGCTCTGGTGCGCCTCCATGCTTTACTGACGAAAAATAGCGGATGCGAAGCTTGTGTGGGTTGTAGTAATTCGAGGTTTCGTGGAAGCTACAGGCTGTGCTTGACACTCTGTTCAGCTTGTTATTTTAGACCATTTAGTCAGCGCAATGGAATCATGAAAAGCTGAATTACTACTTAGCATTCCATTTGTATATTTTTGCTGTTAAGATTTAATGGCTCCTGTCTTGTGGTCTAGGTCAAAACCATCGCATTCATCAATTCGTGCGGTTGTGTACTTGTGTTCCTAGATTCAGTACTACAGTGTGCTCTCAGCAGAGTGTGAAATTGTTTGTTTCATGCGTTTTGTACTGTTTCATACTGGATAACTGCTAATGCCTTCCTTTTCTTTTTTCTTTATACTGTGAATCACCTTTTTGTACTTATCATGGCATATGTGGTTTCTTCATTATCTTTTCTCATTAAGCCTTATAATTAAGTGCAGTTTAAGTTTTCAGAATCATCTTGTCATGCATTGCACCTTATACTTGTTCTGGTAATGCAGGTTCCATGTAGATAAGATGTCCTCTGCGCATGTATATGTGAGACTGAATAAAGGCCAGACAATGGATGACATGAGTGAAGGTCTGCTGGAAGACTGTGCACAGCTTGTCAAAGCTAATTCCATTCAAGGTTGGACAAACTATGTTACAAATCAGTATTGTACATTTGTACCAAAAGTTCCATGCTGGAAGATGCTGAGTATATTTTTGTACAGGCAATAAAGTCAATAACATTGATGTAGTTTATACTCCATGGTACAATTTGAAGAAGAGCCCTTCAATGGATGTGGGTCAAGTTGGTTTTCACAACCCTAAATTGGTGAGAGCTCATCCCCTTCTTTTTTTTATTCATTATTCTTACAGCAGGATTACATACATATGATTTTTTTTATGTTTTGACAACAATCTAAAATTTATGTCATCTAATTCCAACTATTATATTTTTGAGGTACACTTATGATAGGATTCCGTAGGTAAAGCTAGTATCTTGATCTGCATATAGTCTAAAAGATGCCCATATTGTAACTTTGTGAGCACTCAGAGGGAAGAGTTTATTATTTTAAGCAGTATTGAATGGAATGTAATCTTTGTTTATATTTTTATCTGTACTTCTTCTATAACGACTTGAAGGGTATGCAATGCTTGGAATTCCTTTTGGTAGCATGTTTACTGTTACTATTCTGAGTTATATCTGTAATGTTTATCCTTTATTTTCAAAGTGCAACAAGCTTTCAAACAGTATTGAGATCTTGCATATCCATCTCAGTTGTGTCCTGCATAGCACCAATAAGTCATGTGATAACACTCTGACCCAATATACTACCTCCATACTGCTACCTCAACTGAGAGAACATATCACCATCAACTAACACCAGTGACAATGCAATCCATTAACATCTAAGAATTATCAGCACCGAATATAACAATGACCATCAACCATTGAACGAATAAATTTGTTAGAATGAGAATTTAATTTAGACTGCGGTAGCATTTTGAACCCGATATGAGGTTTTAGTGGGTGTTGCATGTGAAAAACTTTAATGTTGTGGTTCCTAATCAATTTGAAATAGTATTAGCTAGCTTGCTTGTTTATATACCTATGCTGTCCATTTTTGCAAGGCATCCTTATTATGAAAGGGGTTTTAAAAGTAGATTTTGAACTTTATTTCCCTTACAGTATGTTGCCAATTGTTGAAAGCGAATGCATCGATACTACATGTTCAATGTGTATATTTTAATAAAATCAGTCAAAACTTCATATATCTGACCTTTTCCAATCAAAATACGCCTTACGAAAGTAGACTAAGCAAAACCTCTTGTTTATCATTTTTCTTGTACGGAACTAGATTTTTTTTTGGATGAATAACATATTAGCTTTTTTTAATCATTTTTCAATAGAGTTATTTTTGGTACAGGGCTCAAATTGATGAATTATTTTGCAGGTTCGGACCATTAAAGTAGAAAAGAGGATCAATGAGATTGTGAACCGCTTGAATAAGACAAAGGTGGAGCGGAAGCCTGACTTGAAGGGTATAGCACATTACTTCGCAAGAATTCATTATGCTCATTTTATTCAACATGATACCTACTAGTTTCTTGAAACAGAAAATAATTAAATATTTCCTTTTTGTTCTGGGATTTTCAAAGTCAGTGTTTCATTCTTTTTTTTTTGCATGCTGTTGTTTCCTTGGAGACTGTCCACCAATGGAAATGAGGATGCAATGTTATGTAGGCTGAAACAATAAAATGAATCTATGGTACAATAGTAGCTAGATATGCAAAAAGGAGGTGTTACAATAACTATAGAACTTGACATGGATATCCCTTCTATTGTATTGAGAGAACAGTGCTGTTTCCCTATCTGGTTGGTGTTTATTAGGTCTATGAACAAAAGGCATGATTGATGAATTATTTATTTTATACCTAACCATAGATTTTGGTGCCACCTTGGTTTGATTCTTTGGCTTGCCACACCTACAGTTTTTTTAGTTTTCTCCTCTAGTATTATTGTGTTTGTTTTAACCTTGCATGTTGACTGCATAATCACGTCATCATTTGCTGCAGCTGAAAGAGAGGCTGTGAGTGCTGCTGAAAAGACAGAAAGAAAGGTACAGCTTAGAGACAAGGTAAGCTATTTTGTTCTTCTGCCAGGCAGTGTTTCCTTGTGTTTTTATGTGCTAGTTATGTGTCACTAAACCAAAGGTCTGCACAATTGATTCTCTTGTAACAAACACTAGGATTTTATTGAATTATATTTAAAAGGCGTACCCAGTGCCATAGGCTTCCCGCATCTGCCGGGGGGGGGGGGGTGGAGAGGAGGCTGGGGAGGGGTTGTTTCAAGCACCAAGCCTTTCCCGCACAAATGTGCAGAGGCTGCGGCGGTGGCAAATTAAACTGGTTGTCATGCATCTGCTGCTTCGTAGTGCCGTTCGAGACTGATCACTGGATGTGTATTTGATTAAATTGATTTCTGAATTGCTGAACTTTGACATTGAGTATGACTGGATTTCGTTTTCTTATTTTGTTTCAGAAACGTAGGGAAGAAATGGAAAGGCTTGAGAAGGAGAAGCAAGCGGAAATAAGGAGCTACAAGGGGCTTATGGTCCAAGAGAAGATGACTTCTAACAGGCAAATCGCATCTGGCAGCAAGACCCTCCAAGAGCTCGAAGAAGACTTTTTTTGAACAACATACCTGTATTATGGTTAAGGAAACGTACACATACCAGTACAAGTATGTATAAGGATACAGAGTACAGCTGTCCCCCCTAACTTTACAAAAAGGACCTCGAGAGAAAAGAAAATTGCAACTAAGTCCTTGGTCCCTTTCCCCTTCCGACGCCGGCGACGCCGGAAGGAAACGCAGCCGCCGCGATCTGAAGGAGCTCCATCGCTTGAAAGCTTTAGCAAGCTGCAGTTGCTGTCCAACACGAAGGCTGGAACGATATCATCGTTGAAGAAACCTCGGCCGGGGACGCGCCCCAAGCTCCACAGATCTCGAATCGGCTCCCGCCATCGACTAACGCCGAGAGGAAGTCGAGGCCGATCTGCTTGCCATCCGACTGCAGCTCCCACAGCCATCTCTGCACCTATGACGAAACGCGTCACGAGCACCGCCGCATCGACGAAACAACGGCCGACGCAGACTCCTGTACAGGAGCCGGCGAAGCCGACTCCACCTCTACGAGCTCGTTGGCGGCACTGGAGTAGAGCACCACTAAGGCGAGGAAGAACTCGAGAGGACCTTATTCCTTCACTGCGCCGCCGCCACTGCTTCGCCGCCACAGTCGGACACCGAAACCTAGATATACTAGGACCTAAACTACACTGCACCGCCGCATCGACGAAACAACAGCTGACGCAGACTCCTGTACAGGAACCGGCGAAGCCGGACTCTACCTCTACGAGCTCGTTGGCGGCATCGGAGTAGAGCACCACCAAGGCGAGGAAGAACTCGATAGGACCTTATTCCTTCACTGCGCCGCCGCCACTGCTTCGCCGCCACAGCCGGACACCGAAACCTAGATATACTAGGACCTAAACTACACCGCACCGCCGCATCGACGAAACAACGGCCGACGCAGACTCCTGTATAGGAGCCGGCGAAGCCGGACTCCACCTCTACGAGCTCGTTGGCGGCACCGGAGTAGAGCACCACCAAGGCGAGGAAGAACTCGAGAGGACCTTATTCCTTCACTGCGCCGCCGCCACAGCCGGACACCGAAACCTAGATATACTAGGACCTAAACTACACTGCGCAGCCGAGAAGCACCGATCCCATTCACATCCAACGCCGGAACGGCCATCAGATGCGGAGAGGATCGGCGTCCTCGCCGGCGGGAGCACACGGGGACGCGACTGCCTCCTTTTCGCCTCTCCCAAACTGTAGCACTCGCTCGGGAGCGAGAGGAGCGAGCCAGAGACGGAGAGAGGGGAGCTCGAAGAAGACTTCATGTGAGGAGACCGTGGCAATTTGTCATGCTGAAGCTCTCTAAACTGCCTCTGTCAAAGACAGGACAGGTGTCACCAGCTTGCTTGCGATTGCGAGCCACTGTCTGTGATGGCTCATGGGTTGGGCCATGACATGATGTGATTGTTGTCCTTATGGTCTCTGTAGACCTGTTTGATTGGTGAAACAACGAGAATGCATGCTCAAACTGTCTCTTGATATAATGATCAGTTTTTCATCGATCTTAAATGGTAATGGTAATGAAAGTTAATTCTCTTTGATTTTTCTACGATAATAGTAGTACTAACAGTAATGGTGATTGAAGTCACAAATGAGTCTCTGGACAATTGAATATATTCACCGTGTTCGGCTGGTGTACCAGCCTTCAGCCCTACAGTATTTTCCTCACACCGCTCCAGCACTAGCCTCTAGTCACCAGTCAGTCAACAATGTTTTTCTCTCACACCACTCCAGCTCCAGCCTCCAGCTTCAGTCTGCCGAACAGAGGCATTAGTTATTATAAAAATACACTAGAACGTATGAAAATACTTTTGAGTTGAGGCCCTGTTTAGATTTAAAAACGCAAAATCCAAAAATTTTGTAAATCGATTGCATGGTGTATTAAATGTAGTCGAAAAATAAATTGCATTACACAAATGGACTGTAAATCGCGAGACGAATCTAATGAGCCTAATTAGATCGTGATTAGACACTAAATTGCTACAGTAATGCTATAGTAGATATGTACTAATGATGAATTAATTAGGCTCATTAGATTCGTCTTGTAGTTTACAGAGAGATCTATAATTAGTTTTGTGATTAGTCTACATTTAATACTTTAAATGTTAAAGATTCTCTTTTAAAAATTCAAAAATGCAAAATGCAAAATGCAAAGTGATCTAAACAGACCCTCTACACCCATGATTTTCATGTTCCAAACTACATATTTTAGGCAAAGTAAAAAAATATGAATAAATATTGTCCAAAACTTGAAGTATTTATGATCGAAGGGAGTGATTTCAAGCAGGGAGGGGAAGTTCTCTCTTGGGCCTTTTGCGTGTCAGGTTTTCATTTCACCCAACAAAAGATGGTTCTTCCTATTGTTACCACATGGAAAATCACATACTAAAATTTTGAATTAATCCGCTTGAAAAGAGAATTCTTAACCTGCATCACACGGCCGGAACAATACCTTTCTCTGAAAGTGGGCCCTCGCGCTCATAAATCCTCTTCTCCCTTCCCCCAAAACCCGGCACAACAAGCAAAGGGGAGGGAACACGACTCTAGCCATGGCGCAGCAGCTGCTGCTCCTCCTGCCCGCGCCTTCCAGAGCCTACTCGAAGCCCCTCCCCTCCCAATCTCCCACGCTCGCCTCCCGCTCCCTTCGCCACCACGTCTCCGTCTCCGCCGCTGTCCGGCGCGGCCTGCTCCGATGCGGGATGAAGCGTTCAGGTGAGCCGCCGGCGCTGCTCCGCTTCTCTCCCGTCGGTTTCGAGCGAGGCATTTCGACGAGCCGAGAAATTGGTCGGCTGACATGGCCTCCGTTTGTGTGATCAGGCTTGGTGGCGGAGCTGGAGATTGCCAAGGATAAGCAGCCGCAGAGCAGGCGCGCCAATGGCATCTTCTGGATCTTGCTGCTCAATTTCGGCATCTACGTGGCCGACCATTTGTTCCAGGTACCCCGGAAACACCTCGCCGAAGCTCAATTTTTGCATAAAGATGCACATAGCACATGTTTTTTTAGGTCCATTCACGGGGTGGTAGAAATTTGGCATACGTAAGAGCAATAGAGTATACGCATTTGACTTGCTACTTAACTTTTGAAACTATTCACAACTAAACTGATAGGTGCCGATGTTTTGGGTGTGTTCGTTTGTCTTTTAGATGTGGATGAGGAGAGGTTGTAGTGGGCGGGACATTTCAGAACCACCCTGTTGTTAACTTTTATAGCATTCAAGCTAATACACTAATCATAATCACGCCCTACTGTCTCGGGCAAATAAATATCTTGTATCTTTTGTCTCACCATGATTGACAAGTAAATATACACTAATCAATCATTTAAGCTCAACACATATATGGATTTTAATCTGTTTGACATCAGCATATTTTCTTTTGTTATTCTTTTGAAGAATTTGAGGCACGCTTGTATATCCCTATATTATAAATGTTGATTCAAATTGTTCTGGCAATCTTGGCTAAAGGAAACATATTATGGCAATCTAGCAACATTGGAGCTTCACCTCTACATATTATGACAATGACTTATTTGTTGTCCAGAACTTTTATGGACCTTATGCGTAGACCATATAACAGTAGCCTTAGAATTGTAGGATTCCACAAGGATGAATTAGAGCTGATATGACCACACTGTTTCGCCGTAATAAGAGATTTCTTGAAATTGTTCACTTATATCTTAAGCCCATGGAATATATACATTTTTTTTTCTTCCTGTGCTGAACTATATATTTACTTGTCAAATGTTCCCTTGCATTTCAGATTCGGGAAATAAAAGCACTGTACCTGTATCATGCACTCCCTACATGGTATCAGTTTGTGACATCAACATTTTGCCATGCCAACTGGTTAGTTTATCTTGCTATTCTAGATTCATTTAATTTCCCTTCACTGCTTGGTAGACATTTTTGTTCCTTGAACATGCAGGAGAGCTGCGTATCTTTATATTAATAGACAGGAACTGCTTGGTAGACTGGTAGTTCTTTGTTCTGTTTTATGAATCTATGAAGTTTATCACGATTGGCCGATATATTATAATGCTGTTCTTTTACCTCTTTTTTGAGGGTATCTCATTAAGTCATTCTTGATTATCTACAGGAATCATCTTTCAAGCAATCTCTTCTTTGTGTATATCTTTGGTGAGAGTTGATTCAGAAAAAAATGCACTGCTTGCTACTTCTAGTTCAGCTAAGGACACCTAGTGCTGACCTAAATATACAGGAAAGCTTGTGGAGGAGGAAGAAGGTAACTTTGCTTTGTGGATGTCTTACATTTTGACTGGTGCTGGGGCAAACTTGATTTCATGGTTGGTTCTCCCAACATCCTCTGTGTCACTTGGAGCATCTGGTGCTGTTTTTGGCCTTTTCACCATTAGTGTTCTAGTTAAGGTGATTAACTCAATCTTTTCTTATTTCAAAATTTCTTACTTAACAAGGCAGAACCAGCCAGCCAATGTACTTCTTTTGAAATGTTTCCTCTATATACCATGGCAGATGTCATGGGACTGGAGAAAGATCATTGAGGTGCTTATCCTGGGGCAATTTGTTGTTGACAAGGTACCTCCATGACACTATTTTGCGATTTCCTTAACTATTTTTGAAGTAGAAGAACGGATATTTATTGCAGAACTGTCTTGAAATGGATGGTTTTATTATGTCACCACCTTATTTTACATGGAAAATGAACACTTACAGTATGAAAAGGTTTCCATGGAGGGCAATGGCAGGAACAACTGTGCTAGAGAGCAGTTATCGATTACAGTTTCAACTTTCAAAATCAGAACCAGGTTCAAGATAATTGAACATGCACTGAGCCAGGCAAATTTGCACCCTGCCACCCTCCCCAGGGGAAGTAGTTAAACATTTGACCATATTTTGTTGTGTTTGAATTGAAAACCTCTCACAATGTGCAACTCCACTGGTTAGTTACACATCCTCACAATGCTCTGAAAGACTAGAGCCGGTTCGACAGGAAGATTTTGAAAACGCAGTGCACCCAGGTAAATAAGGAACAAGGTGAATACAGACGTTAAACGAGCATCCCACACTCCGAAGGTACCCCACATAGGCCTTCCCCAAAACCCCCCAGTCACTAACGTAAACAAAGTAGAAAAAGCACCAATTTCTGTACCGCTTGGATAGTAATCCTAGTGATGATTTGAAGCACATCATATGTTAGTAGTTAAATTACACTAAAGTATGTACTCGCTGTTATGAAATGCTTAGTGGATTGTTGTCTCTTTAAGGCGTGACAATTGTTACAAATGAGATAGAGGCTAAACAGATCGATGTATTGGATAGCCCCAAATGGGGTTTATATAGTACATGAGCACCCAAACCCTAGACAATAGGAAAAGACTAAACTACCCTTGACTCATTTACTCTTATACCCTTAACACCCCCTCTCAAATGCAACGTGAATGCAATGTTGTTGCATTTGGAGAGTTGATACTAAGCACTAGACTCAACAAAAAAAGAAAATGATACATCCAAAGTCTAAAATCAAAGATGACATCAAAGCGTGCAACTCTTGAACTTGTCGATGTAGCAAATGGTCTCCTCCACAAGACAGCTGTTTTGGAGATTTTGAACCCGATGAGATTAGTGATGTGCCAAATCGAGCCAAATGAGAATAGAGATAAACCACATCTGCAAGACGGCATGCTGTGGTACTATCGTGTTGATGACTAAGAAGGCCACTTGGTGATGAAATGTAGCAAGAAGGCCACGAAAAGGCCAAATGGCAAAGATGCATCAACCACGACGACGAAGATGGGTTGCCACAAATCATGGCAAACCCGAAAAAGAAAATGGAAGTGGCTGATTTGGCAATGAATTTTGTGGACACGCACGGCATTGACAAACTCAAGATGTGTAGTGGACTTGGATAGACAATGGTGAAACAGAAGACAAACGAAGATGACTTGATATAGTAGTCACTAGCAGCAAGACAGATGCTATATAGCAGCAGCAAAAGGCGCTCTGCCTCAAAACAGCAGCAGAACAAAATATGGAGATGTTCAAGCAGCTGATAACTTGAAGTGTAGAAGCACCACATATCCAGGGGAAAGCCCCAAAGAACAAGGATATGAAGAAATTCTCCCAATTTAAGTAGCAGCCTGCAGCAATTTGGCAACAAGATAATGATAATGGTGGGATGAACAACCACCTGCAGATAGACATAGGAGATGACGGGCAGAGAGCTGCTACACAGAACAAAGGGCATTAAAGGATGACAACGTGGTGGAATCATGAAGTAATCACAAGGAAACAAGCTGCTTGGAGATGATGCAGTAATGGCATATGCCACCAATTTGAACAAATGCTGCTACTGAATTAGGGGGCCACATGAGAGCAAAGCAGTAGCAAAGATGACAGATAATCCCTTCCTCTATTCTCTCCCAAATAAGCAGCATGAAGCTACAGCAAAGGATGTGACTGATTGGAAGAGAAGAGATGAGCAGAGAGGGAAAATATCACCGCTGGGAAGAGGCTCATGGCTGCAGCAGATCGAGGGCCAACAGCTCGGCCGAAGCTCGCACGCGGGCGGACGGACGATGCAGAGCAGGGGAGCGGACGGATCCATGGGAAGACGTGCTGCTGCTGCTGCGGAAGAAGGCGTGACGACGGGTGGACGGCCGACGGCGGAGGGAGGCGCGACGGGCGTGCGGACAGCGCGCGCCGGACGCAGACAGCGCGGACAGGCGGCCGCCTCCAGCAGCCGGATCCGCGATGGGCCGAGTGGACGGCGGCAGCGACGGGCGCCGACCGCGAGGACGAAGACGGCAGGCGGAAGAGGCGTGGACAGCCGGATTTGCGACGGGCAGATCCGGCACAGACGGGCGGAGACGAGGCCGGACAGCGCCGGATCGAGGCGGCGCAGGTGGACGGACGGCGGAGACGATGCCGGCGGAGGAGGCGAGCGGCGACAGGCTGGACAGAGGCGCCGGAACTGCTGCTGCTGCTACACTACCTAAAAAAAATGGGTTTGGGGGGGGCTGGACGGAGGAGTTGCCGCCCCTGGGAGGATCGACCCTCCCAGGGACGGCGCAGCGGAGATCGACGGGGGACTACCGGATCGGGGATTTCAACCTTGGCTGTGATACCATGTTACAAATGAGATAGAGGCTAAACAGATCGATGTATTGGATAGCCCCAAATGGGGTTTATATAGTACATGAGCACCCAAACCCTAGACAATAGGAAAAGACTAAACTACCCTTGACTCATTTACTCTTATACCCTTAACAACAATAACCGAACCCATAACATGTACATTGCAGTCTGGTTGATAATTGCTATGTTCACAGTTGGCTATTTTGATAATGTTTGAAGTTCAGCTCTGTCAGTGCCAAACAAGAACTTCCCTTGAACGTCTGAAGTTCCTCTGATATAATCAACTTTCATTTACCTAATAGGTCATGGAAGCAGCACGAGCAACAACAATCACGGGCCAATCATTTCAAGTAAACAACATTGCTCATGTGTCAGGTGCTTTGATAGGTGCAGCGTTGGTGTTCCTGGTCAGCAGAATCCCCTTTTCATCCAACGATGATAGCCCGAAGACAACAAAAGAGAGTAAATAGGAAAAAAAATGATCAACTGACATCATATTATCATTCATTACATTTATTTATATGATAGCATGACATTGTTCGAGACATTTCTGATTTAAATGAAAGATCATCTGGAAGTTCATTTCTGGATCAATGCAAGCATCTTGTTTGTCTGATACTTCAAATGCTTTTCCTTCATTCCTTTTACAAGAATCAAAGATTGATAGTTGTGAGCAATAAAAAATTGGATAATCCGCCACATGATTAAGCCAACTGTGCCACTGTGGATTGGGGAACTATATGCTTGTCTTTATTGGCGGAAGTTATGGAATTTTGCATTTAAGTATCTGAAGGGAATCGGGTAGGCTACGCTAGCATCACTACCGCATATACCCAAGATACTTGCGAGTAGAAGATCATAGATCGTTACCACTAGACGCGCAGCGCAGCGGAAGAAGTCGCGTGTCGATGTAGAGGAAGTAGTCGATCACGTCCCACGAACCGAGCTCCTCTTGATCCCAGCAGCCAATCAGCGCAGCAGTCGCAGCAGCGCCTACACGGAGTCCACACGTACGGGGATGAAACGCCGGGCGTCGGTGTGCTAGCACCGCACGCACGGCATGGGCGGCGGCCGAGAGAGAGAGGGAGGGGCGGCGGCTAGGAGGTGGCGCGGCTCTCAGGTCGTCGCCCCCCTAGCCCCTCCCAAGTATATATAGGGCGTACTAATGGGCTTCTATCTCATAGGTCCATTAGTAACCCTAATCTCTCTTGGATCAATATCCTCTTGGGCCTTTAAACCGTATTGTGATGATGGGCTCTTGGGCATATCACCAACAGTATCCATTTCAGAGCGTACAAGGGAAATTGCTTAAGCTTATTCAATATTTCTAAATAAACTCCGTCTTAACTCTTGCAAGGAATTCACCTTTTTTGTAACAATGTCAAATATATAGACAGATACAATACGGTAACTCACAACGTCATCTTCTACAAATTATCTCGAACACAAGTGTCCTCTCTTCGGTTTCCTTCACATCAGCCCTTGTCATGAATATTTTTTTCTGCCTCCACCCGTCAGTAACACTGACAGTTGATGGATTCACAAGGAATAATATGGTTTGCAGGAACCAAATTTGATAGATGGTGAAGTGTGTCCTTGGCTGTAGCGGATCCAACACCTACGGCCGACCTACCTACCTCCCCGGCGGCGCATCACGTCCTGGTACCCTCCACCATGGCCGTTCCGGCTGCCGCCGGCAGCTCCCAGCCTCGCCACGGCAGCCGGCTCGACCTCCGGCCGGTTAACGGACCGAGCGGGCCCGACGGCGTCGACCGTCTTCTCGTTCATGCACGTCATCAGCAGGCTGCTGCCGGTGACGGTGATCCCTCTTCTCCTCCTCCGGTGGCCGTTGTTCGCCGCGGCGTGCCGCAACGTGCTGTCCTCGCCGTAGCTGAAGTAGTGGTAGTAGTAGCCCGACGCCGCGCTGGAGAAGTTGCCGGACGCCGCGCCGTCCGCGGTGACCACGCTCCAGACGACGCTCGGTGGGTACGCGCATCCGAGCTCGCTCGGAGTCGCGTCGTCGTCCTCGGCGCCAGGGCTCCCTCCGCCGCCAGCGGCCGCGCGCGGAGCATTTCCGGCGGCGATTGTAAAAGCAGCGTTCTGCGTCGCTGGACCGAGCGCGCTCCCTTGGCCGTCGCCCAACGGCCTGAACTCATCCAAAGATTTCACGCGCCGCCGCTCGCCGGAGGATGCCGTCGCTGCGGGATGCAAGACCACCGGCACGGGCAATTCGATCGAGCTGGCGGCCCGGCGGTGGCCGTGCCCTGCGATGTCAATGGGGGAAGACGCCTCCATTCTGGCAAGGATTTGGTCGCCTTCGAGGAGCCATCTGCCACTGCCAGCCCTGACCGTCACTGCCGTGGCCTCCTCGAACACGAGCTCCGGGATCATCTCTGCTTCGGCGTTATATTTCTTGCCACCGGCACCGAGGACGTCGTCGCCGGCTTCCGTTTCGTCGGCGCTCACCGACTCCCCGCTGTCGCCGCGGGCGCAAGCGCAACCCGCCACGGCGAGCAGCCACCGCCGCAGGTTAGAGTTAGACGACGAAGAAGCGCGCCTACGCTCGGCGCGCCCACTCTCCGCCCCGGAACAAGGCTCCGTTTCGGCGACCGGAGTGGCGGCGCCGGCGCCGCGCGACTTCTCATCCGATGGCTCGATGGGTACGGGCAGCAGCGCGGAGCGGCTGTTCCAGCTCGCCTCCGACGAGCTGGTGCCCGCCGTGACGACGGACCGGGCGTGCTCGAGCGTCCCCGTCCTGAACGCGGACGACGACAGCGACAGCGACGACGACGAGCGCTCGCACCACAGCGCGTCGTCCCCGTAGAAGTAGCGCTCGGCGGCGAAGACCCCGATCTCGTCGGGGTCGTCGGCGGCGTCCCAGCAATCCGGCTTCACCGCCGCCGGTGCTCTGCGTCTGTCCCTGCCCGCCTGCTGGCACACGGCATCGCATCTGCACAGAGCACGGGCGCCCTACCTATATCTCGCGCCCAGAGCGTGCGGGGAGATGGTCTCGTGGAGGGAGCTCTCGCGGACGCCATTGTCAGGGCTTGATTGCTATGGGTCCGACCGTGAGAAAATTCCCTGGGCGGCCTTGTCTGTTGGTCGCCGGTAGCTCTCGGGAGGATTTCCTTCCTTATCTTTGTGGCTGTTCTGCTCCGACGCCTCGCTGTCGCGGTCTCAAGAGCCATGGCGCCTCCTCCCCTTCGGACCCAAGATCGGTGAAATTGGCCAAGCAAATTTGGCCCACAGAGTAGCAAAGAAGCGGCCAAGTTCAGAGCCTCAAATTGGTCTACTCTCTTAAGGACTCTGCTAGCGAAAGGACCCTACCATGAGTGGAACAGCAAGCAACTAGCACGCAGGGCCCTGTTTGCTGTTTGGTTCTCTCCGCAGCACAGGTAGTACAAACTTTGATCAATAATTAGGGGTACTAAATAAAAACAGTTTACAAAACTAACTCCACAACCCCTGCGCTATTTTGCGAGACGAATCTAATGAGGCCTTTGACCGCACGATTAGAGATTGGTTATTGTAGCATTACTGTAGCCAATCATTGATTAATTATTGTTACTAGATTCGTCGCGAAAAGTTACATCTATCTATAAAAAGGTTTTGCAAATAAATTTTATTTAGTACTTCATGCATGCAAGATTCTTTGGTAGCGCGAGGAGCGCGGAGAGAACCAACCAAGGCCCAGATGTCTCCATTATGAACAAAGACACATTTAGGACATATTTGGAAGGGAAGTATGACTCCAAAAATTGTAGGAATTTGTTTTTAAATTTGCAGTAAATTCTAATTAGTGACTTGGTTCCCAAATCACCTTTTCAATTCAAACTTATGATTCTTTTTTAATCCAGATTAACAGTACTACGTAGGATAGAAAAAGAGAGGAATCTATGTGCCACTATGAAAAATAAACTAATGTGGGCCATATAAATCTACATTGGTAAAATTGGTTGTAGGACACCTTTCGAAGTTGGCCATATAAATCCTAGCATGTGTGGTAAAAATTTTACTACCTCTGTTCTAAATTATAGGTTGTTTTGACAAATCTAGATATATAATTTTTACTATGCATCTATATAAATACTATGTCTAGATACATGACAAAAAATATGTATCTTGATTTGTCAAAATGATCTATAATTTGGAACGGAGGGAGTAGAAAGTAGGCAATTCTTACACTCCCTGCATATATACGTGGTCAAATGCTCCAACAACGGCCAAGTTTAGCCGGCCATCCCGGTGCCTAGAAACGAGCTCCGCCTCTCGCGTGCAGCTGCGCATGGCCTATTTCATTCATCCACTTCTTTCACCCTCTCTATTTTTAAGTTGCTCGAGACTTGACATCTCTGAGGTTGCTAGCAGATCGCATCAGAGATAGCTAGCTCGCTCGATCATCCAAAACTAAACAAACAGAAGAGGATCGGACGGGGGCCACCATGCCGCAGTTTCGTAGTAGCCTCGTCGTCGCGCTGCTCCTGGCCGCCACGGCCGTGGCTGCCGTCGCCGTTGCAGGCAGCGGCAAGCCCGGGTTCGTCGTCACCGGCCGCGTCTACTGCGACAACTGCCGCGCCGGGTTCGAGACCAACGTCTCCCACAACATCCAAGGTGAGAGCCTCGCTCCTGCAGCCATTAATTAATTGTTTGGGCGTTGCCGCCATTGCCATTGCCGCTTGTGCCGCCACTGCCATTGCCGGTTTGGTGCGTGCATGCAGGCGCGACGGTGTCGATGGAGTGCCGGCACTTCGAGACGCAGAAGCTGCACGACAAGGCGGAGGCGACGACGGACGCCGGCGGGTGGTACCGGATGGACATCGGTGACGACCACCAGGACGAGATCTGCGAGGTGATGCTGCTCAAGAGCCCCGAGGCGGACTGCGCCGAGGTGGAGCGCTTCCGCGACCGCTCCCGCGTCCCGCTCACCCGGAACAACGGCATGGAGATGGGCGGCGTCCGCTACGCCAACCCCATCGCCTTCTTCCGGAAGGAGCCGCTCCAGAACTGCGGCGAGCTCCTCCGAGGATACGACCTCTACAACGACACGTCCGAGAACCCCTAATCTAATTGATGGACCACGCATTCATCAACATCAATTATTCATGGGTGGATAATGGATATTAGCAAACAGATTTAATTAATTAATTCCTTCTTAGAAATAAAACACTATTAGTATTTTGCATCTTGATTTCCCTTGCATTATACTATTGGTAGTTATTATCAACCGTACCGCTTTTAGTAGACTACTCTTGTACTAATAACCTTACACAGACAGAAAAGGATGGAACAAGTATGTTGCAGAATTATTCTTGATCTTGATAATCTTTGATATATCGAGCGAGCTCTGAAATTTAGATAGATCCTATATTCCTATAGTATGTAGCTGTTATATTCTGTTATGTGAATGATAGTTTCAGAGTTTGGGCTGCAGCCCAAATGTCCATACAGTTAGAGGGTGTTTAGTTGGTGAAAAAGTTTGGGTTTGGATACTGTAGCACATTTCGTTGTTACTAGACAATTAATACCCAATCATAGATTAATTAGTGTTATTAGATTCATCTCTATTGAATCAGTTAGACTATGTAACTAGTTATTTTTTTCAACTGCATTTAATACTCCATGCATGTGTCCGAAAATTTGATGTGACGGATACTGCGCAAACTTTTTTGGGAACTAAACACCCCCTTAGTTCATCTGCAGTCCAAAACAAAAGGAAGCGCCCTCAACAGACTGGAAACAAAGCCGTGCTTCAGAGTTCAGACAGAGTACAGAAAACCGAAAGAGAAAAAATCGTGTGCGTTGCAAATTCTACGGGGGGACGATCAGAGCGGCGCGTGCCTCGCCCTGTTCCCGCTGGCGCCTGGGGATCTCACCGAGGGTAGCAACAGCGCGTGCGAGGCGGCGGCGATGGACGTTGATGTCAGCGCCGGAGACCTGCCCGAGATTAGGAGTCTAAATAAATTTAATTAGATTTTCTGTAGGTTTGATAAGGTTTTATTTACTTTATTTTAAATTTAGAGCATTTATCGCAAGCTTAAATAAAATATTTAGCCATAAAATAAATGTAAGGAAAATAGGTATGTGCATCTCATGCTGCTTTGCATCTTTTATTTGTTTGGCGTTCAATTTAAATTCGAATCCTTGTGTTTGAATTTAAATTGAAAGAGTTTGAATCGTTTCAGAAAATGAAAAGGCTTTTCTTTTTCCCCTTCCCCTTCTCAGCCCAAACCGGCCCAACTTTCCTTCTCTCCCTCTTCCATTCTTTTCTTTTCCGCGGCCCGTTTCCCTCACGCGTCGGCCCATCTCGCGGCCCAGCCCGCTCCGCGCTTTCCTTCCCTCTTCTCTCACCGACGCGTGGGCCCAGCCCGTCGGATCCTCCGTTTTCCCCGCGTCGTGCCCAGGAAGGACTCTGAGTCCGCCCCGATCCCGTGCCGCCGCGGCCTCGGCGTGGCCCGCACGTCAAGGGGACGTCCGCCCCTATAAAAGCAACGCCGCGCCCCCCTGGAACCCTAAACCCGCAGCCGTCGCTTCGCCCTCGCAAAACCCTGGACGCAGCCGCCACCATTGTCGAGCTCCGTCCGAGCTCGAACTCCGCCGCCGCGCTGCCGTTTCGTCACGCCTCTGCCGTCTTCAAACCATCCAGGAGCTTCGCACTGAGGTAGTGAGGCACGCCGACCTCTTCTCTCCCTCCCTCTCGTTCTGTTCCGCCCGGGAGCGTTCGCCGTCGCCGCCGTTCCGACATGCGCCGCCGCGAGCGCTGCTCTGCCCGCCTTAGCTCGCGCCGCTGCCCTAGATCGATTGCCCGTTCCGCGCTGATGCTTCCAGTGTTTGCCGTGCTCGAATCGAGCCCCAGACAGCCGTTTTGGCCAAGTCCGGCGATGCGCCACCGCCGCAGCCTCGCCGCCAGCGCCGCCCGCTCAGCCCCAACCCTCGGTGGACGTCCGATCTAGATCAGGTGGCCCAGATCCAATCTAAGCAGAGTCAAACCAGATGCTTACCGGTCAACCAAGCCCGTTTTGCACATAAACCCCTCTGTTTTATCAAAATTAACACGTCGTCCACTGTTGTTGAAAAGTATTTACGAAAAAGCCCTTTCTTTTATGTTTTAGCCCCTGCGTATAAGATTTAATTACGTTTTAGCCCTTAGATATTGTTTTAGCCATAATTTTTCCGTTTTAGATCCGTTTTCGATGATCTTTACGCTCACGCGATCGTTGCAACGAGTAGTATAGTTTAGTAACCTCTTTTTTACTATTTATGTTGTCTAGTGTACTGTTTCTTATTGTTTGTACTTGTTTGTTTGTTTGTGCGTGGTTGGTGCGATAGACGATCCGCAGTTCGAGGAGCAGCAGCAAGATCAAGACTTCGGAGGACCGGACCAGCAGCAGTTTGAGGAAGGCAAGTGGACCCTTGATCATGTTTTTGACCCATGAAATCACCAAATCTATCACATTTACTTTTATGTACATGCATGTGTCTATAATATGATGGGAACCAAGTTAAGGACATGCCTAGTATTGTTTACCTTATTCCTTGATCAACTTGGGTTTATTTTCATATTGGGTAGCTATGCTAGTCGCTTTACCTTGGTTATGGTTGGATAATGTTAATACCAATGCTATACTTGTTTACTTCATGTTCATGATGACTTAATGTTGTTAATCAAGATCATATGTGTTAATTGGAACATGAAGAATCACCCAAGAAAACTGTGCAACCACAATACTATATGGCTCTGATCTTGGTTAAGTAACTAGATGATCTATATGTCGTGCCTGGGGCGTTTGATTGGTGGATTTTTGGGTTATTGAGCTTTGAGGAGCGGGTGAAGGAAGCTTCGTCTTCTGAGGTACCGCAGAAAAAGGGACCAGTGCGTACATATAGTGATTCTTTGGAAAAATCTCGTAGTGAATCCCTAGCCACTCACCAAAGGAAGTGTTTAAGGGCTTTACAAATCCGGGCGACATGGGAAACACGAGTTGTGGGTAAAGTGTACAACATCTGCAGAGTGTAAAACTGATATATCAGCCGTGCTCACGGTCACGAGCGGCTTGGACCCTCACATGATAATTGAACTTGAAGTTGATCTAAATCGATGCTCTAATTTATGGTTAATTGTTGTTTATCTTTACATATGCTTATCTTGTGGGTTTAGTGGTATATACTTATATCTAGATAATGCTTGCTAATAAAATATGATCAACTAAAATTGCTGAGTGCAGTTAAACCGTGTCAGCTATTCTTTAAATTAGCCTTGCATATATTATAGTTGTTTCCCTACCACTTGTTGAGTACCAACCATAAGTGTACTCACCCTTGCATACTTGCTTCTCAAACCATAATAACGACTGTCCGGAGTATCCAGAAGACTTCGAGGATTTCTAGATGTATGTCTCCCAGTTATCTGTCTGTGCTGAAGAAGATTCCGCTGCTACTCTATAGACGTTTACTTATTCGCTTAAGGCATTCGGTTTTGTAATAAAGACTTTAATACTCTCTTTACGCTTGCACTCGTTGTGATATTCACTTTATGGTCAATCATATATGTGTAAACTGATCCTGGCGCACATATAAGATGCATTCGGTTTGTCTTCGTAAACCGGGTGTGACACGGCGCCCACGGCCATGGCGGCGTTCAGGGCGTTGGTGCAGGCTGTTCGGTGGTGCAGGCTGTTCGGGCGCCGTAGATTTTGTGCTCGTTTAATTTTTGTTGTGATTCTGATTTCTGACGAATTTGTGAAGAAATTTTTTTACCTTGCAACATTGCATGAGAATTTCACTGAAAACTCGCTATCTTTCTCTCCAAATCAACGCTGATTCCTGATTCCAGGAGGCCGCCAACCGTTTTTTTTAATTTGGTTTCAATCGGACGAACTTGAGCCGTCTGATTGTCTTTTTCCTCTGTCATCTCTAGTTTCAGACGTTGGTTCACAAAAACTAGTTTGGGCCTAATCTCTCGTGGGTTGAATCGACACACACGATGTTGTTCACTCTGCTTCAAAGCCCAACTGAAGCGGAGCCATTTTGGCTAGTGCCTAAACAAAATGGGTGCAATTGGGAGGGTTGGGTGTTGTGATGGTGAGCACAGCCACAATTTTTTTTCAGAAGGATCTGAATTACGACAAGGTTAGATTGGAATTAGAACAAGTAGCATCATTTATCGAACCCCCTGCAGAGCAGGTCGAGGGTCTGACCTTTTTTTCCTAGCGTCTGCGCTCCTTTTGGCCCAATATTTGAAGAATGGGCCCACCCACTTCACGGTAATGAAAAAACTAAAAATTGTGTGCTGAATTTGAACAGGGGAAGCTTCCCCTTGCAAAATAAGAGTAATGGTGAAACCATTGAACTATAACCTAATATATGAATACCAATCCGAAAGAACTCTTAATAAAATTCAAAGTATTTAAATTTTCCAAATTTGAGCATCAATCTGACAGAAAAATTACCGAATTTCGGTGATTTTAGATGGAGACATGATGAAATACAGAGCAAGGTAAACAATTTTGTCGCTACGGTAAAAAATCTTTTTCACAAATATCTAAAACCTATGTGCCTATGCCCCTTCAAATCATTAGCACAACACTACGTCCAACAGTGAATGGCCATCTTTTGCCAGCGCCCAGCATAAACTGTTCGACAACGTTTCATCCCTGGCATTTCTTCATCATCCCCTTGCATATATGCAGCTTTGATCTTTTCTTTCACTGAAAAGTGATTCCATGTAATTCCGTGAAGACCTCATTTCTCTTGCTGCGATATTATGGCCGACAGGATCGAAAACCTTGAGAATAAAGCGAAATAATTTTACTGCAGCAAAATTCCTTTTTTTCTTTTCCCTCCAAAAGATCAAGAGAAAGAATGGAGGAGAGCTCACCACCAGGCACCAGCACCTCTCCCTGTCGTCTATCCATATTCCTGCTTCCAAAGCAGGTGGGTGGTCCCTGGATCGCTCGCGTCCATTCTGTCCGGGCATCGCCGTGCACCTCGCCGCTACGCCGCCGGGCCTATTTATACCCCTGCCCGGCCTCGCCATTCCTCATCACAAGCGAAGCAGAGCACAAGCATCAAGAAGCACCACACCTTCTTCAGCACCAGTTCCTGCTCGTGATCAACAGGATCAGCATGTCTTGCTGCGGCGGCAACTGCGGGTGCGGCGCCGGCTGCAAGTGCACCTCATGCACCGGGTAGGAATCTTATCGAACCTCACAACACATGATGATACCCTGTATTTTTATTTTCCATGACAAAATCTGCAGTTACTTTCCTTGGGGATAAAAAATCTTCAGTTACTGATCATATATCTGACGACTGATCGATGTGTATGATGCAGCTGCAAGATGTTCCCTGACGTGGAGGCCACCTCCGCCACCACCACCATGGTCATCGCCGCCGCCACCAGCAAGGCGTAAGTCGTCGGGATCATTTGTTTGATTCTTCTTCGATTCATCGCCGCCGCTGTTGTCCTTCAGTGCGCTCGCCGCTCAACTCAACCTCACCTGCGCGTCCGTTGCAGGAGCTCCGGCGGGTTCGAGGCGGCGATGGAGAGCGGCGGCTGCGACTGCAACACCTGCAAGTGCGGCACCAGCTGCGGCTGCTCCTGCTGCAGCTGCAACTGAGGCAGCGCCGCGATGGAGCACGAGGGGGAAAGAGAACCCCCACAGCGTACTATACTATATAGTAGCAGGCCAGCGTTTAAATAAGATCTTGATTGGAAACTGGAAATCGTGGTTAATTGAACACTACTGTATCAAGGAAATTGATGTGCCTGCCTGTTGGGGAAGAAGTTACATGCCCTCTTGAAATGAAGACATTACTACAGTTTGGCTAAGATCTTTCTGTCAATTGCACGAGTGAATATGACACTGCCATCTCACGCGTTAAGATTCTTGCAACATATCGTCTGTTTTTTTTTTGAAAGAAAACAGGAGGGGCAAGCCCCTACTGAAGATTTTATTAAAAGAAAAAAGCTTCAGACAAGAACAAGATACAAGATAGGAAAAAAGAAGAACAAGAATTACAACGCATCAAGCCAGGCTTGCATGGCCATATCGTCTGTTCATCGCCTCTTTGTCCAAAGATCAGATAATAATCGTCACGTTAACTTAGTTTGTCCAAAATAGCTATTGATGTGAATCCAGAACAAGATAAGTCTCTCTCTTTTTCATTTTCTGAACGATAAGGATATCCCTAACTTCAGTTATGGAAGCCATGTTCAGTCAATAAACCACCATCTTCAGTCTTGGATTCCTGATCGGCATTTTTGCTCTGTGTGAATGCCCTGACCAGTGACCACCTGCGATTGTGTGATGATGCCCTGAGAAACTGTGATTTATTGGAGTGAAGGGAAAACATATATGCGAGTTGCAGAACCTGGGGAGAAAATATTGTGTGCGATGATTGCTGGAGCTTGTGGACCTTCATGACCAGCAAGTGTCTGAACTTTCCTTCAGAGTTAACATTGCCAAAAATAAGCTGATGATATGCCCTCCGATTTCTGATCGTCAACTGACATCAGACAAGTTGTTTTGGTTGCCTCAATTCGTCGGGCGTAAAACGAGTCATTAGCTGCAGCGTCCTCATCAAATCCATTGGTAGATCTCAATGCAGCAATGGATCCTCAGCGAGTGAAAGTTGTCATTGTTGTAATGCTGTGGATCGTGAAGAACATGAGGAATTGAGGAGACCGTGAAGAACATGAGGGGGGCGGCGAGGAGCTGAAGGAGCTCTCCGTACGGAACAAGGACAGAGCTACGGGCTGCGGGAGAACCCGCTGGGTCGCCATCAACGCGGCCGTTGGCTGCCGGCGGCGGCCGGCGGGGACAGAGGCGACAGGCGAGCCAAATATTTGCAAAAATACCCCCTGATTGATCCAGACCTTTGCAATAACCCCCTATTTGGATCGCGATTAGTAATCGCGTTCGGAATATTTACAGAAACCCCTAGGTATTTACAAAAAGAGCCCCTCATATGATTATATTATTTCACAGTAGCCCCTCGTTTCGTTTACGCTGCTTCCTCCATTGACGGCTCCCTCTCCCGTGCCCAATGGCTTTCGCATCCGCTGCTGGAGTCGCCGGAGATGCGCAGCCGCCCCTTCTGGTGGTGCTCCTCCGCCAAATCCTCTAATGCTCGCCGTCGTCCTCCCTTCTCCACCCCTGGGCCCTGGATGTCGAGCTGCCCCAGGTACGTGTCACGGCGATGGCTTTCGAGCACGCCCGTGGCATTGATACGCCGGAGATCCGCGCCTGCACCTTCCCTTGCTCCTCCGGATCGGCAGATCCTCCTTGCGCTCTGCGCCGTCCTTTCGTTTTCCGCCTCTGGACGTCGAGGCTCTCTGACTCCGTTGCTGTCTGTTTGGGGCGGACCATGGCAGCTCGACTGGAATCGCGCGGCCGGTGACCCGTCGCCATTGAGGGCAGGAGAACCTCGCTCGTCATAGGCGCCCCGGGGATAGAGATTCCGCGACAGCACGACCGTTTCCAGCCGCCACGGCATGGTATGATCAGAATCTGAACTCTGAGCATGAGAGATGGTAAGCCTTTTAGGATGGATTAGGTTTTTTTTAGAAGAATCGTGAGTCAGGGACCAGAAATCAGCTGCCTCCGTGAGGCTCCAGCAATAACGAAATTCCTTGAGAGGCATGTGGATCGAACCTGAAAGATCGAGAAGCACTTTCTACTCTGCAGCGCTGAGTGCTCATTCATTCATAAGTTGATGACTGCCATTCAGTTTCAGTATCTCTGCCTTTGGTAAATTTATGGCCAGTGGATAATGCATTTTCTTTTTCTGTCAGCCTGTGCTAATTTTGTTCCTCTTAGGCGGAGATATCATTTTAGGCTTCTATCTTTGTTGTTGTTTCCTCGATCTACTGCTCCTTAACTTGTTCAATCGGTTCTCTGCCTCTTCGTTTTACTATAGTATTTATGTTTTATTGTTGAATATTCAGATACTTGTTGCTCTGTAATTCGTGATTGTCAATCTGTGCTTATTCTGTATTACATAGTTGCATAGGGTTGTACTCCCTCCGTTCTTTTTTATATGACACCGTTGACTTTTTTCTTCAACTTTGACCAACAATATTTAATTAATCAGTTAGTTAAATGAAATGAAATGAGTACCTTTATGTCTATTATCAAGAGTCTCTTGAATCTAACTTGAAGATTTGGCTATTTGCATAAATATTTGTAGAAAAGACGAATAGTCAAACGAAGAAAAAAAAGTCAATGGTGTCATATATTTAAGAACGGAAGGAGTAACTGATAGTTATCGCAACATGTCAATGTTAAATTCCTGCTGTGATTTAATATCAATATCCCTGCATTTGATAAATTTATGACCAGTGAATAGCGCATTTTATTTTCATCCTTGGTTAATGTTGTTGCTGTTTAGGCACAGTTGGCTCTCTTAGGGAAGAAAATATGGTATCCTCAATAGCAGCATATATCGGACAGCCAAACTTAGTGGTGGCTTATCTCTAAATTAGGAAGTAAGTACTGGTATGTCAACTATATGAATCCCACACACATCTGAGTCTTCCTAGTTTGCTACTCCAGTTGAAAATATTAAGGAGTACAGTGTTTGCATCACATATTCGATCAATAAATTGTAAAATAAGAGAACGAGGGAACACAAGAACCCATATGGTTTAGCAATTGCAGACCTCCTCTATTCATTCTGTTCCAAATTTGAGCATTAAAATTTGCTAAAAACAAAGTTTTGTAGCATCAACTACAGAGTATTTATAAATCATGACATCAAAGATGCATCAGAGCCTTCCGTGACAGATCCAGGGCCTTGCGTGATAGCTGCAAGCAGCCTTGGCACTGGGGGCATATCTATCTCCTGTAGACCCTCAAGAACACGAACCACTTCACCCATTGTCGGCCGATGAAGCTCATTATCTTGGATGCACCAAAATGCAACTTTGCAAACCCTTTCAGCCTCTTTCAAATTGAAGTCACCATGTAACTGTGGATCCACCAGACCTTGCACGTCTCCCTCGTGAAGCTTGCTGATAGCTTGCACAGGGAAATATTCAATTTGGTAATTGACGCTACTATATGCTTCAGGTGAATTTCTCCTACCTGATATGATTTCCAACAGTACCATACCAAAGCTGTAAACATCAACTTTTGATGTAATAGCTACTCCCCCAAGCCACTCAGGGGCAAGGTACCCTGCAGTTCCTCTAAATGTAGTCAGAACCCTGCTAAAGTCCCTTCCTACAAATGCTGCCATCCCAAAGTCTGCAATTTTAGGAACAAATGATCCATCTAGAAGTATGTTTTGTGGCTTAATATCACAGTGTATGATGCATTCTCGGCAACTCTGATGCAAGTAGGATAGTCCTCTAGCAACTCCAAGGACTATTTGGTGCCTGGTGTTCCAATTTAGGGCAGCAGCATTGCCCTGAAATAGATGGGCGTCGAGAGAGCCATTTGACATGTGTTCATACACAAGTAGCCTCTTATCACCTTCACAGCAGAAGCCAATCAATTTGACTAGGTTGATATGTTGGATCAGCCCAAGTGAACTCACCTCAGCCCTGAATTGCTTTTCTCCCTGACGGGCACCATCAAGCCTTTTCACTGCTATAGCAGTCGAGTCACTTAGTGTTCCCTTGAATACACAGCCAAAACCACCTGCTCCAAGCTTTTCCGAGAAATTTTTAGTAGCATGACCTAAATCAGTGTATCGAAAGGCTATAATTCCACCATCACCTTGACTGTCGTATGATGGCGTGCCACACCACTTGAATTTTTTTCTGAACAACAGCATGAGGATTAGTAACCCAACACCCATTATGCTTGCTGCAATAACAACTCCAATGCTTGATTTTCCTTTGTTTCTTCTCAGACTTGGCGAATCATTGGCGGCAAGGCGAAGATAAAGAACATCTTCGGAATTATTGTCGATGCCATCATTCTTATTTACACTAAACAACTCCCCATGCCAGACGAAGCATCTGCTACTGTTGTAGGAATAAGCAGTGCAGGAGCAGGAACTGAGGCAAGCTTCTTCACATTTGCTCTGATTGGTCGCACCATCTATGCTTTGGGGGTTATAGGGCAGTGTAACATGAGCAATGGGGTGGAAACCATCTGTCGAGCTTGTTGTGTTCTTCTCACTACTAGTGCAATGTAACTGGGTGTTTCTGGTGCAGCCTCCAGTTCGATCATCAAGCGCCCAATCCTGCAGTGACTTCTGGGAGAAGCTCTCCATACAGTCACAGAATGGACGGGAGGTGCCATTGCAAGTCGTGAACGGCCCGCAGGTCGCATACGGAGTGCAGGGATCAGCAGGTTGAGCAAATATGGCTTGCCAGGACTGTTCAGCCTGTGACCAAACATTCATCTTGATCTGGCCGGAGATGTCCAGCGAGACGAATGTCAAGGACGAGTTATCCAGTGAAGTGTACATGTAGTACTCCTCTTCATCATCATCAACGTATGTGGGGTCAATCAAGCCTTTTGTCTGTGGATTGGATTGCAGCATAGTCTTGAGTATCGGTATGAGCTTCAGAGTTGACGCTCCGGACGCCCAGCGCCAGTACATGACCGACGGGTTGCGGTGCTTGAGGACCACCCCGCTGGTGTCGATCTCGATGGAGTAGGAGCCGAGGTCCGGATCGATGAGGCTCTTCCTCGTGACGGCCCGACGGCTGAAGCCGGTGAGCTTGTTCCTGCCGAACTTGGCTCCTGGGAGCACCACGTCGGTCGGGTAGTCGAAGCTCTGCCACAAGGTGACATTGGATGATGGGCTTCCTAGGAGGGCGAGGTTCCCAGTGTCCAGGAGAACGGCGCTGGTGGTGTTTGTGCCGGCTCCTGTTGTCCTATTGGCAACAATGTGAGTGGACCAGACTATGGATTCAGGACTGCCATGGCTCACGATGGTGAGGTTGCCATCGCTCGAGATCTTCAGCTGTGTTAGCTTGGGGTCAGTGATTGGCTGCTCTCTGTTGGCGACCCAAACGGTCGTGAAAACTGGGATGTTGTTGAACCATATGCCGAGGTACCAGCTGGGGGAGGTGGTGTTGCCGGACTTACTGGTGACGGGGTCTGTTGGCTGGAAGAAGCCGAGCGCGAACTTGCCGTTGCTGGAGACGAGCCTGTCGCCGACGGCGAGCGCCTGGCCTGCCACGAGAGTATCGGTTGTTGCGCCTGCAGCGGGAGCTGGAGCTTGCACCGAAGCAAGGAGAAGAAGGCCGAGGGGTATGTGCAGGGGATTCATGGGCAAACAAGATCGGAAGTAGTACGAGCGACGATGGATGGACGTGTTTGTGCTGATCGGAGAAGGAAGAAGGAGGGGATGTATAGAAGGAAAGGAGGAGGTTGCAGAGAACGCTAAACTCGGCGACGACTCTGCTAGTCAAATCCGGTGCGCTGTGCTCTGGACAAGCACGAGCACTACCAACTTGGGCTCCCACTTGTGGTGGGTACACTGCACAAGGCCGTTGTGCTCTGTGTCTCGGAAATAGTGCGAGGCGGTATTGCCAATTTTGCCGTGAAAACAACGTGCTGGTGGCCGACTAGCTGCCGCCGCAGGCTACGAGCAGCCACGGAAAGCAAGAGAAAGAAGAAGAGCACGCAGCTTCTTCGGCTGCTGCTGATGAAGCTACTCATCGGCGTCCATGCTTGGTCTGAGGGGCCAAGTGGACTCATGTTCTGACAAGGTAGAGACACGAGTTGAACATATATTATTGCTGACATGTGTCTGATTGTTGTGATTTTTAGGATTGCATTTGTATCCAAGTGCTAGTAGGTGAAAGTGCTAAATATTAGCACTATTAGCTCATTCAAACGGCATTACTAATAAACTTTAGCATGTGTATGAGTTACTAATATGTGCTAAAATTTGACATTCAACTTTAGCTCATCCAAATATACCGACCCTATGTTCGGTTAGCTGTACAGCAGTCCCGTACCGTAATCCAAAGACATGCATGTACTGTCGCCCACGAGGCTGAATGTAACGAAATGAAGTATCACTGTATATATACTCATCTTCCTGCACGCGCCACCAGCTAGATTTTACTGTTGTCTGTCTTATTTCCAAATTCATTTGGACTTGATTATATTTGTAGGATCTAGAAGACAAACTACACCCACCACAGTGTTCAGTGCAGACTGCAGAGTTGCCAGTTGCTTAAGCTTCCTGTTCGCCCGTGAGGACTGAAGGACGGAAGCTGCCATCCAACTATCCGGTCCCAACTATCCAGAGGCTTATTTCGTAAATGAGTGTGCACCACGAGACAATTCTCTTGAAGCAAGGCTTATTTCGTAAATGAGTGTGCTGTTGGAAGGAAGAAAGTTATTCAGAGAATAGCCGAAGACGGAGAGGAAGTCCACCAATAGTTCCACTTGCCAGACCATAATGGACAGCCTGCCAAAAGTGTCAATCATCACAACAAGCCTTTAGGCCATACCACAATGGACAGCCCATCAAACCATCTACGGACGAAACGTCCGACCTGAACATGCCGTCAAGCACTCGGATTAGATTAGGGATAACAATGGTGCATGGGACCCAGAATGTCAGATACAGCATAGGCCCAGCAACCACAGGTGCAGTCTCCCTACAGTCTAGACCAACACCTCACCTGCGTTGGCTCTCGTTCAAGTTTTCACTCATTCAGGGTCACGCGTCGGACGCCACCGGCACAAGCCTGGAATGAAACGCGAGCGAGAGACAACCAGGCGTCCATGCCCCATCCCGTGAGCTGTCGCATGTGCCGTGCCGTGCCGTGCCGTGCTTCCAAAGAGCCGCAACACCAGCACGCCACAGATCTGCCGTTCCGCCTAACAATCTCCCGAACAAACTGGCTCCAGCGAATCACACAAACTTCACTTGCGGTAAAAGCATTACACCCAGTTGGATGGTGAGTTACCCGTGATAGCATCAGCATTAGCATACATGCACTGGAACAACAAAGCCAGCCCAGAAAGAACCTGGTCATGAGAATCAACATCGACCGACGTGGAGCTTCTAAACAGATCATCCATGCAGGGTATATCAACAGTCAATTAGCTCTCTTTGAATTGCACAGCAAACGCGCACATCAAGAACATACTTATCAAAGAATCAAAGATTCCAGCTACCAAAAGCTAGACTCGGGTACACCACACGCAAGTCAGCGACTTTGGTCATATAACTCGGCCAGACTTTACAAATTGCAATAGACGTCATAAGGACAAAGAAAAAAAGAGGGAAAAAAGAGGAAAAAATGGAACTCCCTCACGAGGCTCCGCTGTATCCTGAGCTGTAGCCGCTGCAGGCACTTTTCTTCATCGCGCCCGACTCCATCTCCTGGGTTTGGTGGCCCTCGCTGCTCGAGGCGGACGGTATCTGCCCGTATTCGCTGGTCGGGGCGCTGTACTGGCTGCTGGTGTAGTTGGTGTTGAAAGCCATCTTCCTGAACTTCTTCATGTCTTCGTTGTATTGGCCTGAGTCATAGTCGGAACTGCTGTACGACCCGAATAAGCGGCTGTGACCAGGTCGGACACCTTCGTTGAGATCCTCCAGCGACACATCGCCTTCCAATGCCCGAACAACCTGAACATCAATCAGGCAGCAGACTATTAGACCACCAAGTGAATATGAGCACATGGTGACATGGAGCTGTATGGATCGAGATGTGGTATGTAACATGTTTTCGTCATTCAAACTAGTGAACAAAGTTTCGTCATTCAAATCTCAGAAATCAGAACATCATCATTTGATCAACACTTGAATCAACACAGTAACTTTCATAGTTTTACAGAAATCATGAGCTATAAGCCTCATAGTAGTCCCAATTAACAATGCCCAAAGTAGATGTTGTAGAAATTAACAATGAAAAGTGTGATGAAAATTTACGGACACTTTCTAGGACAGTTAAAAAGATGTTTATGAATTACCTGGCTCATGCGTGGACGCCGACGTGCAGAATGGCGTACACATGCAGCAGCACAAGCTATCATTCTTGCCATCTCATTAGGATTGAAGTCCTTGCCTAACCGAGGGTCCACCAAAGAATCATATTCACCATCCTCAAGTGCTCGCATCAGTAAAGGCCTTGCCTGCAGGTGGTACAGTAATGTTACTTTCAGGAAGATTACAATGTAATAGTCCAAACAACAGATACTTTCTCAAGGCAGTAGACTACAAGCCCATAACATTTATTAACAACAGGACAACATAGTGGCCAGAAATATGCTTCTTGGCTAATAGAAGTCAGAAATAAAAACTTTTAAAAACGAGATACATTAATGAGACTTATCAGTAAAACTAAGTGTCTTTACTTAACATAACAAATAGCAGAAGAAAACTTTCATTTTGACCTAGCAGTTAAGAGGCATTATGAAAACATCAAAGCTAAGAAAGATGTCTGAAGTAATTACCCAGTCAACCAAGCTGTCATCCATATATGTTTGGGTTGTGTCAACTGGTCGCCGACCAGTTATTAGCTCAAGGAGCATGACTCCGAAAGAAAATACATCTGATTTTTCTGAGAGCTTGCCGGAAGACGCATACTCAGGTGCCAAATACCTAAAACCAGGAAGATGTATATTAACAAGACATATTTGAATGTTGGAATAACTATCATGCTAGCTGAGAATATGATGCAAATGTTAAGTTTACAAAATCTCTAGGGTGTTGTATCATTAAGAAAATTAACCATATTGTCAACCCTAATGTAAGTTATATAAGTAATGGCATCCACAGCTACAAGAATTTCAGAAGAACAGTGGTGCATGTGCCTAAAACCATATTTCAATTACAAAGTAGCTTTTGTACATACCCGAATGTGCCCATTACTCTTGTTGAAACATGGGTGTTGTTATCAGTAGTGAATTTTGCAAGTCCAAAATCCGCAACCTGTAGAGGGTCATTCAAGCAACTTGTTAATTAAAGTGAAGCTAAAAAATAAGAGTGGTACATTCAAGCAAGAAGGCTGTATAATTTCTCATCAAATGTGAGTATTGAAAAATTCCATTAACATGACAAAATTCAAAGCGAGCAAAACTTTAATGTTACCAAAATAGAGTAAATAGCAGAAACTACATTAAAACATCATTCAAGCCTTTTAACAGAGATGATTTGTGGACTGCCAAAATGTCCTAATGTAATATAGTTTTGTCAAGGTGGTAAACGCAAAATAAGAATTGCATAAGACATATTTTAAGTTTTAACAGAAACAGACAGAGAAAAAACTCAGAGCATACCTTAGCTTCAAATTTGAAGTCAAGAAGAATGTTTGATGCCTTTATATCACGGTGAATGATCTTCGGATGACCTGCACACAAAGAAAATGTCATATATAAGGTCCTCCTATATATCTAAATTTAATGAAAGAGATATTGTAATAAAATATAGATGGCAGTAATGGATGTAAACTCACAGTCTTCATGAAGGTACGCTAAACCCTTGGCAGCGCCCAAAGCAATCTTTAATCTAGTGGGCCACTCCATTGTCGGTCGATCTTTCCCTGCAGAAGGTGCAAATATGTTATAAGTTATAACAATGCGAAGGAGAACATGAAACAAATGAAAATAGAAGTCAACTTATATCATGCATGTGCATGTCTCAATCAAATTTTAGGATAAGCACTTAGTTAATCCATGGATTGCCCTATAGGGGGACTTTGCGCAAGCAAGACACTTGGTCGTAGATTGCCATTTTGAACATGAAAAAAGGCAAGCGAATACTGCCAAAGTGACCCGCTGAGCAGATTTTTTTTTTTTTGTTTTCAGGAGATGATGGCATCAAAAAGGCTAGAAGGTGGCTCTGGTGAATAGCAAACCAGCAATTGTTTCGTGCCAAAGGGAAGGTAGGTGAGTTTTTTATTTAGCAAACTGTCACAGGCTATAGAATTTCCTCCAACTGAACAATCTTAGACGTTCTAACTTTGTAACATGGTCTGAAAGAGAAACCAGGTAAAAAATTCAAACATTTGAAATGCATGCTCACAGATGGTGAAGCAAAAATGGAAGGAAAAACATACCATGTAAGTGGAATTCCAATGTGTTGTTGGGGACAAACTCATAAACAAGCAACCTCTTGCCTCCAGAAATGCAATAACCAACCAAAGACACAAGATGTTTGTGATGTACTCGGCTGATAATCTCAACCTCAGCCTGGAACTCACGCTCTCCCTGGCCACTTCCAAGCTTCAATTGCTTTACAGCAATCTCTTTGCCATTTGGCAGCAATCCTCTGTGGACGTACCCAAAACCACCTTGTCCAAGGAGATTAGCATCAGAGAATCCATCAGTTGCCCTCACCAACTCTTCATACGTGAATGTGCTCTTCGAGAAGCCAAGGGCAGCGCCAGGGGATGGTGGAGGTAGGATCTCGCCACCAGAGTAATTAGAACCAGACCCACCGCTACTGTTTAACATTGCCGGAGGAGGTGGCGGTGGCTGTGGAGGGCGGTTGGCATATGCTGGCGGAGGTGAAGGGTGCATCTTGACAACATGTTCAGGTGGTGGTGGAGGTGCATTTTGCTGCTGCCAATTTTGGTATGTTCCACCATATGGATCCTCTGCGGTAAGATAAAAGATCATGTGAGATAAATTATGTCAACATCTTGCAACAACTTACATTCTTCAAAGTTCAACTGGTATTTGATTTAGATAATGGGCATGACAACCATCAACAGTTACAAGATAATGTAATCTCAGGAGTAATTTATTGTTGAACTCCTGTCGTGGCTACGGGTTTACCATCACGACTAAGGATTATCAATGAAAACGAAATTCAGGTCCGATTCTCTTGAAATTGAAAATAGCATGTATACTTAGTGAACTTAATACTTTTCAACCTACTTTGCACATGTCAACAAGACCTACGCGAAGAATCGGGCACTCACACACCTAACACCCATGATGCCGCGACCTAAGATCCACCGCCAACCGAATTGCCAGGAAGACAAGAATTGAAACCGACAGCAACGTGACTAGTAGCTACTCGACACCGCACGCCAGACCTGGATATAGACAGCGACAGGCAGGCAGGCACGGGAGGTGTAGTAGTACGAGAGATCTGAAACTCACCCTTGTACGGCGGCGGAGGTGGCGGCGGGTACCCGTAGTGCTGTTGCGGCGGCGCGCGGCGGCGCTTCTTACGGAGGCAGCAGAGGCAGATGAAGCTGGCGAGGAGCAGCAGCACGAACCCGCCAACGGCCACGCCCACCACGAGCGACGTGGAGGGCCCGTTGCCGCCGCCGCCCCCCGAGTGGGACTTGGGCGGGGACGGGGAGTGGCTTGGCGTGGACGGCGACCTGCCGGACGACGGCGTGGAGGGGGACTTGCCGCCCCCTCCCCCGGACGACGGCGGCGAGGGCGTGTCGGAGGGCGGGGACGGCGCGGCGGGCGTGCCCCCACCGGGGGAGGAGGGCGACGGCGCGGAGGGCGTCGCCGGGGTGGAGGAGGAGGGCGAGGGCGGGGACGCGGCGGGGGTCGCGGGCGCCGGGACGGATGGGGAGGAGGGCGGCGGCGCGGCGGGGGCCGGTGGGGACGGCGCTGGCGGGGCGGGCGACGCCGGGGTGGACGGCGGCGGCGCGGACGGGGTCGGCGGCGGCGGGGTGGTCGCGTTGGCCGGCGGGGCTGGCGGCGTGGTCGGCGCCGGCGCGCCCGTCGGCGACGACATCGCGCCCCGGAACCCCCGCTGCTCCGGCTCCGGAGCTGGGACTGGGAGCTGGGGCCGGCCGGTTGCTTAGCGCGTAAGAGTGAAGTGGCGGATGAGGAGAAGGACGCCGAGATGCTTCGCGCTCGATTCGCGTCGAGAGTGAGAGAGAGAGAGAGAGAGAGAGAGAGAGAGAATCGCAGGAAAGCTAGCTAGTAATCAATCAGCTAGCTAGTAATCGCAGCGGGAGATGGGGAGGGAGGAGCAGCAGCCGCAGCCGCAGCCTGGGCAGGCGAGTAGGCAGGCGGGGGCGGTCGGGCGTTAAATGGAAGAAAGTGAGACGGAGGTGGGAAAGCGGTAGGTGACAGCGCGGGCGTGGTGGGCCCGCCGCCCCCGCGGCTCGCTCGACAGCCAGCGTTCGTATCGGGTCGGGTCGGGTCGGTCGTCCAGTTGCGTACCGGGATTCTTCAGCTGCACGGTCACCGACAGGTGGACGAGGCTGCCGCGGTGGGAGCACGGGGCCCACATGTCGGCGAGCTCGGGGGAGGATGACGTAGGGGGCGGCGTCGGTAGCGCCTCCCTCCGCGTCCGCCCGCGGGAGATGGTGGTGGGAACGGACGGGGGTGATCCACCGGATAAAAAGCGCGCGTCACCTTTTGCATGCAGCGTTTACGCCGGGTGACCGTGGTTTTACTTTTACTCCCCCGCGTGGGCCCCGCGGGTCAGCGTCAGCCTCCGAGCCAGTCCCACTCCCACCGTCCCATGTTTCGGTTGCTGACCCGCCATCTGGCTGCTTCACCGCCGCCGCCGCGGACCCGCGGTGCGGCGTCGTGTTCCGAGCAGGGTGCTCTCGCCTCCTACGTCATCACCTGAAAAAGACATGGTTGCTGTGGCAAATGCCAATAGGAGCATTCGAAGAGCTGTGACCTGTGAGCACGCGGCGCTCATACGACACCGTCAGGTTGTCACGTATGTTCACGTGCGCGCTCGCTCTGTTCCGTCTTCACCTGCGCGACAGCAACGTCCCCGTCGCTAGCTCGCCAATTGCTCTCGCCTCGTGGATGGCCAACGGGGGATATATGTGTTTCCGATCTATCTTCTCATCATTTCTCATAATCGCTCGACCCTGGATTTCCACGGGTACTGTAGCGTGCGTGCGGTGTGCGTGTGTTGTGGTGTGAGTGCTGCAGTATGGCGCGTTCCGAAACTACTCGGGTAGACTCGTTGAGTCCGGTCAACGTGGGCGTCCAAAATCTTACATGGCTCCCCGGTACTCTTGGGTGCTTTCAAAAAAAATAATAATTTCAGCACAAGTTGGATCGGATCGGAGGTAGTACTTTTGAATCTATCCGTCCAGGGAAAATATCAAAAAGACTTTGCTCGTTCACATGTATGGTGTCGACATAGTTATTATTAGTAGGTAAAAGCCAGCTCGGTCGGAGTAGAATACAAATGCGTTGTGGTCATTCGTTTGTTCTGAAATACTTTGCTGATTTACATGGAACTCACCATCTCTGTTGTTGCACCGCTAAAGTAACCTTTTCAAATCCTCTACGAGTATGACAAAAGTGTGGCATAACCCCATTGCGGGATGGTCCCTTTGTTCTCTTTCCATGCAGTGTAGAGTAGCTCACTACGTACGACACTGCATATCAACGGTAGCTGGTTAACTGTTCATTTAGTGCAGATTTTCAGAAGTTAGGGAGGCCATGACCCCCTTTCAAATGCACTAAGCTCCGCCAGTGCTGCATATGCTTGTTACACATGTCTTGATCATGTTCTGATTCATCGTCTTCCACCACTGCTTCGTTGAGTTGATCTGCTAGGTTTTGTGTTCTCCATTAGCTGCAATCCCATCAAGTTTGACCATGAGGTTGACATAGTAATTTGACCGAGGACAAACATAAAGGTTTGCTATATATACTTTGGGACTGCTGACGGAGTAGTTCCCTCTATGTGTAATAGCACCATGTATTAAAGCCGAATGCTTAGAGAGTTTTCTTTTTCACTTAGAGAGTTTTCTTTTTCACAATCGTTTTAACTTTCTAGATTCATAGCAAAGTGTATGAACATAGAAAAGCTAAAACGATTAATAATAATTTGGAATGGAGTACAGAAGAGGTTCTATATTATTTCATGAAAAATCTAGTTTACACCCTTGAACTATCGCGAAAGTCCGATTTTCAACCTTAAACTACAAAATCGGATAAGATTGGCCATCCAACTATAGAAACCGGAAAAATTTGACCTCTTGGGTGGTTTCGAAGGTGGCTTTCCATTTTATGAAAATTAAAAATATTTAAATTTAAACTAAAAAATTCATAAGTAATACATTTTAAATAAAAAATACAAACTTTCCTATGGGATCAAATTTTTTCCTAACAATGTAACCTATCTATTGGCACTGTAATTGTCAGTTATGCGAATCCAATTTTTTTATGTTCATAATATTTGGTTGCTTATAATTATGTCTATTATTTTTGAATAAATAAGATTCAGATAGATCAATGATAGATAGATTATATTTTTAGAAAACAAATTGGTACTAGTTTTATTTTTTTTTGTTTTAAAATAAATTAGTTTTGTTTTTTTAGATCTAATTAGATTTTTTTTATTTTTTTAAAAAATACAAAACCACCTTCAAAACCACCCTAAAGCTCAATTTTGTCCGGTTTTGATAGTTGCATGACCTATCTTATTCGGTTTGTAATTTAAAGTTGAAAATCGGACTTTTACGATAGTTGAAGGTTGTAAACCGAATTTTCCCCTATTTCTATATGCTCCGGCCTCTAGAATGTCCTAGGAGATGGAGACTATATGTCTGGACAAGCCCATTCTCGAATGAACACGTGAAGAAATGAAACGGTCTGAGTCTGACCTTATTAGCCACCCATTCTTCCTTCCCTTCCTCTCCACCTGGGATATATGGGACTGGGAGGGAGCATGGTGTAACTTACCAGCAAGTCATCAGGAGCAGAAAATCGAAACGGCCGCCCGGCTCCGGTGAGCCGGATATATCAACGGCGTGGATGAGCTAACGCGGAGGACTGGAGGCTTCGAGATACGTGAACCGACCAGCTGTTTTTTCATTTTTAGAGTCATACGGTCCAAATACAATTTATAATACCCTGCGCTTACAGAGCCACAGTTGTAATATAGAAAGAGGTGTTCTGGAATCTTCAGAAAACCACGTGTTCTCCTCCGCGTGCTTCTCGTCTTCTCCGCTTGGACCAATCTTCCCTGGCAATGGAGGAGGTCCTGTTCCATGGAGACACCGCCGGCGCCGCGGCGTGCGGCCACCGTGCTGGTGCCCGCTTGGCGCAGCCCGGTGGGGGCCGCCGGTGCCGGCGCTGCAGCGCCTGAGAGTGCGCCCGTACGCGGACAAGCACCAGGAGGCAACAGCCATGGAGGACATCGCGGCCCATCGTGAAGCTCCTCGTCGCCCCATACCTCAAGGTCGTTGGCTCCTCGCCATGAGTTGGCTCAAGCTCCTCGTCCCCCCATGCCTCGAGGATTCCACGGTGGCCGAATCCGACTCCGATGGCACGGCCTCCGACGCCGACCACACCATCACCTCCCCTGGTCCCGAGCTGGCCCGCCATCGCCGCCGTAGCCCACCCGCGCCACCCAAGAAGCGAGCGCCGCCGCCGCCGCCCGAGTCGTCGGGAGAATCCCGGCCCCTCGTCGACTCCGCCTCCAATCCCTCCCTCCGCTAGGCTCGGCGACTTTTGATGAGGAGGGCGAGGAGCACCGAGCACGCCAAGCTGGAGGCCCCAGCTGAGGTTGCGTCAGCGCAGGCTCCGGTAGAGGCTAGGCGGGAGCAGCAGCAGCCAGCAGGCGTGCAGGCCATGGTGGTCACCGTGGTGCGGGGCGTGGAGGCGAGAGAAGTGGTGGGCATGCAGGCATGCCGCCGCAGGTGCTAGTACACATTTGCAATTACTGATTCGTTCATGTTCTGTCCTACGCCTAAACACCACCAGCTCACTTGCAAGCCACGTATCTTTTTTCTGTTCTTGATTGATTTCTTTCCTAGGCCGTGTTCAGTTCCATTTTTCCAAATTCCAAATTTTTTTTCCGGCACTTGCATGGAGACTTAAATCTAGACGAAATAAAAAACGCATTGCGACTGCTGTCTGTAAATGGCGAGACGAATCTAATGAACCTAATTAGGCTGTAATCAGATGCTAAATTGCTACAGTAATGCTACAGTAAATAACCTCTAATGATGGATTAATTAGGCTTATTAGATTCGTCTCGCGATTTACAGACGAGTACTGTAATTATTTTTGTGATTAGTCTATGTTTAGTACTTCAAATATAGAAAGATGCCTTTTCAAAAAATTTACAGGCTGCAACCAAACACGGCCTTCTGACATTTATTGGTCCATTTGAGCCGGTTGCTTGTATTGCATGAATTTCCCATTTCAAATTGAAATATGTTCATCTTGTAAATCAAAGAACGTTAAGAACTTTTTATTCCATTGAAAACTGTGTGTACCAATTTGAGTTTGATTCTTTGTGTGGATAAAATATGTGCATTCTGGACTCTGTGCAATCTAGTGCATGACTTCGAATTTAAATTTACTGATGAACAAAAATACGTGCAGCTCTAGATTTAACATCTTTGAATTTAAATCTAGTTGATATGATTTCCCCCCTAATGGAAAAAATCATGTGCATGACTTTGAATTCGGTTTTTTCATGCACTAAGTTATGTGCATCTTTACATTTAATATTTCTGATTTTATTCATGCACCAAAATATGTGCACCTTTATATTAATATTTTCTTTTTTTTGTTGTGGAACTATTTGCATCACCTTGCAAATGGAAGTGGAAACTCTATCGGTCTATCCGTGCACAAAAGATGTGTCAGGAAATGTGCATCCAAAATTTTTTGTGTAACTCCAGATGGGTTTAGTTAATCTTGTGAATATGTGCATGTGGCCGAATTATGTGCTTTTGTCCCTCGATGAACTTTTTTAGTTTCATTTGTACAAAAGTATTTGCACCCTCAAACCTACATTTAAATAGTTGCACCTGTTGTAAAAAGATATCTGCACCTTTTTCTCGTATTCTTTTTTTACATTTCTCTACTCCTATTATAATGCAGCAGTAGTTCGTGCGTCGCCCTTCGCCTACGCCCCGTCCCCGTCCCCGTCCCGCTTCCTGCACTCTCGATACAAAAATCAAAACCACCGCCTGCCCTGCGCATCCTCCGCCCGCTCCAGAAACCGCTCGCCTCCCACGCACGCTCCAGAAACCGCTCGTCTCCCGCTCGCCTCCCACGCGCGCTCCACTTCCTCCCCAAGAGCGCCTTCCTCGTCTCCCTCCCCCACGCGCCCACGACGGCCTGAGCTCCCACCGCCGGACCGCCGTGGGACCGGGCCGCATCTGCCGCAGCCGTCGCCTTCCCCCCTCAGGCAGCAGGGCGCCCGCGCGCCCCCCGTGTCGCCACCGCCGCTGGCCCCTCCGGAACGCGCCCCTGTCGGTGTCCCCCTCCGGCCGCAGGGCGCGCAGGCGCCCCCGGACCCGCGCCGATGCCGTCTCCTTCCAGCCGCAGTGCACGCAGGCACCGCCGGACCTCGCCGCCGACGCTGTCTCCCTCCGACTGTGGGACACGCAGCCGCCTCCCGGCCTCGCGGCCCCCGAATCACGCCTCCCGGGCTTCGCGGCCACGGTCGCACCATGGAGGACGACATGAAGGAGGCGAGGCAGTGGCAGCATAGAGCGTTCCAGTGGGGGATGCTCAAGGTGTTCCTGCTGCTCGGCCTGGGGCTGACCGTGGCTGGCATGCTCATGGCGCGGCACGGGCACGCGGCGGCGGTTAAGCTGTTCCGGCCATGGCTTGGAGGCGGAGCCTCCCCTGCTGCCGCTGCCGCCAACACTGTGGCGGCGGAGGGACTGGATCACTCGATGACGGACGAGGACCTGCTCTGGCGTGCGTCGTTCCGCCCGGGGGTGCGGCGGTACCCATTCCGGCGTGTGCCCAAGCTGGCCTTCATGTTCCTCACGCGCGGCCCGCTGCCGCTGGCGCCGCTCTGGGAGCGCTTCTTCCGGGGGAACGAGGGCCGCTACTCCATCTACGTCCACGCGCTGCCGTCCTACCGGACCAACTTCACCTCCGAATCCGTCTTCTATCGACGCCAAATCCCCAGTAAGGTTAGCTAACCTCGCTCAAGATTGATCTGGATGAGTCAACAGCAGAAACAAACCCCGCATCCCATTTTAGTGCCAGTACATTGAGCTTAACCTACACCGTTCAATGAATTCCAAATCAACATTTATTATCCAGTACAGTATTATATTGTCACAGCACCACCAGTGATGTACTGAACTACTACTACTGAATATGCTTTCTTTAACGGTGAGTAATCTTGTTTCTAAAGCATATGTGTCACAGTACTGATGGTACTTCGCTGAATACTGTCCGTGGATCAGGATTATGCAGCTTACTTGAGTGCACATCATTTGATGTTTTCTATACATGTGACAAGAATCAACCTCTTCCGCTATAAAATTGCCGATTCCGCAGGCTGCCTGCATTGCATCTCCGTTGCAAGGGCCTCATAAGTCATAACTTCTCTTCTTTAGGTGCCGGAGCTTGGATCCCTGGCTTGCAGTCCACCTGCCCGCCCCTGCCCCTGCAGCTCGTCATCTTGATCGCGCAGCTCTCATCCACCCAGGCGAAATCAGATCGCCTGGAGCATGACAAGCACCCGCTGGCCTTCCAGAATAGGTTCTAGAGCATGCCCTTCTTGAACTTTGTTTATATGTTCACATCAGACCCATATCAATTGTTGTTGTTTCCTGAATTTAATTATTGTAGAGGCTTAACTCTGATCTTAACACAAGGCGTATAAGAAAGCAAATGGTGTGGAGCTCTAGATATTATAGAATTCGAAGGGAGTGTGTGAAACTGCTTACGATTCCTATGGCCGAAGGGAGCGTGTACAATTTTTTTATATACCTTAACATGATGGCACTGGTCCTTTTGTACTGCTTCTACCATTATCTCTGTGAATCTAAGTTCCCCAAATCAGTGGTCAGCTATGCAATCTTTGCAAACACTCACTTTAGTATACAATAAAAACTGAATTGCCCTTCCTAACATCACTTATCAGTTATCACCCAAAAGTAGGGGTTTAGTGATACAATATGCATGGTTTGAAAATCCCAGGCAAATCCAGATTATGCCTTTTCATTTCTTCTGCTTGAAAAATATTTGGCTTCATCATAGGCTTCTTGCTTGGATTGTTCTTTGTGCCTACAAGGGTTTCCGTTGATATGCAGGTCCCAACAATTTCTATTTTTCAAGTGAGTATAAATGGTTGAATGATTGGGTAACACTCACACGTAAGTACAGTTCCTGTGAACTTTAAGGTGCTCTTTTATAGAAACCTACTCAAGTGGCGAATTATGGTTTTGGAGAGATGTGACAAATATGTTGCATGATTTTTTTTCTTGTTTCATTGAGAGTGTAGATTACTTGATTTTTATGTCGGTGCAGTTTTTTTAGGGAATCACCATTAACACAGGGAGACTATCTTAGAATGTCTACCATGTCATCTAGGTCCATTTTCTTAAGTATGTAATCTGATGCATGACCGGAGGAGGGGGGCGGGGGGACACAGTTCGGTGTGTCTGATGATGGAATAGGAGGCGAAATGGATGTAATTTCAGTTTGCTTCCTGTTATTTGTTTTCCAGGTGTTTCTGAATTGCCCATCTGATTTCTAAACCTTGCCGCTATCCTTCTGTTCAAGGTATCATCCTATTTCCCATTCAAAATAGAAGTTGTTTAACAGTCTATTCGGTGAAATATCAGTGGCATTTGCCATATTAAAGCTGCTTGATTAATTGTCTAATAACCGATCAATCTGTAAATCAGGGCTACAATGCTCCATACTCTGTAAAAAATTCCATTTGAGTTGTCAAACTGCAAACTTTGATCAGAGATAATAACACGTCAATATGATTAGTAACACATTACAACGATGGTTGATGCAGTACAATAAATACACAATAACGGAATGTAAGTATGAGCATAGTGATCTTAGATATTTAGCCTTCACTAACCTAGCAAGCTGCAAAATAGGCTCCCTGAATATGTGGACTTGATCTACTTACTAAATTTTTAGTTTTTATGCGCAGAGTGTTGTCATTCTGAAAATGCTGGTGGCATCTCTCTGATCCTTGCAGGTTTATAGTGCCCCATGTTTGTGCTTGATATAATTTGGATATAATGTCCCATGTTTCTTCTCTTTGGTATTTGATCTTTGCATCGACTTACTCTAGCTCTGAGATTGTCTCCATTTCTGTAGATGGTCATTGCGTTCCTCCAATGCCTGCAAAATTAGGATATCTGATGTAACAAGCATATAAAAATACTTTCTGCAGGATGAAGCTAAAATCACACAAATGGAAAACTACTTCATCTCTGATCATGCTTTAATATTGGTTCCCAAAGTCTTTTTCATGCTTCATATAGTATGCCTCTTCATATTCACCATATGTACTGAAATTTGTAATTGTAAGCATAAGTTATAGAGGAAAGCACCCCAGTAATGAGTATTTAGAGATGGTCTGATCATTTAAAAATGCTTCTCTCCGTATTTTTTTATAAAGTGCCGGCAATAATTTAGACATCCATTTCAAGTTATGAATAATAATTTGAAATTAAACAAACATGCTCAAAATAATTTCAAGTTATTGTATGTGACAATTGCACTGGAATGGTCCAGGGTTATCACACACAAAAATATTTTTAATAAAGCAACTCTACTCCTGTCAACTAATAGTTGTCACCTCCTTATAATATTTACAGGCAGGTTTCGCCGGTGATGATGCATCAAGAGCTGTCTTCCCTTCCCTAGCATTGTGGGAAGACCACGCCATATACTGGTGTCATGGTAGGCATGGGCCAAAAGGATGCTTACGTTGGTGATGAAGCTGAGGCAAACATAGGCATCTTGACACTGAAACGATTGAACATGGCATCATCAAGAATTGGAATGACATGGAGAAAATCTGACGTCACACCTACAGCGAACTCCGTGTTACCTGAAGATCATCCTGTGTGTCGCTGACAGAGGCCCCTCTCAGTCCCAAGGCCAACAGAGAGAAGATGACGCAGATGATATATTTTTCATATAGATCTACCGACAACATTTCTATTGATTTTTTATATTGACACACATCGCTTCTGGAAATCATAAATTAGAATGATAATTAATATTCTGTATCTATATTTTGTACCACTATTTATACCACCGTGGCAACGCACGGGCACTCTACTAGTTTTCTATAATATTTGTGTTTAGAAATTTGTGATTTGCACAATTTTGTGAGTAACCAATTGTTCATAGGCAATATTTTTTATAATTTATGCAGTGGCATGTTGAGTTGGTGATGATGAACAATTTGCCTTAAATCTTGTGATGTAGGAAGATTAGTGCTTCATGCCCACCAGCAAGACTATTGTACATTTCTGGTGAAAAAAATAACTAAGCACAAAAATATATGAATAGTGCGCATGTGTCAGAAAGAAGGCGAAGCGCCCCGACGGAGATCTACTGTTACAGATTCTTTTTCTGGAACACTCCTTCCACGGTCTCCTTGATACATGTGCCGCCAGTGCGCTCTTCATTTTTAAATGGTCCGGCTGTTCAGCACTGTTCCGAAATACATTTCGAATACACAACCCGTACCTGCACCCCACGAATCTTGACGCCATCCTGTCCGTACACATATCCGGCTCCCCGGCGCCGCGCGTCCAAAACTCCACTCTCACATCAGGAGCCGTTCAATTCGTCGAGCGCGTAGGAAGCAGGAGCTGGACAGCTCAGGAGCAGCTAGCTAGCTACGCTTGAGTCCTCATCAATCACATGGGTTCGAGCTCTCAAAGTTGAAAGTTGTCAGGCGGCAGCCAAGTGGAGCTACCGCCCTGATTAATTTGGCCGCCGGCCTGGCTGCTGCCAATCTATACGCGTACAACATTTAGCTAGACACCGAGACGCAGCTGAGTCAGTGTGGAGTTGACGGCCGGGTTACTCATCATTTTAATTATTCCTCATTAGGAGGAGTTGACAACACAATTAGATAGGGACTCGTTCGAGCTCCCAAAGTTAATTGCGATATAAATTACGCAGAGAGTGACAGCAGAGCAGGGGAGGATAAAGAAGAACGAGGGCCGTGGCGATACAATAATCCGCGCCGCACATGCCGCGTACGCGAATCCTGCTGTCTGCATTGACGAGTTGATCATTCGAGTGCCGGCCAAAGGATATGCATATAGTAATGTATTATATCCAACGGATGATCTACAGCAGTTGGGTGTTTCATTTATTTGTATGTCTCCATCAGCAGATGTCTTATTTGCATGGGATGGAATGGAATGGATATTAGGAAACATATATATTTTCCCTTGCAACTGATGATCTACAGCAGTTGGGTGTATCATTTATTTTTAGTCAGACTGAATAACGGAGAGGGGTTGATTAATATTATTTCTTGTTTGTTACCAAGTCTACAGGGGAAGAGTTGTGTTTATATTTTCTATTGATAGGTTTATGAGAATGCACCTTGTTCACTCAAAGGGCAATGCAAAAATACTTTCCTTGCCACTGAGGGCAATCCGAAAATATTTGTGGCGCTGAGAGAAGCCATCAAAATATCTATGGCACGGAGGGAATTTACTCTTATTTCAACCATGGTAAAATTCCACCTGAACGATAGTCTATACCAGCGATAATTAAGAAGGTACAAGCTCTCCTTGACATTGATTGTGACACCAAGATACTACTTCAGTTGTTGCGGTCTTTGCTCAATCAGCCAGCACAATGATGGTATTTAAATTCCTACCAAATCTCTAGTCCTGCCAAACGTAATTGTCCTGTGGTCATCATCATTAGGCTTCAAGGGATGGTGTGTATTTGGATGCCTTTGTAACGAACATGGCACTATTTATGCCATTTCGAGTGATTTTGGTGATCGAATGACAACACAACACTTGGACTAACATGATTGTTAAGATGATCATTCTCAGGCTTTCAGGTTCAAGTGATGACAAAGAGAAAGAGAATATAGGCACAACACTTTTAAGAACCGACGCATGAAGCATCGGTGCATCCGATGGTTGTCGGAAGAACCGACGCCATGGCAGAAGGGAATCAAAGCCAAGTCAGCTTATAGGCACTGGATGAACCGACGGGTCAAAAAGGGGCATCGGTGCATTGGGCGTCCTATGTTCCAGAGACGATGTCAAGAGCCCAGGAGAAGATTCTTCAGCACCGGTTAAACTGGTGAAGCATCGGTACATACCATCGGTGTAATGACTTCAGCTGTCAGGAGAAGATCCTTAAGCACCGGATGAACCGGTGATGCATCGGAACAAAGTATCGGTTCAACCGGTGGTCACCGCGTCAGCTGTCAGAAGTTCAACGGCTACTTCGGGTTATGAGTGACCGGAAGAACCGACGCTACCTCAGCCAGAGGCATCGGTTCATCCGATGATACACAGATTTCTGCTGACCGTTGGAGCAACGGCTACAAGACTTGGTGGCCTATATATACGCCTCACCCCGACCATTTGAAGCTTGCTGGAGTTGCTGAACATCCCACACACACCCAAGAACATCTCCAAGCCATACAAAAACATCAAGATCATATCTTTAGCCCTTAGCACACTTTGAGAGTGTTGTGTAAAGGATAACTCTTAGTGAGTGAGATTGCAAGGCCTTTAGCCTTTGTGCTGTGGTTCTCTAGTGAACCAAACAAGAGCTTAGTGCGCCGGCCTAGTTGGAGCTTTGAAGCTCGCCGGCAACGTCATCGACCATCCGACTTGGTGTGGAGCGGCGACGACATCTTTGTACGGGGGACGTGGAGACCCCCATCCTTTGTGGAGAAGCTCCTTAGTGGAACCCGTGGCCAAGGTGACCGTGATTGTGTTCACGGAAGAGACTTTGTGGCCGAGTAGCAATACTCTTAGTGAGTGCTACAACAACGTGGATGTAGGTGTGTCTTTGTGGCTAACCGAACCACGGGATAAACACCTGCGTCAAGAGTTTGCTATCTCATATCCCGCTCTTTAAGATTCCGCATTACATACTAGTAATTTGTGTGCCTTTACCTTCATAGAATAGTTTCTTGATAGAAAAGGCTATAGGTTGCTAAACTTTTTTGGGATAGGGGTTTTCACACTAGAACAACATAGTTGCACATCTGGATAGCCTGTTTTAGTTTAAGTTTTGTGCAAACTAGTTGGAGTCATAGGTCTAAGTTTTTATTAGTGCCTAATTTACCCCTCCCCCTCTTAGTCTAGAGCACCAGATTCCTTTAAGTCTTCTCTGCTCGGAGGAGAATGGGTGTGGCTTCTTGGTATGTGCAGTGTAGGCATCTCAACTGCAGACCATGCATGTGCCTGCCAATCATATGCGCACAAGATGCTCCCTCGGCAATTTCCCCGCCATCATCCTCTCAACTTAATTTGCGCGCTTTATTTGTAATCAAAATTATAAGGTCTTAATTAATAATTGTAATTTGTACATGGTGTCCATGACAAAAAAAAAGAAACATTATTGGTCTTGAGCTCTAGATGCTGATGTTTCGCAAAACAAGCGTATGGGGAATGTTTTCCTGTTCCTGCGATGCGTGCACAGAAGAGAGCAAGGTAGACACGTTTGGTTGTTGGTTTGTTATATCAAGATGATGATGGTTAGATGCGTCGCATATATATATAGCCAGACACATCTTGTACGAAGTATTCCAGAAATAATGTTTTCTTTTCTGATAGATGTACTAATGTCGACAAACACAAGATAGCATGTCTGAATAAGTGTGCACAAACAATGCACAACATTTTCTTTCGAGAAGGATAAATATGTCTGAAGTCTGAACTGAAATATATGATGCTTTGTTGGCAAAGCTTGCAGTACTGGACAGTTTACTACTATACTCTCAACAGTACTACATGATGTTGTTCTCTCAGGTCAGTCTTCCGACTACACATGACATGAACAGTCACCTCGATTTGACATGAACTTCTGCTAAGAAAATCATGTCATTGGTATCCTAAAGAAGCAGAGATGAACTGTTAATGTTTGCTACGAAGATAGGCACAAGTGGAAGAGGACGGCGATGGCGATTAGCTGCAATCACGGTGCCGGGAACTGAAGGAATGCCTTATTATGAAAATCACCCGGGCCGGGGTACGCGGCGCAGAGTCAACACTGCAACCATGGCCGGCGAAGGGATAACAGCTGCACAAGAAACAGAGAGGTTTCACTTTCACCTTCTAATCTGTCTTCCATTCCATGATTGGAAACAGCAAGCCGTGGAATTATTGGCAGGTACGCGGTTTCCACACATGATTTACGACGACGCCTGATCGGTGCTCGCTGTCGCCGAAGATCACCATGACAGCGATGCTAGCTGGTAGCCTGCATGCTCTGGCTGGTGAAACTTGAAAGGGACATAAATAAGCTATGACTGATTAAAGAACTGATCTTTCAGTTTTAGCCCTTGTTTAGATTTCAAAACGCAAAATACAAATTTTTTATAAATCACTTGCATGATGTACTAAATGTAGTTAAAAAAATAAATCGCATTACACAAATGGACTGTAAATCACGTGACGAATCTAATGAGCCTAAATAGAACGTGATTGGACACTAAATTGCTACATGAATGCTACAGTAAACAAGCTCTAATGATGGATTAATTAGGCTCATTAGATTTGTCTCGTAGTTTACAGACGAGATCTGCAATTAGTTTTGTGATTAGCCTACATTTAATATTTTAAATATTGAAAATTCTCTTTTAAAAATGTAAAAATGTAAAATGTAAAGTGAAGTAAACACACCCTTAGAATCGAGACAGTGACAGAGAACTGTGAGGAGTGACATTGCCGATGCACAAGCAACAACCTTTTCTTCCCGATCTCAAAGGAAAAACGGCTTCTTAAAAAAACGGCATTTTACGATATTGATTGATGGAAGAAGAAGCCCAACTAAATGCAAGCCCAGAAAACTCTGGGCTTGGTGGCTATTTGGCATCTCAATTTTCAGCCCAACCCATTTGACCCAACCCGTGTACTGTGGATTGGGCTACTCTTGGGCTCTGACTGTTCTTCCGTCCTAGTTGGACCATTATGGGCTTCTATGATTATCCTTGATTTTCGTGCGTGCTTGGCTAGTATGGATTGTTGATTTTTTTTAATATTTCTAATAATAAAAAAACGTATTTCTAATGCTGTTTCTTGCATTAAGCCTTAAACAAGTTCAAATAGGTGGACAATAGTTCTGTTTAATTACTGTTTAGATATATTACTGCTCAGTGCATTTTATAAGTCTTGATTCCAAGTAACTTAACTTTGAAATCTTGTCATGCACTCGAAGATTTCAAACATAGTAAGAGTGCTCGTCCTGCGGTCCCGGTGGTAGCAAAATTAGCTAATTACTTCCTCCGTCCACAAAAGAATGCAATTCTTGTTTTTTGAGGAGTCAAATAATTTAAACTTTACCTAAATTTATAGAAAAATGTAATAACATTCATAATACAAAATAAGCACCATTAGATTAGTTATAGATTATATTTTCATAGTAAATTTATTTGAAGATATAAGTGCTAATACTATTCAATATAAATTTGGTCAAATGTGAACTAGTTTGATCGGCACGAATTCCATAATTGTATTTTTTTACGGAGGAAGTATTATATTCTATGGCCGGCCCGTTATTATGCACACTAATTAGGTGTAGTCGATATTACTATGAGCCAGGAGCTAGTGACAGAGGCACAGCTTTAAACTTGGTAGACTAGCAAGCTCCAGTCCAGTCTGACACGTCTAGTACATCCACAACACAGACGCACAACGGCACCACTCTGATCCAGGCGTGCGTGCCTCGATCGTTTTTGTGTTTTACCACACTCGGGCCCACGAACCAGTGGGACCACTGCACGCACCCGGCCACCCTCATTCTCCAGGAGCGCCGGCCGCGACATTGACGCATGCAAGACCTTGCACACTGCGCGCGTGGCATCTGCATCCATCCATGGGCAATGGAGCCTTGCCCCTGGCCCGTGCACGCCGCGCAAGCAAATGCGATGTCGCGCGCATGCATGTCGCCGGCCGCCCCGTACATGTACACATGCTGCCCGCCGACAGCTCCCTGGACGCGTATGTCGCCGTGCATCGCCGCCGGCCAGACTGACCACGCTCTCAGTCTGCCACAGAGCCCACAGCTGATGAGAGGGGTAATTTTGCTACTGGACACTCTATAATATTGATTTTTGCTAATGGACACTACTCAATTTATCTTTGCTCATGGACACTCTTCAAGTATGTATATTTGGTATAAGACACTTCAATCATTATAATAATTATTTTTAAAAGGAAGAAGGGAGGAAAATTTCAAAATGACCATATTACCCCTAACTTCAACCCTAACCAGTTCAGCCCATCCAACCTCCCTATCCCCCCACCCACCTCGGTCCGCCGCCCGCCTCCCACCCCCAGGCAGAGGCCGATGCGCCGCCTCCAATCGTCCACTGGCTGCCCCCCACCCCACCCGTCCGCCGCTTCGTCAGGGGCAGGGGCCGACACGCCGCCTCCACCCGGCCGCCGGCCGCCCCCCGCCACCACCCGTCTGCGCCCAATCTATCTCGCTCGCGCTTGGCGCCCCAATCCCACCCACCTGCTCTCCTCGGCCGGACTCCTCGACCGCATCCGGCCGCCACGCGTGAGCCGAGGCACGCCTGCGCCATGACCGGAGAGGGTGGCCCACCGCGCCAGGCCGGGGCCGGGGGCCTGCCATGCCGCCGTGAGTGGCGTCGCGCGCTGGGCGGGCGACCGCCCAGTTCGGCATGTGGAGGAGGCAGCGCTGCAACGAGCTGCCCTGCGAGGCCCGTCGCCGCAACCTACCGTGCGCGTGGAGGAGGCCGCCGCGCGAGAGCTGCCCTGCGAGGCCCGCCGCTCTGAGGTCTGAGCTGCCCTGCGACGCACGCCGCTGCGAGCTGCTCTGCGTGTAGAGGAGGCCGCCGCCCCGCGCGCTGCCCTGTGCGTGGAGGAGGCGGCGGGCGACCGTCGAGGCTGCACCGAGCGAGGAGGGTGGCCGGCATGTAGATTTGCAGGACTAGCAGCAGCAGGCGGCGGCTGGTGGCAGAGCTATGTGCGGTGGCCGTGTCGGCAGCGAACGCGGCCTTCTGGTGATGCGCGGTGGCGCTGGTGGCGCTCGTGTTGCCGGGCGCGTTGCATGCGAAGGCCGTGCCGCGCGGCGGGAGGTGATGGCGGCGGCGCAGGCGCGCTTGTCGGAGGGGCGGAGCGCGCCGTCCCGGGCGCGGAGGTGGTGCTGAGGAGCGCCGAGTCTTCCCGTCGCTCCATGGCTCGGGCATCCAAGTCGGCGGCGACGGTGCGTCGTCCACATGAGTACTGCCTGACTGGATCGAGAGGGAGGCAAGGCGAGCTCGAGGCCATCGCGGGCGCGGCCAGGGCCCGTGCTGCCTCGGCCAAGCTGGAGGCGGGCAGTCAGACGGCGGCCGCGGTTAGTTTGGCAATTTGGAAGTGCATCGCAGGGCAGCTTGCTGGCGGCAAGGTCATTGCTATTGAGCAGCCCCCTTTGCAGGGGTATTTTGGTCAATTTACTCGTTTTCTCTTTCCTCTAAGTTAGGAAATGATTATTATAATAATTAAAGTGTCTTGTAGCAAATATGCATATTTGAAGAGTGTCCATAAGTAAAGACAAGATTAAGTAGTGTTCACCAGCAAAAGTTAATATTGTAGAGTGTACAGGAGCAAAATTACCCAAGAGAGAGAGCAACGCCAACGCAATAGGCAATACTGAGAGGGTGTTTAGTTGGTGGAAAAGTTTGAGTTCGGGTACTGTAGCACATTTCGTTGTTATTTGATAATTAATGTCTAATCATGGATTAATTAGCATCATTAGATTCATCTCGTAGGAATCAGTTAGACTATCTAATTAGTTATTTCTTTCAACTGTACTTAATGCTCTATTCATATGTCTAAAAATTTAATGTGACGGATACTACGAAAAAAATAGAACTAAACAGCAGCCTGACTGCATCGAACCTGCATTTGGCCGGCCCATTGGACCCTGCTGCTACCGGCTTGGCCGCCGCTGACCCTGTGAGGGGCTGAGGGCAGGGCAGGCATCCGCTGCTGCGGGCACACCGGAGCCGACCAAACTCTGTGGAGCTAGAGCTGCATCAATGGCGACGCCTTGCCGCGCCGACAGAGGTGGCAGGCTTTGGTGGGGCATGGTGCACGCGAGCAGACGAGACGACGCAGCGGCCGCTGCCGGCCGGGCGGGCCGTGGAGAGCGAGGGGGTCGGAATAGGGTACGTGGTTGGTTCCAGTTCCAGGCCCAATCCTCGCCTGCGGCTTTTAATTTCGACCCGCTTCGGCGTGGGAAAGTGTTAATTTCTGCACGCCCTTGACCTAACCTAACCTAAGATTTTTTAATTTTTATATTATTTTTTTTCCGATTTATCAAAAATATATGCCGAAAATTTATTTTTGCAAAAATGTCATCCAGCCGCCAGTTCATCCGGCAGAAGGTAGGTACCACCAGAAAAACCGGCGGCAGGTGCACTGTAGAAAACATACCGCCGGTTCATCCGGCGAAAGGTTACTGTAGTGGCTTACTGCCAAATCAACCGGCGGTACTATAGCAATTCGTTGTAGCACATTTTCAAAAAAATTATAACAAATTCATATGGATTCGGATGGAGATAAAATTTATAAGAAAATTATAGACCTTGACGAGATCTACAGCTTTGTAATTCAAACTTTTTTCATTTTGAATCATTCTGGTGTTTAAATAATCGACACAACATTTAGATCTAAAAAATCAGATCTAAACAAATCGTGCTGCTCATCGGGAGTGCACCGGGAATCAGATCTAAACAACTTTGTAATTACAACAAGTCTAGCGTTGTTTAGATGAAAAATTCCCGGTGCACTCCCGATGAGCAGCACGACTTGTTTAGATCTAAATGTTGTGTCGATTATTTAAACACCAGAATGATTCCAAATGAAAAAAGTTTGAATTACAAAGTTGTAGATCTCGTCGAGGTCTATAATTTTCGTATAAATTTTATCACCATCCGAATCCATATGAATTTGTTATAATTTTTTGAAAATGTGCCACAGTGAATTGCTACAGGATGACATTTTATCACCGTCCGAATCCGGTTGAACTGGCGGCAGGATGACATTTTTTGAAGAAAAAAAATCGGCATATATTTTTGACAAATAGGAAAAAAATAATATAAAAATTAAAAAAATTCCTAACCTAGCCTAACCTGACCTGCCTACTGAAAGTCGAAGGCTCTCCATGGCCCATGGGTCCAAGCTCCTCCCCGGATTGTGCTAGTCTCCCTCTCCGCTGGCCGGGGCCGGGGCCTCCGGCGCAGTGGAGTTAACTAGGTAGGTTGGCGCGCTTTGCGCGCCTGTAGCAAAAGATTTGATGTAAAATAATAATAAAAATATATTATCGTATATTACAGTTAAAGCAATATCGTGCTGATATATTTTGGCAACGTGTTGATGTATTGAATGAAGTGTGATAGGTATAGTTGATAGATTATCATATAATTATATTTTGCGAGTTTATGAAGTGGAATTAAAATCCAATAAGTAGTAGGGGCTAGCACGTGTAGACGTAGTGTATGAAATATGGTTATTGTTTTCATGTAAATAAATAATTAAATATATTTTGTGGGTGGATTCCAATTAAATATTATGTGGGTAACACCTAAATAATAGAGGTAAATGTAGTATATAATTTTTTTTCATAAAAAACTAAACATTTAAACACATGGGGCCACTTTTTATTTTTTTTATTTTAAAATTCGAATTATATTTTTTATTATGAACAGTACCCGGGGGCCCACATGAGTAGTACGTTTTTATTATTTTTTATTAATAACATTTCGTTGTTATTTAATAATTAATATTTATTTATTTTTTAAAAATCTAAAATTAATTTTTTAGAATTAATTTTTAAAAAAATATCGTTCAATATGGACATCTTATTTTGAAGATTTTGTTATAAAAAAGATAATGGTGCAATTTAAATTTAATTTAGATATCCGGTTTAATATCTATAACATTTTTTAGTTATGAATTTGCATGCATATACTCCCTCCGTCTCACAAAGATTGTTTGTTTAGAAAATTTCAGATATACTACTAGTAGTGAAAAATGATCATGTTACCTCTAATTAACTATAGTAGTTGTGATTGAAGACCACACTGTTTATTAGGTTATCTAGATCCTCAATAAATACAAGTGCATTGGAACCAGAAAAGCATCTATGCATTTGATTGGCTCTATGACCTTCTCAGTGCAATTATTTCTTGGTAGTTGATATTACTTTGATTATATGGAATTTACTACAATCTAAACAAACAGTCTTTGTGGGACAAAATTTGAAGGCTAAACGAACAGTTTTTGCGAGATGGATGGAGTAGGTGACATCATCTTTCTTGTCTTTTTCTGCATGCATGCAAACAATCCCAACTATTTAGATGGCACCATAATACTCAAACAATTAAACGGATCGGGCTAACCTTAAAATCAAATGCTTCATGTGTCCAGTGACACGTAATCGCACCCCGCCTCGCTCGAGCCATGCTCCGCGGAAACGTGGATGGTGATCCCATATCCCACGAGCCAGGCCTGGTTCAACCTCGTCGTGCAGGATACCAACCAGGCCCAATGTGAATAAGATCGGATCGGATCTGTACGTCGAATATACTACCGTATCTCAACTTATCTCCAACGAACGAAATCTGCACCATACGCTCAGGCTTCTCATTCGATCACGTCACCGGCAATTCTCATCCATTGGATTTTGATCGAACTGTCCACAACTAATGTAGTTGAGCTGGCGTTTCTCTAGATACTTCGTCATGTGCTCGTCCTCGGCGTCTTCCGTCGTTCCGTGAGAGCTGGACTGGACTCGCCGCCGCCGCCTTGACCATAGTTGCATCCCCTCGCCTCCCGCGGCTGTCGAGGCGCAAGAGGGAGCTCTACCCGATCCACTTCAACCACAACCAGCACCATCGAGCTTCCCACATTGTCTCCCCCTCCTTGCTCTCAACTGCCAGCAACTTCGACTTCTCCGGCGAGTGTCGTCGTGGCGACACCGCTTTCACCAAGCTGGCTAACCCTCCTCCGCACCCGTCTTCCATCCCTCCAGCAGTCACTGATCAAAGTTGTTGTGCCTTCATCCTCAAAGGTCGTCAGCCTCTTCCGCGATTGCTGTTTGCTGTCCACACCCCACACATGGCTTGCAAGCTGCGGCGTCTACGCCGGCACTGTGCAAGATCCCGCGACAAAGAAGGAAAGTGGCAGCAATGTTGTGCGGCTCCCCATAAAGACGTAGGGCCATAGGGGGCGTCGACACACACTATGCACAATAACTGCTTGAGGAAATGCATCCAAGATACGTGCTCATTAAGTAGCTTGTTTTCAGGAGTTTGAGCCGAGTAGAACTTGCAAAGCTCATTTAGCTTGAAATATGGAAAATTGACTCTGATTCAAGGGAGCATGATGCAAGTTTCCTCACAATATTGAGATTTACTCATTTCTTCATGAAATTACAGATATAATTTTCGTTGTCCTAATGCTTCAGTGCATAGTTTCTCCAAATATGGTTGTTTGCAAGCCCACCTGGTGTGAAATTTTTTTTGAATATACAATGCCATTGATTATTGCTATAAGAGTAAGATTCATTTTTTTTATCTGCTAAATCATCAACAAGTTACAGAAATCAATGGGATCAGATATGGCCTGATTGCAACATCCAAGACATTCCTAGGTACTCTCTCCGTCCCAGAATATAAGTATTTGTTGACTTTTGCTGATCACATTTGACCATTCGTCTTATTTAAAAAATTTATAAAAATGTAAAAACAATTATGATATACTTAAAATATATACGATGATAAAACATGTCATAACAAAATAAATAATATTTTCACAAATTTTTTGAATAAGACGAACGGTCAAACATGAATCGCGGAAATCGATAAATGCTTATATTTTGGGACGGAGGGATTATGTTCTTATGTTCGTACTTCAGTTACCAACTGCGCTCCTTACTTTTTGGTATGAATTCTTATAAACATCATAGCTGCCAGTTTTGCCTTGCTCCCTAGCATGGGTAGCTACTGACAATGTGAATTTGATTTAATATGTACACATTCAGTGAAAGCTGATTGGGGCATCATAACGTTTTACTCCAGTTGATTCTAGGCAGTACTAATATCCTACTATTCCTGTAGGAAATCTCCCAGCTATAGCAATCAACTAAGAAACGAAGGTCTTGCTTATTACTTCCTACTAAACACCTGATTTCCAAATGTAACATTGTGAATCCAAGTATCAGACCACTTGTTACAATGTAGAATTATTAGGATTCTTATCAAGAGATTACCAAATCGATTAGCGCACTGCTTTCTTAGGATTTGACTAGCACATGTTGAGTATTTACAAGCTGCCAAATATTGCCAAACCCATCAAGGTCAAGCTTCAGTTCTTGCCTCCTCGTTGGTAGTATTGGTCTTGTTCTCATATGGCATTTCCAAAGTTGAAATTGAGAAGTCAATCCTTTCAGTTACAAGTAGCCTTCTCAACTTGCATCTGGTATTTCTACGTACAGGCTATTCATTCCCAAGTCTTGGTTTTGACATAGGAAATAGAGGTTCCACAGCAACATAGTTTCTCGATTGAAATTCCAAAGTGAGAATTGGAGTACTTTCACAGAAACAGGCATACCCATGATTTTGTGGATGGTTGATCCCTATGACACTCCTTATGTAAATGTTGCATGAGTATTTGATGCCCTTTTAGAAGATTGTAATATCTCGTCTAAAGTCAAAATTTGACATGCCTGCTGGATTTTTGTAATATTTCTTCCTTCAAAAGTTTTGGGATAATGTCAACATGTTTTTGAGGTAGCTCTCTCGATCACAGTAGTCAAAACAGCAGAGACAAGTAGTACACGACGGGGATGCATATCCCATACTATTTCTTGGCTAAGCTAATTTACTCAGAGAATAAGCAAAACAAAACAGGGAGCACTAAGGCACTAATCAGAATCACTTGTCCTATTACAAATAAAGCATGTGGAAATTTCATGTGAATCATTCACGCATATGCTGTACTACTTTAATGCTCCCAGACGCTGACACTGAAAAGCAATCGTGACATGATAAGGTTACATGAAAACACTGGCCAAACGATTAGCTTACAATTAAAAAAAACACTGGCCAGACTAGGAATGGCGCGGCAATGCCGCGCCCAGAGTTCTAGTTTGTCCTTATTTCCCGTCGTATTCCGATGCGCAATGTGGCAGTGTCGTCGTCGATGGCAAGTCAAGAACCGTATTAATGCTTGTGATAGATGGTTGCGCCCATGATAGCCAATCGATTTGAAAACCATGGAAAGGAAAGCCACGGCTGGCGTGACATTTGAGCAGGCCTGTGCTAAGCTGCTGCTCAGATACTACTAGACGTTCTCGTCGTCTTCCGAGATGTACGGTTCCTCATGCGCATGATATTTGTGCGAGTAAATTCCTTCTATGCCACCGAGAAATATAACCCATCCCTTATGTGTCATTGAAAAATAGCTCATCCCTTCTATGCCACTAGTTTTAATTTTTCATCCCTTGTGTGCCATTCCGTTACTAACGGCGTTAGTTGGGTCATTTGCTGCCGTCTCCATCTCGCCGCCGTCTCCTCTTCATGGACTTCCCTCCTCGCGCCGGCGCCGGACGAAGGGAGCAGGGAGGGGGTCGCGCGGGCGAGCTGCGCCCCGGCCGTGGCGACAGCGCGCGGGAGAACAGGGCCTCGCCGCGGAAGGCCTTCGCGCGCCAGGAGAGATGGGGCGGTGCGGCTCGCCGGCACCCAGGCCACCGGACGCCGCCGTGCCAAGCCCCGACCGCCGCGCGCAGGGGAGGGAGGCAGGGAGCAGGAGGCCCGGCGCGGAGAGGGAGGCCCCGCTCGACTCCGCCGCCTGTAGCCGCGCTCCGCCTACCGCTGCCATGGTCGTCGCGCCGGTGCACGAGGGCCCGGACATGAGCCTCCGCGCCACCGCCCGCTCGCCGCGCCGCCGGCTCGCTAGCTCGCCGTGCCCGCCCCGCGCACGCGCTGCCTCCCTCCGCGGCCCGGCTCGCCGCAGCTCCTCGTGCGGGCAGCGAGCAGGGACCGGCCGGGGAGGGAGCCCACGCAGCGCCGCGCCGCCCACGTCCGCGCCGCCTGCCCGAATGTCGCCCGCCCGAGGAAGACGAATATGACGTGCGCGTGCGCGGGCAGGGCCGCGACCGCGGCGGCGGCGATGGCGTCCGGGGGCGAGGCGTCGCGCGGCCGCCACAGCAGGCACGGGCGCACGAGCACGACCGCGGGGTGGTGTGCAGGAGCAGCGCGCGGAGGTCGGGGCCGGCGGCGAGGAGGAGCGGCCCGTGGCCGGCGGCGGCGAGGAGGAGCGGCCCGTGGCCGGTGGCGGCGAGTACCTCCACGCCCTCGGCTTCGTGTACCGCGACCTCAAGCCGGAGAACGTCCTGCTCCGGGGCGACGGCGAGCTCCAAGGACTGCGTGGGCACGCACGAGTACCTCACGCCGGAGCTCGTGAGCGAGAGCGGCCACGGCAACGGCGTGGACTGGTGGGCCTTCGGCGTGTTCCTGTACGAGCTCGTCTACGGCCGCACGCCCTTCAAGGGCCACACCAAGGAGGTCACGTACCCTCAGCTCGACGGCGAGGCCGACACGGCCCAGCTGCGGGACCTCGTCGGGCGGCTCCTCGAGCGCGACCCGCGCCGCCGCATGGGCGCCGCCGAGATCAAGCGCCACCCGTTCTTCACGGGCGTGGACTGGGCGCTGATACGGTGTGTGGCGCCCCCCGTGGTGCCGGACAAGGAGTCCCCCGCAGGCGTGGACAGGAAGGCAGCGAAGCTCGGGAGCTGGAGCAGCATGGGCAGCAACTGCAGCAGCAAGAAGCGCAAGAGCAGCAGCGTCAGGCACAACTAACGGCTGAAACTGACGGAATGGCACAGAGGGGATGAAAAATTAGAAACAATGGCATTGGAGGGATGACTATATTTTCAATGGCACGTAAGGGATTGGTCTAATTTTGCGATGGCACACATGGAATTAACTCTATGCTCATGGCAGGCATTGAACAAGTTCAATAAAATCATACATAGCCACTCATTTTGTACACGCATGCATAAGCATAGAAGCTACACCCTCCGTCCCAAAATAATTACACATCTAGAGTTTGAAATTTGTCCCATAAAAATTGTTACTTTGACCCATCTTTCATAAAAGATAAGAGTATCCAGAATCTTCTTATAGAAAAGACAAGACAATACCCAGACTCTACTCATAAAAGACAAAATGTATTTTGACAATTTCACACCATATATTAGTTTCCGTGTCCAATTTTAGAAATGTATTTATTTTGGAACGGAGGGAGTAGTTGCGCTTTGAAGAAGAAGATAGCCCCACACGGGCGGGGCAGCACACCCCAAATATGGTCCAATATCAAACCACCCCCTCTTAATTTATTATATATGAAAACAAATCCGGGGAGATAACGTGCACCCTCCATCGCCTTTCAAAACTCCACCTGGAAATTAACCAGCACGATTGCAATTGGAGAAAGTTTGAATGCAAACCTGGCCGGCCGTAGCGGTTTTGGCGCCAGGTGCTAGGCGCTTGGAAAGGAACAGGCACCAGACTGGGAGGCCTCATTTATGTCGTCGCCTCCCTTGTTCACGATGGGATAGGGATCTGATGCAGCGTAGTAGCCTTGGAATGAAGAGCCCGGCCGGTTTGGATTGGCTCAAATCCCATGGAATGGAAGCTCTGTACTAGCTCCTAGCTGAAACTCTGTGCACACCTTGGGAGCCATACTCTATTGCTGCCTTCAAATTCCATGCACATGCCATTTCTCTGTTTCTTGCAGGCTACTGTAGAGTCTAGCATACTCCAAGCACAAGTAGTGGTGGTAATTGAGGCATTTGAAATGTTTTCATTTGAAATGTTTTGAACAGAGACCTTTATTATTTTGAAATTGAAGCTGTGAACATCCTAAAAACTGTCATCTAAAATTACCCAAATAAATATATTAGGTGTACCCATAACACAGTCTTAATTTAACACAGAGTAGTGGAGTCTTACTTTACCGTGTGCTGTTTGGGCCAGCATACGGTAAACATTGTCTTTGCCGTGTGGTCAAAAAGATTTCACAGCAAAGGATTTAGCGCACGGCAAACACCGTGTTTCCGATAGTGGGTAGAACCAGTGGATCAAACATTAAACGTGACGATCAATCAGGCACAGCTAACCAGCCAGCATCAAGCTTGCTAACCTCACATCACAATCAAGTACAGCAGCTACCGTCTCACTCAGGCTCACCAACGATCATACTCCAGTTAATACACTACACTTAACATCCCAACTAATCACTCTCAGGCGCATGCACTAGTTGGATCCAACTAGCTAGTACGCCGGCGCACGGCGACGGTCCGGCTAGCCGCCGTGGAGGACGACCCAGATGTCGGAGAAGGCCTGGAGGATGACGGGGTGGAAGCGCGGCGCGTTGAGCGACAGGTACGACCGCAGCAGCCGCTCCAGCTCCGCCGCGCCGAACACCTGCTGCCCCACGATCATCTCCACCATCGACTCCCGGAAGTCGCCGTACGGGTCCCGCGACCGCTTCACCACCACCAGCCCCCTCCGCACCTGCTCCGAGGCCGCCGTCGTCGTCGCCACCAGCGGCCGGAACCCCGGCTCCCTCACGGCGCCGGCGCCGCACGTCGCCTCCATGCAGCTCACCGCTGGCCGCCGACAGCGCCGCCGGCTCCTCTGGCGGCGGCTCTTGTTCGTGGGCGGCGGCGGCGGCGGCAGCAGCTTCCGCCTGGACGTGTAGAAGGCGGCGGAGTCGGAGGACACGAGGCTTCTCGAGGATAGGAAGGCCTCTGTGTCGTCGTCGACGTAGCAGTCGTCGTCGGTGTCATCGCCATCATCCTCGCCGGAAGAGGTGAAGCCGTAGGGGTTGGAGGAGAGCGTCCTGACGCCGGCGGCCATGCCGACGACGGCGTTATTGGAACGCCGCCGGCTGCCGTGGCGGGAGGAGGAGGAGCTCCCCTCCTTGCGCGGCTCCTTGTCGCCGCGCGTGCGCTCACCGGGGGGAGGAGGGTGGCGCAGGCGGTCGAGAGCGGCAGAGAAGGGCTCGGCGCGGGGCCGCAGGGCGCCGGTGACGGTGTAGTTGGCGGCGGTGGTGGAAGTGGAGGAGGTCGATATCGTGGTGGTCTCGGTGGCGGTGGCGGCGGCGGCGGCGGTGGCTGTGAAAGCCGCGGAGGTGGACGAGGATGAGCTGCAGGGGGAGCGGCGGAGAGAGTTGCAATTGGCGGGGCGAAGCAGCTGGGCGAGGCGGTCCTTGAGGCGCCGGCCGCCGCTTCTGCTGCCGCAGTCCATGGATTGGGGACGTTGAGGAGCTTTTGGTTGCTGACTCTTGTGTCTTGTCTTGAGGGGTGGTGGTGATGGCCTGATGGGTGAACGCGCCGTGGTTGGGGCGACAAACAAAGGAGCGAGGCAGAATGCTACTGTAGTGATGATACTGAACTGCTATGCTGTTCACAACATGCATCCCAATGGGAAATGGTATTTATAGCCAGCTGCACATCAGCACATGAGGCCGGCATTTGTACACACTCCCTTAGTACTGTACTATGGTCATGCTGCCAACTACAGGAGTAGAACGGAGCATCACGTGGAGCTCGGATCATGCCCACTTTTTTTAGTGTGAAAATGACTAATTTTAATGTTTCGGACCGGGATGATATTTTCATGCCTACAGATTAGAACCAGCACCATGCGTCCATGCCCGGTCCTAAATCAACATCAGGCTGGACCAGGCTCATTTTATTCAATTCAGATCTACTGTCAACTACTAGTATTATTACTCAACTATCTAGTGTCAGCTCTTAAGGAGGAGTACTCCGGTATCATACTTACAAATTCACTCAATTTATACTACAGCATATTTAGATAAAATGCAACTCCAATCATCGCCACTATGTTAGAGATTCAGTCCATCCGTGCATATATATGTGCATGGCCGTATGGGCTTATTCGTTCAAACAATGGTTTTTCTATTTCAAAAATAAAAAAACAAACAATGGTGGCTGCTGTCAGATGTTCTTTACCATGACTTCACAAGGATTCACAAAGCTCATATTTTGCCACGTACTTTTGTGTAGACTCTAAAGTCATAATGCCCACCTGGATTTGATCAGCTCCAATTATAAGAGAAGAGAAGGCGTGTTGATCGAATATTCGAAATTTTGAATACATTCATTTAAGGCTGTGTTTAGATGCCGTAAAGGCAAAACGCAAAATTTTTGTAAATCGCTTGCATGGTGTACTAAATGTAGTCGAAAAATAAATCGCATTATAAAAATAGACTATAAATCGCGAGACGAATCTAATGAACCTAATTAAGACGTGATTAGACACTAAATTGCTACAGTAATGCTACATTAAACATACTCTAATGATGGACTAATTAGGCTCATTAGATTTGTCTCGTAGTTTACAGAGGAGATCTGTAATTAGTTTTGTGATTAGTCTACATTTAATACTTCAAATATTAAATATTCCCTGACAAAAATGCAAAAACGCAAAATGCAAAGTGATCTAAACACACCCTAAATGAAGTGTTCTGGAGTGGAAAAACAAATGATTTTTTTGAGGGAACAAAACAGATGATTTTATTATAAGGAGGAACAAAACAGATGACTGGTGGGAGAAACAAGAGATGAGAAATCGCGTCCTTGGGCAGCAGTTGTTGTTGTTTTTTTGTTGGAGGCCCTGTGCAGCAGTTTTTTTTTGGAGGGCCCCCTGTGCAGCAATTGTGCTCACGCCGCCCCGCCCAACATGCTGGGCCGATTTTATTGGACCGAGGCGCCTGCTGCTGGACCTCACCGGCCCACCTCCCAAATCCGCCGATGGCCAACCGTCGCGCCCCGCGCGCGCAAACGCCACCAAACCGGGGGTTTCCTTGGGCGTCTCCGGCTGTCGACTATTTGACCGGCTATTTGATTTTTTTCATCGATGAACAGTTTCCGTACAGTGGTCGCTAGCGTTTCTTTCGTCGCTACTCAGTAGCTCGCACACTCGCCGATCCTGATCAGTCTCACGCACGTCCTTCCCAAGCGTCTGGTGCCATCCCCTCTCTCTCTCCTCAAATCTTGTTAACGCGAAACAATCACACACTAAAATCCGAGAGCTCCGTACGTCAAGGTCGGACTGTACTTGATTCGAATCGAAGCGTGCCAATCAATTTGATCTGTAAATTGACAAGAAAACAGCAAATCGTCAAATACAAAAGCGTATCGGTTGGATTTCCGAATCACTCTTATACAGCGTATCAGCAAAGGCTCTGCCGATACAGAAAACAACAACAGATCGGGTGATAAAAACGTGTGGTAAAAGCGATCTGAAAGGAATCGGCAAGAAGCTGCCGATGCCGATATGCAGCTAGACAACTAGATCTAAAGCCGACACGTGCCAAATAATAATATGCAAACCCACGAATATATGGATCTATACAAAAGCTAAGCTTACAACCAATTTTATCAGTTTTTCAAGATCTAACACTAAAACAAAGGAACTGATAGCCGATTAAACAGATTGCTAAGCTGGATAAATTTTGAACAAATCTAAAAGAGAAAACAGTGATGCGCCCGAGATCAAAATTTAGATAAATTCGATAACGTTTGAATAGATCTGAACGAAGCCGCAGCAATGCGCCCGGAAGCTAAAATTCAGATTTACTCGATAAACGAAAATTTACCAGCAAACTAAGTCGCTCGAATGTGAGACGTCCTTGATCAGCTTGAAAGAATTTGCGGAAAAGATAAAAGATGGCGAAGCCGCCGACGGAAAAGTAAATTGTGAAAAAAGTAAAGTTGTGTTGTTTGGATGTGTATCAATCTTCTACAGTGACCGGGAGTTCATATTTATACCCCATACTAACAAAGTCCTAGCCAATTATGACAAAATACGATTCTAATCTAGAAAATAAAATTAATTCTAAAACAAGATATCTCCTGTCAAACCGAAACCAAAATACCTAGTCAACTTTACCTTCCTTCAGTCAACAAGATTTCTATTGGCGATGCACGATCACCCTTTCAAATTCAATATAACACTCTTACTTAACACGTGTTAAAATCTGGTGTTATCAAATAACTGGCTCAAATCGCACACCGCTGGAGACGCCATTAGCGCTCGCGCGCGAGGACTGCTAGCAATCAATCAATGGATCAGACAGCCCCCTCCCTCCTACTGTCCGACTCCCACCTTTGTGTTCCCGGTTTTTTTTAAATAAGGCAATTAATCTAAGGGCCCCTTTGGAGGGCTTCGGGGTGCTCCAGCTCCACTACTGTAGCGCACTGTGCTGCTACTGTAGTACCCCGGAGCCGGCGCCGGTGAGGCTGCGTTTTGGCAGCTTCACCGGCTCCAATCTTCATTTCGGCTCTTTGCTACAGTATAGAACAGTACAACTATAATAGTATTTCCTGTAGCATGAAGCCACAGCCGCGCGGGGCGCGGAGCCCTCCCCAAGGCGGCCTCCAACGGTCCCCCTATCCTTCCCCCCACCCCATATCGAGGGAGCTATAGGGGAAATCGTTTCCAACGGGTCCCCCTATAGCTCCCTCTATATATGGGGGGAGTTCCAACTCCCCTCACATATAGAGTGAGTTCCAACTCCTCCTATATTCTAATCACACCATTTCATCACGATATTAATCTCGTTTGAGCCTCGTAACATGATAATAATACGTATTATGACAGTACAAATACTGTATGATTTTTTTAAATTCAAAAATAATAAAAAATAGTTAGTTAATGAGTGATAGTATATAGGGGAAATAGACATGGGGGAATGGTTAGAGAGAACGAATTATAGGAGGAGAAATTTTTTGGAGGGAACTAGTAAAATATAATGAATAGTACGTTTTGTAGGGAACTAGTCTGCTTTCCACCTTCCGCACACTGCTCCTCGCGCAGCGCAAGCCGGCAGTCCACTGAGACCACTACGGGGACACCGCCGACCTCATTCTTTTCATAATTCAATATAAGCCACTGGGTCAGATAGGCCGGACGCTTCTGGTCGACAACTTCCTCGTCGCGTCCGGGACGTCGATGGCATGCCCGCACGCCAGCGGCATCGCGGCCTTGCTGCGCGCCGCGCACCCCGACTGGAGCCCGGCCATGATCAAGTCGGCGATGATGACTACGGCGAGCACCGTCGACAACACTAACAATCCGATCACGTACGATGGCTTTAGGAACGCCACCTTCGCGAGCCCACTGGCCATGGGTTCAGGCCAGGTCGACTCGACCCCAACGCGGCCATGGACCCGGGGCTGGTGTTCGACGCCGGGCCGGAGGACTTCGTCGCGGTCCTCTGCGCCGCCAACTACACGAGCGCCCAGATCATGGCGATCACGAGGTCGTCGACGGCGGCGTACGACTGCTCCTTCGCGTCCACCGACGTGAACTACCCGTCCTTCGTGGCCACCTTCGGCGCCGGCGCCACCTCCGGCGACGTGTATTTCAAGAGGACGGTGACCAACGTCGGGGCGGGCTCCACGGTGTACCACGCGTCCTGGACGTCGCCGAGCAACGTGGACGTGTCCGTGTCGCCGGGGACGCTAGAGTTCAGCACGGTGGGGCAGACGGCGACGTTCGAGGTGGTTATCAAGCTCACAGCGCCTACCGGCGGCGAGCCTGCTTTCGGGGCCATAGTTTGGGCCGACGTTAGTGGCAAGTATAGGGTGAGGACTCCCTACGTCGTGCTTTAGTGTCCGCGCACTGGTTGCGAATGTGCAATATGAGCCCCTGTTCCTGGATGTGTTCTTGTCTGATGACATCTCGTCTAGCTACCTTCGCTACGAAGCAGTGAAATGTTGTTACTCCAAGAGCTGCAAAATCCACATTTGGTATGAGCTATGTCTAATCTGACCACTCGAATATTCTGTACAAGTTCTAACTGCACACTGCTGTACATAAAAAGTTTACACACACACACACACACACACAGGAATAATAAGATATGGTGCTAGCTAGGATAATAGTATGATATGATCTGATTATTTGCGCGCGTACAACACAAACAAAAGGGCAGGATCATAGCAGGACGGAAGCAGCACAATGACGCCCATACTATGATACTAGAGTCCGATCGTTAACAGGTTTTTTAAATAAAACATCTACACCTCACCAAGATTGTCTGGGTGGTGTAGTTGGTTATCACGTTAGTCTCACACACTAAAGGTCCCCAGTTCCAACCTGGGCTCAGACACGATCCATTTTTTTTCCTGTCTCTGTTTCTCTCTTTATTTCTCCCTTTAGAACTGAAGACGAGATTTGCATATATTGCACTACTAGTGATTGTTTGGTCAATCGCTAGATTTCATTTTTACAATTGCTGCGCTCCAAAAGGCCATGGGCAAGCTGAGATCTTTATTCAGCTACCAGCTGAAACAAAAGCATACATGCACTGTGCTTAGTGGCGCGCCTTCCGCGCCCGCCACCCGGCCCTGATGCTGGGCTTCCTCTGCAATGACGTGTCCCGCGCCAGCTCAGGAGGTGGCGGCGGCGATGAGGATTGCTTGCACTCCATTAATTTGTAAAACTTTGTTGTGAAATTATTTCTCAGCTCTCACATGCTTGCAACTGAAATTTCAAATTTCTTTGATATGTAACCACCACCACCACATACACACAACGTTACATTTTGTCTCTGTACGAGACGTGTTGCTCGTGCGCCTGCCTGCATGCCCTGGCTGCATTATATATATACACGCACCCTAGCTCAGGGGTGGATCCAGCGTGGGGTAGGAGGCTCAAGCCTTCTACCCAAGAACTCCATGGAAAGAAGAGGAGTCGAAGAGGGACAAGAAGAGGAAAGAAGGGAGTATAGCTGTCCAAACGTGCCGGCACGGCACTACACGGCACGGCCCGTGCCAGGCACGGCACGACCTGGCACGGCACTAAGTGGCACGGCAAACTAGCCGTGCCGTGCCCAGTAGTGCCACCGTGCCGGTGTCAAGGCACTAGCACGACACGGCTAACACTTTGCCGTGCCGTGCCGTGCCAAGGGGCACAGTAGTGCCAGTGCCGGCACTAGCACTATAGCCAAAACACATCATTCAACTCTAAATTTCAAGCACTTTCAAGTCTCAAACATATAGAAGCAAATAACAGATAAGAAATTGAACTGAATCAAACTCAGACACAAACCAAACTCAAATAGTTAACAAAAAATCAATTTTATTAGGAGCTTGTGCAATGGCTGCCTCATTAAAAACCTCTCTAGGTAAAACTCACCCTTGTGAGAAACCCTAGAGAGGGAAAAAGAGTACAGCCAAGCTCCAATTAAGTAGTTCATTACATCACAGTTCAAACTTAAAGTTCTATAGTCCAAGTCCTAAATATTACAGGCCATTACATAAATGATCATGAATCAAGATAAAGTTCTTCAAAAGCTTCCTCAAGCTCCTTGTCCTCCACATTCTGTTGCAGTCTTGCTTCTGCAGCCTCCCAGTCTTTGATGCAGGTCAGCATCTCCACCATTTCAGGCTTCAAACTCCTTCGCCGCTCCTCGATAATCCTGCCTGTCATACTAAAAGTGGATTCTGAAGATATGGTAGACACAGGAACAGTTAAGATATCTTTAGCCATGATTGACAATACTGGATATGTAAGTTTGTGTTGATGCCACCAGTCCAAGATGTTAAAGTCATCAGTTAGGTGGTTTACAGTGTCACAGTCCAAGTAGGACACAAGTTCAGAAGCATTAGAAGCTGATGACCTTACTGCATTCAGTAGAGAAGTTGCAGATGTATCTCTAGACATGTTAGGATTACCAGGCAAGATAACACCACCCAAAACAGGACCATCATCATCATATATTTCATCCCAAGCAGATCTTGACTTACCAGACAGGACAGGAGGGTCAGTCCTCCTCAACCTAACAGCACCATATTTCTCATCATATTTATTGTAAACATCAGCAAGTCTAGCTCTAGTGCCAACCAAATAAGCAGAATAATCAGTACTGGTGAGATTACCTAGCCTTCTTAGCACCCTAGTAAAACCTTTCATTTTAGCTCTGGGGTCCAAGATGAATGCAAAAGAGTAAAGCAAAGGTATGTCCCTCCAATACTTATTATATTTGTCTATCATAGGTTGCACCACAGATCTGATGTGCACATCATTAGCATAGTTTTTTAGGTGCAGAGAAATCTTAACAAGATAATGAATCATAAGTGGAGATGTAGGATAGTACACACCAGACAATGTGACAGTAGCATCATAAAACAACTCAAGAAAGGATAGCACTTTTTGTGCCATCATCCAATGATCCTCAGTTAACAGCAAAGGCTCACCTTCATCCCTAGGATACTGAGCTTGGATGAAAGTAGTGAAAGGGGACTTATGAGGAAACAGATGTTTAAGCATTAGGTAGGTAGAATTCCACCTAACCTCCATGTCCAGTTGAAACTTTCTAGGCCTAACACCAGTTGCAATGCAGTAGCTTTTATATGCAGCAATCCTCTGATTAGATGAATTTAAAAATGATATTGCAGTTCTAAATGTTTCTATCAAAGGCTTAAGAGTAGTTAGTGCCTCCTTGACAATCAGATTCAGAATATGACATGCACAACGCTGATGCAAGAATATAGAATTGACTGCATTGTTTAAACTAGATGATGCATACTCTGATTCATCAATTACTTCAAGACCAAGGTATTTAGACAGAATAGGTTTCAGTTTATGCATGGCTGATGCATTAGACGATGCATTGTCCAAAGTAACAGCAAACACCTTTTCAGACAAACCATAATCAGCAAGAACAGATGCTACACGGTCAGCAATATTTTGTCCATTGTGGGACACATCAATAAGAACCAGACCAAGCACCCTCTTCTCTAGTTGCCAGTCAGAGTTTATGTAGTGAGCAACAACACTAATGTAATCCTCTTTGGCATTACCAGACCAAATGTCGGAGGTTAGACACACACAGTTAATAGAAGTAGTAAAAGTCTCAACAAGTTTAGCCTTGCAATCAGTGAAGTACTTTAGTATGTCTCTAGAGGTGGTTTGCCTAGACACTTTAGTATATTTAGGATTGTGAGCATTTTTAATGTACTCGACAAAAGCCTCAGATTCACCAAGAGAGATAGGAACATCTAGTCTAGCAATCAATCGAACAAGTTCAGTACGAGCGCGCATAGGACAGTAGTCCCAAGTACGCATACTACCATCAGAAGTAAAAGAGATTTGAGACTGAGACATGCGATCCTTTTCACGCTTCTTAACGCAAACTAAAATGTGCCGGGATAAGTGACCAGTGCCACCACTAGAGAAACCAGAGTAGACCTTAGAGCAGTGAAGGCATCGAGCTCCATACCTGACCGTCTTACCATTGATTTCCTTGAATAGTTTCTCATAGTCAGCCCAGACAGGAGAGGTAGAGGGGCGTGGGCGCTTGGCGGTGTTACCGTCAGGTGCAGGTGGTTCCTCAACGTGTTCGCCGTCGCCGTCGACGGGAATAGCATCATCAGCGGTTGCGCCGAATAGGGCAGCGCGGTCCTCGTCCATGTTGTCCTCGTCGTCATCTCCGGCCAAGCCGCACAACCGCCGCTCCTCGTTCATGCCCACCTCCACCGTCTCTTCGTCAGATCCGGCCATGCTCAAGCGCCAGTGACCTGGTTCCTCAACAGCTACAATGCAACACAGAAAAGAACAGGGGTTAGGGTTAAATCTTGGAGAAGAAACGGTACTGGATGACTGGATCTAGGATTAGGGTTAGGGTTTGGGACTTACCTTTGTAGCTGGAGCACCAGGTGCACCGGCGACGTGGATGAAGCACGGATCCAGCCCTCCGCTTCCGGCCCTGGTTCCTCAACGGATCCCTTCTACATCTACAGAAGAACTGAAGAAGTGAGTGAGAGTCTGAGACTGAGAGAATAGGTACGAAAGGGAGAGGATTCGTTTCACTTACGCTAGATCCGGATCCGGAGCACCAGAGTCCGGCGGCGGCGATGGCGACGGAGATGACGAGGAGGACGACAAGGAGATGAGGACGCTACATGGTCTGTGCGAGATCGAGATGATGGGTCTCCAAGGCCGTGCCGTCTGCTAGTGCCGGCACCAGGCCCCGGCCTCTCACCGGAGTTCAGGAAGACGAGGGGAGAGGCCGAGAGGCGAGAGGGTGAGAGATCAGAGACGAGAAGAGGGGCGAGGCGAGCGGCTGGCCGGCTGCCGGGGGGAGGAAATGAATCAGGGTTAGGGTTGGGAGGGAGGGCGGCCGGCGCCGGGGCTTATATAGCCCAGCCACCAACGGGCGGATCGACTCCCCAACGGGACGATCCAACGGTCACCGGAGGCGCGGGGGGGAGGCTGCGGCGTGCCCATCGGGCCGCCTCCGTGCCTCACGGGCCGAGGCCGTGCCTCCCCGTGCCGCCGCTTCTGTCGGGCCGGGCCCGTGCTAGTGCCGTGGGCCTTGATCGCGGCCCAGGCACGGCCCGGCGCCTGGCACGGGCCCGGCACTAGCCCGCCTGCTCCCGGGCCGGACCGGGACAGTGCCGTGCTTTCTTGGGCCGGGCCCGTGCCGGCCCAACGGGCTCGGCCCAGTTGGCCAGCTATAGAAGGGAGAGAAGAAGAAGAAAGGAGGGCTGTAAGAAGGAGAAGGGAGATGAACTCCCCCAAAGCGCAAATTCTGGATCCGCCACTGCTCCAGCTGGTCGTTTTCAGTCTTCGCCTTCGCCGCGGGCTTGGCACCCTCACCCCCCCTCAGTCATACCTCCTCCATCCTTAGCTTTGCTTGTCGCTGAGCCGATCATGGCGCACGCTTGCAGCTGCTGCCTTGTTGCGGTCCTCCTCCTGATGATGATGTTCTCTACAATGACCGATGGTTCTGCTTCAAGTTCAAGAAGGCCACGCGTGGAACCTCCAACTGTATGGGGGTATAGAACATTTATTGTTCTGCTGGATCGGAGCGTCCCCCAGGTGGTGCCACCATGAATGTCGCAACTCACCGAGCCTGGCATGAGTCCTTCTTGCCGTCCAAGATGACGGACCTCGGCGAGCCGAGGCTGCTCCGGTCGTATACCTTCCTCATCAACGGCTTTGCCGCCCGTCTTACCAAGGCGGAGCTGCAGCAAGCCCGGCTTTATCCGCGGTTTTCCCAACACCATATGTTACCTTCAGACGACGCAAACACCAATTTACTTGGGCTGCTGGAGAACGGCGCGGCCACCAGGAAAGACAACACTACGGGGCCAGGGTGATCATCGGGTTTTTGGACGGTGGGATCGACCCACGTCACCCATCATTGAGCGACATTGTTTATGACGGCGGCGACGTCCCCAAGTGTTGGAGGGGCTCGTGCCCCCCCCCCCCCCCCCCCCCCCCCCCCCCGAACAACTTCCCCTGCAACAGGAAGCTCATTGGTGTCGAAAACATGGTCGACTGCTATGAGAGGGCACCTCCTCTAGACGGGGAAAATGACCACATACGGCACCCACAAGGTTACCACAGCCGCGGAGAACTTCGTGAACGACGTCTCCATCAATGGAGTCGCCAACGGATCTGCCTCAGGGATGCCCCCTTGGGCGCACGTGGCCGTCTACAAGGTGTGAAAAGACAGCGGCGACTGCCCCGACGAAGCCATCCTGGACGGCATGGAGGCGGCGGTCCAGGATGGAGTGGACGTCATCTCATTGTCCATCGGTGGGCCCTCCAGCACGATGTATGATCACGATGTCGTCGTGATAGTTTGACATCCCAGAGTTTTAAAATGCTAAGCAAGAAATGTTAAACCTGTCATCACGCATCATTAACCAAGAATCATTGAAATGAATGCACGTGTATGCATGAATGTCTCTATGTATGTGTGTTTATGTGTATTTGAACTCAGGTGAGAAAACTTAAATAACTTTTAAAATAATGCAAGTTTGCATCTGAAATTGAATTGACATATCACTAACATCTTGGTCAACCAAAGTCTAGTTGATGTCATGGGGAGAAAATAAAATGTTACACATCAAATGACGAGTTCTTCAAATCAAAGTTTTTTAAATGTTTAAAATAGCTTTCCATTGTAACAAACAGGTTTTAAAAATAAAATTTAAACCGTTATTCAAATGAACTTTTGTCCAAAACCAAAGTTGTAGGGTTTTGAAAATAAAACAATTTTTTTGTTCAAATATTTTCAAGTTGCTATGCAAAAAGTGAAGAAAAGTTTGAATTTCGAAATGTATAGGACATTTTCAAATGCACTCAAATTTTAAAATTCTATCTTTCAAACGAAGCCTCAAATGAATTTGTGCCTGAAACAAAAGTTGTATCATTTGAAGTTTTGAACAACTTTCGTATTCAAAAGTTTTTCGTTTGACCTCGGGAGCAAGGAGAAAAATTGAATTTACAAACAGAACTTTGGAACTTCAAGTTAATTACGAGTCTGCCATTACTACATCTCTCCCTCCTCTGTTTCCTCTCACGCCGTGGTGACGCCGTGCCGACGCCGTACGCCAGCGCCGCCACTGGCCGGCCACACGCCGAGCTCTGGCCAAAACCGCCATCGCCCCCCCTCTCTAGCGCTGCGCAAGCGTGCCACGCACCCCCGGCGCCCCTCCGTGCGACACGCCGTCAAACGTCGTCGTCTCGCCGTTGCCGCTCTCGACATCCGAGCCACGCGTCGCCACGCCACTGTCCCCACCCATGCCGTCCTTATCTCGCTCGCAGGCCAGCTCGCTCCTCTCCCGAAGCCTCTCCGTGCTGCCTGAGCCGCCCACGCCTCTCCCTCTCCCTCTCGCGCGAGCACCACCACCCGCCATGGCGCCGCCACCCTTACCTCACCGTGGAGCCTCTAGCTCCGGCCTTCCCCGAGCCAAATCAACCCCGCAGAGAGCTTCCTCTCACCGCAGTGAAGCTCACCGGCCCCTCCTCTGTCCACTCCGGCCACCGGAGCTCGCCGGAGCAAGCCCGCCCCGCCGCCGCCCCTGCCTCCACGGCGCCCCGCGCCTCCGCCTCTCTCCAGCCCCAATCCTCCTCGCAGCAAGATCCCTCTCGCCGCCCAAAGCTCCTCGGCCCAGCCAAGCCGCCTCCGCCCCGCCGGAGCACTGCCGGCGCGCCATACCCGCCGCCGTGGACAGCCTGCCACAGTCAACCTCTGCCCCAACTGAGACCACCAGAAGGTGCGCACGAGCCCCCTCTAGCTTTTCCCCCACCCTAACCTCGCTGCCGGCGATCCCCATCGCCGGGAATCCGGCCGCCGCCCCTCCTCTGCTCTACAAGTCCGGCCAGGGACCTCCTTGCAAAGAAAACAAAACTTCCAGGGTTTAAACTGTAAAATAGACATGAACATTAAGCTGCAAAATTTGAAATTCAATAAAAATTCATTAAAAAATCTGAAAAATTCAAAATCAAGTGATTTGGAATCCTTGAAACTATATCTACAACTTTTGTTACATCCACTTTTGCATTTGACCAATAGTTTTATCTCTATATTAAATATTAGTTTTATACACATTTGTATGTATCTCAAGTTCTACCCATGATATTTAGTTGATTTTCGTACAGTGTGCTAAAACCTAGATGAGTAGCTTACTGTAAAAATTTGAGGACTTTTTGACAAATCTAGCTATAGGTTTCATTGGATCTTGGTTTATGCCTATGTTAAATAGAATTAAATCCACAGGGTTCTATACTAGTTTTCTTGAGCTGAAATTTTTTTAAAAGCAGACTTATCTTAGTTTCTAGATGCTATAGAAAAATTTTGGGAATTTTTAGTAAATTATAACTAGTCCTTTTGATTTATTCATGAATAAACTTTGTAAATCGAAAGCCCTAGTTTCCTTCATTAGAAAAATCTCATAATTTTTACTAGAGCTTGGTTTTCAGTACATGAGCATGTTTGTAAAATTTTAGCCACTCAAACTAAGTAGTTTACTCTGTAGATTTTTAGTTAGATAAATACCTAGGAAAGGAATCTAAATTCCTATGCTTGCTGTATAGCTCAATAAATTATGAAAACTTTAACACAATCTCATCTTAAGGAATCTAACCTACTGGTAAAATTTTATTACCAGAACTTGCATTCTTTACCCTAGAGATTTGTTTTTGTACACTAGTAGTAATAGATTCATGAGTTTTTATGATTTATTTGTTACATCAAATGACCTGAAAATTTTACTGCACACTAGTGACTCAGTAAAGCATCTCTCATAACAATATCAGCTCCATTCTATGCTTTTAGCTTTAGTTATAGTTTTCTCTTGTTTTCCATGTGTTAATATGATGAAAAACACTTTTTCTGCATTTTTCTGTACTAATATAAAAGAAAAGCAACACACCCAGCTCTTTTATGAGTTAGTATAGATAAAATTCATACTCTATAAATGACTGCCCAACAGGCTGAAAAAGAAAGTAGTAGCACCCTCCAACTTGATTTTAGTTGACCTTCATCTATATCAAGAAATAAATGCATTATATTCGTCTCATACATATGCATTATTGCATTTCACTTAGATACGATAGATGTACCACGTGAAGGATGTGATGTTGAAGCCGAGCCAGAAGACGGTGAATGGTGGATATGTTTAGAAGATGGACGGATGGATCCCGATGTGCACGACCGAAGGAAGATGCTCGTTGAACAATTCTTCTCTAACTAACACTGACCTAGTGTTAATCCCAGGCAAGCCCCGGTGCATCAATCCCAGTATTTTAAATGCTATTCAAATTATGTTCCTATTATGTATCTGTGCATTTACGTTTACAGGAGTTGACTGAAACCTTAGATGCATGATCCTAGGTACCCAGGTACTGGTTACTAGAAGTTAAGTGCGAGTAGATGCCTTGCTAATTAGGACCGGTAAAAGTCGAGTGGTTTCCTGCCGCTCGCGAGATGATAGGTTCTCTACTACATACTGCAGAATATAAGGTCTACGGGCGGGGTCAGGGTACTATGTTTCTGGATGAGACCCCGTCTGTTTAGTGCAGAAAATGCTAACGCCGCAATGTGTGGTAGTGGTGGTTAAGCGTTTGAACGTACTAGACACATGCCGAGAATATGATAATAGGTAAGCTTAAGTACTGGATTGAACCGAGGCCGGAACATACCTCCCCACTGTCTCGACTTTGGTCTCATCTGGGATGACGGGTGCAGAGCCGGGCTCTGTAGTCGAGGGCGGTGGGCCTGTTCCGTGAAGCGGGAATTGAAGGGAAAAGTTGCACGTGTGACTCTGGGAGTAACCACGTGACGTGTGTTTAGGTCTGTCTGGCCAGGTTAACAAAATCGATTCGAATCGTTCCGCCGCTCACGGACAATGAGACTGCTTAACCCGTTTGCCACATAGAGTAAGAAGTGGAAGATGATGATGAATTTGGCTGGTTGGATGATAAAAGATAATTGTTTTCACCATGTATGCTATTGGATAGATGCTCACCTAAAATGGTTAATTGAACTAGAACCTGAAAGCTAAAACCTGCAATTAAGGATCTACTCTTTACTGCTTTTCGGCAAAACAAACCCCTCAAGCCAAAAGCCTTGTATGTCTAGATTAAGGGCTAAGTATATCCTTAGTCGGGTAAGCCTTGCTGAGTATTAGTATACTCAGCCTTGCTTGTGGCTTTATTATTCAGGTGGTACATCGGAGGTTACGGTTGACGTCATGTACCGGCTTCATCATGACGTCTGGTTTCGACGCTAGACTATCGTTCGTTTTTCGTCAAACTTGAACTCTGTTGTACTTTTATAAATTCAAACTCGGTTTGTAATTATAACAATTAGTTTCATACTCTGTACTGTAAAATTTGTGGAATGTTGCATTCTCTGGACTGCTTTGTCGATCCTGTTTCAAGTGGTTTAATCGGGATTTTACCCGACAGCACTGCCGGATTACTCCGTTTTAAGTGCATGTTAACCTGGTTGCTGTTTCGTTGATGGTTAGCGCACTTAAGCCGGATTAATTTAGGCGGGGCTGCCACAGATAGGCGCCTTTAGCGCCATGGAGAAGGGCGTCGTGGTCGTCGATTGCTGCGGGTGGTTCCCTTCGCTTCAGCGCCTCTCGGACTAGTAGAGCTAGGATTTTGGGAGCACAAGGGCATGGCAGCCTCTCGGGCATGCTACCCTAGCGGCTCCCCTTGTCTTTATATGGCGCTGCATGAGAGGGGGCCCACAGCCGACTAACGGCTCTCGTGCCCCAGGAGATTTGGGTGGACTCGATTCTTTGACCGAGTCGGAGATCATACTAACATTCTACCCTTTGATCTCCACCTTTCTTACTTCTCATACTTAACATTTACTTCTTAATGAATCCATATACAAAGCATGTTCCATGATGATAGTTATTTCTGTACTATCAGACGTAACAACTACAGTACACCTATCCATCTCGAAATAAACACTAGGCCCGTTTGTAATCATAGGCGTACTTTTGTGCAGACTTAAAATGCCCACCTGGATTTGATCGGCTCCAATTATTAGAGAAGAGACGGCGTGTTGCTCAAATTTTTGAAGTTTTGAATACATTCATTTAAATGAGTTTTGGGGTGGATAAACAAATAATGCAGCCTGTTCGGATGGCCTAAAAATGGCTGGCTGGGCTGGGCTTGTTCCAGACGGCACAGTACCTGCTGGTTTCTACTGTAGCGGCTGGATGGATCCGCTAGATGGCAAAGATGCTGGCAGAAGTACCCCATGCGTCGGCCTCCGTTCCCGCGCCGCTGCTGCCCAAGCGAATATTGAAATTCAAAACTCCTCTTTCACACTCCCATTCAAATTCAAATTTTTCCACCAATGCAGCATATGAAAAGAATAAAATGGTGACACTGCTGCAACGGAAATGCACCCATGTCCATGAACCGCAACAATTATCCTCATCTCTTAAGTAGCACTTATTTTCATTACAAGGAAAAGACCTGACAATGACATTCAAATAACAGTTAATTACACATAACATTCGGACCAACAAACTACTAGTTCGACCATTCAACATTAACATTTAACTGATCAACATTAAGAATTAAAAAAAATCCCCAATCAACATATGGAAGCCCAGTGTGCACAAGTCCAGATATATAAACCTAAAGCTTCCATGGAACCGCAATCTTTTGTACTTTTCAGCCCATATGGAAGTAAGCGGTCATGCAAGTTCAGGAAAGTATCACGAGACATACGTAAATTATCTATGCATTTAGTAGGGTCATCAAGACTCAATTTCATCCATTGAGCTCCAGTCAGCTTGGTTATGGGACAAGGAGGATTTACCAAAGGTTGATGCATCCTGAGGATTGCTTTAATCCTTCTCAGCACCTCAGCTGCTGCAGCCAAGTTCTTAAAGTCGTGGCTGTCGGTACAAGACCCACTGGTCGACGATTCCTCGCTGCTGTCCATCTGCAACTCAAAATGGCAACAAAACAGTTTTATATTATCAACATTGTGAAGGAAGAATTTATACTTCCTGCTTCATAAACCAAACATAGCTCAAGTATTCCTAGTGGATGACCAGAATCATCCTGAGAGAGAGAAAACCTGTTTTATGCTAGAAGATTTAGTATATCATATATCATTACATTCTGAACCTGATCATATGGTTATCCAAAGCCTGAATTATTGATTTACTGATTCATTCAAAGAGATGCTGCAAGCAGAAAGCAGTTTTTTTTCTGAAGATTGTGTTTGTGGGCCTTTTTATCACTAACTGTTAGGGATAGATAAGTGTCTCTGCATGAGTGAAAGGCTGAAAGCCAGGAATTACCTTGAACACGCAAAGTTGATCGCACTGTCTGCTGTTGATATTCCTGGACGTAAGTTCTTTACCTGCCAAAGTAGTTTAGATAAAGATTGTAAAAAAATATTGGTCTTAGGCTAAGCTAGTCAAAGAGACATAATAATATAGAGCAAGTAGAATGCATAAACTACCTCATTATCAGTATAGAATACATAATAATATTTAGATTCTAACAATCGCATAAAATATGATGTAGGCACCAGGTAGTGCAGCTCACATAGTATGTTGACCACACAAACATTGATTATGAACCAAAGTTTATAACACAACACAAACATTGAGCATCAACCAAAGTTCATAAAACGGTCTGTAGTACAGCAACCATGACTCGAAGTACGCAACACTAGAATTAACGAAAACAGATACACACAACGGCCACGCAACAGAATGGCGGACGTTTGTACTTCTCACCAGCTGGTTCAGAACTTTCCTGCACGTGCGGCATGGTTCGACATGTTAGTAAGCAGTTAATGGAAACAGGCTCATATTATCAAGAATTGAAGGATAAGGTCCAAGCTAGTACCCCATGGATAGACGCATACCAAACGGGGTCAACTGCCACCTCACCGGTCTCCGGGTCACGGCCTAGCCCAGTGTGTTTGCACCCGTCGCGCCAGTTGAAGTACAATCTTTTGAGTTCATTGAACTTATTTTGGATCTGTTTCTTGCTGTATCCCAGTTTAGTGGATATTAGTCCAACCGATGGAGGTAGGGCCTTTCTCTCCCCAATGGCAAAGTTCTTTCTGCTTAGCGACTAGGTCAAGCATCAGGGGCACCTTCTTCATCCTTGGAAAGATGGGGATCTATTAATAGCCTTCTCCGCAAATTAGCATATCTGCATCAAACAGCAATTGAAGCTCAAGAGTCAAAAGACCTGAGACCCAAAAAAATTTGCCTCTTTTACCCCATACTAAAAAGCAGTAACAGCAAAGATCATCCGGTTCATGATAATTTGCATTTTCATTACTTTATCATCATATCCAAGCCATAAGCTTGTTTCACTTGCATGAGAGTGCACTTACAATCCAGTATTTCCAATCGCTTGCTAGTTCGTTATCATTGAATCCAACAAAACTCAAAATGCAAGAAAGATAAACAGAACAGTGGCATCGCATTTTGGTATCTCAAGAAACAAGGATTCTTTAGATCGGAGTCTAAGATAGCTCGATCCAAGAAAAATAGGTCCACAAATAAAAAGATTTGCCGAGTAGCTAAACATTTCAAGAAACGGAAGGAGCTTCTCCGTGGTGGAACGCAACAAGAAATGGAATGCCCCGAGACGAGACCTCTGGCGGGAGTCCGCGGCGACGCGGCGGAGCTCGTCAATGGAGACAGCGGCGGACCTCGCCGATGGAGACAGCGGCGGAGCTCGTCGATGGAGACAGCGGCGGCACGGCGGAGCTCGTCGCTGGAGACGACGGCGGCGCGGGGAGGCCCAGACGACGGCGGTGTGGGGCGGGAGGGAAGCCGGCGGCATCGGGCTGCATGGACGGCGGCGCGGGACAGGACGGCCGGCGGCGGCGCGAGGCAGGACGGGCGGCGGCGCGGCACCCAACCCTAGCCTTGGGTGGTCGGGACGCGGGGGAGGAGGGGGGCTGTGACGGGCTGAAGGGCGAGAGCCTTCGGGCGGACGGGGAAGTCGGGCGGACGCGCTATAAGCTGTTCGGCTGCTCCGTCCCAGCCGAACGGCTGGGCTTATCAGCCCAGACAGAATCAGCCCAGCCACGGCTTTTAGCCCATCCGAACAGGCTGTTTCTTATGGAACAAAAGGTATAAGGAGGACTAGTGGGAGAATTCGCGTCCCTGTGCAGCAGTTTTTATTTTTATTTAGGGTGCAGCAGTTACATGCTGGGCCTATTTAGTGGGCCGACGCGCCTGCTGCTGGGCCTCCGCGGCCCACCTCCCAAATCCGTCGATGGCGCGAACCGCCGGTGCGGCGCCAACCGTCGCGTCCCGTCCCGTGGCGCGCGCGCGCGGCCAAACGCCACCAACCGCCGCGCTCGCCTCCTGGCGGCGTACAAGTACCCGTTCCGACACGTTCCTGCCTGCCCCACACGTAGCAGTACCCTCTCGGTCCCTCCATGCGCCGCCGCCGCAGCCATGTCCGACGACGAGCCGTACGACGCTGACGGCGACGTCGGCCGCTTCCTGCATTGCCTTAGCCCGGAGCCGCAACTACTGTTCCCCTTGTCTGAACCGGAGGGAACTCCAGCGGGGCTCTTCCAGAATGCGCCGGCCACTGAACAAGTCCAGGGCAACAACCCGGCGGCGGCGCCGGCGCTCCCGGCGCCGGGCGAACAAGTCCAGGACCATCTGGCGCCGGACTTTGGCCGCCTCCAGTTGCCGGCAACTGAATCCCAGGGCCACCTTCTGGCGCCTCAGACGCAGAACGCGGCGGCGGATTTCGGCCTCCAGGCGCCGACGACTACCATCTACCCCGAGCAATATGAGGCGCCGACAATCGACGACGACGCCGAGCACTATGATGAGGCGCCGATCATCGGCGCCGAGCACCACCAGACGCCGGTCATGGACCATCAGGCGGCGGCGGGCATGGACGTAGAGCAGTACCAGGGGATGGCCATGGACGTCCAGCCGATGCACATGCTGGCCCTCGAGGTGCAGCGGGGTTACGGCTTCCAGGACCCGACGCTGGTGCAGGGCGACAACGGTGTCGACGCCGAGCACTACGAGGCGCCGATCATGGCCGCCGCCGAGCACTATCAGGCGGCGCCAGCCATCAACTCGGAGGTCCATCAAGCGCAGGCCATGGACGTGGAGCCGCAGTACCAAGCGATGGCCATGGACGGCGTCCGGGTCCAGCAGGCGACGCACGTGCTGGCGGGCGCCGAGACGCAGCAGGCGTTGGGGGCCTTCCCCGACCCAACGCCGCCGCCGATGCAGCAGGGCGGCGGTGTCGGCGCGTGGGCGCCCTGGTTGCCGGGCGAGAGCATGTACCCCCCTCCGAGCCCTTCTCTGCTGCAGAAGTTGCAGGAGCTCGCCGCCATGCTCGACGACCTTGAGGCGGGAGGATCCGGCAGCGCTGCTGCGGCTGGTGCCGAGGCCGCCGCGCTGTGCCCCGGCGAGGAGGACGTCGCCTTCCGGCCTATCGTCCGCGGCCAACTGGACTGCTCCAGGTGCCGCACGGTCCGGGAGGTCGTGACGCTTAATGGTAAAGCATAAGCTAAGGGAGCACACGTTGTTCTTTATTTGAATATTTACATATATATGTACACACACACACAATATACATATATATATGTCTGGTGGTGCGCAGGGCCGAGCAAGGTGCATTTCATGGTGCACAGTGCGCACCCGGAGACATTCCAGCATGGGATCGTCGATCGTATGCTCATTGGGGCAGATGGCAATTTCCATACCAACGTTCTTCTGCATCATGAGTAAGTGGCTCAACAACGACGACGACAACAACAACAACAAAAAGAATATCGATCGATCGCCACAATACTAGTAGTATTTTGAAAAAATAAATGCTGAATAATGTTTCTTTGCTGTTTCAGCCTCCGCGGCCGCAGGCATGAGTGGGTGATGAATTTCATCGCAATGAGCGTGGAGAAGATGAAGAGGCACGGGGTGCAGGTTTTGCAGGACACATGCGGCGGCCCTAGCGACGACGGCGCGGCATCCTCCACCGACGACAACCATGCGCACATGGATGTCGAGGTTGACATGCCCAACAATTCACTGTCGGCAACTGGTGAGATCATACACTCATGCATGGACTGTAACTAAAAGAAAATCTGACCCCGTAATGGCATTGTTATTGCATGCGTAGCTGATCAGCAGGCAATATCTCCTGAAGCCGCTCAGCCATCTATCCCTGAAGCTGCAGCCCCTGAAGCCGCTCAGCCTGCTGCAGCCACGCATCAGCAGGCGCAAGAACACGCTGACGCCGCATCCGAAGCTGCTGCCGATCAGCCCCCAACCTCACAGGCGCCGGAACGTAACGCCGATGCTGGGGAGAACTTTCCTCCTTTTAACTGGGAAGGATTCCAGGCAGAGATACTCGAGTCCTCTCATGTTGAGCCATACGATCCAGCGTCGGGTGTCAGCGTGTTAATGTACCCCAGCATGCAGGAGCAGCTACGCCAGCATCAACTCAAGAAGAAGGAAGGCAAGAAGCTCGCCAAGATGGCCGTTACGGATACCCCGGACTACCTGAACCTGAACGACGACCATTGCGCCAATGCACCCAACTTCTCGTCAGCACCGTTCAAACGTCTTTGCGAGAAAGACCGTACCTATCGCCTGTACAAGCGCAGAGTATGTACTTCCAATCTTAATCTGATCCGTACGCGTATAGTAGTTGATTCATGTCCATCGATCTCTGAACTCTGATTGTTGTTGCATGCTGCTCCAGGTCAGCAGCCTCACCAGAAAGATCAAGAAGCTGGAGCTAAGCGCGACCAGAGTCGGCACGGGGGGACTGTTCAAAATCAAGCAGAAGATGGAGTCCTACAAGCACGAGAAGGAAGAGCTCTATGACATGATCAAGAGAGCAATGCAGGAGAATGAAAGGCGTAACGACGACGGCGCTGGCCCTTCCAACCGTGCAGCAGCAGGTCCTACAAACAGTGCGGGGCCTTCCAATGGTGGCGCCGGTGCTTCAGATGCTGGTGCTGGTGCTCCGAACGAGGATGCCGGCGGCCCTTCAGATGTTGCTGCTGGTACTTCGAACACCGATGCCGCCGGTTCCTCAAGCGCTGCCGCCGCCGTTCCTTCCAACGTCGTCGCTAGTCCTTCCGTCACCAACTAGCTAGCTACTACTAGTCGAGGGCTCAACAATGGTGCAGTGAGAGACGCTGGATAAAATAAAGATTGCACACATCGTATTTATTTGGTGCTTATTTATTTAATTTGGATTTTCTACCGATCTGTAATAATACTTTGATTATTGAACTGATCATTGCAACACTTTCGTGGTTTATGGGAAAACTGGAGCTTTAATTTGGTTTCATACCTGCTGCTGGTTCGTATATATGATGATGATATCGTGATAAGACATGACAGTCAGACCTTGCTTATCAGAATAATACTTCGTGGCTCTCTCTTGTGCCGATGTTTTGTTTGCAGAATTCGTCTATTTTTTCGTTGGAATCTTCGTCGTCGTCGCCTGCACCACGGAAGCTTCATTTTCCTCGGCTATGTATGTGAAGACATAATCTCATGTAGGAGTATGAAGTATGGATTTGATTTTCTTTCTGTTATTTAGTTATCACCATTATTATCTATATATATGTTGCTACAATATGATTCTGACAAGAGTACAATGCAACAGAGGTCCATCAATTTGTAAGAGGGTGTCACATAGATCCATCAACTTCGAAATTGCATTTCTAAATTCATAAACTTATAATTTGTATCACCTAGGTCCATACCCCTCCACCTACTTTCATGTACTAGTTATTGACATGTATTAGGATTCAAAGGGTTGGGGCTTATTGATTGCCATTGGTGAGTTCTGAGAGTTCTGAAGTGACTCAACAACATGTGGATTGTGGTAGGGGATATAATGTCCTCTGTAGTGCCGGTGGCTGGATATGGTGGTGTTAGGTGTTATGGTGAAAAATCACACGACGATGTTAGACTTGGACTAACCTAGAGTGGTTCTCAGTGAGGGGTTGAAAGATATTCATGGATAACCAATATTTGGGGCAACCTTTGTGGGCGCCTTGGTGACCACATGACTGCTCATGGACCTAAAAATGCACTTTCGGAGTTTATGGATATAAGTGATACAAATTAAAGTTTATGGACCAAAAAATGCACTTTCGAAGTTTATGGACCTAAGTGATACAAATTACAAGTTGATGGATCTAAAAATGCAATTTTGAAGTTTGTGGACCTAAATGACATACCCTTATCTATATCATATGCCATGATACCAATAACATATAATGTGGCATGTCAATTTTTTCTTTACCAAAATCTTGTCAAGTTTAGAATAGCACTTGTTAGGTGGACTGCTTTTTTGGCCTTCAACTAAATGAGTGACAAAATTTATAAGCTTGCCTATATTTTAGCATGCCAACTGTTTGAAAGAGAACCAATCAAGCCCCCGTCTTGAACTCCCACTAGTGGCCATGCCATATTGAAAAATATATAAAGAAGCATGTGCCCTATTTTCAACAGTTCTTTTTTCTTTTTGGAAAAGGTTAACTTCCCAAGTCTTAACTACGGATTGTCCGTGGAGTCCCGGAAAACCAACCTTACCCCTAAAGAAAAATAACAAAACAAGCACGAGAACTAAGCCCCTTTGCTAATGAATCATTTTCTTGAATTATTTTCTGTTCTTTAGGGAGATAATTCAACTAATGAATTATTCTTGAATTTAGAAAGTATCTCTTTGGATTTTGATTGGTTGACAGCTGGCTTTGTTTGAGATTTTCTATAGGTTTGGATACTTGTTTGGAAATTTTTGGCATGCTGAATATTAAATTTCGGGGTTTCATGAGATTTGTTGAAATCTTTGCTCGGTAACATAGAATGCAACGCTCAAAATGTAGAGGGACAAGTTTTCGCGAGTCCCGTCAAGCTATACCTATGCTACTGCTACCTATCTCAACAGCTTATGGAACATTACAAATTTAGTTCTCATGCGTAAAGGGAACCGTAGAAGCCATAGCAAGCTATCTTATTCAGAAGCATCTTAACAAGTTAAGTACAGTGATGCCGTTGTAAAGTAACTTTTTTGAGCATTTAAGTGCAACTCTATTCCCAGCTAATGCAGCATTCCAAATGTTCAGTTTCAGAAGCATCCAAACATGATGACTCCCCACGCACTGAGTTAGCAACGTAGCAAAGCAAATGCAAAAGCAAGCCCAGAATGCATTCGGCGTGCCTTCAGTTATAAATAACCCTCTTACACGCACTTCCCTATCACCACCAACCATCAATTTCTTCGCAGTTCATCGACACCAATCAATAGCACAAAGATTGCAGCAGCCGGCATGAAGATCTTCCTCGTGCTCACTCTCCTCGCTCTGGCCGCGAGCAGCACCTCTGCGCAGGGCTTGGAGCCACAGGAGCAGCCAGGCTACTACGGAAGCCTGCACCCGTGTGGCGAGCTCCTCAGGCAGAAGTGTCCCATGGCAACGGGATGGCCCTTCCTCCGGCCGCCGATGTGGTACCCGAGCAGATGTCTGGCGATGCGGCAGGAGTGCTGCCAGCGGATCAGGCAGGTGGAGCCCCCACATCGGTGCCAGGAGGTATGCAGCCTGGTTGAGGCCGTGCTACAGCAGATGCTGCTGCAGGGCTCGGAGTATTATGAACTTCAGAGGGCTGCTCTGGGTGCCAAGAACCTGCCGGCCATGTGCGGAGTTTCACTGCCAAGTTACTGCACCACTCCGTGTGCCATCACTGGTGGTGGTGCCTGCTGCTGAAGAATCATAGAACAAGTAATAAAGTGTCGCACATCATCATGTATGGCCAATGGAATACAATAATATTAGTTCAATAAACTCTCTGGCTCTGGCTGGCCCCTTCCCAGTCTTCACTGTGCCACATGTTCCAGACTTCCAGTTGCTCAGTTTCTTCTGGTTAGATGATAGCCCACCATAAAAGATTAATCGGTTTTATGAATGTTCTTTATAAGACTTTTAGCTTACCAATCTAATGCATATAATAAAGTAGTATTTTTTTTTGAAGTGAATAATAAAGTAGAATTAGCCAACAAGATCCCTTCTTAAGTACTTCCAGTGGGATAGAATGACTCAACGTGCTCCATGTTTCATGCGGAGTTTGACATTGAAGTTTCAAGCGAGTCTCAGTCAGGTTTCAGGTTACGTTCAAGTCCAAAACTGTTTCAGGAAGGTTTCACGTTTTCGGACCAAGTTTCAGCAAAAGATTTTAAGGGTAGCTTCAAATAGATTTCAGCTAATGTAGAGGAGAAACTGCAGTTCTATTAAAATATACTGGACAGTTTTCTAAAATACTCCAAATATGAAATGCAGAAGTTATAATGGTTCGTTGTGCAAGATAAGGATGTCCGAGTACGGCAATAATGCAATAATGAGATAATTCATAGTTGAATCCTTCAGAAAGAACAATAAATTGGAAGTTTTGTGGACTTGCTCTTCAATAAATTAGATAGCTGACAATTGCAACCTGTTTTTTGTTTCACTCTATTCCTCTTTCTATTTGGAAAAAAAATCAAACAGAAAGATAGCAGAATTAATAAAATGGCAAACATAGCGATCACTTGCCTAGATTGTAGATTTCAAGAATTTATCCATGTAATCACGATTTGCAAGGATCAAAATAGTATTGAGTATTCTGTCCCACTTCAAACATATGCCATCATATTAGTAGAGTAACACATGAATTCCATTTGTCCTGCATCAGTAAAATGAGTATTATTAGATTTACACTATCATGCCAGATAATTGGAAAATGATAAGTGCTTAAACAGACAATAAGCTGACTGAATAATTATATTTGTTTTGAACAAAAGAAATGTGGATCTAACCATAATTCCTTCAGAGCAAGCATAATTGTCACAATAATTCTGTACATAAATTATCTATAGAATAATCGTTTATTTTATTCAGAATAACATTATTGTGTAGCGATAATACAGGATCACAGGTTCAGGCTTAAGCCTTCCTCATAAGCAGGCAGCATATATAAGGATACACAAACACAATGATACAATTTAAAACCATATGAAGAGGAATACTGAATACACAAACCTGAATGTGTTTGCTTGCATTGCATCAACTGTGGCAATGTTTTTGTTTATTAAGTTTGAAGAACTGATGCAACAGTCTATGGACTTCACCATAGTTTTTTGCACAAGAGTCGTGCTTTTATCCATTGAGGAAGCTTATCAGTTGGGCTGGAATAACTCTTGCTGGATGAAGTCTGTGCATAACGAGAGTCAACCAATAGCATTGCAGCATAATCGTTTATGTGCCTGATTGCTCTGCCTGCAATTGTTTCTTCTTATCATATAAGAAAGTATGCCAACAGTGAATAATCATCACAAATGCTTAAGTGAAGCAGCTTACCAATAGATTGATTCACAGCTTTCATGCACAGGTTCTCATAATACTCTCTTCCACCTTTAGTGCACTTCCGTAATATATTGTAACCAGGCTGAAGTTCACATTCATCATCATATTTTCTACCTGAGGCCTTATCATCTCCAACCAAAAATGAGCTAGAAATACTTTCGATATGCTTTATCGTCTCTATCAGCTCAACATCAGATGGACTTGGATAAGGCAAGCCAACCATTATTACACAACGACCCATCCCATCGCTGAAGTTTATGCCTTCAGAAATCTTACCACCGACGACGGCTAATAAAAGTGCCCCATTGACGCCTGTGTCTTGGGAATTTTTACTACATGATTGAATTGTCGCCTTGTATTTGTTGAGGACAGCCTCAACGTCAGCACTGTTCCTTGGTTCTCTGAAAACATGTTTCTTTTTACAAATCTTGGAAATTGTTCCTGCAGTAGTCCATGCATCATATACACGCCTTTCATAATCATAAGAAGAAAAAAACATAACAACTCCTTCAGGCACAATTGTTACAATATTGCAGATGAAACGTCCAAGCTCTTCAATCTGTGAACACAAGCAAATAAGAATGAGCACAAAGGATACAGTGCATTCAAGTAGAACATATTGCACCAGGATCAGGGACAAAGCAACAAAAGAAGCTGCAGATTAACTGCAGTACTGTGCTTAAGAATTTCAGGGGAAAAAAGGAATGTTGCTGTAATAGAGAAGGGTAGTTGAATGAAAATATGAAATCATACACTCAAATAGTAATTATATTTACCAAAAAAAACAAAGAAATTACGGGATAAACAAGGACTTTCACAAGTGTGTTCAACAAAGATTAACATTACAAGATAATGAAACAAAAAAGAAACACAGGTATACAGAAGCAACTTGTAAATACATTTTGCAGCAGAGTTTATATTATCCTTGATTGCTAACAATAGACAAGTTGATTAAGGGAGGGTACATGTTTACTACTGTCAATTAAACATTTTAAAATTGATGCTTACTGGAAAGAAGATGCCCTGCAAAATAAATATATATAATTCATATTTCACAATGTATGCTAGAGTGGCAGAAGCTAATGGGGTAGGGGTAGGGGTGGTAATGGGCCATGGCCCTAATGGCCTCTTCACAGCCCAATAAAGCCCTTAAAATTTTTAGTTCAAAAATACATGTTTAGAGCCCGGCCCTTTTAGGGCCCGATCCTTAGATTTTTTAGTTCAAAATGTTGGGCCCTTTACCACCCCTAGGTAGGGGATGTTATAAATGAGATAGAAAGTGCAAACCATGGAAGGAGAGCTCCTTGAACTGTAGCTGAAATCAAATGTCATGCCTGAGGGTCCACGTGTAACAGCTATGGGAAGAATACTCTCAGGAGGAACAATATGGTTGCACGTAAAGAATTTTATATCAGCTGGTGCTAAGCTTGGACACAAGCGTAGCCTAGTTTCTTCAATAGGCTGGAGGGTTCCACCAGCCAGGATAACAGCATAAGCATCCCGAGTGACCTGCAACAGGAAAGAAACAAAAACTCATAAGTAGCTACAGCATATCCTTTCAGCAACACAAAAATGTCAAGGTATACTACCTCTGAAAATATTTTTTCCGCACAAAGCATCACAAATTTGAGATATGCTTCTTCAGGTTGTCCACTGAGCTTTTGCTTTGCAACAATGATTCTTCCATCATCATTGCTGCTCATAAGGGAGCGTAGAAAGTCAACCAATGCCTGAAAACATGCTATACTGCTTCCTTCATCATGTTCCTGCTGGAGATCAAACTGATTTACACCATCTTGGATGCTAGTTGTCTTATTGGCATATCCACTAACCTGAGAAAACAACAATCAGATGACAAGGGCATTGGGCAATTGAATGGGTACATTGTGGTAGAATTCTTCACCTTGTGAATTATATTGCTTTCTTTTACATACTGACAGAGTTTCACTATATTTATGTTATCGATGTCAAGGGAAAACAAGAATTGGTTTATGGTCATAGAAGACATAGTGCTGGCACCATCTTGATTGTTGATCAAAACTCGTAGGAAAGACCTTGTTAAAACTGTCAAGGTCTGGATGTATCTTCGATTCCCAGCTCCCAAAACATCGTGAAATCTATTAAGGTATGCATCCAGGTGGGAAAGAACTGCCTTCAACTACAATTCAAAAGGAAATTAATATCAGGAAACAAAGTTTGGAAAGTAAGAATCAATTGGTGAAGTTTGTTTTCTGAACAACACTATTTTTCATACTTGTAAGCAGCACATTACAGAAGCAATGCTATAATCCCAATTTTAGGCCAAGGAAACACCAAAAAAGGCCAATTTAGAAGGAATGCTCAAGCCATGTACTGACTGAATTTTGCTTTCAACATTAAATTCTGAACATGAACCAGACAAAGACTATATTTGGAATCTTATTATGTGCCATAAAACCATGTAGGCAAGCCAAGGTAACACCACTAAAGGGCCCTCCTTGTTTAGGCCCCTTTAGCCTAATTCCTAAATTCCCCTTTTGTGTCTTGACAACAATACTAAAGTGCATCAGGATACAAAAGATGAATCTATATGCCATTTATGTCCTAGAACTAAATCCTAATAAATAAAATGTGTGGAATATATTTGATACTTATGTTTCTTGAATCATGAAAGAAAGAAATACAGTTGCTAGCAAATATTGATATCCACGACAGAGCAAGATACTATACCAGATTGTGATGAAAATATGAATGAAAGTTGAGAGTAACCTGAGAAGATGTAATCTTTGAATTGTACATGTTGGTCAGAGAATCAGCTAAGTTGTGAGCCTCATCTATGATGACAACACTGTTCTTCAGATTAAGGCCAAGCGATTCTCTAGCAGACTTCAGTAATAAAGACTGGTAAGGAAGGACTACAAGGTCAGCTGAGCGGACCATTTCTCGTGAACCATAGTTGGGGCATGTTCCAATCTTCTTTCCTATGTGCGTCAAATCCTCAATGTCTAATGCACCTTGGCCTGACGCTTCGCTCCTGAACTCTTTCTGTAGGCTTCTATTTCTTAACATTGGGCACCCACAAGAGTTCTTTGCTTGGCGTGCCTTTCATTTATCATCCTCAACCTACATATTCGTGGCCATCAAATGAATAAATCAACCAAGTTCAATATTGCAGAAGACTGTTAGTGTCACCTATTAATGGACGTCCCTAAACAATAATTATATTTTGCCACTCAGGTAAAGGTGTCAGGAAAGCGCTCCAGATAAGAAATAGTGCAGACTGCAGACAAAGAATGAATCCAGATCACCGGACCTTAGTTTTGCTGCTCTTCTTGTTCTTCTGCAGTTCCAAACACCTCTCATTAATCCGGTTCGCACTGCCAAGCTTTATAACATCTGCAGGTGAACACATCACGCACCAACTCACTCACACACAGGCCCACCTCCTAAATGGGAAAACAGCAATTTTAACAGATCCCCTTACCCTTGTTGATGCACAAGTTCTTCCTGGACCCCAAGGACACCGTCCTGATCCTCCCCGCAAACTCCGTCCTCTTGAGCTCACCCACGAACTGCGAGAGCTGCGAGTGCGTGCGGCTCGTGAAGTAAACCTTGGGCGTCACCTCCTCCTCCTCTTCCTCATCCGACTCGCCCTCGCTGCTGCTGCTGCTACCGCAATGTGCACGCTTCCCCACCCCGCGCATCACGCCGTCTTCGCCGTCGCTCTCAAACTCCTCCAGCAGGAACTCCCCGTCGTCGTCGCCGGCGCCTTGCTCCCCAAACCCGTCGGGTTTCCCCGACCCCGCCGTTTTCCTCATCGCCGGAGGCTTGGTCTTCTTCTTCTTCTTCTTCTTCTTCTTCGTGACCTCCTTCTCCGGCGGCAGCGGCGTGAAATCCCGCATCCAGTCGGGCTCGTCGTCGTCCTCCCCGGCGCCAGCACCGCCGCTGGGGTGCGCCGGCGCCGTAGCGGCGGCGTCGCGGCGGTCGAGGAGCCACTGGAGCGCGCTGCAGATGATGCTGAGCGTCTTGCCAGTGCCTGCGGGGTCACCAGAAAGAGAGGCCGACAGTCTCTTAGGGTTCGGAGGACGGCGGAGGGAGGATGTGCGGTAAGCGACTGACCGGTGGGGCTCTCGAGGAGGGCGAGGGCGCCGGGGCCGGAGGAGAGGGCAGCGTAGAGGAACGGCATGAATTCCGACTGGATCGGCGAACGGGAACGCCGGGAATTCCTTCCGCGGCGTTGGCGGCGGCTGCATCGGCGCCGGCGGCGTCGGCATTTCGGCGAGCTCGCGGCGGGCGCGGGAGACGGCAGGTGAGTCTGGGGGTTTTCCCGCGCGGGCGCCCGATGATGGTGGCGCCGTGGCGGCGGATGCAGATGCTGGCATGCTGCTGCTGGGATGTTGCGAGGAGATGGGCTGAATTGGGCTGGACTAGCTTTGGGCCTAGCCTATTTGTATCGATGGGCCATGGAATTTCTGCTTCCAAACTTGCTTTCATTGCCCAACATATGTTTTTTTTTAACTCGGTAGGATGACACATGGAGAAAATCTTTTTGCGCCTAGTATGAGGCGTTTTTTTTTTGGTAAAGAAGTAGTAGAAAGGTATCATCAGCCAATCAAAAAAAAAGAAAGGTATCATCAGCCAATCAAAAAAAAAAAGAAAGAAAGGTATCATCAGAGAGCGTACTCATTTCCCATTCTGCAAATGGAATTAGTTTAGGAACTCGTCATTTTCCACATGTCATGATTTCTCAACTCTATTTAATTTTTAAAAATGTCACATGTGCACCTTTTGTGGCTACCCTTGCGAAAACAGCACTCAATATTTTCCTCTCACGCCAAATCAACCAGCCAGCCAACCAGCAGTGTTTTTCTCTCACGCCAAATCAGCCAGCCATTCAGCCAGCCAGCCAGCCGAACAAGGCCTCAAGCCGGTCATATGGCGCACAGGCTGACTTGTACACCACACGCGATCTTTTTTGTTTTTGCCCAATGTAATTTATATTAGAAGAAGTGTCACAGTGAGAAATTTTCTTGGACTAAAACCTGATTGGAGGTATAACAAGTGCTCGGATCGGACCTGATGAAATTTATGCAATTCAATGAGGTTGGTTGTGATGTGGGCCAAAACAAAGCATGGTGGTCGACGTAGCAGTTAAGAAGCCCACAGGGCCCACAGTACTTGCCTCTCAGTCCTCATTGGTTTCGGTTTCCTTTACCTCCGTCTCCCACGGCATTCAAATTTTCAGCTTGAGCAATTGAGAAATTAGGATGCTAAATGCTAAAGTAGAATCGAGACTGCTTAAAAAAGCATATTTCCACGACAAATACCAATCCATACGACGCAATCGACTCTGTACATGTAGTTTTTACTGACTACTCCCTCCTTCCCTGTTTATAAGGCATGGTGGAACATGACACGGTCTTCTAAACAACACTTTGACCATTTATTTATCATATATTATATCACTTTTGATTATAAACTTATAATCATTGTAAACTATGTTTGATTATGAATCCAATCATATGAAATTTGCATTATAAAAATAAAAATTTAATAGTCAAATTATTGGTCAAAGATGAGAAGGTTTGAATCTTGATATACGTGTATGCCTTATAAACGGGGAAGGAGGGAGTATAAACTATACTGGATTACTAATAGCTGCAACCAAGCTAGCACCAATCCAAGCAGGCCAATCCGAGAATCGCGTCATTCCCCCACGTACGTGGAGCTCGGCGACTCCTTCAGGCTTCAGCCCCGTGGCCGCCGCCGCCCCATCAGGATTCAGGCAGGCCATCAGTGTCACTGCGCGCCGCCGCCGGCCGCGATGTCGTTGCTCTTGGTGCTTCCGTCCTCGCCCTGGCTCTCGTGCAGCTCCACGATGGGCTTCATCTTGCGCTCCGTGATGGCGATGGAGATGTCGTTGGGGAAGAGGTTCCGGAGCACGAAGGCGTGCACCAGCGTGGTGGCGAACAGCGCCGCCACCGTGAGCACGGCGACCGCGGACAGCGCCACGCAGAGCGCCTTGGTGAAGGTGTTGTCCACCTCCGTCGAGTAGCGGATGGACGCGATGGCGGCGCCGGTCATCGGGAACGTGTAGGCCCACCACGCCAGCGAGAAGCGGAAGCCGCGGAAGAAGTTGATCCGCACCGCCAGCGACGCGTACAGGAACATGGCGATGAAGTAGGCCACCCGGGAGCCGTACCCGAACTCGCCCGTGATCCTGGCCCACGCCATGGACGCCACGCTCGGCGCCGCCACGAAGAGGAAGAACACCGGGTGGAGCTCCTTGGGCAGCGTCTCGTTCGTGGGGAGCCGCTGGTACAGCGTCACGAACAGCACGCTGTAGTGCGCGAGCCCCACGGCGAAGAAGAAGACGGGGCCCTCGCGGAGCCCCATGGACGCGCCCAGCAGCGCGCCCACGAAGTCGCCCACCACGGACAGGTGGTTGGACGGGTTGGCCACCCTGGACAGCCGGTGCTGCCCGCCGGACATCCACTGGCCGTAGATCTTGAGCTCCAGGACCAGCACGGGCGCCATCAGCGCGTACCAGAGCCACCGCGGCAGCTCCGTCGCCACGGACGGCGGCACGCCGATGGCCAGGAACAGGCACGCGATCCACGGCGCGAAGAAGAAGTTGACGCGGATCGGGTGGTAGTACTCGCGCCGCACCGCCTCGAAGAAGAAGGCGACCTTGAGCGCGTACACGGCCGTGATGGCGCACATGAGCGCCACGGAGATGCACCAGAGCACCAGGTTCGCCCTGGCGCCGACGTGGAGGAACGTTGTGGGCGCCGACGTGGCGATCGTCTTCCACAGGATGGCCTGGCTGCTCACACCCAGGCAGATGCCGAACGCCGACACGGGGAACCGGAGCAGGAACGGCCACTTCTTGTCCGACGGCAGCACCAGCTCCTCGGACGACTTGAGCTTGTCGAGCTCGGGGCCCTCCAGCGCCGCGAAGAAGCGGTCCACCTTGGGCATGGACGTGCTGCGGCTGGCGGTGATGGCGTCGTCCTCGCCGTCCTCCTCGCCGTCGTGCGCCTCCGGCGCGCCCGTCAGGTGTGTGAGCTGCCGCTCCAGCTTCGGGGAGAAGGTCTTGAACGAGTCGTAGCGCTTGTCCCGGCTCATGACCCTGCTGCCGGCGCGGCCCGCCCGGGGGCGCGCGGCGGGCTGGCCGCCGGGGATGGGCTGCGACCGGAACACCACCTTGTCCGGCTGGTGCGCGAACCGGACGCTCCCTCCCTCCTTGTCCTGCTGCGCGGGCGGCGGCGACGGCTGCGCCGCGGCGTTCGCCATGGCCTGCCGGCGCAGGCCGTCCGGGTCGCCCGCGCCGGTCGCCACCGCGGGGACGGCCGGCGCGCCGAAGCCGCTCGGCGACGCGGGGAGGCTGATGGACACCGGCTGCACGGAGCGGTAGCCCGGCGCCTGGAACGGCGATTCCAGCGGCGGGAGCACCACCTCGCTGCGGCGCGTCACGCGGTCCAGCGGCGGCACCTGCATTAGCCGCGAGCGATGACCATCAGTTGTCCTGCATGAGCTCGATCGGAGCCTCGGAGGTAGGTAGATAGGCACGGTAGTCCACTCACCCCGGGGCGGGGCGCCTTCTTGGGGCTGGGCTGCGGGCGCGGGCTCGGCGTCGGGGTGACGTCGAATCCGGGCAGGTTGGAGACCTCGACGTCGGCGAGAAGCGGCGGCACGGCGCGGGGCGTGGTAGTGCCGTTGCTATTGCCGTTGGCCCCCTCCATGGCTCGCTCCGCCGACCGAGAGCGAGAGAGACCTGCGCGGCGCACATGTACTAGTGAGTACACCAGCTGGGAACTGAACTTAAAAAGAGACGGACACAGTGTGGACACAGCAGAGAAGGGGAAAAAAACAAGTGTGCATCCGTTGCAGGCAACTAAAATCGTGGCTCACAGCTGCTGGGAGCAGCAGAGACCAACAGAGGAACCATCTGAGAAAGAACTCACAAGTGTCGACGCGCTGGAAAACGAATTAAACCTGACGATGAGCAGATTTGGCAGACAAAACTGAAATGGCAATCCGATGTGAGGTGGCAGGAGAAGGAGATATCTGGACGGTTCCTGCGAATTGCTGGGCATATAGGAGACGAGGATCGCCCGATCTTTCTCAACACCAGCAGCAGCGCTAGAGGAAAATGTTGTCGATGGAGGACGCTGCGAGCATGTGCAGGGCATGAGGGCAAAAGGGTTGGGGCCTTTTTAAATGGCCAGTGTAGGCAGTAGCTGCTGATTGGTTGCATCGATGGCAGGCAGTGGCGCCAGTACCGGCAAGAAAGGCCCGATCTGCTCAACTGCAACGGATTTGCGCGCGTCCGTGACGGCCAGAATGCCAGTAGTTGGCACGCGCAACAGCAAATCGGGGGGTTTCCGTTTCTTCTGTTGCGTGACGGCAAACCGTATGATACCAAGGGCAGCTAGCTTGGCAGCCGGCCGGCACCCCGCAATGTAACCGATCGATGGCCTGAAGTAACGTCGTATAAAGAGGAACCTATAACAATTCAGACACGAGGCGGCGAAGTGCATGCCAACGGCGTGACAAGGAAAATGTCGGCAGCAATTTGGCGTTGTCGCCGCGTAGTACCTTGGATTGTATACGTGAGCAAAAGGCGCGCAACGAAGAAATAATCTAAGGGGCCGTTTGGATTCTCTCATTTTGGAGAAATTGAAATCTGCTTGATAAATTAGACTATCCAGCTTAGAATTTGACATCCCACCACTATACAAAGTTTAGATATAATAAATTCATATATTTTTTAGGAAATAATAAATTCATATAGTGGAAGATGGAAAATGATCGTATTAGCATCAAGCTATGTTTCTATTCCGTAATTTATAGCACGCTCTTTGACTCACTCTTGTTAGTATAAAAATATCACATAAGTATCTCCCTCGTGCCGTCACCGAAATCTGGCCGGAGCAGCGGTAGGCCGGTCCACGTACGCCGCCGTGACCGGCTCGCGCGCGGGATGTGCCGTGTGGCGCTGTAGTGCAGAGATAGTAGTACATGGGCAGATGACCAGTGCAACAGAACGGCCCTTGCGCAAGAGGATTTTAAATCATGGTTAGCTAGTGGGTAATGCAGGACAGGACGATGATTAGCTGGAGCAAGCTCGGGGATCGGTCAGCCTGGATCGGCCGCGCGCGCCGCCAATTGAATCAACGGAGGCGGCACGTAATCCTCGCTCGCCGCGCACGGTCCAGCCAATCACACGCTCGCGCGCGTTCGCCGCGTCGCCGTCGGGTCGGAGTCGGACGCCCGCGGCGGCGGCGGCGACCAAGTTACTGCGCCGAATGGCGAGTAGCAAAATACAATACTAATTAACTAATCGGCGCCGTGATTAGGCGGCCGGAAGGTTGATGGAGTAGTTGATCAATTAACTAATCGGCGAGCCAGCGGGGGTAATAAGTAAGAATAACAAGTAATCCAGCGATGAGATGGATCGTGTAACAATCCAAAATTAGAGATCAAATGAAAATTGGAACCTTACACGTGGACCCCACCTGTCATACTCTCTCCCTCTCTTCTCCCTGTGCTGCACGTTCGCATTAATGGCGCCGACGCCTCCGAAGCTCCCCCGGTGTGTCGTGGCCGTCGTGGAGGGCGATCCCGGTTTCCCGGCCGCCGAGCGTCGCCAAGTCGTCCACGACGACTCCCCGAGCTCGCCACCTGCCTCACTCCCGTTTATGCGCTCCCGTTGCTCTCCTTCTCCTTCCTCTGCTCGCCATGGACGGCGTTTGAGCAAGCTCACCGTCTCCACCCGAATCCGCGAGCTCCGCTCCACGGATTTCAAATCCACCGCAACCAAAGCTCGACAACCTTCCTAGCTTCCTCCTCGACCCCTCCTTCGCGAGCCTCATCGACAAAATCGCCGGGAACCGAAGCTTTTCCGGCCACCAGCCATTATAGCCGCCCGAGCTCCACTCCGCCGTCGAACTCCCACCTCCGGCCACCGTTTTCTTCGCTTGACGGCTCAAATCGATCCTAGGTGAGCCACTGGTGCTCATGCTCTCCACATTCCTTCGCGTTCGCGAGGTTTCCACGCTCGTTCTCGATCACGCCGCCGCCGGCCGAACTGCGCCGCCGCCGCCGTACGCCGCGGGCCATGCTAGCGCCACCCTCCCGCCTCGTTTGCGCGCGCACCGGAGTCGCCGAGCCGCGCTGGTGCTCACCCGCGCCGCCCCGCCGCCGCTTGGCCCCGTCGCCGCCGGCCCGAGTCGCGCCGCCGTCTCCTCTGCTTAGCGCGCCGCCGCTAGGGCACTGCAGCCGCTGGCCACCCCGCCGCCCTGAGTCGCGCGCGCGGGCCCCACCGCGCGCTGCTGCTGCGCCGCTGCGCGGGCCGCCTCCGGTCGCCGCCGCCGCAGGCCGCTTGGCCCTGCGCCTGGGCGCCGCCGCGCGCTGCGGTTTGCGTGGCCGAGCGGGGAAGAAACCCCTCCCACTGACCAGTGGGACCCGCTGGTCAGTGGGGTAAGGGGGGAGTTTTATTTATTTTGTTGATTTATTTCGGCTGTGATTTGTAAATTTCATATAAAATCAAGGAAAAATGCAAAAAATATGAAATAAATTTTGTTGGATTTGTTAGAGTAAGATCTATGGAGGAAAAATATCCACAGTGGCAAAATAACCTTTTTACCTCTGTAAAAATTTAGATTGTGTTTAGTCTTGCTTAATTAGTTTCTACAGTTTTGTTAATCTAAAAATCGTGAAATTTTTGCAGTAGCTTATTTTAAGCATGAGTGATCCACCATAAAATTTTCATACACATAGGACCTAGTTTAGTATATGAATATAATATGTAACCAAACTTAAATATGTGTATAGGTACAATAATATTTATTTTACATGTAAATTTTTATACAAATTATAAGAGACAAATAATAATGTCTTTGCTAGTCATATTTTATTTTATAGTAAATCATGCTCTAATTGATAATTTGGCCTCTAATTGTTCCTAGCACTTAGGGTTAAAGTTAATTATCACCATACCTGCGTCATTTTATGTAAATTGTTAATTTGTTTAATGTTTATCTTCTAGTGGCAAAGTCATGTTGGTGTTTACTCATTGTCTCATATGCATGGCATTTACACATTGTCTTATGTGCATACATATAGAATCCACGACCGAGAAAGTCGTGTACGAGGTGATCGCGGAGCCGCAGGAGCAGACGGAGCCAGCCCCGCAGGCGTTTCGTGACGACCCGGCCCAAGGCCCAGTGGACACTAGCTCTGAGCAGCAGCCCGCAGGCAAGCCCCGGAGCATAACCTATTATTTTAACTTATGAAATGTTATATCTATATTTACTTGATTATGCATTAAGTTTCTAGGCGTTGAATGAAACCCTAGTTGCATGATTCCTAGGTTCCATTGGTCGGAATACTAGTATGTGTATGTCGTTATCTTTGCCATGCTAAAAATAGGATTCGGTAGAAGTCGAGTAATGTCCTGTTACTCGCGAGACATAGGATGTCTTTATGAGTTGATTACGGAATATTGAAGTATGGAGCAAAGGAAATGAATATGAGACCGGGCGGGGAATGATGAGGATGTATAGGTATGGCAGCAGGACAGGGTTCCTGGGTGCCTTAGCCTCGTCTGTGTCGGTTAAGGACCGTACCGTTGTCGGCCCTGCTGATCATGTTTGAATTGTACTAACCGCATACCGGGAGTAGGAGGTAGTCGAAACCGGTAAGCCGAGTACTGCCTTACTTTGAAAGTATAGGAACCCGCACCCAACTCCTGGGGTAGTTGTGTAGTCGCGGAGAAATGGGGATGCATATGTTTACTTTTGGTGGTCTCACGTTGAGCTCGGCTGACCATATGTCGTTGGGCTGGTTCCTGTAGTTCGAGGCGGGGAGGGGAATGGTTGGTTTGTATTGTCCGACGGGGCAAATACGTGCCGTGTTGGTTAGGTCCACCTTGCAAGGTTAAATCGGATCGATTCGCCGTCAGTCGCTCTCGGATATGAGCACCTTGATCCCCGAGTCACATCGTAGTAAGATTATAGAAGTGAATGAGATGATCAGTATAGTTGTACCTAATCAATTGTTTTCCACACTGATTGGTATAGATATGCAAACTATAGAAAATAGGTATCATTCCTAATCTTGAGCTAAAATATTGAAAGTAAGGACTCACTCTTAATTGCTTTTCCGCAAAACAACCCACAGCCAGAAAGCCATGCATGTCTAGATAATGGGCTATGTATACCCATAGTCGGGTAAGTCTTGCGGAGTATTAGTATACTCAGGGTTGTGGCTCAAACTATTTCAGGTCAGGATGAGATCGAGTTCTGTCCTTGTTGTGCTAAGTTTATCCAGCTTGGAGCGGATGGTTGGGAGGTGGCCGGGCCAGATGTTTAGCCCTTGCTAGTTACCAAATCACACACCCGTGGGCTAAGTGTGTGATTCGTTACTGCGTTTCATGTATTATAGACGTCAAGTTTACTATATCGGACTTTGTTTTAAAGTAAAGTTGCTCTTGTATATTATTTATGTACTCAAACCAGGTTTGTAGAACTTAATATACTCTACTCGGTGTTGTAATCGTATTTATATGTACTCGTCATGTTTGTACTGCCTGCGCTCACCTTCGCGTGGGACTACTGGTGTTTGTTTCGATCGGAAGGTCAGTGCCGAAAGGACTGTCAAATTAAACCGTTAAGCCAAATGTGCCTGATGTGTTAAAATGATGGCCATTTAGCTTAATTTTAAGTTTTAATTTGGCGGTTCTGTCACATATCGTAATTAACCTGGTGGGAGGATCGGGAGGGTGTCGATCGACGGACGACGGCGGCGGCGGCCCGCACCACGCGACGGCTCGATCTGCCTGCAGGGCCGGCGTACGCCGAGCTAGGTGGTGCGCGCGCGCGGCGCCGCTCGCTCGCCGCCGGGAGGAGCAGCGCGCAGCTAGCGCGAGCCGCCACGGGCAGGTCCCACCACGCGGTTCCAGGAGCCGCGTGCTGTGCCTCGCTGGACGTACGTACCGGGGCGCTAGCTAGCTAAACATGGCGTGCGGCCGCCGCCGAGGCAGCTAGGCTGGCTGCCTGTGCCTGGCCACACCGCGCGGCGCACGCGCCACCCCGGGTCGCACAACTGCTCCTGCGCTGGCGGCGCGGCGCGGCCGTGATCTAGCTCTTCTCCAGGCCCACCTGACAGCTCAGGTCGCTCGGAATCGATTTCGAGAGGAAAAGACAAAACCAAAACCAAACGGCGGAGGAACTTTGCGACGGAAGCGAGCCGCAGGTGACCAAAACCAGCAAACGGCCGGAGAAGACGCAGAGCCACGTGGTACGGGCAGGGCGCCGTGCCGGCAGCAAGGATCGCCGGGAGATTTTGTTCGGCGTGGCCGTGGGGGTGTGTCGTCGGATCCGGCCGCTGGCATACACCTGTGGCTGCGTTGGTCGCGGCAGGACGATTGTGACTGACGTAGAATCGCATGCACGTCTCTCCCCTCCCTCCATCCACAGGAAAACACCGCACACATAGTATGCACAAACAGCTTGTTTCCGCAAGGTTCTTCTCCCTCTCTTGTGACGCAGCGAGCAGGCTCTTGCTCCACGCGCCGTCACGGCAACCTCGGCCACTAGCTACCTAGGAATTTTACTGGAATCGCCTATCTATAATCTCTCGCAATATTTGGCCAAAAATAGATTTCCATCAGGGTGTGTGGCCTTGCTTCTGCGTCTGACCAGTTCTGAAAAAATTCTGTTTACCAGTTTGTTGGCTTTCAGAGCGTCAATGATCAAGCTTTGGTGCGCACTAGGCACGCGCGGCGATATTATTCTTGTGTGATCTGATCGATCTGTGGTGTACTTGCTACGTCCATGCGGCATGTCTGTCTATCTACCAACTGGTCATTGTCCAGGGAATCCTATTCCCCATCTCTTCGATCCTTTTTTTTTTCTCTCTTGCTCTGACAGATAGCCTGATTGTTTCCTCTGCGCCAGCGGCTACAGCAGAAATACTCTCACCACATTCCACGGCCGAATGATGCAAACATGCATGATGTGGTGCTAGCAAGCACCACATTTCGTTGCTGTCGGCGCTCTTTACACTGGTGCTTGTACACTGGAGCTTTATTCAGTGGGCAATAATGCAATACCGCATGGCAGCGACGGCTACTCTGTTTTTCCCCCTCCCTTTTAGGCTTTTACCCTTTACAGAAAACAGGGTATTGTAAAGCTTGTGATGCAGAAAAAGTTGTGGCCAATGTTTACAGAGTAAAGACTCGGTTAGACAGTGAGCTCTTAGGCTGGCTGCGCCTGCGCTTCAAACTGAACCGTGACTAGCTAGTAGCATATGCAAGAAACCTACGACCCTGCCGTGCGATTCAAGTTTACGTTTCTACGATCTTCGTTAAGTGGATTCATCATTCTAGGATTTTTATCAACAGCACCTTTATGATATTTATGTTTAAGATCCAATATATGATTAGCTAGGACCACAGTACCTAATTAAAGACTGGTTTAATTCGAAATCTGCATCTTTTTTTTTCTCCCCCTCCATGTTTTACTTCCAAGAAGATAGGAGCGGGACCATTGGGCCAAGAAGTACAGCTAATGTTATGTGTTGCTCTGTCCATGTTTAATGGAGAGAGATTCTCCTCAATGACGTGTCCTTGTTCCACACAACTGCTAGGGCAGTAGCAGCATGTCCCCAAGATGGAGCCGATGCTGTCACCCTCAGCAGGATGTAGCAAACAGCAGAACCAGAGGTACGCAGTTGATTAGGCCCTTGTTGTATAATTCAAAATTCCAAATTTTTATTCCGACATCTGTATGGAGATTTAAATCTAAACGAAATAAAAAAACGTATTGCACAGTTTGCTTATAAATCGCGAGATGAATCTAATGAACCTAATTAGGACGTAATTAGACGCTAATTTGCTACAGTAAACACCCTCTAAATGACGGATTAATTATGTTCATTAGATTCATCTCGCGATTTACAGACGAGTTCTGTAATTAATTTTGTAATTAGTTTATATTTAATACTTTAAATGTAGAATTCAAAAATTTTACACCTGCAACTAAACAAATTCTAGATGGGGAGAGGAAGGTTGACGGGCTCACCTGACTATCGCCGGCCGAACGCCGACCACTGCAATCGATCTAGGGAGCCGCTGCAGGACACCACCAAGCCTGAACCAAGTGAAGACGCGGCGGCGGCGGCCACTGGAGAAGAAGACTGGAGGAGACAGAGGGCTTTCCCGTTCCTCCAGCTTCCCGGCTCCTTCCCCGCAGCGCTGTTTCCACTTTTCAGGAGAGGCGCGGCTCGGGGCTGCGTGTGTCCCTCCGGTTGGGTTGCGAGGTTGCTTCTCCTTCTCTGGTTTTCCTGCCCCTCTTATTTGTAGACACGGGTTCTGCCACACGCACGATTAGCCCTGCAAATGGGCTCAAAACTAAACCATATCCACACCAATCTATTCTCATAAGAGAAATTAATATTATCTACATCACTCCAAACCACCACCACAACAAATCAATCCAACCTAAATATTTCAGCTCATGATGTAATAAACTATTAGTCAAACTATAGTTACAACCCAATAAGAACCCGTTTTTCCAGAAAAAGTTTATAGTGTATATTTTGTCACACCGTTTTGCACAGAGTAGTTGCTAGTTATACCGAGTCATCTCCAACAAATTTCAGTCAATTTCGATAAAATTTTATAGTGTGAACGCGAGATTTTATTTGTAGGGTCCGGTTCTTGATGTGGGACCCATGTATAATTCTAGTCACGCTGTTTTACATAGAGTAGCTCCTAGTCATACTGAGTCATCTTCAATAAATTTCAGCCAATTTTGATAAAATTTTATGTGATCGCGAGGTTTTATTTTTAGGGTCCGGCTCTTGACGTGGGACCCACGTGTAATTCTAGCCATACTGCTTTGCACAGAGTAGCTCCTAGTCATACTGAGTCATCTCCAACAAATTTCAGTCAATTTCGATAAAATTTTATAGTGTGAATGCGAGGTTTTATTTTTAGGATCCGACTCTTGATGTGGGACTCACGTGTAATTCTAGCCACACTGCTTTGCACAAAGTAGCTGCTAGTCATACTGAGCCATCTCCAACAAATTTCAGTCAATTTTGATAAAATTTTATAATGTGAATGCGATGTTTTATTTCTAAGATCCGGCTCTTACGGATTGACATTTATATATAATCATACTGTTTTGCATAAAGAATCTATTTCAGTCCACCCAAACCACTCCAATCCATATTTACATAGAATCCACCCCACCCCATTAGCTAATACAACACATTTGAATCCACCCAAACATAATCAATATCAAAACCCAATCCATTAAACCCATTTCAACCCAAGCCATTAGTAGGGCTACGCACAATCATCATTTTTGTTTATACCTCGGGTTTAATAATTGATTAATTGTACCTATTTCTCCATTTTTTTCAATGCACCTGCTTTTTCACGTGGGGATTAAAGGGTAAGGAAAAAGGATTTTTTTTGCAAAAGTTTATGTCAAATATTTGTATTCAATTCTGCTCCACCGAATAGACCCGAAACAAATCAAATATTCAAGTTTGTGCATCGTTAGAAGCCCGTCCCCAAATCATGAGACGATGAGTTTCCGCAGACCGTTTTTGGGAACACTATGAGTGGAACCAAAGGAGGTCGAACCGTTTCACTTTGTGTCAGGGTGGCATTGCAAGCTGCAAGAGGAAAATCCAATCTATGATGGCTTTCCATGCTTTTTTGGTGCATCTATATATCGTCATTCCACTAAGAAATGGAGCACATATTTATGGGTGTCACGGTGTCACCTTCGTTAAAAAAGAAGAAAAGAAGATAAGACAAAAGAAAAGTAGATAAGAGAAAGGAAAAGATTCATGGTGTGACAGAGTCTGAAGTCCAGACTGTTTTCCACCACTGCCCAAGTAAAAAAAAAATGCATTTGGGCGGCTCCAAACCTTCTAAACGAGAGTTTTGAACATTATGGTTTGCGGATCCATTGAATTGCACCTTTGTACAGAGGCTGTTGTGTATTCACTATTATGGTTGGTCAACTTTCAGCCTGCCGCTGTGAGGTTCACCTACGAATGACGATACAGGTCAAATCCCAATATTATGCTCAAGCGCTCTGACCCAGCCCAAGAGCTGGACGGTGACGGCTCGCTCGTGTACGAGCCCAAGAGCACGCGTGAGAGTGAGTCCGAGCGCGCGGCCACGAAGAGGCGGAAGGCCGGCGCCGGCTTGCGCGGGAGATAGCGCTGTCGTCGGGCACGAGTGGGACAGCGGCGTGCTGACGCTCTTGCTGCCGGGAGGGAGCCGTAGACAAGCTCTTCCAACTGGTCGCCATCGCTCCGCAAGAAGCAAGCAAGCGTGCCTTCCACCTTTTCTCCAATTATTTCTCCGCAAGAAGCAAGCAAGCAAGCAACATAGGTATTCACCAAGCGTGCTTGAGGCACTATTGAAATTTGTTCCATCAGGGCAATCAGATGGAAGCGTCCTTCAGACCTGCCTACAATTATTTCAACAAATTGAGTTCGTCCCTGAGAAATGGACGAATACTAACAGACCGATTCAAGGCCAAAACCATGGTCACTGAATCAGCTTGTTTTTCTCCAATATCTCATCTTCAGATGACTGCTTGATGTAACATAAGCAGACCAGTTCTATCAGTGATAATTGTAATAATTCTAATGTTTCAATCTCTAGGTTTCAGTCACTACACTTTTGAGTAATATAAGTCAAATTAGGATGAATTTCGAATTACCTGAACATTTTGATTATTGTTAGTTAAGCATGGGTTTTATTATTATTTCAAGGCATGAACTATACTGTAGGTTCAGAATTATATTGGCAAGAGAAGAATCAATACGCATAGCTTACATGATCAGATTTTTTTCATTCAAATACGCATCCCTATTGCACCCGCAAAAAAAAATGCATCCCTAATAGGAGTATATCTTGGTCCATGGTTAATTCTAACATATTTCATTTTTTATTATTGTAGATGGAGGACCGAAGGTGGATGTATCTTGACAACAGAATTTGTGAAGAATACTTATCTAGTGTGAAGTCATTCATATATGCAGCAGAGGCTGATATGCTGAGTCAGAACAAGTCCTCTATGTTCTGCCCGTGCCGCGATTGTGAGAACATCAAGGAGTATAGAAACTCGATGCATATTCATGCTCATCTCATCATTCGGGTATTCATAAAAAAAATACAAGTACACATGTTGGAACAAACATGGTGAGGTTGGTGTCAATGATGGAGAGCTTGATGAAGACCTCCCGGAGAAGCAGCAGGACCAAGATGAAATGCATACATGTCAAGATCTCAGTGACGATGATATTGTCGATATCGGTGGCAACTGTGCCCGTGTGGTTGAGAATTTGGAGGAGATGGTCCATGATACCATGGTGAATGATGATGATATTGATGGGGAGTTCGCTACATTGAAACAACTACTGAGAGATGCGAAGATCCCATTGTATCCCGGTTGTAAGGAAAAGTATACAAAGTTGTTCATGGCGCTCAAGCTGTTGCAACTGAAAGCAACCCATCATTGGACTGACGGGAGCTTCAAGGCATTGCTGGATCTGCTACATGATATGCTTCTAGAAGGGAATGAAATACCTAAGTCCACCTACGATGCTAAGAAGATTATTTGCCCTATGGGATTGGAAGTAGAAAAGATACACGCATGTAAGAATGATTGCATCCTATTCCGTGGTGATAATGCAGATTTGACTGAATGCCCAGAGTGTGGCATCTCTCATTACAAGCGTAGAAAAGATGGTGGCGATGATAAAAGAAGGAATGGAGCTCCTCGTAAGGTGGCATGATATTTCCCTGTAATACCCCGCGTGAAGCGCATGTTTGCAAGTAAGAAGGAGGCTCAGTTGTTGCGCTCGCATAAGGAAGGGCACAAGGATAATGACAATTATCTACGGCATCCGGCTGATTCTACCCAATGGAGAAACTTCAATGCGATGTATGGACAGTTTGCAAATGATCCAAGAAATATTCGGGTTGCATTGAGCACATATGGTATGAACCCGTTTTGTAACATGAGTAGCTCTCATAGCGTCTGGCCCATTCTAAACGAGAGTTTTTGAACATTATTGTTTGCAAGGCTTTCATAGCACAACCGTCTTCCATTCAACCCTAAGGCAACACAACGTACCATTCTCGTTGCAAGGTGTTTCTAGCCCAACCCATCTTCCATTCAAACCAAAGGCAACACAACCATAGCACTCCTGCAAATTTCCCCAAATATAGAATGCTGAGTCCTCCTTGTTCAGACTTCGTTGAAAAGCTACTTGTGAGATAGACTGCCATGTTACAGGGTCCATGAAACTAAATGGAATGGAATGGAAAAAAGCACGAAGAAATGGCTACATACTTCCAAATTTCAAGAAGGATTATATTCAAATCGTTAGCTAGACTGCTACATATAAATACAATTAGCGTGTCGAATATGGCCCTTATCGCGCCAAATAATTAAGCTCACCGTTAAATTAAGTGTTTTCAGTGAGAAGCATGCATATCAAATAAACAAAGCGGCAGATAGCATCTAGATCTTACCTGTAACATATAGTATTACAGTACAGCTCATTAGAGATGAATACAGCTACACGTGAGAATATTTTTTTTTCAGGCCAAGGAACTATCTCTATCAATTTTGACTAGTAATTTCACTGGCTTATCCTGTATGTAGTTTCATTGCAATAAAAGTGACTAGTGGGGGTACTAAATAATATGTAAAGTGGCTAAAAAAAGTCAATTCTGTTGGTATTTCAGGTTAGATACACTTTGCTCTGGTCATGCAAAATCACAAAATTTTAAAACAATATTTATGTATATGTATAATCACTTCACACTTGATCAGTATCAGTCCATATGTTATATGCCGGTATGCTTACTTAATTTGACAAATAAAAAGATAGTCCTGATTCAATTTCCATACCTTAAATTGTTTTTAAATTTGCGGCCTAGGCTCACTTGGTTGGGTTCGCGTGCTAGTTGCTTGCGTGTTTCTGAATTTATTTCAGAAATAAATGTTGTCATTCTTTCAATAGCAGGCGACATGCGCTTATAGTTATAGGGGTAGAGTATGTGTGCATGTGGATTGCGAGTGTGTAAGGTTTCGAACCGAAATATCATGCTTCACTTTAGTTGTGAACAGCTGTGGATAACTATGATGGTTTGATAGGCAAGCAGGATAAATTAAGCAGCACTACACAGGAGCTGGCACATACACGAAAGGGACAAGAGCCTGAAGCTGGAATTAGCTTGCAGGTTTGTCCCCTGAACACTGCATTTTGACCTTGCAACGTCCTAGTACAGAATTTGTGATAATAACCAGCTGTTGACATCCTTACTATATCGATCTGAATTCATGGTAGCAAAATATCTACTACGGCCAACAAGTTTTATGCCAAATGGGTTACTGGTTGACGAAGAATACGTATTCAAAAAGGACACATGGGTTCTCTTCAAGCACTTTATACGTATTCAAAAAGGACACATGCCAACAAGTTTTCCATCAGGCTTGCAGGTTATAGTTGTTTATTCCTTCAGGCTCAGCAGAGGATTGTTCTTCTGAGTGCCAGAATGGTCGGAGATTGCTTTCGTCAGGATCACGATGTCATCTGATGACAGGGACACTAGCATTTAAATGTCATTAGCACTAAACACCTGCGACAAGACAACTCAAATTGGATGTTGGGTTACACCGGCCCAAATTGCCCATGTCAGAAGTTGAACCACAGCCATCACCACACAAACTTTCATGTTCCATCCTGATTAAAAAAAAACGTCAGATAGATGCAACAACTTTGTGCAAAGCAGAACTGAAGGAAATCATTACTAGTTCACAAATGACATCTTGTGATAGCTTTTATTAAGAAATATACATATGTAAATAAAGGAGACATATGTGGCTATTGTAATACAAAAGACTTGGTAAAATGAGCAACATCAGATTGCTAAATCTAATAAAAAAAAAGCAACTATATAAAAGTGAAATTGATATCTGCATAGGGACAGTAAATGTTTAGCAGCAAGTGAAAGCAAATTTACCATAGTCAAGCTCATAGAAGTTAAGATACAAGATGTGTGTTGTAACAAATGCCAGAACTGGGGCAGCAAACATCACCCTAGTAGCCTCATCTTTAACATTGAAAGACCGTAGCAATGAAAGGATTAAAGAGTACCCAAGCAGGGCAACAGCTGAAGAATAGTCCAATTTCTCAGTCAAGTCGATATCTCTACAGATTAGAATGATGAAATTAGATGTCACAGATTACAGTACTATATCAGAGTTTCACAATAAATCGAAGACTCTGAGCAACTTCATACCTAGTATGGAAGGTAGAGCTTCAGAACCATGCATTAATTGATAAGATTGCATAGATATACCATAAGCTAGTATATTCATAGTAAGTTCTCTTGGTCTGGGGTCTAAGAGGCAATTTGCAATTCACTAGAAGGAAAAATGAAAGCCAGCCAATGAACTGCATAAATAGGTTCACAGCAGATAGTGCAGCTGAAAGAGGTTCCTGACAAAGGATGTCAGATTTATTTGAGATGCTGTCAAGAACTAAATGAAAAAAAAGTTATTTCCCTCAGGATCACGTCAGCACAAGGCATACCTGGAACACATAAACACGTAAGAACAGCCACTTCAGCGCTTAGACCAAGAGATTGCATTTCTCCTTCTCTCCGCATCATGCAGAAATAGCGACAATCTGTCCTACAATTCAGTTGTTTCCACTGCATGTAAATTTCTTCCTAGTTGTACCAAGAACTTCCAACAGATGTGTCATTATCTTTGGACTGGCAGTGGCTGACGATATTCTCCCCAATGATCCCTGTACTTTGACACCCCCTCACACAGGTTCTGAAGTTTGATCAGCAGAATAAAGATTTCCATAAGCTCCTAAATCGTAGTAATCGGAAGTAATTCATCACAATCACAGTAACGGGTAATATGTCAGCATGACATTAACTAGGAGGGGCAAATAATGTGACATTTATTAAGGCAAATGTGAAGCCAAAACAACAAATAGCTTATCAGTTGTGTTTCATGAAATCAAATGATGTGCAAAATTGCGAGAATCACTTTCAAAATTCAGGAATGTTAATGGCACTAGCACACGCACAATGAAAGGAGCCTACAACATATAAATACTGCAAACACAGAATAACACCATAAAAGGTAAAATGGAATTTAATACCTTTAAGCATTCCTCACAGACTCACAGTATACCTTTCCAACACATATATCTACTTAAACATGAAATTTGGAGATTATGAGCACAGTCGCACAGAACACTGACCAAAGTTCGGAAAATGGCCTAATTAGGCTGTTCTATGTTTTAGTTCAGCAAATGCATGGACTCAATTTCAAATCCATACCTTGTTTTTAGCCATCTAACAAAACTGCATTTGAGCCAATACGGTAGCAATCCTACCATTTTTGTGGGGAGAAATACAGTTGGAGAGTCAACACTAGCTATGCTGTAGCAGTTGTGGTTTACGAGAACTGGTGCCATGAAGGGTCAGATAGGAGCTTTCATCCTAACTCCTAAGCATTAGTGTCCGACCATCTGCAACACATCTGTACACAACACAAGAATCTCTACGACTAGCTGTGCTATGTCCTGTCCAAGATTTAAAGTACCGACAAACTACAAGGGTTAACGATCAACAAGAGTCCAACTGCGAACACTTATTTCTGCAGAAGAAGTACTGAAATCGCACAGCGTAGTCAGTATTTGCTTCACGACTTGCAAGAGTCCAACCATGAACAATTTTTCCTGAAGAAGAATCACACAGGGATGCGCCTTACCTGTACCGCGGATCAATATCCCCGAGGCTGGCCTCGACGGAGCCGAGCACCAAACGAAGCGCAAGAAGGAAAGCCAACCGAACCACCCAGGCGCTTCCACCCATGGCGGCGGATGCGCCCAGGTGGGATCCCGCAGCGACGCCCGTAGACAAGCCGGTCACCTCCGGAATTGGGGAAAGGTGGCGCAGATCGTAGAGGGCGGAGACGGAAAGAGCCGCTCGGCGGACCGGTGGAAATGGAATGCGGCTGCAGTGATGGTGGAGATCGCCGGAGCTGGGGTAGACGGGATTTCGGGATACCGACCCGTTAAGACGTTAAGGGATGCAAAACGGGCCGGGCCGGGCCGGGCCGGGCCGGTCCACGACCAGATTTGTTTGGGTGGGCTAACTTGGAAGCCCAATCATGCAAAGGGAGGCGAGAGGCGACCGGAATTGCTCACGTGGCCCTCACGTGACCGGAAAAAGAGGGGGCTTGCTAATTATAATCACTCAGTTATTACTGATACAAATATTGAAACATGAAAATGCCGAATCAATATTTCGTGCAATTTTTTTTCTCGAATTAATAAGACACAAAAAAGTTGAATCATTAAAATGTGGAATGTTGAGTCAAGAAATTTGTCGAATATCTGAATGTGTTCTACTCTGTAGCGCCCGACCTTGCTGTGCAGAGTATCTTGGGCATGGTCGAAATAGTCATGGCCATAATACTATATTAGACACGTTATAAACGTCTCTGAATGACTGAATCCTACTAGTTTATTGCACTTCATCAGAAGATGGTGAAAGAAATTGTCGGATACCATGATTAGAGGCACTCTAACTAGGAGACTGAATTACCCTCAAAACGTAAATACGTGTTAAGCGATCGGGCCCGCGAAGGCCTGCAGTCTACTTTCGATCCAAAGGAAAGGAAAGGACTCAAAGAGACCCACTTCGCACTCGGCCCGCGGCCTGGCTCTACAGTACAGCCCATCCGAACCCCCTCGAACCCGCGGAGCAATCTCCGCTACGCTCGAGGCTCCCCCGCTGGAACTCTCGATAGCGCACCACACCTCCGCCTCGCTCGAGAGTAGCGGACCTACCCTCGGGAGAGCGGATCAACTCCGTCTCGCTCGAGGCCACCCCTCGGCAGAAGGGACTAGTGACCAATCTGCTCACCCGTCCGCCGTACGGAGGCATTAAATGCAAACAACTCCACCGCAACACCCGGGTCAGACGGCGTCAGGCCACCACTCCGCACAGCGGCTGTGACCGGATGAAGCGTCCCCTCATAAGAGAAGACTAAAATGTGATACAAAGCACCAGTCTCAGGAGGCTGATGCCACATTTATTACATCAGATGGTTCAAAACCGTACAAACCTTGGGGGACACTCGATACAGATGATAATAATAATTAACCAGGCTACGACATAACACCAGACCGCAAACCACATGGGGTCTAGCACGGGCTCAGAGTACTGCGACAGCGGAGGCATCTCGACAGGGCCGGTTCCACAGGCAAGGTTGGGTGTAGAACGGTAACCCTACTCGGCGTCGTCTGGAACGAAGTCTGGGTCTTCTTCTGTAAAAAGTAAGAGTAGGGTGAGTACAAACGTACTCAGCAAGTCCAACCACACCCACGGAGGGGGTTATAACAGAACAATATGCATAGGTAAATCAAGGATAAGGTTACGGTTTAATTTGCAGAAAAGCGGCATTTTATGCAGGGGTTTATTACACGGAAAATCTTTTAGAAATCAGTTTTTGCAGTAACACAGAATTCAGGTTTTAAAACTACTACCGGACTCCCCGTCCGTCGTAGCACACGGCACAACTGCCGGACACAAATCCAAAACAACTCACGCTAACCCATCCCAAAGTAAACACTAGTGGTGAGACCACACCGTAACTCGCCCAGTTCCGTGGGCACGGACTATTCGAATAGGTTTCAACTCTGCAGAGGTGTGCAACTTTATCCACAAGTAGGATACCACAACTCGAACACCGTCGTGTCGGTGTAGATCCCATCATAGCCATTACCCACCATAGCTAAGTCTGACTAGCCATCACGGGATGCACTAAGGGGTCATCGACCGTTCACTTAGGTATAACCGGGCATAAGTCACTCTGGGCTTATCCATTTTCCTTAGTCACCCGTTGCTCTCAGCTCTCCTGATGGCTATCAGACTAACTAGTGGGATTTATGCTAAGCCGTTGCCCATACAACGGTCGAGTGGTTTGCACGAAAGTGGAGTTAGGTGAGATGTAACACCAACTCGGTCCTTAGGGGTGACAAGATGGATATCTCCCTTTCTTGCCCTGCCACGCCGGCACGAGCACACCAATCGGCAAATCACACTGAAATGCCATCCATCCCGTCTAGATTCACTTTTCAAAAACACCACATTTATCCCTTCCCAATACGCACACATTTTCTTTATAAAACAAACAGTATTTATGAATAAAGTCCTAAGCGTTCTAATATTGATTAACGTCCAAGCAAAATCAGACATTAATCTAGGTAGTCAAGGAATGGTCATCACAAATCAAGGGGTGGCTATCCAACCGTGTTTTCATGCAAGCAAAAACGTATGCAGTTTTATAAAGTAGGCCATTGGGTTGTATTTGTAAAAACTAGGACAGAAACATGCATCAAAGGATGGGATTGAACTTGCCGTCTTCGTAGCCTTCGGGGAGGTCCTGTCCTTCGGGCTCGGGGTCGTGGAACGGGTCCTCGTTCACCTGCTCACAGCACTGCTCGTTGACGGGCTCTCCTTCGTTCACACCGTGGTCTATGACACGTACAAACAAACACACAATTAAGAAAAGAAATAAAAGTTTTATCATTGAGCTCGAATCGGAAATAAATTAGGAAACGATGGTAGAAGGAATATTTTTTTGGAGATTTTTGTATTGCATGGTCGGAATAATATAGGAAATGGTGTGGTAAAGTTTCGGGACGATCGAAGGATTTTTGGCGCATGAAATGATAAGTTAAAGGAGTGTTTACGGGCTAAACTAGAATCTAGGAACCTATCTGTAATTATTTTTTTGGAGTGATAGGGCTTAATTAGGATTTCTGAAAATATCAAGGCTGCCCTAGAAAATAGGTACAATGGATAGTATATGAGTTTTTAGGAACTTAGGAAAAGAATAAATAGAATCGGAGTGGGTATGGATTAGATATTGTGGTTATAAATTGTAGTGCTTAATTAATTTCGAAAATAGAAGAGAGTATTGCTTATGTGCGTGATGTCCTCCTAATTAATAGGTGCTGCGCGGCTGCTAGTCATTGGTGGGCTGGCCTGGTTCTCTAAAAGAAATAAGGGGGGGGGGGGGTTCTGGAAAAGTACCTAGAGAGTGGGGGAGGGCTCTTAATAGAAAAGGAAGAAAGGAAGGGGGCTCAGCACAAAAGTGCCTTCTTCTTCCTCCTCACGAACGCAAACAGAGCAGGGGAGGGGCTCACGGTGGAGGCCTTGGCGCCGGCTCTTCAGGGCACGGCGGCGGCCGGGGCTTGGGGCAAAACGGAGAGGAGGTCGTGGGGGTCCGATTCCCCTACTCACCTCGGCCGGAGGTGGAGCGAGGTGGCCTGGCCACGGCAGCGGCCCGAGCTCGGCGACGGCTCTGGTGGCTGCGGTACTGCAGAGCTTGGGAAGGGGAGGTGGCAGCCGGAATGGCTTGGTGGTGGTGGAGAGCAGCTTGGGGCACCTTTTATAGGCAAGGAGAGGCGGTGGAGGGGAGGACGCGGTGGCCGGCCGGTGCTCTGCGCACGGGCAGTAATGGCGTGGGGCGGCGGGGCTTGCGCAGGTGACGCGACGGCACGGGCGCTGCGCTGTGCGGCGTCAACGGCGACAGTGGGCGGGGCGAGCGCTGGTGACGCGACGCCTCGGCGCAGGCGGCGCTGTGCGTGCGTCAACGGCGAGCAGTGGGTGGCGTGCGCGTGCTCGCGTGGGCGGCTCGGCACGGCTGGTGTCGCGGCGTGCGCGCGAGCGTGGCGAGGAGCAAGGCCGGCGCTGGCAGGCGGCCGCGGCGTGGCGCGGTCGGCTCGGTGCGCCGGGGCTCGGTGCGCGCGGGCAAGCCCGGCAGCTCGCGCAGCAGGGCAGGTGAACTGGGCCGAGGCGCGTGCGGTGGCGAGCTGAGCAGCGAGCGGCGCGGGCGGTGCACGTGGGCACGCGCGCGGGCGGGGCCGGGGTCAGAGCAGAGCGGCGCGCGAGAGAGAGTGAGGCCCGAGCCGGGGCGGTGCGCCGAGCGGGGCGGCGCGTGCGAAGCGAGGGAGGGGCCGGCCTGGCGTGCGCGGGCGCGTGCGGCCAAGGAGCAGAGAAAGAAGAAAGGAGAAGGGAGAAGGGAGAAGAGAAAATGGAGAAAAAAGAAAAGAAAGGAAAGAGGAAAAGGGAAAAAAAAGAAAATAGAAAATGGAAAAAGGGAAGTAAAAATGGGAAAAAGAAAAAGGGACGAGGGAGAGGGGGAGTGAGTGCGCTCCGGCGGCGTCCGCGGCCGTGGTCGGCCACGCGCGGTGTCGGTCACGCGCGCGCGGGCCAGGGAGCGAGCGCGGCTGGGTGCGCGGGCCAGGGGGCAAAGGCGCGTGCGGCCGGCGCTAATTGCGGTCGGCGGTCGCGCGTGGGCGATAGGCGGCCGTGTGATGCGGGATGGGACGGCGGTGAGGACAAAGAGAAAAGGGTTCGGTCGGCGGGGAATAAAAATGGAACGACGATTGGAACCGGACGGCGGAAAAAAAATCTAGGAGGGAAAATAGGGTTTAGGGTTAATCGAGCTCAACGATGAAAACGAGTTTTGCACAAAATTTTAGCGTGTGATTTATTTGGTGAATTTTTGGGATGTTACACCGGAATACCATCCGCCAACTCCGGTCACTGCTCAACCATCTCCGGCACTGTGACGCCACTGTAGGTACCTGTGGCGCCCTGTACAAGACGTGCTCGGCGCTGTTTCCTCCATTGTGCTGCCAACTCCGTGTACCTTCTCCACTGCAGGACCCTCGATTGGCATGGGTGCGACCCTCGAACGCGGCCTAGACTTTGACCGGAGCGGGACTCCCACCTACAGGACCCTCGAGACGCCGCCACGTCAAGCATGGAGGATGGTACCCTCTACAGGAGACGCCACGACGCCCGCTGGAGCCGCAGGGGCGCCGGCGCGATCTCCGTAAGGCTAGGACGCCGCCCAGGACAACTGCACGCTCCGCGTCATGATCTCCAGAGCCCCACAGCGTACTTTCTACAGTAGTTGTTCACTGTGTGCCCCCGATTCGGGGAGAAACGACGACTTCTTCCCCCTCCTGTACATGTACTCCGCCCCTCCTTGTGTCTATAAAAGGGGGAGGCGGGCCCTATCTTCTCCATCTTCCTCGCTCGCTCGCTCATCCACGCTCCCTCAACAAATACACACACACCCGCTCCCCGGAGTACGATATTGGCACTTGTCTCAATCATCTAGCAGAGATTTGGGAGTTTTCCTCCCTCTCTCGCCTCGCTTGTACCCCCTACTACAGTCACCCCTGGTGCAAGATAGTACAGTGCATTCGCACACCCTATTGCTGGACGTACGGCCCCACGGCCGGAACCAGGATAAACCGGTGCGTTCCTGTGCTGGACCGTCGGGTCTGGACACCGATATTTGGCGTGCCAGGTAGGGGCTGCGCTGCGTGACTTTTGTCTTTGTTCTCACTAGTTCTCCGGATGGCAGACGAGCCACACCCGCTCCCGGCGGGCACAGTGCTCCGGTTCGGGAGTCTCGACTTCGTCGCAACCGCCAACGGTTACGACATGGAGCTTCTCCCGGCCGAGGCCAACCCCGACACTCCGACTCCGCCACCCCAGCGCAGGAGGCGCTCGGGCCAGCGCGCTCGACAAGCGCTCATGGAGCGGCGCTGGGCAGCACGCCTCAGCTCCCCCTCGTGGGTCGAGGCTGACGTGTCGTAGCCCGGTGTCACGGCAAATGGCGTCACCACTTCTTCACCACCACCGAGTGTAGCTCCGGAGCCTCCCAAGGAGGGCGCGACCGCACCGTCGCCCTTCGCCTTCGGGTTCTCTGGGAGTTCACCGGGAGGGGCCCATCACCTGGGTTTTAGCAGGCGTGGTTCGGCTGCGACCTACGCTTCGTCGGTCAGCACCAACATGAGCACGTATGAGGATATGTAGGGTCATCACCTTCTCTCGATCCGCAACCTCATCACGTCATCACCCGATGACTCCTACCCCGACACTGCCGGCACGATTGCCGACGACATCAACTTCTTCATGGACAATTTCATGGCCTCGGAGTGGGACTACTCTGGGGTCCGTAACCTCGACGCTTTCCGGTCGTTCCAGCTCGCGGCAAACTACTGCCTCACCTGCTTCGAAGACTCCAGCAAGGGGGATTACGATCCCACTCGGGAGTGCTTCATGATCGAGCTGGTGGATGGAGTAGTCGATGAAGCGCCGAGCGACGGAGGAAACAATGAGGAGCCCCCACCAGCAAACCAAGCAGTGGTGCCGGTTGCAACGCCGGCTGCTTTGTCAAGCTCGGCGGCGCGACGGGCACAGCTGGCGCAACTCACGGAGCTTGAAAAAAAGGCTCGAAGAGGAACAACGGCAGATGCGACTGCTACGTACCGCGCTCGAGCAGGAATGCACCGCGCACGGTGAGCGCCCCCGAGCGGCGGGGCGTGTCGCCCAGGAGTGGATCCTGGCCGACGACAACGTCGATAACCCGCTGGACCTGAAAAGGGCCTGCCAGAAGCTCATCGCGGCGACTTACCTACTTCGGGCCATGTCCGAGCCCTCAACGACCCAAGGTCGCAACCTGCGCAACGAGGCACGGGTGCTCATCGAGCAGGCTGCTGTGCAGCAGGCTGAGAGCTCCGAGTCTCGAATGCGCTCAGCGGCATCGGCAAAGGCCGGTGGGGCTGCACAACAGGACCACGAGGCCTCGGTGCACATCCCACCATGAGGAAAGGGCAAGGCAGCCACGGCGGACGATGCAAGGGCACCCTCGGTGCATGATCACATCAGGAGGCCTCCTGTGAAGGAGCGCATTCACGACGCACGCGGACACGCCAACGATGGCGACGTCCGCAACATCATCAATGGGAGGAAGTACACCCCTCGACGGGGTGGCCACTTCGACCCCGAGCTCGACAGGGGCGTGTCACCAGAGCCTCCGGGCACCTGTGTGTTCAGTTGGGAGATTCGCACCGCTCCCTTTTCCCCCCATGCTTTCGCCAACCCACTACCATCGTCAAGTACTCGGGGGAGACCGACCCTGTGGTTTGGCTTAACGACTACCGTCTGGCATGCCAGCTAGGCGGTGCGACGGACGACGCGGTCATCATCCGCAACCTTCCCCTTCACCTCGCCGACTCCACACGAACGTGGCTCGAGCATCTGCCTGCGGATCAGATCCACGACTGGGCCGACCTAGTCAAGGTCTTTGTGGGCAACTTTCAGGGCACCTACGTGCGCCCTGGGAACTCCTGGAATCTCCGAGGGTGTCGGCAAAAGCCCAACGAATCCCTGCGCGACTACGTGCGATGCTTCTCCAAGCAATGCACCTAGCTCCCTAGCGTCACCAACGTCGAGGTCATCAACGCCTTCCTTGAAGGCACGACGTGCAGGAACCTGGTGCACGAGCTCGCACGAAGCCGTCCCGCCAGCACCAATTAGTTGTTCGATGCCGCCACAAACTTCGCTTCCGGCGAGGAGGCAGTCGGTGCCATCTTCGACAACAAGACGAGCAAGCGCAAGGAAGATGCGCCTGCGGAGGACAGCAACAGCAAGGCCAAGACCCCCCCCCCCCCCCCCCCGCCAAGAAACAGAAGCGGGGGAAGAAGGGAAAGAAGCCGGTCCCACCGAACCAGCGCGGACAGGGGCAAGCGGAGGAGTCCGATGAGGCCTTCGTCGCTTCCCCAGATTGCAAGGGCCCTCGAGGTGGTGGCGGCCTGTTCGATGACATGCTCAAGAAGCCGTGCCCTTTATCACAAGTGCTCGGTCAATCACACCCTCGAGCAATGTGAGATGCTCCGCAAATACTACAACCATGTCGCGCATCGTGACGAGGACAAGAAGAAGGATGCGGGCGACAAGGGTGGAGACGGCAAATTCCCCTCGGTGGAAAATGCCTTCTTCATCTTCGGAGGGCCGACGGCGAGCATGACCTCTCGGCAGCGCAAGCACGAGCGCCGGGAAGTCTTCTCCGTCACCAAGGCCACGCCATCCTACCTCGACTAGTCGGAGGACACCATCTAGGATTGACATTCAAGTCGTAGAGTGCAGTTAGGGTAGTCCCAATGGACAGTGTCTAGGAGTAGTTTCTAAGAGAAAAAAGAGAGTAATTAATGGCAATAGAAACCATCCTTCCAAACCCATGATTTCTATATTAATGGTCATACAAATAATGACTTAAATGCCGCATAGAAAGGAGATAGATCAACTGTGGCAATTTTTCTGCAGCCAACGTGACCACATGAGTAGCGGCGCGAGCGCAGGACGGAGCGGCGGCGGCGGCGCGAGCGCGGCTGCTGCGCGCGTAGCGGGCGAGCGCGGGAAGGAGCGGCGGCGTCGAGCGCGGCAGCTGCGCGCGCGTAGCGGGCAAGCGCGGGAAGGAGCGGCAACGTCGGCGCGCGCGCGAACAGCGACCCCGAGTGAAGGCGCGCGCGGGAAGGAAGAGGACCCCGAGTGAACGCTCATGCCATGCCATGCCAGTACATCTCCACTCCACCTTGGACTAGTCAAGCTGCGGTCAACGGTCACAACTCACATCACCGCATGGCATACGTTTTTACCGTCTCACTTCCAGCCATAGAAATCTAGAAACTGACGACCAGACCATGACGTTAAGTGTGGTGACTAAAATGACTGGTAGACCGACGCTGTCAAATATTACTACTCGTGTGGAGTGGATGGAGTTGTGAGTTGTGTGACCAGGAATTGTGGACGGTTAGTGCCATAGTACGGGCAGGAGGAATGGCGGCCAACGGAGAGCCAGCGCGAGAAGGCGGCGGCCGGGCAGAGGTGGAGGAGGACGTCGACGACGAAGCCACGTTCTTTACCCTAGAGCTCGCGCTCACCGGCCACCGCGAAGAGGAGAAGGATAAAATGGAGGATGGTAATAAGGGGGTGACCGACGGTGGGGAACCTGTGGTCGCCGCGGAAGCTTTTCTTCGCCGGGAGCGGGTGGCTGCCGTGGAAGCTTTTCGCCGCGACGACTCGCTGGTGCAGGCCCAGGACGGCATCGCGAGCGCCATTGCGTACTGCAAGCTCTCCCTGTCACCTTCGAGAGGTACACCACTACTGACCCGCTACGTGCGTGTTGGCTTCGGACCCCACCACGCAGTGACCCTGCGATTCTAACAGTATAGTACATTTTCCTTGAATAGGGTTCGAATCTCCATTGTTGCCTTTCCGTGGATGAACTGGCTGGAGAAGAGAAGCACAAGAAGACGACACTGGCGGTTGGTGATTGCGATGCTGAGTTATGTATGATCTTGGTGAGTTATATATTCGGAATTGTTTGAGGAGCTGATGTGGATAGATGCACTGATTTTACAATTTACAGTGTCAAATTCTTAGATTTTACCAGCGCTTAATTATCAATTGTTAACTGATAATAAATCAGTGATTCTGTGAATTCCGCGCACGTTGCCGTGGAATTGGAGGGAACTTTTAGATAAAAACTGTGACTGAAAAAAAAAACAAAGTTACGTAGTAGAGGAGTAGTATTTAGGAGGAATTCATCATGGGCCGCACACTCACTTGATCAAGGAAGCCCATCCAAGGAAAGCACAATTGCGGTAAGAAGCGGCCCACCACAGAGGGGCCATGGCCCATGGGTCTCTTCCTCCGGTTTGCTGATTCTTCCGTCCGTGGGTAGGAGGCCCGCCGGTGTTGGCTAGGAAGACACCTGCCAATCAAAGAGTCCAGGACCCCTTGCGCTGGAAAAAAAGAGAAAAAAGAAAAGAAAAGGAGTCCAGGACACCTGCTCTGGCTGGTGGCTGCAAGAGCGAAACATGCAACAAAATTTCTATGCCACCTGCTACAGTGTTGGTGGTCACTGTGTGGGCCACTGGCCACTCAACATTTCGACAACTAACAAGGTAAAAAAAAAAGTCTACTCTACTACCAACGAGTACATGGTGAATCACCGTGTTCGGCAGGCTGGAGCTGGAGGCTGGAGCTGGAGTGCTGTGAGAGAAAAATACTGTTCGGCAGACTGGAGCTGGAGGCTGGAGCTGGAGAAATATGAGAAACAAATACTGTAGGGCTGGAGCAGCATACCAACAGCCGAACACGGTGATTTTCAAGGAATGAGTTACGTGATTGGTGAGCAGCATGTGGTGACTGGCCAATGCCTCTGCTGCTGGGATTTGCCACATCTATCTGTTTCTGTTGTCACAAATGTGCTTCCGCTGATGGAGCATGTGTTGGTTGCGCCGTCCACTTCCCAGATGGCTGCAGTCTGTACGCGCCCGGTCAAGTGGTCTGCTTGGCGCCGGAGGTGGCGGCAAATGGATCCGGAGGTGCCGGCCCTGGGAACAAATTGTTCCTGATCAACTTCTCTTGTTATGGCTGGATTGGATCGGATTCGGCGGCACGTCTCGGGAATTTACAATACATACTACTCTCTCCGTTCTTTTTTTATATGACATCATTGACTTTTTTCTTTAACTTTGACTAATATTATTTAATTAATCAGTTAGTTAAATGAGGTGAAATGAGTACCTTTACGTCTATTATCAAGAGTCTCTTGAATCTAACTTAAAAATTTGGCTATTTGCATAAATATTTGTAGAAAAGACAAATAGTCAAACGAAGAAAAAAAAAGTCAATGTGTCATATATTAAGATTGGAGGGAGTATATTCTATACACATCTAATACTAAAGCAAACAAATAAATCAGGCGGGCATCCCGACGATGATATGATATGATCTGCGGCAGGTCTGGAAAGTTTGTGCGTCCAGATCAGAGGCGAGGGCGAAAGGCGTTGGAGCCCACCTCAGGAATGGGATTCCAGACTGGACGATCCCGCGAACCGCCCCGCCGCAACGGTCGTGCATGTGCGCGGGCCCCGCGCCCCCGCGTCGCGCCATGGCAGCCCCAGCGAGGTCCAGCGGTTTTAGAGAGAGAGAGAGAGAGAGCCGTTGCCGAGCGTTTTATAAGGGGGGAGGGAGGAGCGGATGCACATGCGTACAAGCAGAGAACCACTCGGCCACGGAGATTTCTCTTGCCCCTTCCTCCCCTCTCTCCTCCCTCCCCGAATCACGCGCGGTCCCATCCGTCACCAGCCGCCATGGCAAGAACCACTCCGTTCGGTCTCGCCGTCGCGGCGGCGCTCGTCTTCGCCGTCGCCATGCCGGCCCTCGCCGCCGCGCAGGCCCCCGCGCCGGCGCCCACAAGCGACGGTGAGTCTATCATCTGGCAACAGTAGTAGTTCAGATTACTCCCGAGTACCACTCCTCTTCGTCCTGCGCTCTGTTCTAGCCTCAGCTACATTTTGCCCCCAGCAGCCAGCAGGCAGTTCTCTTGAAAGATTTCCCCGATCTGTTTTGCAGGCACGTCGATTGACCAGGGCATCGCCTACCTCCTGATGATCGTCGCCCTCGTGCTCACCTACCTCATCCACCCTCTCGACGCCTCCTCCCCGTACAAGCTCTTCTGAGAGCAGAGCAGAAATCTTTTTTCCTTCCTTGTTTTCATAGGGTAGTGGATTATTTGAGTGAGGGAGAGGCGTCATTGGTGGTCGGTCCGGTCCGTATTCATTTGTGGCGAGTTCTATTGGGTTCTGCATGCATGTGTATAATATTACTCCTACCTTCATGTACATGCTTTGGTGTCTTTGTTCCAATGGCTGTCAGATGTACTGCATTTCAGAGAATTTCGGAGTTCTGACCGTGTTTGGTTAATGTGATGAAATTTTTTTTCACAAAAAGACAAATGTATGCATGGAGTACTAAATGAAGTATTTTTTGCGAAACCTTTTCACGGATGGATGTAACTTTTCGAGACGAATCTAATGAGCCTAGTTCCATCATCATGATTGGCTACATTGATGCTACAGTAACCACGTCTAATCATCCTCTGATCGTACGGTCAAAGACCTCATTAGCTATAGTAAGTGCTACAGTATAATAGTTATGGAAATAGTTTCGTAATTAGACTTCATTTAATACTCCTAATTAGTGGTCAAATGACCAAAAAAATTTCATGAAATTTTTTTTGGGGGCAACCAAGCACGGGCAATGTTTGTGCGCATTCATCGGACCATCAGCAGTGGAGCCAGGTATCATTCGATGCTGAAGAGGCCCGTTTGCAGGATAGCTAGTCAATTCTGATCGAGCTCGCTATTTCGTCACAGCCATCAGTTTTTTTTTTAGTTCGTGTCAGGTTGGATCAGGATCTGCCTTCTGAATCATGGAATTCAGTTGCTACGATAGTAAATTTCAACGTCAGCAGAATAACATGCTGGACAGCTAGTATCAGCGACAAACAAAGAAAAGCCTTTAAAAAAAAGAATAATAAAGAAAAAAATTACCCTCCCATCTTTTTGGTATGTCAAGCTTCAACAACAAGCTGCAACTTGAAATGCTTTTTATAAGTTACCTTGACGGCTAGTGGAAGTAACTGTTTGGGATGCATACTTCAAGTGGAATATTTTCTTGAAATGAGCCTGGATACCTGGGTTCTTTTTTTCCCCCTTATCTTTCAAAATAAACACTGTATTTTCCTCTGCAAAAGAAAAATCCAATATAGACACGGAAGCGCAAACATTTTTAAACCAAAAATTAGGAGTTGTTTTCTATGAAAAAGATTATTGCATTCTCGTTTTCCAAGAAAAGGAATATTCTATTCTCGCACCATGCCGATACTGTGCGCGCGCTTACAACAGGCTTAGCTGTTATCTGTTGATCGCAAGCAAATCTCATACTGTCATCCCGCGTACAGCTAAGGTGCAGTCCTGTACGCGAACTGAACGGAGCGAATGGTCTTCAGTTCATTGTACATTTTTACGTATGGAGAATATGTCCAGTATCCACTGCATCACATATCCAGCAATTGATTGTATCTGGCCTCTTATTCCTTTCGCAGTAAATCCAGCGAAATCCAGTCGTTACGAACAACGCTCTGCACGGCAACCTGGCCAAGCAGGCAGTCCTTTGCAAGCACCATCACCAACACGGAAAAATGTGGCGCGCAAAAATCACACCTCATGGGCAGATCTGATGAAACAAGCCATCCACCTCAAACATGCGAGCACGCAGCACCAGCACGGAGTTTATCAATGCCTATTCATCTGTTTAAGGCACGCTAATGCATATATGTTCAACAGTTACCATCGACCTACGACTTCAGTTGCTATTACAATACCGGAATCGTACCATAAAAGGGATAAGATCCATTAGTATGTTATAGCGGACGGATTCCCTGCCTGCTGCTGCAGGTCTAACTGGCTAACCCATTGCATACTTCTGGGTCCAGTTCCTCGCAGAGGCCTCGTACTTGCTTCGGTCCACCTTGTACATGTGAGCTATCTCGGGAACCAGCGGATCATCTGGGTTTGGGTCTGTCAATAGCGAACAGATTGAAAGTAGCACCTACAACCAACAAGAATAGTGGAAATTAGCAGGAGATGGGGTTCGGTTTCCATAGTACTTCGATCTACACTAACAGTAGAAAGCATTTTGAATAATGCAAAATTCATAGCCCAAAAAGAATTAAGATGAGGCCAATCACCTTGGAAACAGTTAATGCCGGGCTCCACTGCTCTTTCAGGATATCAAGGCAGATGCTTCCATTGCTGTTGATATTTGGATGGAAAACCTTTGTCTTGAAAGCAACCTGCAGCATCAGACATACATTAGCATGATATATTTCATCACGATCAAGAGAGAAGGGATCGATTAATAAAAATAGAATGTTAAAGTTTCCATACACGTTACCACTAGCCATAAAGCAGCAGACTGGTTATTAAAGACAAAAAAATAAGAAAACTAAATTAGCTCATAGTAGACCCAACAACCTTGTATTCCCTCAATTCATCTTTACAAGGCTTATTTTGTTTCGTTCGGACAAGCCTTTGACCACAATTACTTATGTATCACATAATGACATATCAGTATACTAATGATAGGTCAAAGCTTTATCCTAACAAAACAATATACGCCTTGTTTAAGATGAATGGAGACTGAGGTGGAATGAATCCAACAAAAGCTGACCCGGGCAAGAAGCTGATGAAAAGAGATGATCAAATAAGGTAGAGTGACATACTATGGACTGTGTGAGTTAACCTATTATTCTTTAATGTTTGACTTCTCTCAATATCATGGTAAAAGTAAAACATCCATTGAACAACTAATTCTTACCAACAAAATTCACTATGGCAGGGTAAATCAGGTAAAGACAAAAGTATAAGGGCATATGCAAGTCACATTGGAAACAATATGACAGCACAGAAAGGATACAGTATGGTTGGTATTTTCTTGCTAGAGTAGCATAACACGAAATTTTCCTTGTATGTTAAGTAACACAAGCCCTTCTAAGATACTATTCCATATCACTATTTCTGTTGGAAACTAATCTTTAAACCTAGCACATGCAGAGGAAATCCTACCAACCAATCAAGTATAATGATACTTGGTACAAAGTTGAATTTCAAGATAAAAATTTAGGATGCACTCTTTTTTTTAGAATAATTTAGGATGCACTCTAGTGAGTAAGAATAAGTAGATCATTGGTTATCTCATTACTGCATGAAATTTACATGATAAATATTCAGACATAAGACTGGAAAAAAAAAACTATTGAAACTATCAGCCGAGGCATAAAAAAAGAGGGTCAGGGAAAAAGGGGGCAATGATTAGAGATAAAATAATTAAAGAAAAGCAGAAAATCCCTTCATTACTTCTCACAGGATAGTAACATGATAGCATCGTTTACATCTTGAATAAAATGTGTGCTTGTTCAAACTAATATAGACTTGCCTTTGGTGGCTTGAATGGATAATCCGGAGGGAAGTGGATTGAAACCAGAAACACGCCACCTGCATAGGGACTATCAGAAGGGCCCATGATTGTTGCCTGCCAATGGAACATATCCTCTCCTACGGGACCTGTGAAGTAAAATGATCGTTGAATCTAATTAAACAAAAGTAATATATGTGATCTCAATAAATCATAATTGTAATCTGTTAAAGCACGTGACCACCCTAGATTCTCTAAAGAGTAAAGACTACACAGGAAAAATCTAGTTCTTCCATGGAAGCGTGAATTTGTACAATGAGTTCTTTTTTTTTCAAAGGAGTAGGTGACAAGTGTAAAGTCATATTCATTGCAATCTTGTTGACTTAACAGTGACAGAATTAAAGAAACGCAACACTTATATTCTGATAAAAAGCATGATCTTCTTCTCGGCTGACCCAGCCTGGGAGACGACTGACCTGCATCTAATCAAACCATGAATCTAACGGACATAGAAACTTGAGCCACATGAATCTAAACCAACTCCAAAATAGGAGCAGCGTAGCCCTCTGTTCAGTCACAGAACGAATCAATCGACCACACAAGCAGAAGCACATAGTCCAGACCGCTCTTACGCCGTGACCCCTTCCAATCAACGGGTGGTGGAGAAGGAGAAACTCCTCACCTGCGCTGCAGGATGTGGGGGGATCCTTCTGCAGGTCCTTGAGCTCCTTCAGGATCCGCTTGGACGCCATCGCCGCCGACTCGAGAACTGCGCCCCAGCCACCGATTCCAACCCAAACAAGACAAAATACACACACGCGCACACGACTGAATACTCCATAAAAAAAAAGAAACAAGGTGAAGATGAAGAAGCAAGAACAGGATATGCCGGCTTCGCCGGCCGATGGGTTGATCTAACTATGACCTGGTTGAGAGGAATCAACAAAGAGTTCCTTGCAAGGCGAGGGAACACGCAGGGCCGGCGGGGGCAGTCGGGGGAAGAGGATGGGGAAAGAGAGGAGAGAACCTAGGCGTGCGGGCCCGTGCTTTTCTGTGGCTCCAGAAGCTTTCTCTGAGCTGGGACCCACAAGTCCCAGCGGCTTGAGGCTGAACTGTGGAAAGCCCAAACGCGAGCCCAATCGGGGACTGGACCGAAAGAAGAAGCTGGGCCTTAGGGATGGCTTGTCTTTAGTTGCAGGGAAAATCTATATCTACATCTACTTACCCTCTACCATATCTTTTAATTTCCGACGAGCAACATATTCTCCAAAGAAAATGTCTCGAAGAACCCCTCTATAATTTTATTTTTTCACAAATCGCTTCATGTGTAAGTATCTCGCTTTCCTTAATATATATCATATTTGTGGCACTTCTTAGTGTCTCTTTAAATAAATAGTATATTAAAATTAAGTAAATTGTAGCCTTATTTGTAGTTGACATATATGACCCCAAATTGACAAAATAGGCATGATTAATACTGATACTGACTCTGATCCCACACCATTTGTTAACGCCTTTCAGGATCAACACACGAACACACTCGAACGTGCGGCGCGAAGAGGCAGCTCGCTGCAGTGCCTCCTGCGTAGACCGGTCAGACCGGTCCCTTGGAGCGGTCCGACTGGTCGCCGCCGGCAGATCGGTGACGAAGCCTACGAACGTTAGCCTGGGAAGACCCGTCGGGGCAGGCGCACGTAGGATTGTTCTAGGGTCGGCAGGCCACCTAGAACGCCCTCAATCGACGTAGAGACGACGGAGGAACAACAAATAGTAGATTGGAAAAGTTAGGGCAAGAGAAAAGTAAAAAGATAAAAGTTATATTGATTTGATCGATTGGATACCCTAATCGGCCGTGACCCTTTATATTTATAAGGTGGGGTGGACTTATCCCGCAAGAAATTCTATTACAGATCTAAATCTACAAAGAGTTCTAGTTGTATTCGGATTCCAGGTAGACCGATCTGACCGGTCAGACCCACCGGTCAAACCGGCTACATGGTCCAGACCGGTCAGACCGCTCTCAAGCACCGGTCAGACCGGTCTGTTCGACTAGTGTCAATTTTGGTTGTCAACATATGCCCCCTTGTTTTTTGGTGATGCTAGCATGCCAAAAAACAAGCCTCTGGACCAAAATTGTCTAAGGACGATGATAAATATACATCGGTCATATTTTGTTCTAAGGGCGATAAATTCTATCGGCCATATCTTGCTTCTTTTTCAAGCTGATGACGAAACAACTTGCTTAGGCCTCCATACCTGCTTCATGGTCGCCGACCTTGCTGGTACAACCTCCGCTTGCTGTTCCATAGACTCCTTCTTGCGCATCCGCTGCAGCTTTCTCTTTTGGGTGTGAGACAAGCCTGAAGGGCACCACCTCGGCTGTAAATACTTTTTGTTTTGCTTTATGTCTATCTCACCCTCGCTGCAATCAGGCTTGCTTTTGACCAGATTATTACTAGCAACAATCGGTATTTGAGAGGCACCATAACTTGGATATATAGAAAAATATTGGATAAAATATGGATGCATATACATTCTACTATAATCCATAGGTGTGTAATAGTAAGGATACGACCAGAACCATGGAGCAATCGGCCCACCAAATGAATATGGCGCAAAAGCATTATTACCTTGTTGAACATGAGAAGTCGATTGCTCATGATGCTCCGATGATGGATTTGTATCTTTAGCTTGATCTGGTCGCTTCTTCTGTTTCTGAGTAGCTCCTTTCTCCTCATATTGGCCAAGAGTTGCTTGAAACTCGGCCTCTCCTTTTTGTTGTTTTTGGAAATTTTTTTAGAAATCCCAGATGGACCGGTCGGACCGGTCTCCAGACCGGTCAAACCGGTCTGAGCAGATCTGGCGTCCTTCTTCTGTTCTTGCCCCCCGAGCGCTGAATTCTTCAATGAATCTCCAGGGACCTTCTTTGCTGGAACTTCCTGATGAGATTTCGAAGGCTCAAACCTTTCTTCACCAATAATTATATTTTTTTCTTTTGTTGATTCGGCTTAATTTGGCCGAATTAACACTTTAGGATTACTCAATTCAAGCACATGTGTATGTGCAGGGAAAGGATTCTGATCCACCTTCATTTGTGGAACAATTATTCGGCCTTCGTTAACAGCCGATTGAATTTGCCTTCGAAGCACATTGCAATCATTAGTCGCATGAGAGAAAGTATTATGAAATTTGCAATAAGCTCGCCGCTTTAATTCTTCAAGCGGCGGTATGACATGCGACATCTTGATGTACCCATTCTTATATAATTCATCAAATATCTTCTCACATTTGGATACATCAAAAGTAAATCTTTCTTGCTGATCTTTATGAATCGGCTTAAGAGAACCGCAAACGCAAGGTTTATCATTAGAGGACCAAATAAATTCAGCGGTATAAACATCTTTACCTTCATCGTCCGAACAATTGGAATCACACCCGAGCACATAAACAGGACGATTAGGTTTTTCATTGGACTTTTGAGAATCTCTAGCTTCTTTAGCTCGGCTTTCATTAGCCAGAGCCTTTTGTAAGACTTGACTAACATATAAAAATTCTTGTCCCTCTAGCTTTGTTTTATGAAAATCAAGTAAACCAGCAAAAGCTAGATCAGCTAAATCTCTATCAGAAATTGTCAAACTATAACATCGGTTTCTAGTATCTCTAAATCTTCTAATATATTCAGAAACACCTTCATGTATCTTTTGCTTAACCGATATGAGATGTGACAATTTCAATTCAGTTTCACCACTAAAGAAATAATCATGAAATTTTTGCTCTAAATCAGCAAAAGTGAAAACTGAATTGGGTGGCAATGAAATAAACCATGTAAATGCGGCACCCGATAGAGATAAAGGAAATAACCTCAATTTGTAAATATCATTAGTGCTAGCTTCACCACATTATATAATAAATTGACATATATGCTCCAATGTAGTTCTACTATCATCACCAGTGAATTTAACAAATTCATGAATTTTAAACCCTTGAGGATATGCAACATAATCGTAATTCTCAGGGTATGGCCTTTGATAAGATCGGCATTTGGCTTTAGGCTCTATACCAAAAGTTTGCCGAAATATCTTAATCACCTCCTCTTTGATACTACCTAATCCAACATCATCGGCGTTAAGCCGATTTGTGATCGGTGTACTACTAGGTTGAGCAAAGTTCGGCGGTGTGGAATGTCGCAACGAACTTGCTGCCCCATATGGCACATTGGCATGAGGTGATGTATTATAATTAATTCAGCTTTGCTGATTAGCCGAATTAGTCACAATAGCATTATTAGTTGGAATTGCCGAACCATGAATTGTCTTATCAGTATTAGATGTAGACACATTATTACCGACAGACTTCATACCAAGATGTATTTCAATTCGGCTAAAACGGTCATCAAATATCTCATACATATTTTGACCAATAAATTCCAACTTATTATTCACATGAGAAGAAACATCATCATCTATAGCATTAGCTATTTCAGAATTAAGAACGGGTTGTTCGCTCTCATCGAATTTTACCTCAAACTGTGAAGCATCGAAGCCGGCATCCGTTGTGACCTTCCCTTGTCGGTCGATGGAGAAGTGCGAGATGTACTGCTTCATGGCTTCTTCCTCTAGCTTCTGGATCTCCTTCTACTTCTCCTCTCTGATCTTCTTCTGGATGTCATCAAGAGCCTTCTGTTGTTCGGCCGAAAGTTGCTGAACAGTCAGCCTTTGGATGTTGGCGGCATCAACATCGCTAGGTTTAGGAATTTTACTGGCCATGGCAGCCGATTGATTCTTTCTTTTCCCCAGCGGAGTCGCCAAAAAGTATGTTGACGCCTTTCAGGATCAACACACGAACACACTCGAACGTGCGGCGCGAAGAGGCAGCTCGCTGCAGTGCCTCCTGCGTAGACCGATCAGACCGGTCCCTTGGAGCGGTCAGACCGGTCGCCGCCGGCAGATCGGTGATGAAGCCTACGAACGTTAGCCTGGGAAGACCCGTCGGGGCAGGCGCACGTAGGATTGTTCTAGGGTCGGCAGGCCACCTAGAACGCCCTCAATCGACATAGAGACGACGGAGGAACAGTAAATAGTAGATTGGAAAAGCTAGGGCAAGAAAATAGTAAAAAAATAAAAGTTGTATTGATTTGATCGATTGGATACCCTAATCGGCCGTGACCCTTTATATTTATAGGGTGAGGTGGACTTATCCCGCAAGAAATCCTATTACAGATCTAAATCTATAAAGAGTTCTAGTTGTATTCGGATTCCAGATCAGACCGGTCAGTGTTGGCAGACCGGCTACATGGTCCAGACCGGTCAGACCGCTCTCAAGCACCGGTCAGACCGGTCTGTTCGACCAGTGTCAATTTTGATCGTCAACACCATTAACTCACCATAGTGATTTCTAGTAATTGACAGGTTATAGTGACTCTGGTCCCACACCATTAACTCACCATAGTTCAGCAGCAAGGAAAAGAATTTAAATCCATGAAATTGCATCTATCTCAAACTAAAAATGAGTAATTCTTCCTTCCTCGTCGTCTCGTCATTCGCCATGTTCGGGTGGGAAAAAAGCCAGCTCCAGCGGCTGCCGCCGGTTCCTTTTCCATGCTCCTTCAAAGTGCTGCTAAAATTGGGACTATTCACTTCTTGCTGCTGGGTTTTGCTATTTTAATTCCTTACCTGATAGAATATGATATTGGGTGGGAAATTCCCTGATGCTCTAATCTATCTTCCATAAGGAAAATTTACGGGATTGTTTTAGTTTTTCTTTTTCTTTTTCTTTTCTTTTGTCTGTTCACTTGCAGTGGTATATTATGCTCAGGAGATGCTTGCTGTTTCTTTAGGTTGAAGAACCTGTTGAGGTTTACCATGATAAGGAATTCAAAAACAGGAGATGGCACTTCCAATCCTACAACTTCACAGTGTCACTCGTCTGGGCTCCTTTCCTCATCAAATCTGATGTTTTTGAGAATGAGAATGGTGTATCGACCTCTGAAATCCAGCTCCACCTTGACATTCTTGATGCTAGCTGGACAAGTCAGTATGAGAGTTTTGATTATATTATTATTTCCGGCGGACAATGGTTTCTTAAGAGAGCAGTCTACTGGGAAAATGGTGCAGTAGTGGGCTGTCATTATTGTCAAAACAAGAACCTGATTGAACTTGGCTTTGAGCACCTGTATCGTAAGACTCTGCAAAAGGTTTTCAGCTTCATCATTTCATCAAAACACAAACCAGTTATATTCTTCAGGACCTGGTCGACAGATCACTTCGAGAATGGTGAGTGGTTCAATGGAGGATCTTGTAATAGGGTGGCGCCATACAAGAAGAGAGAGTACCGGGAGGGGTACAATGAACGTGTCATGAGGGGAACCGAACTTAAAGAGTTTAACAAGGCTGAAGCTACATTGAGAGGTTCTAGGGATTTGAAGAGACTGAAGCTCATGGATACTTACGGCCTCTCTTACTTGAGACCAGACGGCCATGTTGGGCCTTACCGAACACCCTATCCATTCGCAAAGGACAGAAAAAATGCTGTATCCGTTCAGAACGATTGTTTGCACTGGTGTGTGCCAGGGCCTATTGATGTGTGGAATGATCTTGTTATGAAGATGGCACTGGATTGATGAACTGTCTGGATTTTAGAGGTGTGTTCTTCGGTCATAATACCACGTTGTAGAGTTTACCGGATGCAGAATCAGGTTCCCGCCTGCATGGTACTTCACAGCATCAAAGTGGAGAGGACAAGGCAGTAAATTGCTTATACTGGTAAAAGTGTGTATGTTTTTGGTTTAAAGATACTGGTTTGTAGCAACAAATAGCTAAGTGGTTAACCCAGTATATGCGTATTTGCAATCTGCAAGATGTTTATGTTGTTTCCATGTTGTAAATTGGGCTTCTGCTGCCGGTTATTTTCAGTGGCCTTTTATGGAAGTAATCCTTGTTCTGGCAAAAACTTAGCAACTTAGCAATAATATAACAAGAGCATGTTCTGGCATGCAACAGTTAACCAGAAACATCTTTTCAGGTCATACTAGCAATTTCAGAAACACAAGGTTTTTTTCCCCATCATAACAAGGTAATGACGACAATATAATTGTTGCATAACAACATCCCCCTTACCCCCCCCCCCCCCCCCCCCTGTTCAGCTAAAAAAGAACAGATTGTTTTCTTGGATCACGGTGTGGTGCAGCACAACCAAAAGAAAAGGGAAATCTATCAACCCGAGACGAACGTAGGACTAGAAGAAGCGCCACTTGCTGCTGGTGTTGTTGATTTCCTTGATCCGGTCCTCGAGCTCCCGGATGAGCGCGTCCCTGTCCTCCTGCGCGTCCAGCGCGCGCCGGAGCTCCTCCACCTGCGCCTCGTGCCGCTCCGCCGCCGCCCGCAGCTCCGCCTCCGCCGCGTCGGCGCGCGCCTCCGCCTCCCGCCGCTTCGCCTCGGCCGCCTCCCGCGCGCCGCTCGCCTCCGCCAGCGCGCTCTCCAGCGCCCGCACCTCCGCCGTCAGGTTCTTGACCTCCTCCTTCTCAGCCGCCTTGGCCGCCCAGTCGTCGAGCAGCCTGCGGTGCAGCGCCGCCGCCTTGCTCTTCTCCCCCTTCTCCGCGTCAGCCGACGGGTCGTCCGCCCTAGTTGCGTGTGCGTGTGCGTGGGCGCCGAGGACGGCCAGCACCGATGACCAACACGACGCCATGGCGACCGGCCCCCTCTTCTTCGCCGGCTTGCACCGGCCGGCGACGCCTAATAGAACGGAAACTCTGTTTCGTGTTACGTGCACACAGGGGCTCCATGATCGAGTATTATACCGGGAAATACGATTGCATACAAGGTGGAGTTCGAATTCCAACGCTAGTTCCATACGAAATACGTTCGACGAGCGACAAGGACTACCTTGCTGCTGCTACTACTACTACTGTACACAAGCTTATTACAACTCAGAGACGTGGTGGGCCGGTTCTAATTTTTGGACAGGACAGCTGACCCACTTAATACCTGTCATCATCGGTCAGCCCATTGGGCCTATGAAGCAATTTCTATTTTCCTTTCCTTTTTGCGTAACTTTTATTTGCGGGCCTTTTTAGGGCAGCCTTTAGTTGCGGTTAACCCAAATAATTTTTTTCAAGGGGAAACCTAAAGAATATCCGAGTGTTTTAGAATGCTTTCAATAGTTCAATGCACGAATTTTGATGGATACCACAGATTTGTGCTTTAGAGATAACGAATATGTGAGTGAACATACGAGATAAGGAATATCAAGTAATATGTAGTCTTATATCTGATTATTTTATTTATACCTTATTTATTATTAGATTATATTAGAGTTGAGTTACTTTACAAATGAGTTCTTGCAAATTGCATGCACTCTTGTTTGTAATTTCTATATTACATAGTTAAATTAAAGTTAATAAGCATCAGCGTAGCACCTGTGTTTCAAGCAGCTGTCCGTCGTCGACGCCCATTTTGACTGCGCAGTAGAAATTTCGAACCCCACATCGATCTCCAAGCTTGAATACTCCTGTGAGCTGGCACGTAATAATTGCATGCGTGACGCAGGCAATGATGCAAACATCACCTGGTACATCACCAGGCGAGCGCAACGCAACAATCTTCGTCGTGTTGTGCACACAGAACGAGATCGGCGAGCCCTTCTCGACCGGCTTCAAGAATCCAACAAGAACAGCAACTGCGCGAGCACTCCACTTCCACTCCAAGCTCTCGCCGCGCCGGTTGGGCAGCATAAACCGTGCACTCGCCCTGTGCGGTGGCGCACCACCTCACCTGCGCCTGCGCGCCATGGAGCGGAAGCCGCGCGTGCTGCTCCTGTGCAGCCCGTGCATGGGGCACCTCATCCCCTTCGTGGAGCTCGCGCGCCGCCTCGCGGCCGACCACGGCCTCGCCGCCACGCTCCTCTTCGCCTCGGCCACGTCCCCGCCCTCGGAGCAGTACCTCGCCGTGGCCGCCGCCGCCCCCGGCGCCGTCGACCTCGTCGCGCTGCCCGCGCCGCCGCCGGAGGGCGCGCTCCCACCCTCCGCGACCGAGCGCGAGCGCGCCGAGCACGCCGTCGCCTCCAACGTCCCGCGCGTCCGGGAGCTGGCGCGCGCGCTGGCCGCGGACGCGCCCCTCGCCGCGCTCGTGGTGGACATGGTCGCCGCGGGGGCGCGCGGCGTCGCGGCGGAGATGGGAGTCCCGCTCTACATGTTCTTCACCTCGCCGTGGATAACGCTGTCCCTGCTGCTGCACCTCCCCGGGATCGACGCCGCGCGCGCCGGGGAGCACCGGGACGCGGCGGAGCCGATCCGTCTTCCTGGCTGCGTGCCGATCCACGCTCACGAGCTGCCGGCTTCCATGCTCGCCGACCGGAGCAGCAGCACGTACGCCGGGTTATTGTCCATGGCCAAGGCTATCAAACAAGTCGACGGCATTCTCGTGAACACCTCCCGCGCGATTGAGCCCGCGGTGGGCGACGGCATGGACGGTCTGGAGCTGCCGGTCCACCCGGTCGGACCGCTGGTCTGGACCAGACCGGTCGGCGAGGACAGGGACCACGAGTGCATCAGATGGCTGGACCAGCAGCCACGTGGATCCGTGGTCTACGTGTCATTTGGCAGCGGTGGCACGCTTACATGGCAACAGACGGCTGAGCTGGCGCTTGGCCTGGAGCTCGTTCAGTGTAGATTCATTTGGGCCGTCAAGAGACCGCATCAAAGTTTGGCGAATGGAGCATTCTTCGGGACTCAGAACGGTGAGGACACTTCACTGGATTTCTTGCCCGAAGGATTCATGGAGAGGACGAGAGGGTTGGGGTTAGTGACGCGCTCCTGGGTCCCACAAACAGCTATACTAGGGCATCCTTCGGTCGGGTGCTTCGTGACGCACTGCGGGTGGAACTCAATGTTGGAGAGTGTTATCAATAGTGTGCCCATGGTAGCGTGGCCACTTTACGCTGAGCAAAACACTGAATGCTGCGATGATGGAGGTCCAGGTAGGGGTGGCGGTCCGAGCCAAGATCGGTGTGGATCGATTTATAAGCAAAGAAGAGGTTGCGAGCGCAATTCGACGTGCGATGGTAGGGGTGGAAGCTAAAAGGATGAGAAAGCGAGCGAGTGAACTTAGAGACAAATCAGTGCATGATTTGAGCAAGGATGGTTGTTCAACTCATGATTTAGCGCGAATTGCAGATGTGTGGAAATGCCCTAGTAGCAAATGATGAAAATTGGGTGGGTCATTATTCCCAATATTGAATCTACAACTGACCGTAAGTTTCACAACTCACGGTCGATGTGTCTCTCGCTGAAAATATCTCCACTCCCGCACTCCTCTCTCACTCGGCGGCGGCACGCGAGACGGCGGCGGCAGAGCGGCCCAGAGCCGAGGCGGACACGGCGGCGGGTGCTATGGCGGAGCGGCGGCCTGCAGTGGCGGTGGCTCCTGGCGCTCCCTCCCGGCGGACCCCTCCCCAACCTCCCTCCCGGCGCTCCCTGAGCTCCATTCGCGGAGGCCGCGGAGCTCCGCTCGCGGCGGCGCGGGACTCCGCGAGCGGCGCGGCAGCGCGCTCCCCGACGGCGGCGGCGACCTCCTCGGCGGCGGGGCCGGCGGCGGGAGGCGCGGCGGAGCTCGCCTCCAGCGCCGGCCCCGGCCAGATCCAGTTTTTTTTCTTCTTTTCATACAATTTTTTTAAAAAAATGTTACCTGAGTTTTTTGTTTTGGATGTACATTTTTGTTTCTTTTATTTGATAAATTTCTCTCTGTCAAATTTTTTCTCGTAAATTTTTTTTTATCTCACCAAATTTGTTTCTTGAATTTTTTTCCTACCCACCAAATTTTCACTTGAAAAATTATTTGTCTCATATAAAAAATGTTTGAATTTTTTTCTCAAAAAATGACAAAAAAGTTTCTAAAAACAGAAAAAAGTTGCGGTCGGAAAATCGACCGTACGGACCCCTTCCGTACGGTCGACTGTAAAATAGTCAGCCCCATCATTATTTGGTATTCCTCTTATCGATGACGTTTCTTTTTTTTTTTGCTAGATGATGTTTCTCATTGAAATGAAGCTACAGAACATTTCAGACGACACTGCAAGATTAGATAGAAGTCTTTCTTCTGAGTAATGTTCTTATAATGTGCTGAAGTAATACATTAGAGCTAGTGTTTTTAAAGTGGTACCGATGAAAAAAAGGGGCCCAATCGATCATAGAATGGCATAACATTCTCAAGGACATAAAACTCGGTATATTAATAAGTTGTTTGTTTGCAAGCGGGCTTTATGGGAGTACGATTGGGAAATCACTAGGTTGGGAGTTCGAACTCCCGGTTTGTGAAAAAAATCTCCTCACTTATCTAAGTGGGTGGGCACATGTACACATAGCACTCTACTTACACTTTCATTCTCGCTTAATGTAAAAGAGTTAACTCAAATGTGCTATGGTTGGGGACAAAGGCTTATAAAGTTATAAGTTGACACTACCCGTACTCAGCTAGCAGTGTGGTACTAAACTCGCGCATACTACGCTCATGGACCACTACTGGACCGAAACAAATGGGCCGAGTGTCACAGAAAGATGAGGTTGTTATTAGAGTATAGTTAGATGCGTGATGAAACTGTAGAGGGGGGGGGGGGGACGATGAGGAAAAGGGCAGGTGATCTTAAGGACAAAGCAGAGCGATGGCTCAGTTTTGCGGCGACCTGGAGCATTATTTGTTTGCAGATTTGCGGAAATCAGCTGATAGCTATGCCAATTGAGGAATATTATTGGGTGCATTTGCTTAATTATGGCGTTATTTGTTTGCACCACTTGGATTTGTTTCCTAGGATTTCTTGTTGCTGAAAAGTGGCTACGGAGAGAGTATTACTTAACATTATGTGCGCGCCAGACATGAAAGGCAATATTCAGCTTCATGGAATGTTTGATTTTGATCTACTTGCCTCCAGCTTTGCCTTTGCCAATGCTAAGCAGCTTCTTTGAGCTAACGGTCCAAATTAAACGAATCCCTTGCACTGGAGTGGACACACTACTAAGAAAGCACCCCTGAGTCCTCGCATGACTAACTGTTCTTTTTTGTCATGGTCTGATGATGATGCATGCATGCTGTGATGCTGAGTCCTCAAAGTCACCCCTAGAGATTTTTATTTTTGATATGCGTAGAATAACTTTTTCTAAAGTTTGTCCAGTACTAAGACTGGTGAGCTGAGGAGTGGGAAAAATGAGACCACGAGTGATCCTAGGATGCAAATTATTTCAGAATATAAGAAGCCAGCATGGCCATATCATGATCATCCGACGTCCAGTGGAGTCCTATTTCTTGTTTTTTTTTTCAGGAAAAAGTGTAGCTTGGAACCTTCCTTCAGCCCACACAAATGAGATGGACCTATCTAGTTGTTGCATTTTCTGCAACTATATTACCGTCATAATTTGTACTCCAGTCTCCTGTTTGCACGTCTTACAACCCTTTTTCAAGCGACCAATCAAACAATCAATGTCTCAGTCAATGTTATTATAAATAAACTACAATAGATGCTCCGGCAAACCAAGCCACCCAACAACAATGCACCACAGTCAAACATGAAAGATTTTATGATTCTTAGAGGCTTATAGCCTTATAGGCGGAATCTATTTGGCAGATGCCAGCCAAAATATGAAAGATTAAGACTTTCTCTGACTGCTTTCCGTTCGCGTATTTTTTCATATGAACAGAAAAGTAGGTGATTCTACCATGGTGGCTTGAGCAATATCTTTGCCTCCTGCTTTAAAAATTATTTGCTTCCTATAAATAGGCCAGCATTATTGTAAACAATGTATCGCTGAAACATTTTAGCTCCTCGCCTCCTGTGGCAAGGCTAGTGAAGACTTTAGACTTGAGAGCATAAGAATGGTTACTAGCATACGTGTGATACTTGGAATTGTCGGTATATATTTTTTTTGTTTACAACTACCTAATCAGTTCACTTCATTGTTCTCAATGGAAGGGTTTTCCCTGCTTACCTTGAAAGCAAATTAATTCAACTTTCTAACACTACCTTGGCTCTTTCTTGCAGGATGTGCAGTCTGTATGCTTCTCTATTCAGCACCAATGTACATGATTGCATCCTTAACTAATATGATCATAAACACAGCATGCCATACTACTTACTGTTGTATTGTTTTCACTTTGTTTTCCAGATTGACATTTAAAAGAGTAATCAAGGAGGCTAGTGTAGGCGAATTCTCATGCATACCGTATATCCTGACTCTGTTCAGCTGCCTCACATATAGCTGGTATGGTTTTCCAATTGTTAGTTCTGGGTGGAAGAACTTGACAGTTTTCCTCAACTCAATAGGAGTACTCTTTGAAATATCATTCATCAGCATATACCTATGGTTTGCACCAAAAGAAAAAAAGGTAAGTCGTTTCTAAAGAACTCAATATTGCTCCTTAAGGTAGCTGAATGTTAATGTCTGTCAAGCTTCTCTAGTCAGTTCCACTATCATACTTGATATGGTAAGATCAAATCAGTAGGACATCAGAAGACCTAAACTGTAAAATGCAGAAGCAAATGGCTCCCCCCACACCCAAAAAAAAACAATACAGTTGCCACACGATATGCCAGTATACAGTTCATTTCAAACTTCAAAGCAAATCAATTCCTTCATGCAGCAACATGTAAGCAATTATTGAGGCCATGATGCGATTCCTCAATCTTCATGTTTAATTAGCCCTGCTAAAATGGATGTCATGTTGATTTTGTGGATGTGTGAATATTATTGAAACTTGGCTACCGAAAGGCAGCAACACAACAAATGTTAAATTGGAAGGTCTTTCTTTCTCTGAATTTACAAAAACCATATCACATATTCTTTTACAACACACACACAATACATAACAAATATCCAAACTTTGTTTTTCATTTATTCTTTAAAAATAAATATATAATGATGCTATTACATTAGTTTTGTCTAGGTAAGCATACTTCGAAGTTTCATGCTTGTTAGCATGGAGTTTTTGAAAGTACCAAACTATGCCTAAAAAAGGATTCAGTATTCATAAGCTGACCAAGAATCCTTACTAATTTGCAGAAGCTCGTTATCCTAATCGTATCTCTGTTTCTGGCTATCTTCGCCATGACCATATTAATCTCATGCTTTATAATCCACACCCACCACATGTCCACATACGCAAGGTATTTGTTGGAAGTATTGGTGTATTGTCTGCCATGCTGATGTACGGCTCCCCCCTTGTTGCTGTGGTGAGTACTATTAGTTATAGCAGCTCCAGAAACATGGACTGAGATCTAAACAATTACAGGCATCATCACAAAATCATGCATATGATCTAAGATTGAAAAAAATGTATGAAACTTTATAAATATTTTATAAAATACATATGATCCATAAGATGTATGCAACAACTCTATAAATACTTTCCATATACTAAATTACTACATAAAAATGCATTAATATAGACAAGGAAAAAACTAGAAGAACATAGTTTCTGGTGATGCACTTGATGCTTTTTTTTGTCATTTTTTGACACATTATCTAACGATTTAACCTTTTTTGCAATCCCACAATTGCAGAAACGAGTTGTGAGGACGAGAAGTGTGGAGTTCATGCCTTTCTACTTGTCATTGTTTTCCTTCCTAACCAGTTTAATCTGGATGGTATATGGACTCCTAGGCAGGGATCCCTATATTACGGTTGGTAACTTCATATGCAATCTCATCAAATGAGGAAAAAAACCTAATAAAAGTAGGGCCCTCCCGTGCTGCTCTATCAAAACGAACTTCATATGCAATATGGACTTAAAAATGGAATAAAAACATATTATCATGTCACTCATGTGCCTTCATTTGGTACAACTGCATTATTTTACTAATCTACCTATTTTCTCCTGAAGTCGCCAAGCTGTGTTGGGTGTGCAACAGGCATCCTTCAGTTGGTTGTCTACTGTATTTACAGCAGAAGCAAGGAAAGACCCAAGACGCAAAACAATATGGGAAATGATATGGAAGTGGCAACCGGTTGTAAAGACACGACAGAACGTAAGCCTTAACATGGAACAAGTATACCCTCTTTTCCCCAGAAGCGCCATTGCTGTATACCTAACATGTGAGGGAACATTATGGTGCCATTTGGAGTTTTGGATATTCATTTGTTTGTTGTATATCATGCAGCTAAATTGTCCTAGGAAATCATTCAGAGAAGCCATGAGGTCAGGACGTCCCATAGTCAGCCATAAGCTGAATGCAAATAATGTCCACAATAAATCTAGAAGTTGGATCCAGATAAAAACTGGAGTCCATCCATGTAACTACTCTAAGATACACATTGACAAAGTGGATCGGTTCCAGATCATTTCAAAAGCTAGCAATCATTGGCTGCCCTAAGAAGTTGAGACATGTCATAAACTGCAAGTTGACGATTGACTCCTAACCTCAAGACTTTTTGTGTCTATTAAGCTGAGTTGATCAAAATAATGTAATATCCATGGTCAGATTTCTATCAGAACTCAAGGAAATAGTCTTCATATTAAGTTCATACTGTGCAGGATCTCTTCTTGACAGCAGCTTCAAAATTCCAATGGCATTATCCATCCAACTGATTGCCTCTCTGGTCACCTTGTACAAGATATCTTTTGATCAGCAAAATGCAGAAGAGATCAGTTTGGTAGCTTTAACATGCACTTAATTATCTGCTACCTTCTAATGTGAGCAATGGCATTAAATGCCCAACAAGGAAAGCAAAACGCAAGCAAAAAGCTGACTCACGAAATTGATTTGACTCAGTGAATGGGAATAAATAAACATATAATAAGATTAAAGTTGAAACACTGACACCAGCTGCTCACCAAAATAAAGCATGACATACCAGGAATCCTCAGCTTAGTTAGTGGACAGTGTCCAAGTTCATATGAGTGAAGAAGATAATAGATGCAGAGCTTTTACAAGGATAAAGTAAACTAACATTTGTGATGTAATAAGAATCAAGTAACACACACAATTACAATATAGCCAACCAAAGAATATTAGATCATATTTTTCTTCGAGCAATGTAATATGAACTCTCAGCAGCACGAGTTCAAAAGAACACAAACAATATTGAAAGGACACCATGAGTTCCAAAGGCTGCAAAGAGAGCAAAACAGAGAGTTGACATTTTCGACAGCACAATACTTCCATGATGGAATAAACTATTTATCTGCTCAATTCTAACAAGCAAATACTTCTATACTGAGTTACCTAATTGTGTGAATTCATATTTAATAGTTTACATTGACAAACGAACTCCTGGGTAACAATAACAGCATAGTCCCAGTCAGTAACACTGATATATTCATGATATGCAGATAGCCAGCCAAGAAAGAAATATCAGTGAATTTGAAAATGCTAGATAATTTCTAGCATGTGATCATGTAACATCAAAAGAACATGTAATGGATGAAGACTGAAATCAGAACTAGCATCTTGCACTAAAGGATTACATTAACATATTAGTTTTATACGAAGCCAAAGATTAAGGTCTTGTACCATGAGGTGTTATAAGGAAAATATACAAGATGGCTAGGTACAGATCTCACTGAAGGAGTTCTGGACAAACTGCGAAATCGCTTTAACAGCTTCCATTTCAGCATCATGTTGATTTAGCCCTCTAGACTCTAGGTATTTTTTGCCGATCTTAAAAGAGTGGTCACCACCATCAATAACATGTAGTTCATTCTTGCAGGTCATCTTCTTGCGAGTGGACTCAAGTCTATCTAAGGGGCACAAGCCATCTTTACTTCCCTGGTAACAAAAGTAAAATGAGAAACACAATTTACTATGTTTCACTTTACAATATCAGAAAAAAGATCAAGAAAAATTACATTACCTGAACAAACATTGTTGGAACCTTCAGCTGTAATAGTGTCTCATCTCTCACTGCTCCATTCACTCCCTAAGTTGAATAAAGCACAATGAGATGAAAATAAGATTGATTCCTCAAAATTGTAATTTAATGGTGACCAGTACAGGTTTCTGGCTATAGGAGTGAGAAATTGCAAACAACGTGATGTCAGGTTCCCAGGACAGTCAGGAGCGGAAAACAAGCATGTTCAGAGAGGAACAAAAGGAGAAATTTGTAGTCTCATCTCCAGGAAAGGAATGGCCGTATTGATAACCACTCATAGTAAAACGTCAATTCATAAAGCTACAACATAGTGGGTGCAAAAGCAAGCACTTAAAAGACACGGCAACCATCATCCGTCACAATCAAGCTACAAAGGGAATAGAATCCATTTCTTATCTGGACATCAGTTTAAGAGTACCCAGTAGACGATAATATTCAGGTACAAGGCAACCAAAAAAGCAATGTGCAGACCAGCTAGACAGTGGCAGGATAGGAACCTTCAAAGGGTAACCCAAGCATACAACAGCAGAAACATCAATGTCATCGGAGCTTGCCACCATGCAGCTGACCCTGAGAATGTTGATACACCATTGTCAAATACTCATATCAGAACTCAGAAGAACATTTAGCGTTGGAGGATAACAGTCTACAAGCATTCAAATGTTGAACCAAGCAAAGAAGACACATATTTGTCCACTGAAAATTACCTCGATCCCATGGACTTCCCCATCAAAATAAGAGGATGTCCCTGATACTTGGCGGCAGCATCCTTCACGACGCCCAGGTGATGATCAATAAGCTTCTCTGCCTTTGGCGGCGCCCTGCGCTTCCCACCTGACATATCTGCAAGTTAACATTGTCTTGCCACCACTTAGCTCTTGCTGACAAATTTTGATCCAACGAAATGACAGGCCAAGGATAACGAATTAGCAACTACTTTACTGAATAAACTAACATGGGTAGTCAAAGGTCACCACTTCGACAGCATCCAGGGCGTCCTGCACCATCTCCTTCCAACTAGCACAACCAATCCGGTTTAGCACATCATGTTGCAAGTCTCAGGGGAGACGAATGTTTTACCAAGAATGTATCTGGAGATCCGATTGGCCGCTTGAGCGAGAGTCAGAGTCAGAGACAACTTACTGGACCATCCAATCGGAGGAGGAGGGGGCACCGGCGCCGTGGGCAAAGACGACCACCGGCTGACGTTTAGGCGTCCGAAGGGGAGGAGCTGGCGCCGTCGCCGGCAAGCTCTGATCCGCGCGGCGGCGCTTGGGAGCCATGAGGAACGGTGATTGAGGGCGGAACAAACCCTAGTCTGGGATTGGGGCGCGGGGGAACGGAAATGGATTGGCTCTCTTTGGTTCTCTCAGTAGTACAGTACAGGTAGTAAAATTTTGATTAATAATTAGAGGTACTAAATAAAATAAAGTCAGTTTATAAAATTAACTCCACAACTCCTGCGTTACTCTGTGAGACGAATCTAATGAGGCATTTGATCGTACGATTAAAAATTGGTTACTATAGCATTATTGTAGCCAATTATCAATTAATTACCGTCATTAGATTCGTCGCGATCCATAAAAAAGTTTTACAAATAAACTCCATTTAGTACTTCATGCATGCAAAATTCTTTGTAGCGCGAGTAGCGCGGAGAAAACCAAACAGAGCTATGAGCGCGGGAAACTCCTCTTGCTTCCCGCCCTTCCACGGTCGGCCAGGGCGTCAGGACTCTGGAGGCAGCCGGCACTTCGGTATAGGTAAAATGGCAGATTTCTTGAGATTTTTGTTTATTTCCTAGTATTTTCCTTAACCTACTTTAATTAATATTTTAGAATGAACCATGAGGCTCTAACTTTATAAACACTCCTTTTCACCATGACCATGACGTCACAGACCTTAAAGTTTTTATTTTTATTTTCAAACTAGCTATCAATAGGTAAAAGTCTTTTTCGCAAAAAAATAGGTAAAAGTCTTAAAAACAAATTATGTATGGCTGTTTCGCAAAAAAATTATATATTTATGAATAATGCCATTAAATCAAGCAAAATATGCCCAGATAATTTTTAAAGTATAAATGGAAAAAATATTTCCATTAAGCTTTCCATTTGAATAATTTGTTTTGGGATAGATCTACGAACCTCCAATTTAGGCCCATGGGTAACAAGCGGCGGCTGGCCCACGAGTGGGGATCACGGTGGGCCATGGCCGAAAACCGTGTACATCTGACAGATACCTATTCATCAGTATCTCAAAAAAAAAGATACCTATTTATCACAAATTATTTGGAACAGTAAAAATCATGTTGTCTCAAACTGCTGCCTTCGATGAGGCTTGCAGTTCAAAAACATGGGAGGCAAAGGCTCCTCCTGCACAGTGCCAGACTTGATTAGCATGCATCTACATTGGTAATTGACATCAGATACAAATAGACGATTAACCCATTTTATCTTTGTATAATTGGATCAGTAAATCAGATTGAAAAACATCACAATAAATGATGCTGGTCTACTCATTCGTAGCCGACCTAGATCAGATCAAATTTCTGGATGGTGCTTTTCCAACCCCAGTTACTTGAGGGGTAGGTGGTGTTGTTTAATTTGACCCTTTTTGTTTCCAGGGGCATTCAGTCTTTGTCACATCAAAAAAAATCTTATTGTTTAAAAGTATTAAATAAAATATATTTATAAAATTTTTTACACAGATGTGTGCTAATTCGGGAGACAAATCTAACGAGTCTAACCAATCCATAATTGCTACAGTGATACTACAGTAACCATCCGCTGCTTATAGTTAATATACCTCATTAGATTCATCTCACAATTTAGCCATAGAGTTCTGCAATTAGTTTTGTAATTAAATTTTATTTAATACTTTTAAATATCAAGATTCTTTTTGATATGATATGATCTAAAGTTTAGCCTATGATCTAAAGTTTAGCCTCTATATCCAAACAACCTCTGCTGATAAGCCCATGGAGCCAAATACTACAATGGCGGTGCTAACTTTAGTTTGGTGCTCACCAGCTCAACCATCCACCTAAGGCCAGGCATTCTATTAGAGTTTAAATCATCTGATGATCCACAGATAAAAGAGATTAATGGATCGGATATTCTACAAGAATCAAAATCTCACTAGTGCCAATTTAACCAACTCTCAACTTTTCCTTAAAAAAAACAAATCTCGACTGCGGAAAAGGAAAATACAACATGAGAACACATTGAACAAAGATCCTCTGAGTTTGAGATGCCTGGCCTCATGTTACTTAGCCATGAAAACTTACCGGTAGTTTTTTTTTTTGTGAAAATACTTACCGGTAGTTTGATGCTGAAGAGTAAAACGGTTCTTAGACTGTGGGTTGAAAATCAGGCTAAAATTACAGTTTTATGAACATAACTGTATGGCATCTTTGGTGTCTAACTCTAACCCTCAAAGGTGAAAGAACGGATATAGTCTCAAGACAATACTAGGAAGCCTACATATATTTCTCTGACTGCCCACACCTGTCCACAAAACTGCTACTTTATTTCTCTTTTGCGGATACAACAAAATTGTTCCTGACATGTCAAGACAGACATCTGGCGGCACACAAAATTTCCAAAATTACGAGTTTCTTTTGATCAACTATCTCAAAAAGGAAGAAATGACTCAACATATCCAAACGCGTATTCTTTTTTATATATTTTTCTCAAACTTTTGGAAGGAGCCAGCCCATAGCGTCAATGGCAGAGTAATGTAATGTACCCATCAGGATTGCCAGTAACAATGCAAAAGCAGAAACGACGAAACGAACAACAATAACAATGGTAGCGTGCCTAGAGAGCACTACCTCCACACCGAAAATGATAAAAAAGATATCGCCCTCCAGTGCTAAAACCACTCAAACAGCAGTAGCGCACAAACGCCCTCCAATATATATATATAGAGATAGAGCACCCCACTCCCTGCATTTCAATCACGACACACACAAATCACAGAGTGCACGGCCCTGGCATTTTTGCTGTTGCTTTGAGTGTTGGCAGCAGCATGGCCAGTGCTGCGATCTGCTCGGTCACCATCCTCCTCTTGGCTATGGCCGTGTTTGCCTCCGTCTCCAGCGCCTCACATCCATTGGCGGCTGTGGAGGCAACAACAGACCACGCCATCACCAAGGGGAAGGGCAACCTGCTAACAGTGCACAATGTCCATGACAAGGAACAGATGGAGGAGGCCAATGCCGGGGGACAACAAGGCAGTGCCACCGAAAAGGTAATGAGCTCGATGCCTGCTCAGGAGGAAGGTAAGAAGTCCGGATCCTATTGGGGCATAACCAAGAAGCTAGACGACGACGATGATTCCGATCATGATTCGGACTCGGACCATGATCACGATCACGATTCAGATACGGATCACCATGATCACGATCACGATCGCGATTCAGACTCGGACCATGCTCACGATCACGATTCAGACGGGGATTCTAACGACAACGATGATGAAGACGACGATGATGACCACAAATCTAAGAATGAAAGGAAGAAGAATCACGCAGCTCAGGGGAGGAAAGGAGCTCCGGGCAGTAAGCGCGATGACCAGCTGCCTAAGATAGTGAAAAAGGTGTGAGCTTTCATGCTTCCTGCAAAGATCATCGTGAACAAATGAAGCTTAATTAGTAGGTGGGTGCCTGCCTTTGTCTTCGTGTCTGTAACTCTAATAAAAATAACTGTAAAGTGATGTGTGTGTGACCCTGCTATTAATAAGTATTGGACCCTGTGAGGCTGTGAGCAGAATGTATATGCAAATGTGAACCTGACAGTCCATCTGTCTTTCAGCACATAAGAAAAATGCACTCATTGTTGGGTTGTTTTTCTCCCGGGCAGGCTGCATGTTGGGTTGTTTTTCTTCTTTTGGGCCGACGATTGTTATCCGATAAGATTCAGTGGGCCAGGAGTTGTTTGATGAGGTTTGGTGGGCTGATTGTTCGTTTTGCTATTTGACTATTTCTTTCTTTGATCAAATAGGTAATGCAGGCAAACAAATTTTCAAACTAGAATAGTAAAACTATGTGGAACATTTAAATATATAACATCGAGTGTTTGTATGTGTGAACGTGATAACATGTTCACCCCGTGTCTTTTTTTTACTACACATTATTGGCAAATAGTTAAAACGAAGAAAGAAATTTAACCAATTCAAATCGTGTCAGTCCATATCGGAATCTCTCTTTTAAGATGCAAGATCAACTTACCATTCCAGTGTTTGACTTCTTTTTTCTAAGACGCTAGTTGTCCACTTGCATCGGGCCACGTTGTGATATGCGATGTGCCGATGTTTATGGATCTAACACGCACATATATACGGCTTTGGAATGAAGTTTATTGTTTTTTATGCTGTTCCTCACGTGGATTTGTCCCTTCCAAATGGCTACCCTGCACAATCGCATTATATTACTAACGATCAGTTCTTCGTCCTGCCAATGCGAAGTAATAAAAGTCCGATCCCAATCTGCTGCACGCCTTCACATGAACCAAGCAAAAGAAAATCATCTTTCCTCATTACTCAATGGGAGTTTTAGAATTTTGAACGATGGCGATTCATGATCATAGATTATTGAAACCGGTGAGTATCCACTGGTACAAAAAGAGTATGTTGTCCCAGTAAAAACATTGTGTATCCTGCGGGATTTAAGCCTAAGACCTCTTGCGTTGCACTGCATATGCATGCATGCCGGCAGCGGGCAGAGAGTGTGTGCAAGTTCTATCCGATGGGAGAGAGAGCATGGAGAAACTAACGGGACACCGCTTGCAGGCAGATATGAGAAGGTGACAAAGTAACCCTTGCATGTGACGCGGTTCAGTACGATCGGATCATAGATAATTTTACTTTTGGATCGTTGAATAGCGTAGAAATTGACCAAATTATGATGCATACGGCAAGTTGGCAAGATGGAGCACAATCTCCAAAAATATAATTACCTCCAAAATCAAAATGAGCTTGACAGATCAGATGAATTCATATCTCTCTTGCATTTGGGTCAGGCAATCAGCTAGGTCTTGTGGAAAACCTGGTATATATGCACCTTGTAGACTGTTAAAAGCAGGGGCGAGTTTTTTGGATCCTTGGATTGTGTGGTGGCTAGGTTACTGGTTGTTTGATGTCAATATAGTCCCTTAGCTAAATGAGTAGATGAAGGCAACAGTGGTAATTTCTGGTCAACTAGATCCAATGGTAAGGTTTTTCATTTTTGATCTTGGTATGAGATGGTGGTTGTCACCAGCTTGTTGGCAGCCATGCATGCCACATGTACTATTCTATTGTCGTGCCAGCCTATTCAGCGCAAGTAGAAATAATCTGAAACGAAAAACAATGGGGTTCGTTGTTTTAACTTTTCATATCTGATCCACTAGACCCATTGAGTGGAGATAATATTTCAATATATATTATGGCTGATGAGATGATTTGGGAACATGGATGCCAAGTAGGTTACCTGGTTAGTAAAACTGAGGTTGCTGTGGTTTTGGAGCCACAAAATTGAATTGGGATGACGCTATGTCTTGTTTGGTTAGAGACATACTCACCCATCTCGGTAAACTGAAGCCATTTCTATAAGACCAGTCTCAATGGGGATTTCATATAAGGTTTTATGACATAAAGTATCATCAATTTTGCTAACATGGCAAGGAGAGAGAAAAATAGAGTTTCATGAGATGTGAGGAGAGTTTTATCATCATGAAACTCATTTGGTATAGTTATCTAGCTAGTTCCGAGTCTAGGTAACTGTGCTATGAAGTAATGCACCGAGACTGGCCTAAGATATATGCATCGGCACTTATTACGAGCGGGCACATATTTTTTTTTCAACTTTGTCCTTTGAATTTCAACTTTTTCGGCATACATTTCATATGTACGATCTCGGTGGAGATAACTTTATTTGGATATTCTGGATTTTTGTGACCGTTAGGTGGACTAGCCTATCAACCCATACCCCGCACGGATTAATTAGAATTAATATAAAAATTAGGCATATAGCTAATAATTATAATTATCTATCTCGTGCCCTCTTTCACCTATTAAATATTCTAAAACTCTAAATATATATTTTATCATTACCTAGTTGCAATAGATTTTATTTTGCATCACACATCCATGTATGTTATATATATATAACTGAACCATTTGTTTGTGAATTGGGTATTTTTATTTCTTCCATCATATATGAATACAATGATGACACATATTGTGGGTAGTATTTTATATAAATAATAATATATATAATAATAATAAATAGTAATTTAGAATTTTATATTGGTGCATTTCAATATTTTATTATAGTTATATAATTTAGATTCAGAATTAGATGATATAATTAGATATTATATGCAAATTTTAGAGGTTATTTGCATTATTTTTATAATAGCATAGGTTGGTAATTTACACAAAGATTATAGGTTACTTTACATTTTTTATAATGAAAGAGATGGGTAATTTAGATACATGTTTAGGGGTTACTTTAACCTATTTTTATAATAGCAGAGAAGAGTAATTTATTAGGAAATATAACAGATTCAGGCTATTATAATTAGAGTTGTTGGATTGATGACCAGATGTTTCTAATTTTTATGAGAATTTCTAAGATTTCTTTATCTTCGTAGAGTTCCACTTAGAATTCTAGGTGGCTTCACATGGAGGTTTAAAAAGAGCCTCGAATTAGTAATAGTAAGATTATAAATAAACTAACTCACACCTTTCTGCATAGGAGTATGACTAGAAAGCTCATAACTTTTATACTAGTGAGTATATACCCAATGAAAATTATATATCGAAATACAACAAAGTGCAAGATAATGTGCTTCCTATTCTTTATACATTGGAAAATGAAGAGGCCACGAGGCAAACGTGGTCAACTCCTGACTTTGCACTAATATAAGATAGGATCACTCGGATCTTACCCTTTTATTCTTAGGGTCTGTTTAGATGAAACACAAGAACTTTTTTGCGTTGGAATCTTGCTAATTTGAAGTATTAAATGAAGTCTATTTTTGCACAGATGGGTTGTAAATCGCGAGACGAATCTAATGATACTAATTAATTCATGATTAATCAATTATTATCGGATGGTTACTGTAGCACTACTGTTGCAAACATGGATTAAGTAGGCTCATTAGATTCGTCTCGCGATTTACAATCTATCTATGCAAAAAAATTTGTAAATAGACTTCATTTAGTACTACATGTATGTGTCGAAACATTCGATGTGACGGTTTTTTGTGTTTATGGGATTTATGGGGTGAGAACTAAACAGAGCCTTCGCTTGGTCAACTCATCCACATGCAGCAGCATCTAGCAGATCACTTACCCACCAATCAGATCCAAGAACCTAAACTATACTCCGATATCCTAGCTATCCATCCAGTACATTTACAGAAGTACATCTAACAAAACTAAATAAACTAAACCAGACCAAGTTGCAAATAAACAATGAGGATCTGGATTTTTTTTTTTTTTTGGAACATGAGGATCTGGATTCTGTAGCCTCCAAATGCAACTGCATGCAACCACTGCATGGTCGCGAGTCTCATCTCCACAATGCATGGTCCTACCGGCAGCAACTGCCATTGTTGAGCACACGCACCTCCTCGTTGGGAGCACCATCGATCCTCTATCCCGCTAGCACCTACTAGCCAGTTATGATGAAATCGGGCATGAGAAGGGTGCAGAGAGCAGCAGCAGACCGACAGTACGATGCTTGCTGGAGCATCAGTAAGGTCCTACCTACCATCGGGCCAGGTGACGAGTGCAACATCGCTCTCCGGACTGCAGCCTAGTGAGCCCATGTGGGGTGACAAGGAAAAAGAATTTCAGGCACTACTACACCACTGCGGAGGGCCTTATTGTAATACAGCAAACATGGATGGAAGCACAATCTCCAAAAAAGAATCCAAAGTCAAAATGTGCTTGACAGAGATGAATGAATGCATGCCTACCTGTCATTCTGCTACAAATTGTAAAGCTGGTATGTACTAGTACTACCTTGTGCAGTAGTACATTGTTAAAAGCAGGTGGGATGGACTGAATGCTTGGACCATTGGAACAGCCTTTTCACCTTTGTGAGTTGGTATTGGTGTGGTGGTGTGATTCACCATGTTGGCAGCCATGCCACATGTATTTAATTGACATGTCAGCCTATTCAGCAAAAGTAAAAAAAAACTAAAAAGGAACAATGTAATTAACTATTTTATCTGGCACGGTCCACTAGACGAGTGGAGAAAATATTTATTTGAATATGTTTTATGCGGATCGGATGACCTGGAAAACATTGATTACAGCAAGTACGCTTACCTGATTAGCAAAACTGAGGTGGTTGTGATTTTAGGGCTGCAAAGCTGAGTTGGGATGACCTGATATCATGTCTTGTTTGGTCTAGAAGCACATCCACTCAACCATGTCAGCACTACTTCATATGCGACCACTATGATTAGCCAGTGAAAATTATGGAGATCCGCCTGACTTCGCAGTAAGAAAAGGTAATGAAAGGGTCACTCAGATCTTATTTCCCTCCTTTCAACTCAGCCACATGCAACGTCCAGTTCACTTACTCACCAAGATCCAAGATCCTAAAATATATAGGCTGCTACATAGAAGTACATCGATCGAACGCAAGCAAACTAAACCAGACAAAGTTGCAAACAATGAAGAGCTGGAGCATCCCCACGGCGGCCGCCGTGGTCGCGGCCACCATTTTCTTCTCCCTCTCGACCATGGCCCTACCGGCGGCTTCCGCCATTGTCGAACACACCTTCGTTGTAATTAAGCTTGATCCTCTATTATTCCACGGCCTCGACCTCCACTGCACCTGGATGCCATCCTTCTGCATACTGTTAGCTGGCATCTCTGTCCTGAATTTGAATCTGTATGCAGGTGAGCCAGATGACCATGAAGCACTTGTGCAAGGAGACTCCCGTCACCGTCGTGAACGGACAGATCCCAGGGCCAACGATCGAGGTTACAGAGGGAGACTCGGTGACCGTTCATGTCGTCAACAAGTCACCCCACAACATAACAATCCATTGGTGTAGCTAGCATTTCTCCAAGCGCCGAAGATAGAGATTGCATGTTTTCATGGAGGATGATATGTTGGTGTTTCCTAATCGATCGATATGCAGGCACGGAGTGAAGCAGCGGCGGAATTGCTGGTCTGACGGGGTGCCGATGGTCACCCAGTGCCCCATCCTGCCGAACCAAAACTTCACCTACCGGTTCAGCGTCGCCGGGCAGGTAGGTACCCTGTGGTGGCATGCTCACGTCTCCTGCCTCCGGGCAACCCTGCATGGCGCCATCATCATCCGGCCAAGACTTGGGGCCAGCTCGTATCCATTTGACCATTTCCGAAGCCTGATCGTGAGATCCCCTTCATTATAGGTACTGTACCGTACGTCGTCAACTTTTCTGCTTCCATTCCATCTACTCGCTCGTCAACTTTTCTCCATGATAGATATGATGAGCATGTAGCTAGCAAAATTACATGTTTGGATGGAACTCTGAAGATTAGTCTTCTGTATGTATCGTCTATGCATGAATAATCGATCGAACTACTATTTTCAACTTTGGCATGGGTGCAGTACAACTACTAGCTGTGATATATATGTGATGCGTTCTGAGCTGAACTGTTGCTGTTAATAAGAGAATGAATGGTCTTCATGATGATGATGATGACAGGGGATTGGTGGGCGATGGACCTTGCCGTGGTAGCCAGAAGAATGGAGAAGGATAATTTCTTCGATTACTTCCCCAGTGCATCCACAATTAACGGCAAGCTTGGAGATCTATTCAACTGCTCTGGTAACAATCAACTATATATTATCGCATATATAGTAGTATATATCTCTATATACAGCATATATGTCCAATTCCAAAGCAAAATAGGAAGAAAGAAAGAAAAACTCCGATCCGTCTGTTACTCAATGGAGTTCTTGAATTCGATTCTGAAGGTGTTCCAGAGGACGGGTTCGTGCTGGACGTGGAGGCTGGCAAGACCTACTTGCTGCGCATAATCAACACGGCGCTCTTCTCCGAGTCCTCAAGATCGCCGGGCACAAATTCACCGTGGTTGCCTCCGACGCCAACTATGTCAGACCTTACACCACGGATCTCGTCGTGATCGCGCCCGGCGAGACCATCGATGCCCTGGTGGTCGCCGACGCGCCCCCGGGCAAGTATTACATGGTCGCCATGCCCAACCAGGCGCCCTTGCCCGACACCCAGACCCCAGAGCCATCCACGAGAGCCACCATGCAGTACAGCCCAGCCGGCAATGGCGGCAAGCCGGTGGCACCTGTGATGCCTGATCAGCACGACGTGGTGCAGTCACTGTATTTCCACAGCAACCTGAGCAGCCTGCGAGACCCACGGCACCCACTGCCGCCGGTGCCCAAGCAAGTGGACCAGCACCTGTTCATCACGCTCGGCTTGGGCATGGCTTGCCGGCGAGGCCTCAGCTGCAGCAGCGATGACGAGAACGACAACATGATCCTTGTTGCTACCATGAACAACATTTCCTTCCTGAAGCCCACGGCAGCACTGCTGCCAGCGCACTACTACCATGTCGGCAGCAACAAGGGCGACCTGCTGGAGCTTCCTGACAAGCCACCGAGGGTCTTCAACTTCACCGACCCCTCCCTGATCCCCATAGGACCCAAGGAGAAGGCGCTGGAGCAGACGTACATGGCGACACTGGCGCGGTGGTTCCGGTACGGCTCCGCGGTGGAGATGGTGTTCCAGAGCTAGCACGTCGATAATGCAGGGCGACTCCAACCCGATGCACCTGCACGGGCACGACATGTTCGTGCTCGCGCAGGGGCACGGCAACTTCGACGCGGCCAGGGACAGGGCAAGGTACAACCTGGTGGATCCGCCGCTCAAGAACACAGTGGTAGTCCCCAATCTTGGCTGGGTCGCCATCCGATTTGTCGCAGACAATCCAGGTTGGTACAACTACAAGATTGTTTATTTGTTTATTTCTCAACGAGCAAATCGAAAAGAATTTGAATTATCACTTAATAATTTATTTACTCCATGGGCAACTAATATAATTAATACATAATTTGGTGGTGTTTTTACACAGGGGTGTGGTACATGCATTGCCACTATGAGTTCCACTTGGCGATGGGCATGACGGCAGTGTTCATTGTAGAAGATGGGCCGACGGTGAACACGTCGCTCCCTGCACCGACCGCCAGTGGATTATCCATCATGTGGCCGCCGCAACAGCAAGGATAGTCTGCTTGTGCCGGATGAATCCTATCTCCAAACTCGGGAAATCAAAGCCTCACGTATAGATGGAGTCTAAAATCAAATATAACTCCGATAGATAGTTTCATTTTAAATAAAAAAAATTATAATAAAATATGGGCTATATTTGAAAGAATTTTTTGAGGTGGAGTAATGTATCTATAAAATTTCCATGAAGATTGTTTAAACATTGGGTTAATTGGATTGGTGTCATTGCAAATACTTGAGTTTATTTGGAGATAAGCTATTTACAGTTGACCTATTTGAACTCGTGCCGCTACACACGTGTAGTAGCTACTCTCACGTATGTATCTCCTGATGTATATGCCATTGCAAATACTTGATAAATAAGTATGTGGACATACTCATATATATGATGGTATACTCTCACGTATGTACTCTCTTTCTTTATTTTGGAAGATGTTGGATGAATGGTGTGATCTAGCTGGTGCTTGTGCATCCAGTGCCTGCATGTAATTAATCATCATAATAATCCCAACGTATACGTCTGCTCCCTATATATATGGCCTCAAATGAATAAGTTGCATTGCCAATTCTACAACCCCCGGCCCTATATTAGAACCCGCCCGGCATGGTTATACGTTACATTGTCAATTCTACAACCCCCTATATATATGGCCTCAAATGAATAAGTTTGCCTCGAGCCGATACATCGGTCCATTTACTCCCTCCATACTCAAAAAACCTGACGTTTAGGACAAGGTTTGAGTCAAACCTTGAGAATATAAATCATGAATAACTCTCAAGTTGTTGAGTTTTAAAATGTAAAAATTATATGAATAGATTTGTTTTGAAAAATACTTTTATGAAAGTATACATATATCACTTTTTGATAAATATTTTTAGAGGAATAAGAAGTCAAAGTTGTGTTTTGGAGACCGTGTCGCTGTCCTAAACGTCAGGTTTTTTGGGTATGGAGGGAGTATCTATGTGCATGTTGTTTTTGTCAACCTGTGAAGATGTAGTACTCCATATGCACAGAAATCCCACCAAGCTTGAAAAGCAAAGCTCACTCTCTTCCCCTTCCCTCACACTGCCACCAGTTCCAAAGCCACACCGCTGCCCAATAGCACGTGATGTGAGAAGGGAGGCAGGGCACTAATGGTAGAATCAGAGGTAGAAACATTAATTAATGGGTGATTTAGAAATAGTGGAGATTTTCCTTCTAGAGTAGGTAGGGCTAGATGCACGGAACTTAATAGACCAGTCTCAATGTATGATTTTATTGCACAGTTATCTAGAACAAAAACTAGGTATTGCCGAGTGTCGTAAGGATGAAACTCTTCTCACATATTATGAAATTCTCCCTTCGCTCTCCTTATAAATATCCTGCCATATAAGCAAAATTAAATGCCTATGAAACTCTCATGAAACTCCAGTCTCACTGGCAGTATCACATGAGTATCATGAGCATTAAATTTGCTGATATGGTAGAGTCATTTGAAGAGAGAGGAAGGGGAGTGTCATGGGATGTGATAGGAGTGTCATCATTATGACACTCCTCCAATTCGATTATCTAGTTCACAGTCTTGGTAATCGTGCGATGGCACTTCCTGCAAGGACTAACCTTAGTTTAACCTGTTTGGTGCATGAGATCGACACAAAGTGGTATATTAAAATAAACATTAGTATCATACAGTAAGTATATATACAAAGTGTTTACTATTGATTTTATCCTCCGAGCTGGGCGCTCTTAAGCTGCCTCCAACGACTGTTACATGGATTATCACCGACGCGGAGGTGAGAGAACAGAGAGAAGAGAGCTGGCGACTATTTCGACACTAGCTTATGACACAACTTTTCATGCTTGCGGGCTAGTTTTGGAGAGAACAAAGACAGGGAAAGAGTTAGTCAGCTTGGGGAGGCGAGAGTGGTAGATAAAACCCAAATCCTGTGCGGAGAGGCCTTTCGATTTGGATAAATCGAGAGCCCTCTCTGTTGCTTCTATGAATCTAAGGGGAAGTAACTTTACAAAGGGAGAAAGTAATAACCACAACTCCGGTGATCTCTTCTTCTTCGGCGAAGACTCCAATTTCGGCGAACTCTTCTTCTCTAGCAACGACCCAACTTCGGCGAGCCCTGTTCGGGTTAGGGTTTTGGGTTTTGAGTTTTGGGTTTAGGATTCCGGGTTGGGAGGGGATTAATGGCTGCCGGCTATAAAGGGAAGGTCGGGGAGGCCGTCGGACCAGTGGTGGTTGTGGGTTGTGGGCGGTGAGGCTGGCGGTGATGGCGCCGCTGGGTGGGTGGTGTCGATGGTAGGGGTAGGGGCAGAGGCAGGTGGTGGGGCAGGCGAGGTCACGGGGAAGTAGGCGATGGGGATGTGGACGAGTTGGAGTAAGGCGATGCCGATGAGGGGGAGGTCGGCGGCGGGGACGGAGGTGGGCGAACAGAGGCCGGAGGGGGAGGTGGAGGGGTTGGAGCAGCGGTCCTCGCTGGCGTCGGAGGCGACTCCGACGAGGGGGAGGTCGACGGCGGGTGTGGAGGGATGGAGGGGGCGGATGGAGGCGGAGGCAGAGGGGAGGGAGAAGAAGAAGACGAGGTGGGCCTGGTAGGGGGCGGTGGGGCTCTCGACCGAATCTTATCGGGAGAGCCCTCTACGCCTAGCAGCCTCCTAGATAAAATTAAGGGAAAAGTTTGGTTTACGCCCTCAAACTATTACAAAAGTCTGATTTTCAACCTTCAACTACGAAACCCGATAACAGCCATCCAACTATTCAAATCGGATAAATTTAGCCCCTTATATTGTTTTAAAGGTGGTTTTTCATTTTGTGAGAATTAAAAATATTCAATTTTAAATTAAAAAATTCATAAGTAATTCATTTTAAATTAAAATTTATGAAATATGTACTAAAAGTTTTCTAAAATGTAACCTATCTATTGGCAAATACTTGTCAATTATTCAAATCTATTTTTTTATTCATAATATTTGTTTGCCTTTGTTATAACTATGATTTTTGAATAACTAAGATTCAAATGGAGCAATAATAGATAGGTTACATTTTTAGCAAAATTTTGGTACTAATTTAACATTAGTTTTGATTTTTTAATCTCACTAGATATTTTTATTTTCTTTAGAAAAATACAAACCACCTTCAAAACCACCCCAAGGGCCATACTTGTCCGGTTTCGACAGTTGGATGACCTATGTTGTCCAGTTTTATAGTTGAAAGTTGAAAATCGGATTTTTGCGATAGTCGAAAGTGTAAATGAGACTTCTTCCTAACATTAATTGTTACTGTGGGTCCCACACATGCAGCTGAAAAATCTTCTCTGTGATGGCTACCAGCTGAGTTAACTGTTGGGGAGGACCATGCATAACGCACGTGAGCCCGGCAAACTCGGCAGTCAACTTGCGTATTGTCGACGTCGATCTTAATTTGTCGGTGTCGGGACGAATGAATCTCAAGCTTCAAACTAGGGGTCTAGGCCAATGAACTCCATATCATCCATAGATGAAACTCGAGATCGATCCATCCATCATGTTTAGTATTCTCTGGCATGATAACCTCGGAACGCGTGCCTTGCATTGACTTCCAGCACTGCATGTGCCTGCATGCAATAAGCATGCAATGCAGGACGGAGCTAGGACACTTAATTAGCAGCACTTCGATCGATCGTTAGAACTAGCCCCAGTTTGGATCTTAGTCCTCTTCTTTAGTCCTTTTTATATAGTCCCTAGGAAGCCCAATACTGACTAAAACCTTTAGCCCATTAGTCTCCAAGATGTGGTTAAAGAGACTAAAAAGCCCCACTTTCCACCTCGTCCCTCCCTGAAAATTCTATCCACTCGCAACCCCCCACCCCCCCCCCCCCCCCCCCCCCCCCGCTCCTATGCCCTCCCCGCCACCAGCCCTCGTGACCCTTCGCTCCACGCGGCGATTCCACACGCCCCATTTCGGAACTCCTTTTCTTTCTTTACTTCTCTTCTCTCTCTCTTCCCCCCAACTCCTCCCTAGCGGGCGGGCAGGCGACGGTGAAGGGCACCCGTGGTGACCCGACCAGCAGCCGTGGGCGCAAGATGGGTACCTCTCATGCCGTGCGGACTCGTCCATGGCGAAGTGCGATCCATCACCACCATCTCGTCACTCCCCATCTCGCGCCGCTCCAGGGGAGGCGGCGGCTCCTCCAGGCCTGTGGAGCTGCTTCCGCTGGCCGCCATCAAGCGCTTCGACTTTGCAGAGTTGGAGGCGGCCATATCCCATTTCATAGACGCCGCACTACTCACGGACTTGGCCTGGCGGACCACCCCATCGTCTACACCTCCCGGGGCCTCGTCGCTCTCACCTAGAAGGGCCACAACATGCGCGTCTTCCAAGGCGCCTCCACCGACCGCACCGCCGTCATGAGGGTGCAGGAGGTCGTGCTACGCTTCCTCGTCAAGCAGGTGCTCATCGACGATGCTAGGCGGAGGCGGGGGCGCCTCCATACCGCAGCGTGCAGGGGGCGGTCCTCGCCTCGTGCCACGAGGTGGCCAGGGTGGATGAGGATTTCTCGTGCGCGAGCCACATAGGGAAAATTATCGTTGATATGGATAATGTGAGCGGAGCAAGGATGGGAGAAGGGGTAACATGGTCTTTGTGCAGCTACGTAGATGATGTTTAGTCCGTCCATCCAAACAGGGTTAGGGTTGTGCAGGGACTAAAGTCTAGTCCTTAGTCCAGGGACTAAAAGGATTCAAACAGCGCCTTATATTGATCAAACGGCATGTAAATTGGTAATTTTCGTGAAAAACAGAGAGGAAGTCAATAAACACAACAGCCGAAATTAAAGGCTTTATTGGACTTAGCTACATTTCCTCACAATTCAATACTCCACAACAACAACGTACAATTGGCGAAAACACATATCGAAACTATTTAAGCATGCAATCATCAACACCATTAGTTAATCCCCTACATTAATTATATTATTTCTCCGATCGATCCCTCCATCATCATCTCGGTGGTCGTCTTCTGGATGAGCTCCCACGCGCTCCGGACGTGCCTCTCCTCCTGCGTCGACGACCCCACCGCGAACCGCAGCACGAACTTGCGGCCGACCACCGTGTGCGCCAGGTACGCCTTCCCGGTCTTGTTCAGGCGCTCCATGAGCTCGCGGTTGGCCTCCTCGGCCTCCTCCTCAGCCATGGCGCCGTGGGGCTTGATCCTGAAACAGACAAGCGCGAAGTTCCTCGGCACGACGACCTCGAAGCGGTCGTCGGCGCGCACCAAGCCCTCGAACATCTTCGCCATGGCGACGTCGCTGCGGATGTGCTCCTGGAGCTTGGCGGCGCCGTAGGTGCGCATGACCATCCAGAGCTTAAGGCCGCGGAAGCGCCGCCCGGTGCCGACCTGCATGTCCTTGAGGTCCGTGACGATGCCGGAGTCGCTGACGTCGTTCTTGAGGTACTCGGGCGTGGTCTCCAGCGAGCCGGTGAGCCGGTGCCAGTCGCGCACCCAGAGGCAGGTGCAGTCCAGGCACGTCATCAGCCACTTGTGCGGGCTCATGCTGATGGAGTCCACGCGCTCCACGCCGTCGATGTGGTGCCGGAACTCCGGGCAGATGCACGCGCTGCCGGCGTACGCGGCGTCGATGTGGACCCAGGCCTTGAACCGGGCGGCGACGTCGGCGACGGCGCCCACCGGGTCCACGGCATTGGAGGACGTGGTGCCGACCGTGAAGCAGACGTAGGTCGGCACGAGGCCGGCGTCGGCGTCGGCCTGCATGGCCTCCAGCAGCCTCGCCGGCTCCAGCGCGAAGTTGTTCTCCTCGCCGGTGGGGATGGAGCGGACGTTGGCGGGGTCGAAGCCGGCGAGGCGGCACGCCTTGAAGAAGGTGGAGTGGGTCTGGTCGGCGGCGTACACTGTGAGCCGTGTGATCCCGGCCATGCCGTCGGACCCGATCCGGCGCAGCGCCGCGTCGCGGGCCGCGACGAGCGTGACCAGCATCGCCTCGCTGGTGGTCCCGAGGATGACCCCGCCGCCGGTGCCTCGGCCGGCGGCGCCCGTGCGGTTCATGAAGCTCGGGGGCAGGCGCAGGAGCTGCGCGAGCCAGTCGAGCGCGAGCACCTCCATCTCGGTGGCCGCCGGCGACGCCTGCCACGTGAAGCCGACGCTGTTCATCGCGGAGGCGATGAGCTCCCCGGCGATGCCGGCAGCGCTGTTGGTGGACGGGAAGAAGGCGAAGAAGTTGGGGCTGGCCCAGTGCGTCATCCCGGGCACGACGGCCTCGCGGAGCTCCTTCATGGTGACACTGAAGGGTGCGGAGCAGGTGGGCGGGGCGGAGTGGAGCAGGCGGCGCAGGTAGCCGGGCTCGACGCTGGGGAGCACGGGCAGGGACTCGACGGACTTGTAGTAGTCACAGATGAAGTCGACGGACGTGTGGAGGTAGGAGCGGACGTCGTCGGCGTTGAGGGGCTGGAAGCTATCGGCATCGCCGGTGGAGAAGGTGGCAGGGTTGGTGTCAAGGCTGCCCATGTCGATCAACACGGACGATCGATCGAGCTAGTGGCCGGGTCGTTACTACTACTTCTCGATCGATCGAAAAAGATAGCAAGCTCGATCTAGATGGAGCTTGATGAGATCGTTCAACGATCGATACTGCGAGAAGGAGACGACACAACAACGTGACAGCTAGCAAGATCTCAAATGGTGAGACTTGCAAGCCGGACGACGTTGTGTGCCGTGATCCGTTAGGGTAAGAGGGTTTATATAGGCTACAGGTATGGATCTGGGGAGAGGAGAGGTGGGAAGCGGCGTGGACGGCCGCGCGATGGACGCGCCATCCGAGCTGGTGACCGGCGCGCGGTGTGCGCGCATCAGCATCATACATGTGGAACACGAATAGCCACGCCAAGCACATGAGCACAATGGATGGCTGGATCGATGCAATAGCCACGCCAAGCACAGTAAATAAAGCCGAACTGCTAGCAAGCTTTTTATCTTTATTTTCCGCTCCTTCCATGAAGTCCAGGCTGAGATATGCAAAGGCCTGGAAATTTATCAATTTTTAGGCAACAGGTCGCGGAAATCAGTGCCGAAACATCAAAAAACAACGTAACCTACAGAAAAATGTAATGTGGGAGTCGTAATATTATGTTTCATCGTTTTCCATTATTCTCATCTATAACAGCTAACAGCAACATCTATAACATCGAAGAATAACGTCCGCAACACACTAGAAAACAACACATACAACATGAAATATGTCATCTGATTGAAATGGTTGAGAAATTAAAATCAGATACCTTATATATATATATATATATATATATATATATATATATATATATATATATATATATATATATATATATATATATATATATAGGAGGTGTGCTGAATAAAATGTGCTCCTCCTCCTCCACTAACTGTGTTTTTGTCATGGTTTAGGACTGCAAATAATGTAAGCTGTTTATTAGACAAACTTTTTTTAACATGATCCATCATTAATTCATTATATTTGAAAAATTACATAGATTCATTAGACACATGGTTTATGTCATTAGATTGATCATGGGAAATGCTATTATGATATATAATGTTTACCATTTATGGTATATTTAACAAAATTGTAAATCAAAGCTAACAGTTTTTTTAGACTGAAAGTTTTGTTTCAATCAGAGAGTTAGTGCATCCTTATTAATGCATCGTTCATCCTTCTTCTTGCTCATTGAACCTATTTTTCTTTTTAATATGCCCATATTTCGATAGAGGAAAATATGATCAAATCCTTAGGTCATGAAAAAAAAATGCATGAAGCAGTCCCTTCATAAAAATGCATATATGCTTCCTCATAAATGCCTCTTAGCTAGAAAAGTAACAAGAACTACTGGAAAATATAGGTGTTCACTGCCAGATAAAAAAACAGCTTACTGACTATATATTGAAATGGCGCTAAGGTGATTAGTCAGTTGTCCCTTTGTGCAAAGCTCAATAATTACAGTCTTTATGTATCACTGTGCGTGATTGTGCTAAGAACTTTTGGATGTTGTAGATCTTTATCTAAAACTTTCTATGGTTATTTGAGCATCTCTCCTCCGTTCCCGCCGATATTCTCCATCACAACGTCAGTTTTTACGTATTACGTTGCTCCACGCCCACTTTCCTATATTCAACACATTTTATGATTAGAGTTAATCTGAGTGTCCATGTGTGTCCAGCAGTTGGGACCATTGAACTAGCTTCTAGCAGGCTGCTATATATGCCCTTTTTTTCAAATAATTAAATTTGGTCCACTTGGCTTCTAGCAGGCTGCTATGGCCCATTTTATTAGGTGTTCTGGATTGATGGACAAACCCAATGTAGATATATATAGATGATGGGATGGTCTGTCATGGGTTGTTAATCCTTGCGAGGAATTTGAAAACTTTAGCTTAGAAGTTGGTCAGTAATGTTGGTAAAACTTCTTACAACCAATTCTAGCTAAGTCGGTATATGTCTTATACCGACGACTGATCTGGTCACGCTGATTTGTGCCTTGTTGTAGCCTTTTCCTCAAGCTAAACAACCCCCACACATTAGGTTCTTGTGTTGTTATTAGATCCCCAATAATGGCCGGCTCAACCATATATGTTGCCTTGGCACGTTTCAGTCGTCATATGTATGCTGCAATAGAATAATACAAAATGCTTCCACTTGACAACGCCGTGATTATCTTCTAATTCTGCATGCAATTCCCACCTGCTGCATCAAAAAAAAAATATTCCTCATTACATGGGCTGACCAATGCCAACTGCATGATGAGCGACGACGTTCTGTATCACCTAGTGTGTGTGCATGGAATCTGCTTGAAAGGAGTACGCATGCAACTAATCCAATGATAACTTTTGATGTCCCAAGCCAAGACTACTCGTACGATAGCTACATACTTGTGCTATTGTGTGTTAGAACCTACTACTCCTAACACCCTGGATTATAGTTTCCATTTGAAGTTTAGCAGCCTTAGGATCCAAACGCAATTAGCAAGTTTTAGAATAGCATATGCATTATTTCGTGGTTCTGCATACACTGTGCGAAGTGCGAACGAATCAGATGTGAGTTGTATCAACACATAAAAAATGGATAGCCATAGCTCCATGCATATTATTTTGTATCCAAGGGTGAGATATGCATGGATATAGGCTGCAAAATGGATAGCTCCATGCATCTCTGGACCAATGGTGGTCACCCTTGGATGATGAGTGGTTGACAACATTGTATGCATTGATGTATATCATGGCTCGTGATGTGCAGGAACATGATGCAACGTGATGGTCGATGGATGCGATGAAGGTCAAACCAAAGGTTCATGCCGATGGATCAACGACGGTGAAGGATGGACACGAGTAGACTTGGATTGAGGGATCCGAAAAAGTCCGAACGGAGCCACATCCGATCCATGTACGTGCTAAACTGAAGAGCGAGAGTCAATGGACGGATAAAGATGGCGTTGGTTGAATCAAGTAGGATGGAGGCATCAAAGGCTTGGTGGAGGCCGGATATGCATCGACATTGAGGAGGTCGCATGGCGGCCAAGCAGAGATGGACAGTTTGGGTGATTTGCGCCTCAATGCAGGCATGTTTCCCGGTTTGGGCCCCAGAACTTGGGGCACGTTCAGTGCGGCCGGATGGCAGAGATGGAGGGCATGTGGCATCATCACTAAACTTGCATTGAGGCGAAGCAAAGTTGTGAAGGCGGTGTGTCCGTCTGATGCAAAGATAAAAACTTGGACGGTTGTGCTCCTACATGGGATTGTATCCAAATAATAGAACTTAGGGCATTTTGGTCGTTTGACCAAGACCTATACATACGAGGGGAGCTAAAATTTCAGCTAAGTTTCCCATTCCTCCCTCTCAATCTCTCTTAAGGCTAGGGTTTGCTTAAATGAGGGGGGATTAGGCTTAGGGAGTGATTGCTCTAGGTTTAGTTCTTCTAATCAAAAGTGGAAGGATGATGGGTGATTTTCTAGCCACAAATCTTTGTTAAAATTTTATTGATCTAATCATTCATGGTTGATTCATGGCTAGTCATCTCGTTTTTCTATTTTTCGGTGATTTTCGGATGAATTTTTTGATCTTGCGATTCATGGGTTTTGGCACGATTTTCTTAGGGCAAATGGAAGCTGGACGTGTACAATATCATCTAGGGTGTTCCCCTTGCAAATCTTTGCACGAGCTTGCTGGATTTAGAGTTTCTTTCCAAATTTTGAGTTCATATGTTCTTGATTGAAATCCATGAGATATAAGGTGAAGTCTTGATCTTTTTGAGGGGATCTTTTGGGAAAGACTCACCAAGTTGTTTCTAAGCTATGGTTAAAATTTTGTGTGGTTTGGAGTTTGTTTGATCCACTTTTGGGTTGTTGACTTTGTTTCGGGGCTGTTGTTCTGAGCATTTTGATCGAGTTAGTACAAAACCGGCTGAACCGAGTCATGTAGGCAGAGTCGAGTTGAGCCCTTTGTTTTGACACCGGGTGAACCGAGTTACATAGGCTGAGTCGACTTTGTACACCAGGTGAGCCGGTCAGGACCAGCTGATCTGCCCAGTTGAGGTCTTGGTTTTTGCATAGGATGGGGTGGTCCAACATGGTTGAGCCGACTTGGGCTCTCGGGTTGTCACTTGAAATCTCCGGTGCTTGTTTCCGCACTTCTAAAGTTTGCTCTCCTATAGCAACGTTTCTTGATCTTGCTAGCAGCGAGAAGTTTTGGGGTTGATTTTAGAATATAGGCCATGATTTTCACTGAGATTTTGAGGCTCCTATATTTTAGAGTATATTCACCTCCTCTAGTCGCCATTTCAATCCTTCAGTATCAGTGCCAAACTGATGACTGTATAATTAACGTAAGTGATCTGTTCTATTTTGCATAATTTATATCACACATGTACGTAGCGCTCCATTTGCCAACATGGAACAGATTAATTGAATAATGCAATATATTTAGTCGATCTGATACAGCTCTAGTTACGAACCATCATCAAGTTGTTGAATGCAATCCTTCCGGTGTGTCTTTGCCATGTTTACTACGACGTCGACCCTTCTTAATCATTATGTCCATGCATGATGCTCCAGTTGACTTCAGAAGGTGTGGAGGTTACATAGGATGGGACGAGTAGTACTTCAGAAGGCATATACTACAATATCCTAACAAAGAATGTAATTCTAGGTGCATAGCCAGTTCTTTGTTGGGAGGGAGGGAGTACACAGCTGGGGCAGCTTATGATAGGTGCTTAGATTCTAAATGCATGGAACCCTAAGAAAGAGCGAGTGATCTAGTACTATGTCGACAAATAATTGCACAACATGTACACTCATAACATGCGGGTTACGTTGATTTATATACATTAGAGAAGCACAACCACATGCAACTTAGATATATATAAGTAATGTGTGCATCACAAAGTTCTCTATACGTACCCACCAGAGCAGCCGCCCGGTAAACCATAGAATAAAGTCCCAAGCTCACCACAAGCCCCAAAAAAAAACGCAACAAGAAGTTCATCACCACAAGTCAAACTAATTTCTTAATTAGGACCCAGCGCTCTTTGACCTGTCAGGATCGGAGTTATAGCCCATCAGGAAATACACACTCATAGATCCAATCTATATTGATTCATCCATGTGTCACCCGAAAAATGCGCAAGTATTCTTTAGGACATGTAATGATGTAGTAAACAATTATTATAGAAAATGTGTGAATGGCATCCTAATAAGATGATTCGATTCGATTCGATGTAAAACCAAATGTCCTCATGAAACCATCACATGATGTGAAAGTGCGATGCTCATGCATCTTCATATGCCAATATTCTTAAATTAAACAAAATGTAAGGTCCAGTACGTTCCACAGAAGAATGTAGTAGTCTCTGCATGACTGCATGCAACATTGTGATTTGTTGGGATGCAATCGAGTTGAGGCTGCTAGCTAAGCGTAAATGTTTGCTGGCCCATGTGCCTTCATGTGGCAATTTCTCGTTTTAACCTGGATCTATTAGTCTCCAATTAACCCATGTGTGATTTCAGATTTGTTGGGTTTCTGCTTGATTAATTTCTTCACTCCAAAAGGAACACAGCATATGTCAAGCATCACTACCAAGTAAAAAATTGCTAACATAAATGTAAATTATGATGAACAGATCAGTTGAAATCAAGAAAGACATCAGCAAAATATACAAAATCAATATTTGATATTCGACTAGAATCAAACTGCTTAATATTATAGAAAAAATAGATGGGGAACTTGCCCTCTTCGTCCCTCTATCTTGACACTTCTTTTGTCAGTTGAGGGTAGTTCACACTCTGAACCAAGGTTTTAAATAACCGGCTATAGTTGCCGCTATAGCCGGATTTAGCCTTTTGGAAGCATAAACGCTAGGAGAAGGTCCATTTGGCGCTAAGCAGGATAGCCCGCTAATAACCCGCTATAGCCAGCTAAATCAGCTAAATTACCATCTCTTAGCCCGCTAAATTTATGCTTTCAGTTTGTTTGTGTGAAACTGTGAACTCATTTCTTCGTCGGTCTGTCGTTTGTTATAGAATTATGGTTGTTGCATCATCTGAACTTTGTATTAGATTTGTGAAAGCATGAAGTTGAAGTCCTGTGTTGTTTCTCTACATGATGAATTGATGATGTACTGAATATTCTGAAATTGTGAACTTGATTTGCAAAACAGCTAAATGGGTTAGCTAAGACTATAGCCGGATATAGTATTTTCTTAGCCTTTGAAAAGGTAACCGCTAAGGACCTTAGTAGGATATTTAAAACCTTGCTCTGAACCTAGTTGGTTAGGTTCTTTATAGAGAAACCTACCTAGCTATCTCGCCAAACGCGGGCGAAACACGGGCGGTCCTGTTCTTCCTTCAAAAGATTAGTGAGCCGACAAATTGAACGACAAGTTGGGGGTGAATTCCAAACCTTCCATGAGTCAACAAAAACCAAGTTGTGAGAACCAAGTACAGTACTTGATAAACACACACTAGTGGCCCATATAAGTGACGGGCATTTGCAACTGGTCACTAATTAATTGGTCATTAGTGGTGGGCCTAGCTAGCACGACCTGATGTAAGTCGTCAGGCTACGGCCCATTAATGACACACATGATCCATGCGTGTTCTCGTCAGTGATATGGGCTATAATTAAGCCCATAACATCATCCATCACTATTTTAGGCTTAATTATCAGAAACGAACCGCTTGGAACCCGTCCCCTAGTATTCGTTCGAGAAGAGAGTTGTTATACAGTATCACCCGTGATGATTGGTGTATCTGTCGGTGCATACAAATACCCACCCAAATAAGGATACAATATGCCCCATTAGAAAGGACATGAACGTAGTAAAGGTACTCTGATCGATACTTCAAACATTGATCCAAAAAAATACAAATACAGTGTACCTTCTGAAGGACGGGACAGGCGACCAGAGGGGGTGAATGAGAGCCGATAAAAATTATCCGAGAGAACAAGGCCTATGTCCCGAATTCAACCCGACGCACCTCTCTTCTAACCGCCAAAGTGACACACGCCAACAAGTGACGAGTTCACCCATAGTCACAAAGTTCCTGGGTCGACCGGGTCGAGGAACGGGGTCGAGGGTCGAGGGTCGTCATTTTATAAAATTGTGGTACGAAGGGGGTATACATCTATGGAACGATAAATTATTATGTGGGACGCGACCCTGATTCATCGGGGTCGATATCTTCGGGTCGATAAAGACAAAAACTATATATGTGCTACTAATGAAGAAACTAATCTGCACAAGCATATAAGAAACATATAAAAGAGTACATTTAGACCATGCTACATGTACTCAGCTCATTGTCTAACAAAAACCACACCAATCTACTGTCCTTAACCTCTTTATCCCAATTAAATCTGCTAGCAATGGGGCTGCGACCCCTTTCAAACCGGGACACGATCCAACCTTAAATGGGACGCTGACCCTCTTCGATCCCGACCCTCGAATCGGAACGACGTTCCCGGGTCGAGGGACGAGGCATCGACCCCGAATCCTGTGACTATGAGTTCACCCTAAGAACGGTTAGGAAAAGCTCGACGCAAAGCAGAAGCAAGTGAAATACGAAACGCTCGAGCAAAGCACAACACAAAGCGGAAGTTGAGTTTAATCAAAATACCGAAAGCTTGAGACAAAACAAAAGCCGGCATAAAGCAATCTACTTGTGCAAAGCCACCAACAATTCCACTTAACTAAGCATTCAATGTTGCATCAATGATTAGCAAAGCTCAACAAAAAGCCAATCAAGAGTCTCACCAAAAAGATTAACTAATCACCACAAAAGAGTTTTCTTGACTAAGCAACAAACTGGAGATTAACCTGGATGCTGAAAATAGTGTGAGACATTTCGTCGAACAGTATATGGGCATGTAACAACTCACTTGAAATTGACCTCACATTTACCTAAGATTTCTGATGAAGACCTGCACAAAAACAGAAGGTGGCACGATGGCCATCTCACAGCACGTCCTTGCTCAACTCATGATCAACGATGCTCACCTTGGGTTTGGAGCTGAAAACCAGGACATGCTCATCTGTCCCCTGCGCCAAGACCTGCCCCCTGCGCCAAGGGCCAAGGACCAGGGGCAGCGCCAAGGGCAGTGCCCTGCTGCTGATCAAGTGCTGCGCTAGATGTTGTGCTGTGCCTCGCCTGCTGCCGAGTGCCACCGCCGCTCCCTGCTGCTGTGCGTGCTTCCCCGCGTGCCAAGAGGAGGACGCCCCCAGCGCCCAGCACCTGCTCTGCTTGCACCTGCAGCACGAGGACCAAGGGGGCTGCCCCCCAAGTGCTGGCCGGCTGGTGGATGCCGCCCCGACGACCACCGTGCGCGCGCCTGCCTCACCCCGGTGTGCCCGGACCAGCGTCGCGCGCGAGCCACGCCGCCCTGCCCAAGAACAGAGACAAAACCCCAACGAAAATCCAACCACGGGAATAAAAGGAACACAGCGAATTGCAAATCAAAAGGCCCGAGGGCACATGGAGTGAAGGGCCTTCTTTCCCATCAATCTATAGCTCTAATCTCTCACAAATCCATCTCAATCCCTAACCCTAGGTGGAGAAGGGGAGGGAGAAAAGAGAAAAACAAAAGAGGAGGAGGGGCACTCCAAATGAACGGCCAAAGATGGATGGCTGCCCCTCCTCTTCTCTTATTCTCTAATTTCTCCACCGGAAAGACTAAAATAGTCCTCCGCTATTAATTACATTACACGCCCACGCAGGGATAAAGTTGTCCGAATTTTCGTAGACGCATCGGACGGACACGACTCCTCTTCGACTTCCCTTCGCCTCGAAGCAAGTTAGGAGATGACGCCACGTGCACTCTGTCCGGACCTTGACCGCGCCAAGTCCGTCCCCGGTTTTGAGGCCCAAACCGGTCAAACCCGCCGATGTCGACGCGTGTCCGACCTCCTGCTGAGCCTTGACACCTTCGAGTCGTTCGCGCGCGCCCGCCGCACGGGCCGCCAACTTGACTCGCCATCGTCCTCGCCGACTTGGCCGACGCCGTCTTCATCACCACTATGTACTCTTACTCTTCCGTGCACCATGACTCCGCCCAGCCTCCTCGGATCCCTCGGTCCAGGCCTAATCGCATCCACCCTTCAGCGTCTTGGTCTCTCGGCATGAATGTTTCGCTCCACCGAGCCTACTCGCGTCCATCCTTCACCACGGTCCTTCAGCGTGAATCTTTCGTCTGACTTTCACTTTGCGCCGTCGACCGCCATGCCGCATCCTACACCTACACATCAAGAGCCAAGAGATACATCAACTCCACATGATGTTATCAATCACTCATCATCCAAAGATGACCTTCATAAAAGAAATACAAATACCGAGGGAGAAGCAGAGACAGAGGACACGATGATGAGACAAATAAAAAAACCTGCGTGGGAGGAGAGAGTCGAGGAAAGAAGTCAGAAGTTGAAGGGTACGGCCATCTTCAGCAAAGCTAACAGGTTACCGTAGACTAATTGTGACTTTAAGTAACGTCTCAACTCTCATGGAAGATAGCTAAAATAGTGAAACGATAAAGAGCGATAACGAGTTTTTGAGTGGCACATACGCTGACACGCTCTTGTAGTCTAGTCTGGGGTCGGCGCACTAGAGCTCACACTTTTGCCTCGACCTGAAAAGTTAGAACAAGATAACATGACTCAGCTAGCAGTAGCGCCAATCTGCATCGCACCCAACACACTGCGTTACCATCACGACGCTCTCGGGGAGGAGAAATTTCTCCTCAAGAAGGGAATCCCACGCAAACGGAGCAACTCACCTACCACTTGTTACCATAGCTGACGCCCGCTCGATCAGTCGATCTCACCGGAGGGTCGCAACAGATATGGCCCGCAATGCCGCCGCCGTCCTCCTCCTCCTAGTTGTGTCCATCTACGGCGCCGGCGCCGGCGCCGGCGCCACAGTGGGCCCGCTGACGACGGCCGTGCTGCAGGAGACTGACGCCGCCGGCGCGGAGGAAGCAAGCAGCCTGCTGCCGGTGCATCGCGACAGTCACGAGGTAGAGGAGGAGGAAGAGGAGGCGGGCATCAAGGCTGGGACGCCTCGGGGCGCTACGGCCGGCGACGCGGCAAGCTTGGCCTCCGCCGCTGACGAGGAAGGCAAGGGGGCTGGATCCGACTGGGGCAAGCCAAACAAGCTGGACGACGACGACAAGAATGATTCCGATTCAGACTCTGATGAAGATTCAGGTTCCGACTCCGACTCGGGTTCAGACTCTGATTCGGACTCAGACTCTGACTCCGATTCAGACTCTGATTCTGACGACGACGACGACGACGATGAGGACCACAACTCCAAGCAAGGAAGCAAGAAGCATCCGGCTCCCGGGAGGAAAGGAGCTCCCGGAGTTGAGCACGATGACGACGTGCCTGAAATGGTGATCAAGGTGTGAGCTTTTCGTGCTTCTGCAAAGATGGATCATCATCCATCATGAACAAATAAGCAGGTCGATAAGTAGATGCCAAGCTTAGAACTTTATACTAAGATGTAGTCCTAATAATGCGCGGTTGTACACTTAATAGTTGAACTTTAATTATGAGCTGAATGTACCGTGTGTTCTGTTGCAAACATGTCGATATTCAGCAGCATCCTCCTGCTGCCATCTGCTGTAGGATAGTTGAGCAAATATATGTGCTCAGGCTGCTCTGTTTCTACACTGCCATGGCAACCTGCATGTGTTGGTCCTAGATATTCAGACAGAAAGAATTCAACTTTGCAGCATCTGAGCACACAGGGAGTAGTTAGTGACTACAGATTTAGCCATGACACCAACTGACACACAAACCAGAGTTTGATTTGTATTCTTCCAAAGTCCCGGTATATAATCTTAAACTGCATAAACATAGCAGGTGCTACTAGAGGTATGCAACTCCAAAACGAGGTGTAACTTTGCACCATAAGCTGGTGTGAAAATTACTTTGTGGCGACACAGGATACAAATCAAGATCCCCAGAAACCACAAACCAGTAACTAGACAATTGCCAGAGCAGAGCAGATTCCTGAAGCATAGCAGAAACCAGTTTTTCTTATGACTGTTACAGAGAAGAGTTTTCAGATAGCAACTACTGCTAAAACATTTGTTTAGAGTTGTAGACCTAAATGCCAAAATCAGGAACCTAGGTTGGGTCATAACTCAACTAAATGATTGATGCTTAGAAGTGTCAAGATTAAAACATTATGAGCTCCTACGCCTGAAACTACAAGGAGAGTAATGAGTGGTACGTCCAGTGACTGTTAGACCAGCAGGCAAGTGACTGTTAGAACGCTGGCGATGGTTGCAGACGAGTAAAGGTTGTAAATTGGTCCTAGTAGCTGTTAGACCAGCAGGCAACTGAAGCAAGCACACTAGCACATCATAAGACCGAGAAGAAACACAGGGTGAGGAACTGAGGATGAGCCAAGGGATGAAGGCATGAAGTATCGAGCGGGTGGTGCTGGCCGCGGCAAGACGGCGCAGGTTGCCGTTGTTATTTGCTCCGGGACTTGGAGTGTACATGGGCTGCATCTATTTGTTTCTAGGCCCATGGGTTTGTTTGGTTCTCGTTTGGATCTGTTAGCATTAACGGGCTGAATCAGTATTTACCGTCAGCCCGTCACTTAGGTGCTTGTGCTTTGTTAAAACTTTCCGGTGTGCACCCTCGTGTTTGAAAGCCATGGAATGTTGGAGTTGGCGAGACGGAATAAGGATTGATAGAGTCAGCGGAAGTCGATAGCAAAGAGGCAAATGCATCCGTAGAGATTCGATGCGCCATATAATGCCCAAATGAGAAGGTTGCAAGGCAGAAGAAAGATTATTTACAACGAAATTAATTAATCGATCCTTTGTTGTTAGACCAGCAAGTGAAATCCGGATCCACGGCCGGACGGGGACGGGCGGACCAGGGATTTTTTTTGAAAAGCTGCGGACCAGCCCCAGCGCCGCCGGGATCACGCGGCACATGCCCGATCAGGAATGGTGGGGACGGACGAGTAGGAGAGAGCGGCTGCCGTAGTGCCGGAGAAAGGTGCTGGACTGCTGCCTGCCACCACCAAACGTACATGCCCTCGCTCCTGTTCCTCCCTCCCTCTGAAATCGTCATGACAACAAGCTCGGAGCTTTGCTTCATGGATCGCCCATTGACGGCGACGGGAATGGCAAACCGGCCACTTGCTACATTATTCCCACCCGTCACCCCAAGCCGTCCGTGCGTACATGCAGTGAGTGATGGGGACGGAGACAGGAGCATGAGTGAGCCATGGCATGGCGCGCGCCCTGCTCCGGTGCTCCCCCTGCGTCGCTGCGGGCCTCGGCACACGGAACGGCGGTGATGGCGCCATGCCATCTTCCATTCCCCCCAACAGCAGCAGGGCACTGGATGGATAAGCGGATAAGGTAAAGAGAACCGCACGGCGGATTGCATGCGTACCTGCACACGCACATGCACCACAGTATAGTACTAGTACTCCTGCTCACTCCGTCACTAATAATTTGAAACGTAAGGAGTAGTACTTACTATATCATGAATTTTCAAGCAAAACTAGGGGTGTTAATTGATGATTCAAAATTTTGTACTATTTTTTAAAATTAAAATCTTATTTTAAAATAATAGTATAAAATTTGAACTAAAAAGAGTTGTAGGTGCATCTAAGGATCACCAATTAATACTCCTTAGCAAAACTCACATTCATCTACTTATGAGACACAAAATCGATAAATCATGCATGATATCATAGATTTTCAAGCAAAACTCGCCTCCATTTCTACGATCATATGCCAAATCTTGCGTGAGCCTTTCGTTCCATGTGGGGATACGATCGTACTCAAATTCATGCGCCTTTGAATTAAAAGTCTCTGAATTTGTCACACATGTTCCATTCCATCCTTGACTAATATGCGTCCACAAAAATGGCAAAACAAACTCATACTATTCCTGCCGTCTGAACACTACACAATGGCCGACGGAAGTAGCATGCTCATACAAAAACTAAAACCGTCATGGCATGGAGTCATGGAGTTAGGAGCAAGTCACTGTCACCCCCCATCGCCGTGCAGCTAATGCAACCAGGCCAGGGTTAAGTAAACCGACCGGTCCGGTCAAACCGGCGCGGTCCGGTAGCGGTTTACCGGACCGGTTTGATTGGAAACCGGTCAAATTCAAAATCAAATGTTCAACCGGTTCCGAACGGCTTACCGGTCGGTTTGACTGGTAACCAGTCAAATTCAAAAAAATTTTGGTTTAAATTCAAATGCCCGCAAATTATACTAAATAAATGTTTGTATAACATATTTTAGCCTAAATGAATCCTCCAACCCTCTTTTGTACTACTTTTACATTATATTTGTATATTTTTGTATGCACGTTTTTTTGTTTAACTTCAAATCCCCGCAAACTATACTAAATGAACGAATTTTTGAGAAAATTTGACACCATTAGATTTGTTGCACCTTGAAGTATTTTTAGAAATTTTTTTGGGAATTTTTTATTTTTTTGAATTTAAATTTAAATTTTGAATTTGGGCCGGTTTGGTACCGGCCAAAACCGGACCGGTTCCCACCGGTTTGGTAAACCCTGAACGCAACACCAACACCTTGCGCATTGTTTGGTCTGGCATGGCGCCTCTTCTCTTTTCTAGAAGCCGTTTCATGAGCTTTCTGGCAGCGACAGCGTCGCCTTCCGTCCGTTTCGTGCTCAGGGAGAGGATTAGCAACTTGCCGCTTGTCAATTAGTGCTAAACAGAGCGGACGAGTTAGAGGTGGCAACACTTGCTGGAAGTGACATCAAACCCCCGAGTGAAACAGAAAAGGCATGCAAGCATTCTTTTTTTTTTTGAAATATAATGCATGCAAGCATTCGCTGGATGGACTTCTCATCCTGGTCAGGATTCAGTTGCCGTCATGGGGTTCCCATCCCGGCTTTCCACGCATGAAGCCGGGAACACTTGATATTTTCTCACCAGTTCTGTCCACGACCACCCCAAGAATTCCTTCCGTTCTACAAGAATTCATGGTCTAGCTAGACTTATAGTTAGTGGTGATAATAGGTCATAACTTAATGCTCCCTTCACGCTCCAATTTAATCCTTATACATTTTTAGCTCAAAATTCAAAACTGTATAAAATTAGAGCCCTACTCTTTTAAAATTCGGTCCTTAAATTAGTCGAATTTCAAAACCCTTTACCACCTCTACTACGCCTACTTGTAGTCATGAGAGCTCACCATGGAGCAACACAAAAGGTATCTATCATCCAGTTCACATCCCAATTGCATTAGAGGATAAACAAATATATATATATATATATGGTGTACAGTATATATTACAGCCGCATTTCGAAAATCAAACCGAATCGAAGGTCCAAGACTCCAGCCAAGCCCTATGTGTCAGTGGAAAGTGTGTCTATCAAACACCAATATAATAGCCATCTCAAAATGCAGAAAAGAAAGGGTAGATCTCCGTGCACCAAAGAGGCAAAAACCGCTCCATGCTTCCCTAATTTCTACACATACTAGCAGTATGCATACATATCCATGAGACACCTAGGCGCAGTTCCTAAAGGCTAAACCATCACTAACATACAAGCTACTACAGATATTTGGTCCTACATATCACTAGTGCTTCCAAGTTCCAGGAGACATACACGCGGAAGACAATGGGAAACTACCAGTCTCAAAAAGATTGAACTCTGCAGCCATCCTTCGAAGCTTCTTACCGTTGGCGTTAATGTTCGAGTGGCGATGTAGGTGACTGAACTGCTAACCGCTCGGACACCTCCGCGAGAGACGTGAGGTTGCACTTGATCACGGCCTCGACAAAGTAGCATGTCTCATCCTTTGTGTTGCCTTCTGGCACATCGACCACAAAGGACTCAATCACAAGCGTCCCTGGCCTCCCGTCAATGCTCTCCGGGTGGACTGTTACGATGGATGAGTAGTTCTGAAGAAGTGGCAACACAGCTCATCAGTATGGATCAAAGGATATGCTTTAAGCAGGCGTAAATTAAAGATAGTAAGCATAGACATGTGCTTGAACAAAACCTTCACTTCCCAGTCAAGAGACAGTAAAAAACTCCTCAAAGTTTTACATTGCAAACATTAAATCCTTCCTAGTGACTACTGGATGAAGAACAGAGGAAGTAGTGACAAGGCCTAAGATATGCCCTCCCATGCAACTCTACCAGATAAGAAAGTTAAAGCAGTACGGTTGTTTCTGGATGGCTAAACAATCATGGGAAGCAAGGTAAATAGGTGAATGGCTTATCTCATCTTAACTAATAAGTAAATCAGCAATAATCAGTCGAGAAGTAATTGCTTTATCGCAGCCTGTTTTGATTTAGCTCCAAGAACGTTTAGAATTTAGCTCAAAATGAATACCAAAACATATGGATTTCGATCAGTCTCCCAGCTCCAAATAGGACTAAGATGCTATCTAACCTGTCACAAGTCAGAAGCACAACGCTGACACAAGTCACAACAAGGAAGATTTCTAATATCGGAAGCACACCGAATGTATTTCGTTCATAGCATCCAGGGATCACTATGGTAGCAGACTTGCAATACTGTCAACTTGCAGCGAAGTGGTAACAAATGAAGCAAGCAACTTCCCAAAAGGGGGGGGGGGGATGGATATAGTATGTGGAACAGGGCATGTGCAGCAGAACGGACCTGGAGGCGGTGGTCGCCGCCGACGAACTTGACGCCGAGTATGTGCTCGTCGTCGTCGAGCTGCTCGAGCCTCTCGGTGCTGGTGGTCGCCGGCAGGCCGGTCCTGACGTTGACCTCGCGGAGGCTGCCGATCTCGAGCTGGTCCCCGACCACGACGCAGCGGCTGACGAACGGCTTGTACCGCTGCGGCTGGTCGAAGCTCCGCACCAGCTCCCACACCTGCGATCAATCGCCGCGTCAGCACCAGCGCGCCATCATACTCGACGCAAACAATCGCGCAGTCGACGCGACGCCCCATCGATCGGGGGCGAGCACATCGGGAATCGAACGAGGAACTCCAGATCCGGGAGGAACAGCAGGCGGAAGCTTAAAGCCGACCGATTCCCCCAGGTAGTACGTGGTACTTTTCTATCCACCCACCGCAGCGAGAAGAGGGACGGAACGGAACGGAGCTTACGAGGTGGACGGGCGCCTTGATGTGCTTGACGAGGGTGGAGCTGCACTGGTGGTCGGCGGGCGCGTGGCGGTGCAGGCGGCGGACGTGGTCGGCCTCCCCTCCGGCGCTGGCCACCGCGGCCGGGTCGCCCGCTCCCAGCCTCCCGGCACCCGGCGCCGCGGCGCCGCCGCCGACCAGGCCGACCATCTTCTCCGCCTCCTTCCGGACTTCCTCCCTCCTTCCTCGACGCCTCCTCCGATCGGCGGGCCTGTGCTGTTAGATTTACAGGGTTGGCCCATATAAATAATTTTAATAAATTTTAAAAGAAGATACACCATCTATGAGTCCGGTATTGCTAATGGACGAGGGTGTAAGAAATTTTTCTCCCTTTAAATACGGATCACCTCCCTCATAGAAAAAATGAATCATAGATCGCTATACGTGGAGTTCCCAAGATTTGGGAAAGATCTAATCTGAGTTAGGGTTTTACCTCCTCTCGTTGCTGCGCCGCCACCGTAATCTTCTCCATCCCGAGAGCCGGCGTGCACCGGCAGACGGGAGAGCAGGTCTCCGGAACCGCTCGCTCTTGTGATCCTGCACCGGGAGAGGGCGAATAAGGTTTTTGGAAAGCGCTAAGCGCGACTGCTCATCTTCTTCGCCACGGCTCGTCCTCCGTCCAAGTCAGGAGCTGCGGCGTACCGTCGTCTGCTGCACTCCGTTCGAAGGACCGTCTTCGTATCGTCTGCGCCTTTCGTCTTCCCAGCGGCTCCCGCACAGTATGTATTTTATGATCAGATCTGTTTTATAATTATGTTTTCTGATATTATATTTATGATATACGTACTGTCTAGTATGTTAGAGTCATACATACTAGATTTAATTCTCGTCATGACAAATCTAATTCGGAATCTAATTCTCGGCTGGATGATGATGATGAAGAGAGAGAAAGAGAGAGGAGGAGGAGAGAGGGTTGTGTTAATCGGTTTGGTTGGTCTGCTTCCTCGCACGAACCGGCCGGCGGGTACAAAAATCTGCGGGCGGAAGGTTGCGCGGGGTGGGGCCCGCCCACGAGTGAGTTATCCATGCGCGGGGCCCGAGGCCGTGGGCGCGCGCGTGGGCTGGGTCCATGGACCACGCCACCATCACGGCCCGGTCCACGGGCGGCAGTGGTCGTCGTCGCGTTTGGCGTTTCGTTTGCTCCCCAGGCGGCCGTAGGGCGGGCTGACCGGCCGACTTGGATATTTTTGTCTGCTCGGGCTCCGTCGGTGCGGAACGCGAAAATATCTTCAAATATCTTCGAGTCCACGATGGGTTTAGCTTCGATCGAGAAATACAGTACTCCATATGAGATTTTGCAAATATTGGATTATATGTTTACAGATATATTTGTATTTTCAGATATTCTAATTTTTAAAATATTTACTGCATATGAGATTTGATACATTGCGAATGGTACAAAACAACCCAAATACTGCCCGGATAACAACCCAAATATTGGATTATATGTTTACAGATATATTTGTATTTTCAGATATTCTAATTTTTAAAATATTTACTGCATATGAGATTTGATACATTGCGAATGGTACAAAACAACCCAAATACTGCCCGGATAAGAACGCCTTGGGAGCACGAGCACCACTAGAAGGGGTCCACAGACGCGGTGCGCCGCGCTGGTGGGGCCCTTTTCTATTTTTCTACCATATCTACTCGACCTGCCGAAGCTCGCCGAGGCGCCGACCGCCTGTATTTACTCGGCCCCTCACAGTGACACGTGGGCCCCCGTAAGCTGTACTCCACTTGTCAATGAAGCGTCCACGTCCATTCGCCTGCGCTTTTTCTCACTGTCGTGTGGGCCCCATACTGGCCGTGGCCGACGATGGGGGTACCACGGGGCCTCGCGCTGCCTCACTGTCGTGTGGGCCCCATACTGCAGGAATTATGCGCCTCCCCACACGGTGGTTGTTGCGGGCGACGGCGAGGCCGAGGCGGTCCCTGCTGGGGCAGGCACCGCGTCGCGGTTCGGTGCTTCGCCCCGACACGACACGGCAGGAGCGACCTCACGGTGACGTCAGCATTAATGGAAGAAGAAGGACCCTATTTGTTTCGTGCTACCCAAACTTGGGCTACTAGAAAATCTTACATGTATGGAGTTCTAAACAAAATTTATTTGCAAAACTTTTTATGGATGAGTACAACTTTTCGCGACGAATCTAACGACAGTAATTAATTGATAATTGGCTGCAGTGATGCTACAGCAACTATCCTCTAATCGTGCGGTCAAATGCTTCGTTAGATTCGTCTCGCGAAGTAGCGCAGGGGTTGTGGAGTCAGTTTCGTGAACTGACTTTATTTAGTACTTCAAATTATTGGTCAAAGTTTGTGCTACTCGTGCTACTCATCAAATCAAATAGGGCCAAGGTATCTCACAAATGTTGAGAAAATTTCCGAACCTAGTCGCCCGTTTGCTTTCCTAGAATGCTAGAAAATCAACCATTTGACCGTTAGTTACGGTGTCAAACTAAGTCAGTTTACAAAATCAACTTCAGAACCCTGCACTATGAATCCTGATGAATCTAATAAGACCTTTGACCGCATGATTAGATGATAGTTACTGTAGCATCACTGTAGTCAATCATCGATTAATTACTGTCATTAGATTTGTCGCAAAAAATTACACCTATCTCTGAAAAAGTTTTGCAAATAGACTTATTCTGAACTTCATGCATGAAAGAATTTTTTCTCGACTTGCGTGTGCTAGGAATAGTGAAGAGAAAACAAACAAGGCACTGTACTCTTCAACCTTTGGCCGGAATCAGCAGAATAGTACGGTAGTCTTAGGACTATCTTAAGGTTTTGTGATTCCTTTTAATAATTTAACAAATTTTTGTATAAAATAAAGAAAATATTAACACATGTTGTTAGGACTACCCAACTAAAATTTTCGTTCCGCCACTGCCATCTTTATACAGTGGTACCGTAAAAGTCGAATCTAGAAATTGAGGAATGCTACTGTGATCGTTTAAGGGGCCGTTTAGATTTCAAAAAAATTTGGGGCCGTTTGACCACTAATTAGGAGTATTAAATATAAATTAATTATAAAACTAATTACACGGATTGACGGGAAATCGCGAGGCGAATCTATTAAGGCTAATTAATCTGTCATTAGAGGTTGGTTACTGTAGCACAACATTATCTAATCATTACACAATTAGGTTCATTAGATTCGCCTCGCGATTTCACCTGGGGTTATGGAATGAGTTTTGTCAGTTATCCACATTTAATACTCCAAATTAGTGGTCAAACATTGCAAGTATTGTAGCACGTGAAAATTTTTGGAAACTAAACGGGCTCTAAGGCTACCCGCACTGGGGTACTGCAAAAGATCCTGCAGTACACCGATGCCGGAAAAACCTGTACACCGATGCCGGAAAAACCTCTGCAGCGGGAGCCTGTAAAGCTAACGCTATCGCACCGGATGGCTCCGGGTCCGGTACTCCCAGCGAATTTAGGGGTTGTTTGGTTCCGGGGACTTTTTTTAAGTCCCGGGAACTTTTTAGTATTTAGAAGTATTAAATAAAAGTTAATTATAAAACTAACTGCAGAACCCTGGGGCTAAATTGCGAGACGAATCTAATGAGGCATATTAATCTATGATTAGCGGATGGTTACTGTAGCATCAATGTAGCAAATTATGAATTAATTAGGCTCATTAGATTCGTCTCTCGAAAAAGCACTCAGCTGTCAAAAAATATTTATAAACATATTTTATTTAATACTATAAAATAGTAAGATTCTTTTTGATGTGATAGGGACTTCTGAAAAAAGTTTGGTTCCAAACAGGGCCTTAGAGGACGTCCGCCATCGACCAACGAGACGTGGGGACCCCACCAGCCGCGCGCAGAACCAACTATCCCCGGCCCTCTTGTGCCCGCGCTCGGACGCAGCACTGCGGGGCCTCTGCTTGCCGGACGAAAGAGAGCTCGCCGTGGAAGAGAGAGGCCGGCCTCCACGGCCCGCGCCTGTGGCAGCCCCGCCTAAATTAATCCGGCTTAAGTGCGCTAACCATCATCAAAACGACAATCAGGGTTAATCCGCACTTAAAACGGAGTAATCCGGCAGTGCGGTCGGATAAAATCCCGATTAAACCACTTGAAACAGGATCGACAAAGCAGTTCAGAGAGTACAACATTCCACAAATTTTACTGTACAGAGTATAAAACTGAATTATTATTACAAACCGAGTTTGAATTCATAAAAATATAACAGAGTTTAAGTTTGACGAAAAACGAACGATAGTCTAGCGACGAAACCAGACGTCATGATGAAGCCCGTACATGACGTCATCCACCATAATCTCAGATGTACCACCTGAAAAACAAAGCCACAAGCAAGGCTGAGTATACTAATACTCAGCAAGACTTACTCGACTAAGGGTATACTTAGCACTTTATCTAGACATACAAGGCTTTTGGCTTGAGGGGTTTGTTTGCCGAAAAGCAGTAAAGAGTAGATCCTTAATTTCATATTTTAGCTTTCAGGTTCTAGTTCCATTAACCATTCTAGGTGAGCATCTATCCAATAGCATATATGGTGAAAACAATTATCTTTCATCATCCAATCAACCATATTCATCATCATCATCTTTCACTTCTTACTCTATGTGGCAAAAGGGTTAAGCAGTCCCAAACTGTGAGAAGCGGACGATTCGAATCGAATTTGTTAACCTGGCCAGGCAGACCTAACACACACGCATGGGGATCGACGTCTCGATTCGCCCACGCGACTTTTCCCTTTAATTCCCGCTGCACGGAACAGGCCCACCGCCCTCGACTACAGAGCCCGGCTCTGCACCTGTCATTAGTTAGATGAGACCGATGTCAAGACAGTGGGAAGGTATGTTCCGGCCTCGGTTCATTCCAGTACTTAAGCTTACTGATTACCATATTCTCGGCATGTGTCTAGTACGTTCAAACGCTTAACCACCACTACCACACACTGCGGCCTTATCCATTTTCACTAAACAGACGGGGTATCACAAGTACCACAACCCCGCCCGTGAGCCTTATAGTTGCAGTATGTAGTAAACATTCAACTCCTATAATTCTCGCGAGTGATAGGAAATCACTCGACTTCTACCGAACCATTAGCCTAGCCAACTAGCGACCTACACATACTAGTGTTCAAGCATAGGTATCTAGGATTATGCAGCTAAAGTTCCAAGCAACTCCTGTAAACTTAAATGCGCAAGTAGATAGAAACAATAATAAGTGGCATAAATTTAAAATAGATAGGACATGCTCCGGGGCTTGCCTGGAATTAACACTAGGTCAGTGTTAGTTAGAGAACAACTGCTCGGCGAGCATCTTCCTTCAGTCATGCACATCGGGATCCACCCATCCATCTTCTAGATGTGTCCACCATTCACCGTCTTCTGGCTCGGCTTCAACGTCACATCCTTCACGTGGTTCATCTATCGTACCTAAATGAAATGCAGCAATGCATATGTATGAATGCACAGTTCCGAGTTGTTTAGCGAGTTAGGGTTTATTATTTTTCCTCCACGATAAAGTTGTAGTCCAACATAAAGTGAGTTGGTATGGGAAAACTTGTCAATTAATATTTCCTGGGCAGTCATTTATAGAGTAGTAATTGTATCCATACTAACTCATAAAAGAGCTGGGTGTGCTGTTTTTCTTTTATAGAAGTGCAGAGAAACATTTCTACTCACAAATAGTTCCCTAGGCCAAAGAATGTAAGTGCTGGTAATGATCTTTTAACTAAAGATTATAATCCTTAAGATGAGTTTGTTGTAAATTTCCAAGACTCGGAACATAAGTATACATTGCATGAAAAATACAACAATGTACAGTTGTATGAAACAAGATTAATTAATTTTTTTACAGATAGTTCTACAAAGTTACAAGGGCTCTTAATTTACCAGAATAATTCTATCATTCAAGACAATCTCTAATAACAGTACTAGATTTTTCCGGGTAAAGGAACTATTTTTCTTCATTTAATGTATTTCTTCTTAACAAAAATCATTTGGTCTAGTTAGGCATAACTAAAAATTCTCAAACTTCTTCTACAGTAATTAGGAATCAAAATTAAAGGTACTGTAAAAGTTTCAACTCATGAAACAAAGTAGACAAATTGAAGAAATAAAACTATTTAAACTAGGCATAAATATAGATTTAATTAAAACTATAGCTAAAGATGAGAAATGATCATGAAATTTTTATAGTAACACTACAATCACATGTATATTCTACCATAAAAATTTCATAGCATGAATTGGCTTCAAACATCAGTTATTAAAAAGGTAAAAACAATTAGTCTTTATGCACTATTAAACATAAATCCATTTTTGCAGCAAAAGCTTCTAACTAAAATATGTCATATTATGGTTCCAGATTGTAGAGATTTTGATAAGGATTCCAAAAAGTATTTATTTGCTATTTTAGGATTTTTCTACGAATTTCTATTGATTTTACAAATTCACTGCAAAAATTTTAAAACAAATCTAATATTATGTTTAGACCCCTAGATTTGCAGAGGGGCCCCTAGAAAGATTTGGGGCTCGCAATTGGGTCCCTGGCCGGAGAACAGAGTAGGGGGCGGCGGTTCCCGGCCGGAATCCGGCGGATTCGCTCGCCGACGGTGAGGGAAAAGAGGGGGAGGGGCACAAGGAAGGGGAGAGGGACCTTAGGCGACGTTCGGGTGGAGCCGAGGCGGACGGGGGCGGGCCGGCCATGGAGCTCTGCTCCAGGCGGCAGCGGTGGGTGGCGGCGGCGCCACTCCGACGACCCTGGGCGACGGGGACCTTGCTGTGGAGCTTCAGGGGGAGGTGGGGAGACGATTCCCGAGGTTGTTTTGGGCGGGGAGAGGGCGGAACGACGAGCTCGACGGCGAGCTGCGGACGGCGGCGATGCTGTGCCACGGCGGCGGTGTTCCGGAGGCCCGGGGCGGCGGTGAGCGGGCTTGGGAGGACCAGTGAGGGCCGACGAAGCTCGCTGGGGATACAGTTAGGGGCGAGGAAAAGCGGAGGAGGGGGCTCCGCGTGAGCAGGCGGCTCGACGGCGGCCATGGCGTGGTGGCGCCTCTGCGCGTGCAGGGAGAGGTGGTGGTCCGGCCTAGGAGCTTCACTGGGCGAAGGGGAAGCTAGCTGGGTACTGGGTTGTGGTGGAGGAGGGGCAGGGCAGGGGTTTAGCGGTGAGGTCAAGGGGAGGCGGCGCTAATGGTGGCAGTGGCAGCGCTCCTGAGCAGGGGAGGGAGCTCGGGCTCTGGCTCTGAGGAGCGAGAATGGAGAGGCCAAATTGGGTTTTGCTCGTGAGTGGATCAGGACGACTTGAGGGGTGACGAGCTGCACCGGCGATGCGTGAATTGTAGATGATGAGATCGGCTTAGTTCAAAGGTTAAATTTGAATTCTTGATGAATATACATAAAAGCCATATTCGAGTTCAAATTCAAATTTTTCTTCACTTTCTGTATGGAAACTTGAAAATATATGAACATGAAAGTTGTTCCACATTTACAATGCTACAACTTTGGTTTTGGGAAAAAATTTGTTTGAGCTATAATTAAGAAATTATTTTCAAAGCAGATGGGTTTGAAATTTGAAAGATAGTTTAAATCTTTAAAAACCATGATTCAAAAGACTTGTCATTTCATGTGTAAAATTTTGTTTTCTCACTTTAACTTCAACTAGACTTTGGTTTATCATGACATTAGTGACATGCCAATTCAATTTCATATGTATACCTTTATTGGTTTGTGAGTTATTGATTGCCAAAGTGCATATACATGGGCACATACATACACACATACACATGCATGCACATATAAATGTATTCGATTCCATTTTTCTTGGTTGATTATGCATGAAATCATCTTTAATATTTCTTGCTTAGTATTTTAAAACTCTGGGATGTCACAGCCTACCCCCTTAAAAAGAATCTCGTCCCGAGATTCTGAACGATAGACTCTCGAGGGAAGAGGAGCAGACCAAGCATCAATGCCAGCAGGACAAAGTCACATTAGAGAATATTGATATTGACAATATGATCCTTTGCAGATAAGGATTGAGAACTTAGAGAGAGTTTAAGAAGCAAAGTATAAGAAACACGATATCTCCTACGATTTTACCTGATTAGTAACATGTCCAACTTTGCGTGTTTTATGCCCTCTTGTTCCAATGGTAATGGCATAGATTGCTTGAGCATCTGGGCAGATTAAACGGAGTCCCTTGTCTACCACCTCTTGGAGTCTTCCCACGTTCACATCCATTACCAGTTCCTTCGAAGATTATTCTCTTCGCGTCTTCAGAAGAAAGGCTTACTCGATTTGGGATCCGATATATAGATCTCCAGACAAACAATAGAGACAGAGTTGAGGGAGGCTCACGCGACACCTGCGTGTGCCAAGTGATAGAACCTGGGGTTAGTTGTCCACAGAAGGCTCTCGTTTCCGTCGTAGTACTGCCAGTCGTTACTAATAACACCACTAACGAGCATATCTTTAACAAGAATTTCCAGGTATGGCATTATGAGAAAGATGGATAGCGAAATAATGCATGGACGAGTATTATGAGAAAGATGGATAGCGAAGAGGTGATCCAAATACAAGGTATGGTATATGAGTGGTAGAGATTAATCGTACCATTGTGTGAACTAATCAATTGTTTTTCCACACTAAAAAGCTCCAGGGCTTCAGTTTTTGCAGCAAGAGTCTGTGGATAATATATGCGGACACAATCACCACCAAAGTCGGCTGGAAAGGACCGGTGGACTATTCTAGTACCAACATATAGCAGGATTTTGCAGAGAAGAGAGGATCTAAGTCCTGGAAGAATCGATTTCTCAATCTGGTGATGAATCTAGATAGAAAAGATATCAAGGTGAGTTTTTGCTCAAGGACATTCTTGCTCAAACTGGTGATTAAATTAAACAGTATGATGCGAGATGCATATGCTCGATGACCATGAGAATGATGCATCCTCGAGATGTATGATTGCAATGCTGGTGCAATGCAATGACGAAATGTTTTATACTCAATTGAAATGGTGCTTATGACATGATGCAATTGCCATGATGCTGACCCAATTTTACATACACTCTGATGCAACGATGATGATGCTCTTGACGGATGCATGTATGAGATACACAAGCATGACGCACATATGGATAAGTTGATGATGCACATAGTGCAATGCGCATACCGTACCTATTTTCCCGCGACTAAATCTCGTTAGCCCTATACCCTTGAGTAAGGATCAGAAGTTAGGACACTAATAAAGTTGCATAGAAAGGGATTGCAGTGAGTTACGTCACACATACCTAGACATCAGAGCGCTCCTAGTAGGTCAATCATGTGGCTGCAGCGCACACGAGAGTCTAGGTTCCGTCGCGGCATCAAGGTCACGTGACTAAACACCACCACAAGAGAAATCAAGAGTGGCAACCCAATAGCGCCAGCAACGACAAGATAGGAACCGAAGACAACCCACGAAGTGGTACTCAAACGCATACCCATTAGTCAGTCTACAGATTCCCGATCATGATGCAGCACCATGCACTGACGAATGACATGAAATGATGTGATGCATGATTGTTGTATCAAGGACTGTATTTCAAAAGTTATTATTATCATGAATTTTTTTAATTTATCCAAAATTAACCGAGCAAGAATGAAGGTACAAGTTTTTAAATGTTGGAATCAAGGTAGCCAGCAAGATCAGGCATAACACCAAGAGGAATAGAATGATTATTGATGGGGTTTTGTTAACAAACATCATGGCTTAGCCAGGGAGCCATGAAGGAAAAAAGGAACAATGGTTTTGATAGGAATAGATTCAAAGCATTGATCAAGGGTTGGATCGATTGACAGGTTAAGATCAACGGTAAGGTTCACGCAAAACCCAAAGCTACTAACATACAAAAGGTTCTCGCCGCTAGGCCGCGCGCCGGCGGTGTCGGCCGGCGGAGGCTCCGGGCACGTCTCGCTGCCGGGCCGCGCCCCCCTGCCGCCGTCGAGCAGGGGCTGGGAGGAGGGAGGGGTGGCGGAGCTCGCGGGGGCCGCCACCGCTGCCCTCGCTCCACGCCGCCATGGCCGCCGCACTCGCGCTCGCGCGTGCCGGTCGCCTCCGCCCCGGTGCGCGCACCCGCCGCTGCCATGGCCTCCGCCTCCACCCCGGTAGTGCACGCGACGCAGATCCACGCCGAGCCTCCCCCGACGCCGCCACCATGACCGCCGAGGAGGAGCTCGAGGCAGGGCCACTGCTCGCCGCCGCCGCCACCATGGCCGCCGAGGAGGAGCTCGAGGCGGGGCCGCTGCTCACCACCGCCGCCACCATGGCCGCCGAAGAAGAGCTCGAGGCGAGGCCGCTGCTCGCTGCAGCCGCCGTCCGCCCACCACGCCGCGCGCGACCGGAGGAGGGGCGCGGCCGGAGGACGGGCCGCGGAAGCCCCGGCGACAGCGAGGAGAGTCGGCGAGGGAGGCGCCGGAGACCTCCAATGCGAGAGGGGCACGGAGGCCGCTGCAGCCCGCCTGTCACGAGGAAAGAGGAGCGAGCTTCTTCCCAGCAGAGAGAGAATGGAAGGGAGGATGCGGTGTAAAAAAAGATAAAAAAATCTGACACGTGGGGTCCGCAGTTGGTAGTTGGTATAGAGGGAGATATAGAGGATGGATGGGTGCAGCGAAACTGAAGGTAGAGAAGAAAATCTTGATGATCAGGACGGAATATTTCTTTTAAAGAATGAATTTAGAATATCACAAGTGCAGATAGCCTAACCAATCCAGCACATGTTACTTCAGGACATCTCTCATTTCTATATATGAAAGCCCCGACGCTCCGCGCCGTCTCAGGCAGGCCACGTCGGCCAAAAAAATTTCGCCCGTCCGATTGCGATCCGATGGCTACAGATGAAAGAGAATCTAAAATCTATTTACAAAACCTTTTGTATGGATGGGTTGCAAATCACGAGACGAATCTAATGAGCATACTTACTTCATGATTAACTCATAATTAGTGAACGGTTCCTATGGCTACGGATGAACTACGGATGAAAGGGAATCTTTTTATTTCAGAGTACCCGCGCCGTCTCAGGCAGGCCACGTCGGCCAAAAAAATTTTGCCCGTCCGATTGCGATCCGATGGCTACGGATGAAAGGGAATCTAAAATCTATTTACAAAACCTTTTGTATGGATGGGTTGCAAATCACGAGACGAATCTAATGAGCATACTTACTTCATGATTAACTCATAATTAGTGAACGGTTCCTATGGCTACAGATGAACTACGGATGAAAGAGAATCTTTTTATTTCGGAGTACTAAATAAAATCTATTTACAAAACCTTTTACACGGCTGGGTTGCAAATCACGAGACGAATCTAATGAGCATACTTACTTCATGATTAACTCATAATTAGTGAACGGTTACTGTAGTTCCACTGTATGACTATGGATGAAAGGGAATTTTGCTATTTCGGAGTACTAAATAAAATCTATTTACAAAACTCTATTTACAAAACTTTTTGCACGGATGGGTTGTAAATCATGAGACGAATCTAATGAGCATACTTAATTCATGATTAACTAATAATTAGTGAACGATTACTGCAGCACCATTGTATGGCTATGGATGAAAGGGAATCTTGCTATTTCGGAGTACTAAATAAAATCTATTTACAAAACCTTTTACACGGACGGGTTGTAAATCACGAGACGAACCTAATGAGCATACTTAATTCATGATTAACTCATAATTAGTGAACAGTTACTGCAGTACCACTGTATGACTACGGATGAAAGGGAATCTTGCTATTTCGGAGTACTAAATAAAATCTATTTACAAAACCTTTTGCACCAATGGGTTGTAAATCACAAGACGAATCTAATGAGCATACTTAATTCATGATTAACTCATAATTTATGAACAGTTACTGCAGTATCACTGTTGCAAATCATAAATTAAGTAAGCTCATTAGATTCGTCTCGCGATTTACAACCTATCCTTGTAAAAAAGTTTTGTAAATAGATTTTATTTAGTATTCCATACATGTGCTCAAATATTCGATGTGATGTTTTTGGGATAAAATTTTTGAATCTAATCACGGCCCTAATGGTGAGGAGATGTCCCAGGACCGCTCCCGGCCGCCTTCGACGGCGAGATTGAGACGTCGGATTTCAGCTACTATTTTTTTGCTTTCTTTGCTTTAAAAATAAATATCTTATTTCTATCTATGTATATCCATTTGTCTATACATCTACTACAAACCTCTATATAAACTTATATTGACAAACGGAAACAAGAAAATAAATTACGCGCGCAAAGCCGCGCGAAAGGCACTCGTGTCTCGAGAAAGGAAAGAACAAACACGACGTGACAGAAGTGTCCAGTGTTTGGTTTGTATCGGTGGTGTCTCTTCGGAGTTCCGATCTTGATTTCTTCATTTTGCGTAAATTTTATTGTGCTTTAAAAATACTTCTCCGATCCGGATGTTTTTAAACTGGTGTACTGCAAACGTGCATTTGAATTGTTTGTGCCTCTTGCTTTTATTAAAAAATTTCTTCTTGTCGAAACCACTTCGAAAATGGCACGCCAAGAGTCCATTTTGACACCCCCCCCCCCCCCCTCTCACTTTGCAACTGGTTCTAGGTAGAGCGCTGAACCTTTCGTTTCTACGAGACCACGAGTGGCCGATGCCTTGTTTAGTTCACAAAACCGGTAAAAGCAACCGTGCGGAAAATAGATTACACCAATACTGGCAGTTGGATCACGAAAACAATTGTGATTGCTGTCACAGGTTATATACAAAAGTGGGATGCGTCTGTTCTTGCTTTCCCCCCCTAGGATGCAACTTGGCATTGCGACACCTTTCTAGGAAGGAGGTATAAGCTATAGAGGATTAGAGGTGTTTGGATGTGCTAGAACAAGGATGCTAATGTTTAGACCTAGATATACTAATGGGCTAAACATAGGCTAATGAGAGCAAATCAAAGGCTTATGGGATTTAATTACCAATTAGCATCATCCGTGTAATTAGGTCAGCAATTAGTTTATATTTAGTTCTATTATTTGATATGTAATTTAGTAAGTTAAAGTTTATTAGCCTTTCAAATCAAACACCTATGTACTGTCACACGGCGATCACTGAGATAGTCCCGTGCAAAAAAAAAAAGTGGATCCTTATGTTATTGTGATATAGTAGCAATAAACGGTCACCAAGGTGGTCCGTGGTCAGATCCACAGTGCGGTCGTGTTCGTTCCACACACGGCAATGGTGAGCTCAGATTAGTGTCGTATGAACGAGAAAAGCGTGGCCCCAAAGCAGCTGCTTTTTTCGTTCAAAAAAAAAGCAGCTGCTTTCATTTTTTTCTTCAATTTTGGTTCACTTTATAGATTATATGCAAATGGATACATCTGTTTTTTTCCTCTTACGTGCTTACAACACTTCAAAACAAAAACGTATGAAGACGATGGGTGTGGTAGCAAGAAGGCGGGTAGTGTGATAAAACGGTCGATCCCTATGGTGGTGTGATGATATAGTCGATTGTGATAGCAACCAGCTCTGAGATATGATTCGTTTTTCACCTGAACACAACAATAAAAACTACCACTTTATTTGTCCTAGTCTTTAATTTGTTCTCCACTTTTTTCCAAAATTATGAAACGATCCACGGATCTTCCATAGTTGTCTATCACCGACGTGCAATTTGCACCTCTAGCAGAAATGAAGAGCTTGAAAAGGATGTGCCAAAATTGTTTTGTGGTTTTTGGCTCTACTAATAACCTCTAGAAACAGCTCTACTGTGATCGGTCTTTTGATTAGACAAAAGCATGACGGATGATAGCAGGTCGCTTTTTCAAGAAATAACTGTGAGTGTTCACTCGATTTTTTTTTTGTAACGATGAGTGTTCACTCGATTAATTTTCCCCAACGAGCAGAGGAATTACCTTACAATATACAGTTACATTTTTTTTGTTCTTTTCCCGAAGGAAAATAAACACAAAAAAGTATGATGGTGGTGCTCCCCGTTGCCCCATCATGCATGCCTTGGTGCGGCAACAAGATCCAAATCCAGTTTGCCACCTGTCAGTACCAGTGCCGCCATTATGTGCTCCATCCATCGAACGTTTGTGTCATTGCTTGCTTGGCAATGAAAGCAAGATATACACTGCATTTTCCGCGTGAGAAAAAACAGATATACCCCCCCCCCCCACTATTGTAAATTATTGATCATTTTGACTTTTCTATGTGCATAGATTTTACTATAGATCTAGATATATATTATATCTAGATACATAGTAAAATCTATATATTTAAAAAAGCAAAATAACCAATAATTTGGGACCGAAAGAGTATTTGCTGTGTTCGCTTGGTTTGTCAGCCAACCAGCCAACAATACTGTTCTCTCATACTAAATCAGCACCAGCCACCAGCTACCAGCCAGTCAGCAGTACTGTTCTCTCATAACAAATCAGCACCAGCCATCAGCCACAGCCAAGCGAACACAGCAAATGGGCTGGTAGGCCATTACTCATGCGGTCATAGGGTACGTTACCTGTCCCTCGGGGGCACTACTAATCATGAGTTGTGCCGCGGATATCAAATATGTACTATTAGATTCTTTATTAAATATATTTTTATAATATATATGTTTGGTGCCATAAATTTTTATGATTCTCTGTAAAAGTTTGGTCAAACTTGAAAACTTTGACTCTCCATGAATGTTGGAATGCCTTATATTTCAGAACAGAGGGAGTAGAGGTTATTATCTTTGTAATAGTAAATACTCTTATCCTGCCGGGAGAGCCCTATTATGGGGTGTAGGGTTTTCAATGAAAATCCAAAACAAAACTAATAAAGCATGTTTTCTCAATTTATCTCTTCTCATTTTTGTAGTAGTTTCAACTTTTTTCTCACCGTGGGTAGTAGTAGCAACACATAAACATGGAAGATTAGTCGTAACCATTGAAATGATAAGTACGCAAGTTACTGTAAATATCTGGAGTGCATGACTGCATGCCTTGCTTGGACCAACACAGCATGAAAGCGTGCGTGACCGTGCTTGGGCTTGGTAAATAACTTTATCGTGCCAACACGGCACGGTACAGATATGCCGAATGTGTTTGGAAATCTAGACCCAACACGAACACAAGACACTACAAAAGAGTGACCGATCAGGCTGGTACGACACAGCCCCACCTCCAACTCCAAGTGGAGGTGCCTTTCGTGCCCGCTTCCTCACCAACAGTGCGTATGCTCTTTTTGTGTGGTGTACTGGCGTTGAATGCTAATTACTAGAACGATGTACTAATGTGAAAAAAGTATTAAGTTATGATCGTTGCAGTTTGCCAGAACTGCTAGCGTTCTCATTTTAGTCGGGGGTGAAGACGTCTTATCAATAGAAAGCACGGTTATTTCTGATTGCTGTTAACATGGCGCCATCCTCTACAACAACGGGCGCGTTTAGTTCCCAAATCAAAAAAATTTTGTTATCAAATCAACAGTTTGACCAGATGTCGGGAGGATTTTTCGGACATTAATTAAAAAAACTAATTTCAGAACTCATCTAGAAACCGCGAAACGAATCTTTTGAGACCTTTGACCGCATCATTAGCACAAGTAGGTTAGCGTAACACTTATGGCTAATTGTGCACTAATTAGGCTCAAAAGATTTATCTCGCCGTGTACATCCAAACTGTGCAATTAGTTTTATTGTTTAACTATATTTAGTACTTCATACACGTGTCCAAAAGGAGAGGCACAAATTTCGAGATGAATATTTTTGGTAACTAAACGCGCCCAACATTTGTCGCGGGGGCAGGCAGGCGGGCAGCCAGCCCATTGAAAACAACACGTGGGCCCCTTGTCTGCCTGATGCCTCGGCATATTCCACTTTAGGCATATGCTGCCATGCTGGTGGTGGCAGAACAGTCATTTTCTTCTCACAAACCGGGCCATTTTGTTTGTTCCAGACTAGTACTAGTATAGTACACAGGAAAGTAAGCCCAGATAGGGGTGCAAATGGATAACTTTTAGGTACACCTCCAACTCTTTTTAGTTTAAAATATTGTACTAGTTTTTCAAAATGGAATCCTATTTTAAAAAACTAATATAATATTTTGAACTATCCCATTTTGAAAAACTAATACAATATTTTGAACTAAAAAGAGCTGGAGGTGCACCTAAAAGTTATCTATTTGCACCCTTAAGCCCAGATTCAATGAAAGTTTTATGCAAGATTTTATAGCATTAAATATCATCAATTTTGCTAACATGAAAAAGAAGAGAGAAAGATAGAGTTTCATGGGATATGAGGAGAGTTTCGTCACTGTAAAATCTATCTGGCACAATTATCTAGTTACCAGTCTAGATAACTGTGCCCACAAAACTCCCACTAAAACTGGCCTAAGAGCCCTGGGCCTCTAAAGCAGTTTGTCGCATTTCAAAGGTGCCAGCTCAAATTTGATTTAAACTTGTTTTTTTTCTAGAAAAATAAAAGAAAAAGAAATTTCAGGGAAGACACACAGCTTCCACCGCTAGCTCCCCATTGGAGCCTGGCATGAGCAAAGTGGCAACCTTTTCTGCACACACATTTGACCATTTGGGGTATCAACATCAAGTGCTAAAGAAACACCGTCGTTGATTGCATTGCAACGGCTTTCAAAGGGCGCGGCAGGGGTCCCTCAAATCAATGATCTCCAGCGCCGTCTCGGCTGCATATTGCACTACACCACCACCGCTGGCCGAATAGCTATGGGTGTTCAGGTAATTTGGGTAATACAAAATTCGGTATCTAGAAATGCTACCTGAAATTGATCTGAAAAAAGAAATACCCGAAACATCGGGTACCCGAAATTTCAAGTTCAGATTTTCCCGAAATACCCGATCAACTGTCAAATCTTTGTATCTCCCATTAAACAAGTAAAAAGAGGATCTAATACAAAAATAAGATCAGCATGTCATTATTATTTCACAAATCAAACAAACAAGCAATCAACAAATCAAACAAATAAATTTCTTATTGGGTTGTTGAGATCAAGTGAGTGGATTAGGCCAATGATCTATTGGGTTTTCAATAAAGTTCGGGCAATTCTGATACCAGGAGTCAAAACCCGAATTAAATTCGGATTTCTTAACTTTCTACCCGAGATAGTGATCGGGTATATCGAGTTCGGGTAATTTGGGTTTAGGGTTTGGGTTCGGGAAATTGAGCCCACCCAATACTCGTGGTGGATTTCAGTATTTCAGACGCCGTGGGTCACTACTGGGTCGTCAGTCGTGTGGTACCTGCATTGGGCCATATTTACAAGAACGATGGGCCAGGCCAACAAGCAAATGTAGCACGGCGACTGGCCCATGTACGGTTCTCCTTTAAACCCGGCCCCTCCACACCACTCACCGCTATCCTCCAATATTGGATGGGTTTGGGCCAATGCACGGTTCAAATAATTGTAACCCGATAAGCCTTTTCGAGCTTTTTTTTAGGCCGAACCGTACGTAGATCTTCAATTATTGTTAGACACCTTTTTTATTGTATTGTACTTTCCTCTCTCTATTTTTGTTTACATGTCATTTGTCCTAAGTCAAATTTGAAAAGTTTTGACCAAATTTATTAAAAATATAAAAACAGCTATATTATCCAACACATGCACTATCAACATATAATTTATTATGGATTCAATGAAACAAAATCCAAGGCTGCCGTGGTCCATGGAACCTTAGCGGTTAGACCGTCCACAGCGATAGGAGGAAATGGAGGAGTAAATCTACTGTTTGACACTGTAGATGCACTGTTTGGCACTGTAGACAGAGAGGGCGTGGGAAACGAGGCAAGAGCAAATTTGCTCTTGCTCTTGCCATTGTGGACAGCCTTAGCAGCCTAGTCGAGAGAAGCACCCATATGCATCCGCCGTGTCTCCTTGCAATGGACCACCACCGTTCGCGCTCTATCAAACTCACGTTCGTGACCATCACACAATCTACCGCGGTCCTTCCTTTACTGAATGAAAAGATATTTTTTATCACACACATTTATTTCTTTTTCTTTTTTACACAGACGATCATATACACACACGCAACCTCGTCTCTATGAATACATGGTATTTTTGTTTTCTTAAAGAGCTCACACTAAGCTGTAAGCTTGATTAAATGGCTGCAGGTGGCCACGGTGCTAAGGTGCGGCTGTAGGGCAAGATCGTAGTGTTCAATAGGAAAAGGAATGTAGAGAATTGTGTATGTGATGCCTAAATGGAGCAAATTCTAATATAGCATTGGCCTAAAAGGATAGATATTTTTCTATGGTAAATATGAACGCACAAATGTGGACAACGACTCTATCACATAAAAACTAACTTACTTTCGAGTTCATTTTAATATACACGTTAGGATTTTCAACCATCCAAAATTAAAATAATATAGCTAGAGGATACAGCCTTCAGTTAGCTAGTGAGCTGTTGTATCGTACCAGCTAAAATATACATAAAATAAAACTAATATCTAAATATGCTTCTTTATTTATTTATTTATCAAATTAAATCCATCTTTTATACTGAAGCATCACTCATGCTCCTATCTTCAAAAATGACATTTCCAGGTCAATATTGGATGGGTTTAGAGATTTTTATAGTGAAGCATCACTCATGCTCCGAACCGTACGTAGATCTTCAATTATTGTTAGACACCTTTTTGCCAGTTGACATAGCATGATATGCTGAAGCATCACTCATGCTCCTATCTTCTGTCACCTTTTTCCATGGCTGTGTGCATGAGCTGATTGTTATTTTGCCATTGGTAAACATGTTTGTCACAAGCTTATATCTGGACCGGCGTAATGGTGGCATACAGTGACCTACTTAAAAAAGAGTACTGTCCTACATATGAATTTCTTTTAGTTCGGCGACCTTTATGAACTCCCGGTTAAGTTTCATGATCTCCAGTGTCATTTGATGTATATAATATACCTCTTTGAAGGAACTAATGAAAGCTATGCCCTGGTAATGCACTAGGTATTTGTGCTTCAATCAGAAACATTGGTAATGTGCCTAAGTCGGGTACCTTCAATTGTTAAGAGAATTATACTGTGGTGCTGTTATGTTATAGTAGTAACTTTTAGCCAAAAGAGTGATGTTAGACTTCTTAAAGGCTCCTGAAATGATCTAGTATCTAGTAAATCCATTTTGCTTAATATTCTTTCGAGATCTTTCTTTGGGTATATGCTTATTATTTGTTAATCTCATTATGCCAATAGTTTTCTTCAAGTTGCTTTTACCTGTTTAGTCAAGATTTAACCTTGTGGACATATTTTTAATGAAATATGATATTCCTCTTTTGTAATGGCCTGAAACAAATTGGCATTTAATTGCATATACTAGTATAACACTAAATCCTTCACTATCCTTTTGTTCTCAGTGTGGCAAAAGCTTGAAGAAGAGAATTCTGAGTTCTTTCGGGCTTACTACATAAGGCTGAAATTGAAAAAACAGATTAACCTGTTTAACCATTTATTGGAACATCAATACAATCTAATGAAGTACCCAGTACCCCAGCAGGTTCCATGTGCTCCAAGGCCCAATGGAATTCATCCTATGCCCGGTAAGGAATAACTTTGTGCTGCAATCTTTCAACAAAATCAGAAAAAGTGAAAGTGAATAGGTTTTTTTTTCCAGCCTTGGCCTTTTATTTCCACATGATTCCCAGTTTTTTTTTTTTAAAAAAAATCTGAGATTCTCACTTCGATTCCACAGTTTTTGGCCCTGTTTTAAAAAACGTTTTAAAACTACGTTTAATCTTGATTAAACTCTAAACTTTGGCCTAGCGTTGCGTTTAATCACAGTGTCGTTTAATCACAAAAGACGTTTAATCACAAAAAACTCTAAACCATAGGCTAGCGTTCACCTAGCGTCTAGCGTTTTTTAAAACCTTGGTTTTTGGTTGTCAGTCAGAACATTTTTCGTCAATTATGCTTCACAATTACCCATTTGCTTCCACATACACATCACATTTTCTCAATGGATGCCCTATGCTCCTTTAGGCTGTCACCTGCAAGAGCAGCACCTGGTTTGCTTACCCGTTTCAAGTGGTATTACCATAGTTTACCTGGTTCTTCCCTCTCCAGAAACCACTTTGTGCTATTGCCCCCTACTTTACAGAGTTGAAGCCTATGAACTGCCTGATTAGACATCTCAATGAGGACAATGGTGCAATTGTCCCTTTAAAGAATGCAGAGTATGAGAGAAAATGTTATGTGACTGGGGATGAAATGGAACTGACTACCAGCTTGAGTGTTTCAGAGTTCAGAGATCATCACCAATGTATCAATCTGGAGTTTGCAAGCAATTCTTTTTTTTTTTGTGGGTGGGGGGGGGGGTGTACTTGCAGCAATTTCAAAATCATTACACATCAAGCAAATAAATGATTCATAAGATGGGAAGTAAAATGTTGGCAAATCTTCTTGTCACAACTGCATAAAGTCTTGCAATTTGACACTAAATTTGAACTGAGCACTTGCATTGGTTTGTTGCGAAACCTTCTGAAGATTTATTATAAATTAGCTAATGCAGCTGTTGGATAAACATGTGAAAATGTAACGTACTTTTGGTCACTTTTCACATGTTGACTGATTTCTTCTTTTGTAAATTGATCTTCATTACTCTGCTTTGTTTCTTGTTATTGAATAGAAATAGACACTTTTTCAGAAAAGCTCTATGGTCTTTCTTATTCAATGCCACCTGTTGCCAGTGCAGTTAACAATATGCCAATGGGATACCCTGTACTTCAACAACCTGGAATGGCAGCTCCAAGTCAGCCTCATGTTAGTCCAATGGCCTGTTGTCCCCCAAGCAGTCATGTAGTAAATGGAATTCCTGCACCAGGAGGTTATCATCCGATTGTCATGAATTCAGGAAATGGGTACACATCTATTTTATATGGTTACCTTTTGCTTTCATGTATTTTCAAATTTTGTTCAAGTTAAGTATAGTATGGTAATTAGGAAAGTGAGGAAGCAAATCTTAAATCATTGTTTTCATGTTTGGGATTTATGAGGAATCTTAAGCAAATTGGCAGTTCCTGGTAGTCAAACCATCTAGTTGCTTCATTTTCAGTTTGTTGGATTATTCTCTGAAACAATCCAGGCAAACTTATGCAAATATTCTTCATAATTTGTGCAATATGCAAGCAAGATGATTGCTATATCTGAACGCTTGTGCAGAGTTCAATATTGTGACGAATTGTATAATATAATGAAAAATAATATTAGATTAATTTAGTGAGTTGATGTTTGCTTTCTGTTGTTGAAGCATAATGGAGAACAAAACACACGAAACTGCACATGCTGCCACAGCGGGCAGTGCTATGTCCTGTGAGATGGCTGTGAGTCCATCATCTGCAATGTCAAGCAACAACCATGTATCTTTCACTCCATCTGAGATATCAGGGATGTGTGTGGATGAGACAGCAGCCAATGCCACATTTGGAGCTGATGTCGGTAACGGAGGGCCTCTGCAAATTGGACCTGATGCTGCCGATGGCTCTTCTTTAGGCGAGCAGATCTGGGATTTCAGTCTTTCTGTTCTATCAGCAGATTTGACAAATTTGGGAGGTAGTGTTCTTATACTTGGACATCTTATACTGCATATAGCTCCATCTGTAATTAGTTCTCCAGATACACTAGGCACTGATTCGTTAGACTTGCATATGCAGCATATGTAAACACAATATTACTTTTTTGCATGATTGCCTTTGTGACTGATGCAGGAAGTTGGTAAGATATACATGAGCAGACACAACTTCAGTGCATATAAAGTTACCTGATTTAGTTGTCCTTGAAACTATTCATTCATGTCTAATTGCAGAAGAGCAAGGTTCCAAACAGTTTAATGTTTTCCATGGCATGTTCTCACTTCTGCTATATTTTTTTGTTTGTTATTGACATTCAGACCTGTCAGCTCTTGAGAACTACTCAGGCAACCCTTTCCTGCCTTCAGACTCAGATCTCCTGCTTGAGTCCCCAGACCATGATGACATTGGTAATTTCGATCACTTCTTCAATGTTTCAGTTCTCAAAACTCTTCACTATCGTACTCTGATACTGTGTGTTGTTGTGCTTGCAGTTGAGTATTTCGCTGATGCCATCGACGGGCCATCTCAATCAGACGAGGAGAAACCATAGACAGAGATACTCAAATTGTTATTTGGACCAGGCTGCCACTTTCTCTTAGTTTCTTGGCAAGCTGCAGTTCTGTATTACATGGACTAGTTTGTTTACCTTAGACAAACTCTATGTTAGCGTCAATGCGTCAACCACATCACTGAAGAATTTTATAGCGAATTCCTAATTGTTCTAAAAAATGACGGTGTAGCCTTGTTCGTTATCTGGGAAACCCCTTTTGTCATCTCAACTTCTGCAAATGGTGAAAGTCGTACTTGTGTCTGAAATGGACATTTGGTCCCCCTCCCTTTAAATTATGACTTAGTTTCAGACAGATCTTCAATACCTTATTAATTTTGATAGCATTGCTGAAGTGTTTGCAACAACATTTGATGCAGTGGTAGTACACTACTACTAGTACTATGCCTTTTCTTTACTGACCAGAGGCTTGTTCCTGATGTTCCCTCCCAGATGAGCCAAAAGAGAAAAAGACCCTACGATTGCGGCTTTAATCTTGGGATACGGGACTGTGGGAACAGGCGAGAGGTATGGGCGTGTGGCCAGTAGTCCGCAATCGATCTGCCTGTTTGGTCCATGCAGACGAGACGAGCGTAGATCTGCCTGCACTTTTGACCAGACCGACGCTGGAAATGCAACGAGTGCATAGATAGATCTTGCTCGATTGCCTGCTCTGCATTTCGTCTTCCCATTTCCTGTGCACTAAAAAGGTCGTGCGAGCATCGCGCCAAAATTTTAGTTGCAAAGTAATCAAGGGACATGGTAGCATGCAGTTCGGATTATGTTTCGGGTGGAATCAAAAGCTACTAACCGTAGATCGCGGGTTCAGACCTTTTCTTCAGTTTTGCTTCAACTCGCCCCCTCCCTCCCTCCCTCCCTCACTTCCCCTGGAGAGGAGGATCTTTTGCTTTGGTTGTCTCTCCCTTTTCCTCATCTTTGTTTCTGTTTTGTCCATGCTCCAAGCCCAACAATCATGGCCAGCTTAATCATGTCGACGTCCCACACTACTGAGACACAAGGTATGTAGAGCCTCGTAACAACATATATGAGCATGTTGGAATGCAAAGATGCCCTACTGAGTGTGTCTGAACTCTAAAATTAGAAGATTCATTTTGTATTCAGGAATGAAAACACACCGAACACTCTTTCGAGTACACTCAATGTTAGTCGTTCGGCTGGAAACACTGCAGCATATTTAACATTAAACCCTTAGCTATTATACATAACAGCTACTGCGGACCATCTGCGAAAATTACTCGAAAATGTTATAAATCTAATAGTGAAAAGTAGCTAAAGGTTCCAGCTAGGCACTAGTCCAGGGGAGCACTATGGTGTCCCACTAAGGTCATTCTTTTGAAATATTTCACTCAGGTCTTTCTAAAATTAATCCTGTTTTACCTCAAGATTCCTGCTCGCTTTTTCAAATAAACCTACATTACCCGGTACAACTAGCAGGTTCCCCGGATACATGAGGTTATCGTATATAGCTTGCCAACTTTTGGGCTTTTTAGTTTACTTCACTGACTTCTTTTTATTATGCGGTTTCAACTTATGATGGGAAGCAAGGCATCCGCGCCATTTTTGGGACAGCTTCAACGACTTTCTCGCATAGAAGAACCAAAGAAATCCCACTACTCGTGAAGAAGAGCTAAAGAAACGAGATGTGAAGCATGCTCATAAACTACCTTTGATTTTTATTGGCAAGGATTCTCAACATATTTTGAGATACTAAACATATATACATGTTTGGCTTGATAGATAATAATTGCTTACTATGTCTTTTGATGCTCCGAGGACATTTGGAAAGTACATCTCATCTTTTCATCAGGTTTATTTTCAGACAAAATAGCCTTTACGTCAGTTATTTTATCTTGCACAGGATCCACACTCGACATCTTGCAGGGTATGGGTACCGAGATCAACCACTTGGAAGTTAAACAGTACAAATCAGCTGCCATCAGGTCATGGAAACCCCAGAAGCTAGCTAAACCCAGTTTACACACATGTTCCCACTCCACAGTCCATTGAGCAGAGAGCACTGACTGACAGGTTCATCTCGGGACCTGCTCATCTCCACGCACCATTTCTGCCGCATGACACGGAGGGGTGTGCACCAAACAAACAAAAAAGTTTGGGGGGAGGTTTAGAGTTTAGACATCCATGTCGCCAGGTGCGGGCGGGCGCTGCTGCTATCGTAACACAAATCATGGCTTGATCCACTGAGGCCGGCTCCGACCCAAGTCAAAAAGGATCAAACAAAACACGGGCCGCCGCCGGCACGCGGGCCCGGGCGCATCAAAGGAAGCGAAAGAGCAGAGAAAAATATTGTGATCCGCGGCAGCGTTGTCTGACGATTCGGTTCGTGTGTGCATGTGCTGAACTCGGCTGCGCGCCACGCCGTGTTCGCGCGTCCGCCACCTTGTATTGTATGGCGCCAACCGCGGCAAGCATTCATTCCTGATGATTTTCATTTTTCAGGCAAGGCCGCAAAAAAAAAAAATTTTTTTTGGGAGGTGAACTCGAGCTCCATTCAAGTTACTGCTTTTTTATACTTTGCTTTCCCAAACAAAGTCCATAATTCCTTTTTTAATCTTTATTAGATACTTAAGAAAATTGCAATTCAAGCTCCTGCTTTCTTCGCCTTCCCTTTCGTTTTCACCTCATACGGTCTTCCTTTTACACTAGGATCGCTTGTTGTTGAAGTATGTAGTATGCCAGTAAATGTTGTAAATCTCTTTTACTAGACAAGAACACATGCAAAGTAAATTGGTGGCGCCTTTTCCTTTCGACTTTCGAGTACAAATACCACTGTTCTGTTAATAATCAACCATTATTGAGGCTTAAGAAAAACTGAAAAACTACTGCAAAATATCAGCCTCTTGTTGCCAGCTCATAATGTAATGTGTTTGAAGACGTATATGGAATTGTGAGTAGATTTTATCATGAGCCGTTCGGCAAGTTTAAATCGGGGTTTGTTTCATTCCGAAGTCAAAACTCATCCTTTTGCAGCTACGCAGCATGCTTTGACTTTGAGCAGGGTAAGATATCCATTTTTAAAACTCCTGATTCTTCTTGGGTCAATGCACACAAATGAAAAGGACAAGGTGCGTCAAAGTCTTGACTTAGTTACCATACTTAATGTTCATGTCACAAGGGATGATATCTCACGACCAAAAAATAACAAGTTCAGCTGGCTTGTCAACCAGCCAGCAAGCAGTATTTTTCTCTTACACTAAATCAGCATCAGCCACCAGACAGCCAGTAGTACTTTTTTCTGACAACAAATCAGCACCAGCTACAAGCCACAGCCAGCCGAACAGAGCGTTGTAGCTGGTTGCAACAAAGGAGCATACAGGCATCTATTTCTTTCTAATCTTTTATTTTTTATCGAAAAAATTGTGGAATGTCTATACATTTTCATGACAGGAGAATGTACAAGAAAAATGCATGCAAGGAAAGCAAAAGGGATAAAAATAAAACAAAAGCAGAAATCTGACAGCATCCTGAGCATACAACAGTTCTGGATGAACCACTCGCTACAGTCTGAAAGGTGATCTGCAGTACACAAGTAGTCAAGCCACCTTTGAATCTCTATCCATGTCCCCTCTTCCCTCCAATTTATAAATACCACTCCTTTCCTTTGAGCTCCCTCCAAAGCCAACCAGATCCCCTGCTCACTCACACTGCACCAGCACCACCTCACTGGTGCATTGCCATGGCCAGGAACGTGATGCCACTCCTTGGCATCTTGGCACTTGCATCAGCGGTGGGGATGGCTTCCGCGGCCGGCGGCCATGACTACGCCCTGGCATTGAAGAAGAGCATCCTCTACTTCGAGGCGCAGCGCTCCGGCGTGCTCCCCCCCAACCAGAGGGTCACCTGGAGAGAGAACTCCGGGCTCTTTGACGGCAAGGCCAATGGGGTACGATGCACAATGTGCTACGTAGAGCATTCACCAGAGCTCAATGCCATTGCTACTAGCACGGTGTCAATGGCGTATGGCTGTTCTGAACAATCTTTTTTTTTTGTCTGTTTTTTTTTCTTGTCCAGGTGGACCTTGTGGGAGGGTATTATGATGCAGGGGACAACGTCAAGTTCGGCCTGCCCATGGCGTTCACGGTGACGATGATGTCGTGGGGCATCCTGGAGTACGGCAAGCAGATGGCGGCGGCCGGCGAGCTGCGCAACGCCATGGACGCCGTCAAGTGGGGCACCGACTACTTCATCAAGGCCCACCCGGAGCCCGACGTGCTGTACGGCGAGGTGGGCGACGGCGACACGGACCACAGCTGCTGGCAGCGGCCCGAGGACATGTCCACCAGCCGCCAGGCGTTCCGCATCGACCCCCAGAACCCCGGGTCCGACCTCGCCGGAGAGACCGCCGCCGCCATGGCCGCCGCGTCGCTCGTGTTCCGCAACACCTATCCTGGCTACGCGAACCTGCTCCTCGAACATTCCAAGCAGGTAAGAACAGACAGTAGGACCAATCAACATAATCTATCCTAGAACACCAGATTGCTGGATTTTTTTTCTTTGAACGTTCTCTGACGAAGTGACGATCCTCTGTTGTGTTCAGCTGTTCACGTTCGCCGACAAGTACAGGGGGAAGTACGACGCCAGCATCACCGTCGCCCGGAACTACTACGGATCCTTCAGCGGATACGGGGTGAGTCACCTGAAAACCAAGGGAATGCGGCCATCTGATTCTGCAAACACGCTGCAGAGCCACCTGATTCAGTGCCGTCCATGTCACGTTCTGGTGCAGGACGAGCTCCTGTGGGCGGCGGCGTGGCTGTACGAGGCGACGGAGGAAGGGTGCTACCTCGAGTACCTTGCCCGCAACGGCGACGCGCTCGGCGGCACCGGCTGGTCCATCAACCAGTTCGGCTGGGACGTCAAGTACCCCGGCGTGCAGGTCCTGGCAGCCAAGGTACGTTCCGGTGCGCATGCTTTGCTCGCCGGACATGGCATTCCGTCGAACACGCTAGCTCACAGCAAGAAACCTCCTTGCAGTTCCTCCTCGAGGGCCGCGCCGGAGCGCACGCGGCGACGCTGCAGCGGTACCGGCAGAACGCGGAGTTCTTCGTGTGCTCGTGCGTCGGCAAGGGCGCCGTGAACGTGCCGCGGACGCCCGGCGGCATGATGTACCACCAGCGCTGGAACAACCTCCAGTTCGTGACCAGCGCGTCGTTCCTGCTGACGGTGTACGCGGACTACGCGACGAGGCTGCCGGGCTCCGGCGGCGGCGGCGTGCGGTGCCCCGGCGGCGCGGCGCGGCCCTACGAGATCCTCGCCTTCGTGAGGTCGCAGGTGAACTACATCCTGGGCGACAACCCGCGGGGCACGAGCTACATGGTCGGGTACGGCGGCAGCTTCCCGCGGCAGGTGCACCACCGCGGCGCCTCCATCGTGTCCGTCAGGAAGGACCCCTCCTTCGTGAGCTGCCAGGAGGGCTACTCCAGCTGGTACCCGCGGCAGGCCGGCAACCCCAACGTCCTGGAGGGCGCCGTCGTCGGCGGGCCCGACGAGTACGACGACTTCGCCGACGAGCGGAACAACTACGAGCAGACGGAGGCCGCCACCTACAACAGCGCGCCGCTGCTCGGCGTCCTCGCCCGCCTCTCCGGCGCCTGCGGCACCGGGCTGGAGGAGTACCAGCTGCCGCCCGCCGCCGCGGTGAACCAGACGACGTCCTCGCCTCACCGTCGCCGCCGCCCTCACCACGGGCCGCCGTCCCCGATCGAGATCGAGCAGAACGCGACGAGGACGTGGGCGACGCGGCGCGCGACGTACCGCCGGTACTCGGTGACTGTGACCAACCGGTCGAGGAAGACGGTGCGGGAGCTCCACCTCGGCGTCTCGGAGCTCCGCGGCCGGCTGTGGGGCCTCGACGAGGCGCGGTACGGGTACGTGCCGCCCAAGTGGCTGCCGGCGCTGCGCGCCGGCGAGAGCCTCAGGTTCGTGTACGTCCAGCCGGGGACGACGCCGGCCAACGTGTGGGTCACCGGCTACAAGCTGGTCTGAAGTCAGGTCGATCACCAGGTGATGGCGCTATCAGAGCTAGGATTTGGGTTTGGTGTCTCTTGCATTGCGTTGCAATTTGCAGTGCGATCGAGTCTGATGGGAGGATGGAGCGAAGAGATCGACCATGAATTGTGTGCGCGAGTGCTCATCCTCTTCCTCCTAGAGTGTGAGTGTGAGTTGAGCGTGTCGTGTTTTGGTTAGATTGCAGAGGGATTTGGAGAGATGGAGGAAGTGTTCATCCTCTTGCCCTTGCGAGTTAACGAATTGGATGTTGTGTTGGACCCTATTGGAAAGGCTAATCAAGTTGTTGCTAGGATTTGCATGATTGGAATATGGGTCTTAATTTTTTTTGTCTAGATAATCTAAAAGCCGAGTCCTAAAAGGTCGGATTCTAATTTTATATAATTTTGAGTTAAAAATATTAAAAACCAAGTTGGATTGTGAAGAGAGCATTAGAGATTCATTACCAACCCTAATCCTGGCTAGTAGTATTTCATTATTTCTATTTGTGTGAGGCTAACTAGTCTATGACTATAAACTGTGAAATTCGTTGCAACTACTAGAGCGGACCACAATTTTTGTTTATCTTCGAGTTAAGCTCATTTTTGTACCTCAACTTTCAACTGTCAATGTAGTCCACCAATTACTTCCATTTTCTGTGTTTGATTGATCTGTCCCTTCTCCAAAGAGTTCGTTCGTGTTGGTCTGCCACGTCAACCAAGCACGCATTCCCCCCAAGTCATTACCTAAAAACTAGCCCTTGGTTATGACACGGCTTGAAGACAATTTTTGGTTCCTGATCCTAATCATGGCATAGGAGAGGGTACATTCAGTAAGGATAAAATTGTAATTTTTTTTAAAATTTGGATAAAATTGTAATAGAAAAGTTATGTTGTTGGGCACACATGATGTATCTATTATCTTAATACATTAGTGTTAAAAGAAGCCATCACGTTTGCCGAGAGAGTCTAGAAATTTTCACGTTAATCTAAAAAAGAGAAGAATTTGCACCATTGGATTTTATGAAGATCTAACGATCCAGAATAGCCCAAAGAGTCCTTGCCGAATACAATTACTAAGTAGCTAAATTTGGAAATAAAAATTAAACAAAAACTAGGAATCCTATTCAGAATCTAAGTATCCGGAATAGCCCAAAGAGTCCTTGCCGAATACAATTACTAAGTAGCTGAATTTGGAATTAAAAATTAAATAAAAACTAGCAATCCTATTCAGATTCTACATAAGGAGATAGAAGTGTTCGGCGTCCAAAATCACTTTACCATACCAAAACCAAATCCCGTCTCTTTAGCATATAAAAATAGAAATGCGTGCATATAACCTCAATTTTGGTCACGTGGTGTTGCAATGTAGATGGGACTACGTGATGTTCAATAAAGAAGAACTACGTGCACAGATTCCCTAGAGCTAGACACGAGGCAAAAAAAACAGAAGAGTCAAAAAATGAATGAATGAATTTGCAAGAGCACTGGAAGATGTTTTTTTTAAGAATTAGCCAAGAGTTAAAACAAGACAACTTGGTTATCCAGCCGCAGAAAAATTCAGAATCACTATATGGGAGTAGACTTGATCAAGAGCCATCGGACCTGAAGAACACAATCCAACCCACTCCAAAATACCCAACCCGGTCAGTGTATTGTACGTAGGTTTGGCTGAGATTTGTAGCACACCATAAAAACCAAATCACACACGTGCCAAGATTTTCTTACCCAAAATATGAAAAACTAGAGCCAATCTGAAAACTATATGCACGAAAAGTTAGGTTTTACCTAACCTAGCTAAACCCGGCCCAATCCGAGCACATGTCGAGGCACACTGATGCCATAATGCCTAGCCTGTCGATCGATTAGGATTCAGACTAAAGGAAAAGTGATGGCTATTTTTTGTCAGATCCAACCCAACCAATAATTAGGTCTATATAGAAGTGGGATGCTAAAACCAGAAGAGAAAGTATGAACTACTTTAAGCTAAGGAGGTGGTCAATAATCATGTGTTCGTGCCATTGATCATTGGATATGGACACATGGTGGGCATGGTGATAGGGAGGAGGAGCAATAATGATGGTAGCAGCTCGTGGGTATAAGAACATCTCTAGCAAATTACTCATATCTCTCCCTAATACTAAGAAAAAAAATTTGTTGGTTGGAGATGTTTCAATAGATTACCAATTCAATTTTTTTCTTTATGATAACCAAAACACACCTCGGGTTTACATAAATAACGTCAATATTTATCTCTCTACTGTATCCACCAGTCATTAAATTTTGGTAGTTTGCAACCATCACAAAAAACTTAAAAATAGTTATTGATTACAAAGAGAGGAAGTTTTTTTGATTACAAGATTTGAATAATCTGCGGGAGATGCTCTAAGTGCTAATCGTTGGGCACAAGCAGAAAAAGTGCTATAGACTGAGCCAAACTTGAGTGGTGGGAAAAGAAAGCACATCAGGTAGCATAAAGATACTGATTAGAGTATGCCCTAATCTGAGCAGAAGAATTTTAATCTTCTAACTTATCCTGGTTATGAGCAATTTTCATTGTAAAATAAAAAATATTAGATAAATAGGTACAAGTCTAGGAACTCCAAAATAATAAGGTAAAACAAGTGGACAACAATAATAAAGTAATTGCAACAAATGCTTTTCTAATAATCATAAAAATATTGATGTTACAAGAGGAGAGGGCACCGAGGTGAATAGTATGCTATATATAATCATCAAAATGTTGGAGCCCCATAAAATTAGCGTCTAAATGAATTGGTGTTCATAAAATTGGCAGGGTGTTCTAAATTTTCATCTTAACGGTGGGTAGTTGAAAAAATAAAAATAATAGAATGCAGTGTTGCATTATCTAATGATCTATATTAACCGAAATAATCTATGTCAAGTACGATTAGTAATAGCAAAAGTCAAAACTGTAAATAAAAAATTAATAGATGACAAAACTCCAATCTAATGTGATTAATATATATTTCGACTTCCACTGAGATTGGGAAGCAAATTATTATTTCTGTAATCATAGCTAAACTAATATTCAGTGTTAGCACAAAAACGGTAAACGCTAAATAGTCGGACATCTACCATTTAGCTATTTATTTGGACTAAATGACCATTTAAACACGTTAAATAGCTATTAAATAGAATAAAAAGTTGATATAACGAACAAGGTTAACCACCGATTAGAGTTTACACGGTGTGTAAATGGGATAAATAGTTGTATATGAATAGTGTTAAATTAAACTAATAGGGAAAACAGTAATATTCTTTATGAATTTAGAAAAGTAGTCAAAGTCAAATACTATAACTAAATAATTGAGAAATAAAATTAAGAGAAATTTTCATTGATATTAGAAGCAAATTATTTAAATTAAGATCCCATGGAGAATATAATTATTTTCACTAATAGTCTACCACGTCAATTGAAAAAAATATATTTATAGTATTCATGTCAATCTATTTAGTAAATAGATTTTATAATAAAACTATTGAGCTACATGTTCATCTAGAAAAACTAGCTATTACCACATTAAATGGTGAATAAATAGAAAAATGAACAACATCGATAATAGTAGGTTTGTGTTATAACTATTTAATCTTTTAGAAGAATAGATGAGATATGGAAGATTAAAATAATAGATTGGATCCATATATGGATATTGCAACTCAGACCCCCCGAGTGGCAATTAAAATCTGTGTTGAATAGAATTGAAGCAACTCTAATTTATATGGAAACAAGAGGAGAAACGAAATAAAGTTCAAGAAAAAAAGTTATATTAAGTTCAATAACCCAAAAAATATGTTTCTACATACGTACATACCCTTTATCCTGAAAAATGAATTCATGTTCCAAACCATATAATATGATGATAAGAAGAGAGAATATCTTTGTCTGGGTCACTTAACAAAACAATGACATTAAAACAATAATGACAATGAAACAACTAAAAAAACCTTATATAAATTTGCTTCTAAGTGAAAAACCTAAATTTTAGTGTGAAAAAAAACCTAGCTACCCGCGCTATTTACGCGGGCAACCTTGCTAGTTTTTTTTTGAGAGAACCGGGATTGCATTTCACCTATATGGGATAAGGATTACATTGCAACTCTTACAAAGCCACCCTTGGAAAAAAAGAAAATTACATTTTGGTCCAGCCAAGGATCTCCCGGTCGTCTTCGTCGCCGGCGCACGGAGCAGCCCCCCGACGAGCCTCCGCCACACCAAAGTGGAGGAGAGCGCCAGGGAAGCAACTTGAAGCCGAAGCCCTTCCCAACGAAGAAACAAAGTTTTTGTTTGCCCCACCGAGTAGCACATCAAACTCGTCGACATGCCGTAAAGTCGATGAACGCCCAGGCAGTAGAAGATGACCACCGGCCATCTCGTCGCCGAGGAACTTGGGTTTCGCAGCCACAAGCACCGCCGGCCACCCCAAAACACCGAACAACCAAGCAACCGAAAGAGAAGACCGCCCAAGCAGTTGCAATGAAACCACTCTCCCGATCCCTCAAGACAGTGGTACACAAACCTCCCTGGAGCCTCGTCGGAGATGACATCGACGGCGGTGCCGTCCCCGAAAAGAACGAGGGAGGGACAAAACAACTCACCTACAAGATCTGGAGCTTCGAACGAAACCCCAGATCCGGCGAGGATGCGACACACCAAGCCAACGCTGCCGACAAGACGAACATCGGCGAGGTGAAGAAAGGGCCCAGCTCCTCGAAACCATCGTCGTCGTCGCTCCCCACCACGCACAGCCCCAGCAGAGGCAAGGACGAAGCAGAGCTGAGACAAACGAAGGATGGCGGCGAAGAAAACTGGTAATTTATTTAGACCAGGACTAATAAGAACGGATATGTACAAATCCTCTGCCGATTTAGCCAGCCTCCCTCCTCCTCCGACGCCGGCAAGGCCGCCGGAGGCGAGAGCGACGGCGAATCGACGGGGGAACAAGGAATCGCCCCCTGTCGGCGCTCTCAACTGTAGCTCTGGAAGGGACGAGAAGAGAAGTGGCCAGCGGCGCAACCTTGCTAGTTAGTACAACACAAGTGTTTACCTTACTATGGCCCCATATAAGCCCAAGCCCAACACAAGAATGAAGGCGAAGCGAAAAAGAAAAAAAGAGAAACAAAGGAACAAAAAGGAGAAGAAAGACAAATTTCCCACGTCGTGATGCCGGGCACCGACGACTTTGCGAATTTGGATGGGATCCCGTCATTTCCTCCCTCCGATCGGTCCCGCGGTGGCGCCCATGGCCTCCGCCACCGGCGGCGAGCTGCGGCTGCTTGATCGCTGCATCGACGCGGCCGCGCGCGACGCGGCCACCGTGGAGGCCTGGCGCCGGCAGCGCCGCTCCCTGGAGCGCCTCCCGGCCCCGCTCGCCGACGCGCTCTTCCGCCGCCTCGCCGCGCGCCGCGTCCTCTTCCCCTCCCTCCTCGAGTAAGCCCCAACGGCCCCCTTCGCCTCGACCTCGCGCAGCCTGACGCCCAGGGAAGGGAGATCCTTCTGGTGGGATTTCCGCTGCTGCTCACGCCGGCTCCTGTGTCCCCATCGTGCGCAGGGTGTTCAAGTGGTCCGTGGAGGAGGTCGACCTGAGCGGATTCCTCGCCGTGGACGCGGAGTGGCTGTCGTACCTCGGCTCGTTCCGGTACCTGAGGGTGCTCAAGCTGGCGGACTGCAAGAACGTTGACAATGGCGCCATCTGGTCACTCGCTGGTAAGATGCTGAAGGCTGAAGCTTCCTCCGTGGTGAACTGATGATGACACCATGGTTTCTAGTGGTCATGGAAAGTACCTGTAACCGGAATTCCTTGTTCCTTGTTGCTTTAGGAATGAATACATTGAAGGAGTTGGACTTGTCAAGGTGTGCAAAGATCTCTGACGCTGGCCTCAGACATATAGTGACCATCCAAAGCTTGGAGAAGCTGCGGTTATCTGGTACTAAGTTGACTGACAATGGAGTGATGCTCATTTCTTCGCTGATGAATCTAAATCTCCTTGATCTGGGAGGAATTCGTATCACAGATAAAACCTTGCGGACTTTACAGGTACAATCTCATGGTGTACCACGATTTTTTTTTCACAGTAGGGTGCCTGTGTCATAAACTCAGTTACAAACCAAACACTAATTGTCAATGTTGTATTTGAAAAAATAACTTGTAAACAGATTGTGATTTATGCATCCCCACAATTTAGATGTTTTATATTCTTTACATCTGTTTAAATAGAATACAGCATGCTACTCTGCATACTCTATTTACCAAACTATCAAACAAACAAACAAACAAATATGCAGGCAAAACAAGTGCCAGGGACAATTTTGAAGTCTTTAAACCAAAACTGCCCTATGGTGTTCACATTTTTTTCATTATATTAGAGAATTAATTTCTTATAATTGCATTGTTGTTTTAGGTATTGACACGACTTGAGCATCTTGATGTATGGGGTAGTGAAATTACAAATGAAGGGGCTTCTGTTCTAAAAGCCTTTACAGGATTGAGATTCTTGAATCTTTATTGGACAAGTGTCAATTATTTATCAGTCCCTCCAACCATGCGATGTCTAAATATGAGCAAGTGCAAAATTCATTCTATCTATTATGAGGATTCTGAAGTTCCTGTTGCTCTAGAAAATTTAATTGTCTCTGAAGCTGAATTTGGCAATATTGATAAAGTATTTTCTGGAATCCAAGCAGACTCGCTGTTTTATTTGGACATGTCTAGTTGCGATTTAAGCAACTTGTCTTTCATGGAAAATATGAAAAATCTAGAGCATCTGGACCTTAGCTCCAACAGAATAACTGATGACACAATTGAACATATTGCAAAAGTTGGAACAAACTTGAAATATTTGAGCCTCAAGGGAACTGGGATAACTTCTCAGGCCTTATGTGTTCTGGCAGGGACAGTTCCAAACCTCACTTCACTGTCTTTATCTCATACAAAAATTGATGACTCTGCTCTAGCGTATATCAGCATGATGCCTTTGCTGAGTACGATAGATTTAAGCCATACAAGTATCAAAGGTTTGCTCTTGCTTACAAAACATCTATTTTCTTTGATTACGTCAACTTGCTTTCTGTTATGAGTAACTTAATTTTTTTATGGCAGGATTTACTCGTGCTGAAGTAAATGCTGACAAAATGTTGTCTATGTCCGCTTTTGAGCATCTCAAATATCTGGAAAGCTTAAATCTAGAGGATACACCACTATCAGCTGAAGTTATACCTCCCTTGGGATCGTTTGCAGCATTGAAATATTTGTACCTGAAAAGTGATTTCTTGTCTGATCCTGCCTTGCATGCCCTCTCTGCTGCCTCCAATCTGATACATCTTGGGTTCTGTGGGAATATTTTGTCCAGCTCTGGGCTTTTACAATTTGTACCCCCTGCCACATTACACGTGTTAGATTTAAGGGGCTGTTGGATCTTAACAGGTGATGCTGTTTCAACATTCTGTAAGCGGCATCCTACTATTGAAGTGAGGCATGAGCTCATGCAGGAGCTTAAGGCAAGTAGTGTCGGTATGTCCCAACTTAAAGCTTGGCAATCTCAACAGGTGAAAGCAAAAGTAGCAAACAGTTTCGCTGGCCCAAGTAGGCTTCCTGATATCCGTTTTGTAGGTGAGGATGCTGTAAATTCTTTCATGTCCTTCCATTTTCAATTAAAAGTAGTCGTAGTTGGAGCTTTGCATTTTATGACATACTGACTACCAATTTGAACAGATGAAAGGATAAAATACGACAAGGAGGAAATGATGGAGCTTCAGAACCTTGTTAAACCAGATTCAGTAATGCATGGCGTGCGACTTCCACCAGAACTGCATAGGCTCACATGAAACAAAGTTTTTGTTAGACCTTAGTTTCTTATGCACCTGCCTAAGCATGACATTTTCCTTAGTTCAATTATCCTTGAATGTGACAATTTTGAAAATAGAGCATCAGCATGATACAACAGAGTTTTGCTCAAATATAAATGTAATATCAGTGGACAAAATGACTGTTACCTGTCTCTTGGTCTCTCCTACTTCAAATATGAGTGCTATTTTAATTCAGAAGAATGGTCGGTCAGAACTATTGATGTCAAGTGCATTGGTCTCAACTGTGACCCTTCGGATCTGTGATATCAACATCTTGTACCAATTTTCCATTATAGGAGGTAGTATTTAACTGTATACATTCTGTAACCATACTATAAATCAACAGCAACACAACAGCTCATGCTTTGCAAAAAAACTATAATTTTGTGAAGGAGCTACAAAAACTATTGACATCACGTCAGTTACTGTCAGCAATGCTCTGTAGTTAGCTCTCACGCAAGGCTAAACATGAGCCAGCTCGCTAGTTACCAGTACTCTCCGCATGAGCATTCCCCATCCTTCATCATGTGGAACCTATTGCTATATCTCAATATTATCTCCCTCCCAGTGGCCTTAGAGACATACTTGAGTGCTGAATGACAATCAGCACATACACGGAGGTTTTTAAATATCCTTATTGGCTTTGCTGCTGATGTACAGCTGATCAAACCAAAAGTGACAGCAATCTTCTCGCTGTGCTGAAGCAGAAACTGCTCCTTCAGCTCATCCGGCATGTCATGCAGCACAATGCTTGTGTTTGGTACATAGCCCATTCCTTTGATATCCCTGATCAATTTGTCCAACTTTGTATAGATCTCCTCTGCTTGTGGATGGCTGGTATCACCAGCTCGGAACTCGTGGATGGTGTTCTCAACATGCATCCAACTCAACCCTGTTTCTTTCATCAAGTTTTTGTTCCTCATTGCACTCCTTATCCTTGCAACTTGATCCCACAAACCAGCATCTGCATACAAGTTGGAGAGCAGTACATAGGGGGCTGGATCTTGTGGTTCGAGCTCTATGATATGTTTAGCTGCAATCTCACCGACATCCATGTTGTTGTGGGTCTTACAAGCACCCAGCAGCGTCTTCCAGACCAATGTGTCTGCTTTACAAGGCATTTCATTAATGAAATCTAGTGCTTCTTTAACAAGGCCTGATCGCCCAAGCAGATCAACCATGCATGCATAATGCTCCATCCTTGGTATGAGCCCATGATCCTTCTGCATCATTCTGAAGTGCTCCTTCCCTTCTTTAACAAGACCAGAATGACTGCATGCAGATAAAACAGCAATGTATGTGACATCATTTGGTTTCACGCCAGCTGAGATCATATCATGAAACAATTCCAGAGCTCGCTCTGCATACCCATGTTTTGCTAAACCACTAATCATTGAAGTCCACGAGATCACATTATGGCCATTCATTTCATCAAAGGCTTGGCAAGCATCTTCTAGGTACCCACACCTAGAATACATAGAAACAAGAGAGTTGCCTATGCCTCTATCTGACCCAAATCCAGCCTTCAATGAGAGGGCATGCAGCTGCTGACCTTTGGTTAGCAAACCTACACTGGCGGCGGCACTGATCAGGCTAGCAAATGTGAAAGTGCTTATTCCTACATCCATTCTTTGAATCAGATAATCTTGGCTCCTCCCATCTCCATCAAAATCGCAACTGAAGGACACCAAGTTCTTTTCATACAGCTGGTCGAACGCCTGCGTAGCCTCCGCCATGCAACCAGATTCAGCATACATGCTTACTAGAGCATTCCCAACAACATTTATGTTAGCTAGGTTGGATTTGATGCAATGGGCATGAATTTGCCTGCCTGAATCTTGATCACCAAGGTTTGCACATGCCTTAAGCAAACTAGAATAAGTGGTATGGTTTGGTCTGACGCCTTCATTTAACATCTCGCGCAAGAGTACTGAGTACCAATACTTTGTTGTCCTGTGATCCACGTTGCACATACCCTAACAAAAGTGCCGTCCATGACATCACATTGTGCTTGGGCATCCGATTGAAGACTTCCCTCGCATTGTGCATGGACTGTCCAATGTGAGATTTTGCATACATGTCCACAAGGCCACAGCTCACACAATCGTCTGATTCCAGTCCAAGCCTGAGCGCTAGAGAATGCAGTTGCTGCCCCAACCTGAATGATTCCAACTCTGTACAAGCTGATAGCATACTGCTCATGGTGTACTGATCTGGCCGAAATCCGTTCTCCAACATGTCAAGAAACAACTCTACAGCCTCGTCTGGGCAGCTGTCCTGCGCATAACGCGTAATCAGCAATGTCCAGACAACAACTGCCCTCTCGACCAATCCATCAAACACCCGGTGCGCCGCCACCAGATCCCCATTCTTCGCGAATATGTCAATCAGAGTGCAACCCACCGAGACGTCGGTTCCCCATAAACCCATCTTGAATACCAAACCAAGAACCGCGCCACCGGCCGAGGGGAAGAGCTCGCTGACAAAGCAGGCCTGCGCGGCGGCGCACAGCGTGAACGCGTTCGGCAGGAGCCCCGCCGCGAGTGTCTCGCCCAACATTCGAAGCGCCTCGGCCTCCGCGCCGTTCCTCACGAGGCAGGACGCCATGGCCGTCCAGGACACGAGGTCCCGCAGGCCGTCGGGCATTCCGTCGAACACGCTGCGCGCTGCGGCCACGGCGCCGCACTTGGAGTAGAGCTTCAGAAGGGAGTTGGCGACGACGGAGTCGGACTCGAGGAGGGTCCCGGTGCGGAGGAGACGAGCGTGGAGCGCGCGGCCCAGGCGGAGGTCGCGGGCTCGCGCCGCGGCGGTGAGGAGCGACGCCGCTTCGGAGGGCTGGAGGGCGGCGTGCTCGGCGGGGGTCGTGGTGAGGGCCTTGCGTTGGCGAGGAGAAGTGGCTGTGGCGGTGCGGGCCGGAGGTGAAGATGGAGGTGGCGGTGGAAGATTGGCGGGGAGGGTGGCGCGGACGGTGGCCATGGCGGGAAGGGGAGGAGAGGACGGCCGTGTCGTTGGATAACCCCCGGCATTCTAGACTTAGACTCTGTCTGCTGCTAAGATTTTTCTTTCTCCCTTTTTCTTTTCCTTTTTGTTTCGTAATATGCCCATAAACCATCTAACGGAATATTTGAAAATGCAAGAACATTTTAGAGTCAATTTCAACAAGCCTTGTTTGAGCATAGAAGAGTAATAATGAGCTTGATTGCACGGCAATTGCTATTTAAAATAAGATGAATAAAAAACAATATTTTCTTCAATAGCAACCAAATCATCTGTGACTAATTGTATCAACATAATGCGGGCAGCATTACAAAAGAGTACTAGCTAATCTATTATTAGGAAACGAGATGCGTGTAACATTATACTCTTTTGTAATTTAAGGCGATGGACTTGGAGTGCTAGTCGACAAAACAAATTAAAGCAGCCGTTTTCTTCTCCACAAAAATCATTAATTCGATCTCAAGATGACGATCCTTAATTAGTGATAAATGTAAATATACACACCAAACGTTTTCTAAATTAAATTCCTTCCTAATACCCAACCAAGGCTATGGCTTATCCTTTGGTCGTAGAGGTGAGCTTTAGAGCACACCTCCAATCCAATCCCAGCAACCCTTCTGTAGTTTTGTACTGAGCGGTAGCATAGCTACTAACACGCACACAGACGGCACACGCAGAACTCTCTCTGTCCATCCCCTCAGACTTGCGCGCGCACGCATGGGCAACATGCTGCCATGCATGGTCCAAGGCAGCAGCAGTATTCTGCCACCCATGAACACCAAACACTGGTCTCGTTCCATGAAAATCCTGGTGAGAACCCTCCGCCGCAGCACGAAGCGCCACCGCCACCATGGCAGCAGCAGCAGCAGCAGGGAGACGTTGGCAGCCGACCAGGCCACCCCAAGAACCAGAAGAGGTCGTCCCCGGGGCGGGCAGAACCGGCGCGCCGCTGTCAGAGTCAAGGTCGTCCTGACGAGGGCGGAGGCCGCGCGGCTGCTCTCCCTCACCGCGCACGGCGATAGGACCGCCGCGCAGGTGGTGGGCGAGCTCAAGAGGATGCAGGCGGCGACCGGCAGCTCCACCGCTCGAGTCATCAGCGAGCTCAAGAGGATGGAGGAACTCGTCGCCCGTGCGAACACCTCCCCGTCGGCGTCAACGACGACGGCATGGCGACCGGTGCTAGAGAGCATCCCTGAGGAGTGGCAGTAGGTTCGTCCGTGCTTGTATTCCGGTCCATGGATGACTGTTAACTTGTACATCATGCATATATGCATCCTATCCGCACGTGTGCATTGCATTGCATTACAATTTGCATTGGATTCATCAATCTTCTAATCTTGTTCCTCTCCTTCAATTCAAACTCGTTACTTTTATTATGTTCTTGGTCCATATGCAACAAATAATCATAAATGTATATATCATGTACAGAAAAATGAATTCTCTCCTTCGATCTCCAGGAGTTGGCGTAGCGGACAGTTTGGTCTATTTCGAAAAACGAGCTTATATATATCTTTTTTCAAATTTAACTACCTTTTTTTTTACCTTTTTTTAGCGTCACTAACTCACTATGGGTTGGTGAGCACTAATGATGTCAGATATCACTAGCTAGCTAGCTAATTATTCTAGTGCATTTTCTTTTGTGGGCAATCGTAATTTATGCAAGGGATTTGTACGCGCGCGCGCCATTGTGTACGTACTAGTTCTTTTGCTAGGGAAAATAGAGGGTTTAGTGAGTGACGTGGTATTAGTTGGTAAAGAGGAATCTCATCTTGTCCTATAGCTTAGTGCCATGGTCTTTTAATGGTGGTGGTGGACAAGGGTCAACTATAAGACAATAATGCTAATATTGTTTAGGAAAACAAAACATTTTCCTTTATATCGTGCAGAGCAAGTGGTGGGGGATTGCATTTTAATTTATTTTCCATGCGGAAAAGATAGTTTTAGGTTAAATGTGCCTTAATATATATACTTGTTTTATGCGTGGGGGAGATGCATGTATGTAGTTAATTATTAATTTTGAAAAGAAATAAGTAGATGGTACAACTTTTTTTTTTGACGGTCGACGGGGGGGGGGGGGGGGGGACTCCCCACCTAGAAGTTTTCATTCATTTTGTGTGGCCCTTAAAATGGCCATTTGGATTACAGCAGGGGGGGTTTTTACAGGGGGTTGGGAGGTTGTTAGAGTTTACATGGAGGACTTCATGGGCAGCATAAAGGTTAAAGACTCCGGACCATGTTGGCACATCCTGATCCATGATACCGGAGGCCACGCGTTAAACAACTACACTCTCCACATATGTCAAACGATTCCTAGAAAATTAAAACAGAAAAAAATACGTTAACCACGAACAATATTAGCTACTGAACAATCCATTTTATGGCATGGTATTGCGAGCAAAAGAGGGGACCTATCACATGATGACTAGAATATGCACGTATATATGTGAAATCAAAAGAGTTTGGCGTCATGATGATCCAGCGTCATGAGTTGATTAGGATCCAATATGAGTATATTTAACTTTTAGAAAAATTTAGAAACTGTTTCCAATGCAACCATACAAAATACTGAACAACATTATTCATATACGTAACAAATCGAATATGGGGTTTCAAAATTTAACTGTTGAATCGTTCTTTTGCTTTTTTTTATTATGGCAGATAAATGAACTCTCGATCCAAATGGCAAGGAATAAATTGTATACAAGAAACATAAAAAATCGAAAAGAAATACAAAAGGGCAAATGCCGTTTCAGGAGCCTAACGATTAAATCCATGAATCTGCCCCGGCCCGGTACAAAGCCCATAGCCAGTTCCTTCCCTGCCCACTTGCTTATAGGAATTTTTTAATTTTTTATATTTTTTTTCCGATTTGTCAAAAATATATGCCGATTTTTTTTTTGTAAAAATATCATCCTGCCGCCAGTTTATCCGGCGGAACGTTGTTACTGCCGGATGAACCGGCGGTAAGTTAGATGGGCCGTGGGCCAACAAACTTACCGCCGGTACCTTCCGCCGGATGAACTGGCGGAAGGCACTACCGCCGAGCTACAGCCGGCTATAGCCGTGCTGTAGCCGCGTTGTAGCTGCACTGTAGTGTACAGTAAGTTATCGCCGTTTGAAACGGCGAAAGGTCGTCCCGCCATTTTTAAAGCTAAATCGAACTTATAAAAGTTTCCAAACGCATTTTTTGCCAGCTCTAATTATTTTTTAGGCTCCCTGTGCTCTAATTATTTTATTTATGCTTAGAGATATTTTAAAAAAGATAGTAGAGATAGCAGAGCTTATGAAAATATTTTTTAAAAACTACTAAAAAATTAGATTTAACTCTAGGAGAATGTGAAAATATATTTTCATGAGATATTTTAATGAGCTCCAAATGTGAAAATATATTTTCATGAGATATTTTAATGAGCTCCAATTACGATTTCGATGTCCGAACATCTTAACAGGAGGATTGTCGAATCCTATGGGACGGACGGTCCGTCGGTGTAACTAAAAATTGTCTAGAAATTGTATTGGTTCTGGTGACCAATTGTGCAGGTAGTTGACCGAATTTATTGCATTTTTCAGAGTACTAGTATGATAATTTCTCATTGCCGGATGATATACGGTTTTATTACAAACGAAAAATAACCTCCAGAACGTAAGGAGTACACATATAAAGGATGCAGTAAAAAGCAATACAAAGGAAGTCAGAAGAGACTTCCGAAACAAACACGCAATTTATTGATCGGGAAGAAACATAACTTATTCGGATAGCAGGCTTGATCTGAAATAAACGGACCAGTACAACATCCCTCGTTCACGGCCAGCATCGTTTCCACGTCCCGCTCATTTTGCTTTCTTTCCACGTCCCGCTCATTTTGCTTTCTCGCGCTCGCACTTGTGTACATCATCATCCACCTTCTTCAACCAGGCCATATATTGCTGATCACGACGAGTGATCCACGTGTCAATCCACTCATGGAAATGACACCAATGAGTATTCGTGTTATCGACATTGCTCTTTCATAAACAAGAAATGAAACAAATTAATTAGAAAAAATAGAAACAAACACTTGACAAACATGTTCAAGAAAAAAAAATCTATACCTGTGCTTTTTGGACTTCCTCGACATTCTTACAAGACCAATACATCTGCCCAAAAGTCTCGTACTCACGAGATATGTTGGGAACACAACGCATCTATAAATAGCAATAGGGTGGCTCAACACCTTTCGGCCACACCTTGCAATCTGTAATACATCTATTTGGATCGTTCGGAGTGCCTCCTAACGACGCCTCCATTTTCCGACGCAAAGTTGCCCTAGATGATGAGCCCATAACGGTTTGTTCGGGCTAACAAAAAATATGTGCAAGTTAAATTGTCTGAACTCTCGACGACCACATCATCGGCTTTTATAGACGCCGGAGTGCCTGCATCGTCCTTTGAAACAGCGACAGAGACACGTCCTCCTGAACATTATTGTATTGAAGCATGGCGGATTCAATAATTTAGGATGGTGAGTGACGTTTCATGTCAACAGTTTCACGTCCACATCATTCTGTTCAAGCATGCAAGAGTCTATCGTTTAGATTATTTGGACCGTGCACGACAGGGTGAAAAATATCAGTGTGCTCCACACTGCTGCCCTCGCACTTTAAGCACAGACATGACCACTCACTGCTGCACTCGCACGCCAGACAAAGCATGACCATAGTCTTAGAATGCAGGACTGCCTCCACTAAATGGTCATGAGATGATAAGACTATTTCCGTGTCGTTTGAAACAACGCATGACAGACAGGGCCAGCAATTAGCGTCCTTTCAACGTCACGTTGTGTCACTTCACTTCATAGTCGAATCCAATGCACGATTCAATGAGGCCGACTGAACCACATGAACCTTCACTGGCTTACCATAGTCACAGTTACGGAAAGAAATAGGTGCAGGTACCACGTGAGCCTCCACTGCCTTAACATACCATATTTCTTTTGTATTATAAACTGTGTAGGCGTAATTTGAACTATGAATGTACTGCAATTAGTACGGCAAATTAGGCACGAGCCATAAATTTCTGGATTTCATTAAGATAACGATTACAAAGCAACGGGTCATTGCGTCTGTACTACTACGGCAAATAATGCATGAGACCTTTGCTCTGAACATGGAACTTAAAGAACGAACTGCAGTGGCACGTGCAACACGGTAACCGTGTTTTCATCTAAACCTAACGTGCCTTAGGGAATTTAAATTGCCAGGATTACATGGTCGTGCTTTACTGAGTGCACCGGGGATATTTCCCCTTCCTAATAGTTTCGGGCCCTGCTTTCTTTGCACGGCGGACCCTCTCTCGCTTCTTCTCCCTGCCAGCTTCACGTTCCTCCGCCTCCTGACGTTCCACTTCTGCAATCCTCTTCTAGATATCTTCTTGGTCTTTCTTGCGCTTCTCCTCCATCTGTTCCTCATGCAGCATTCGTTGCCACCTTTCCACAGCCCACCTTGCTTTGCGCTCAACGTGATCCTTTGCCTTCTGAGATTGCTCGGTGTCTAACCACTGCACGAAATCACATAGAGGCGGTGGAGTCTTTCCCCAAATTATGCTAGTACTCAGTAACTGATCAGGAATTGCGAAGCTCTGGTAGTATATTTTAGTACCTTAGCTCATTCCTTGCCGTGACGCTTGGGTGGATCATACTCATAGTTGTCGCACATGAAGAACCTCATCCCGAAGTCGTCCCCCAAAACTGTGGACTTCATGAGCTTGCACAACGAACCGCAAAAGCACATAGGCACCTGGACTCCTTGGAGTACAGTTGCTGTCAGCTTACTCCATGGAATATAGGTGGATCCTGAGGACGACATTTTGTTGAGCTGTGTGGTGATTCTGGTGTGCAGTTCTATGGTTTCATGGTCTGCCTGGTGGGCTTATTTATGGAGCTCCTTGCAAGGTCCATGGGCTATGTCCATGGACGTCCAGAAAATAAAGCAACAAGTTATCATGACACTGGTTGCCGTGCGAGTTCCACACTGCAATGCACACTATACCTGCAGCGTGCTACTCGTCCTAATGGGGCCGCAATGTCCTATCCCATGTGTCGTAGCCTCTCACGGACTTAATAGGTGTACTGGCAGTGCATTGTCCTATACATATCACTGCATCGGTCTATTCGTGATCAATGCACTGCACAGTTGAAAGCTGTGACCTTTGGCCTGGACATGTCGCATCAGTCGGAAACGGTTGGGTTGAAACATTGAATGAATAAATCGTACACTGAAAGATTCCCCGGCATTCAAACAACATTACTCATATAAAAACAATAGAGACACGTACATAAATCTACTATGAGCTCTGTGTTGTGCCGCATGTCTACCTCTACGATACTTCAAGCGGCACACACACCACAACACCTCTACGAATATAATAAAAGTTACTTCTAATAGTGCGGCCACCTAGCATATTGTGTGGCGCCTTCACCATAGTAACCTCCCGTTTTTTTTGCAGTGGCAGTGGCAGCGGCGGTGGCGAATCACCCTCCTTCTTGTGACAAGGACATTTGCAGTATGGATCACTGCAGATTGTCGCCTGTGCAACGGCAACATTGTTGTTGTCATCATCTTCTGTGCCGTTGTCACCGATATTCATTTCTAGATCGAAGATACAATTCTGCAGGTACTCAATATATTCCTGATGTGGATGAATAGGAGCTGGATCGACCCACCTAACGAACCCGCACCCGTCCGAATCTGCAGAAGACTGAAACATGTACCTGGGGTAAAGAATAGGAACGAAGTGCGATACATGTAACAAATGAAGATTATTTAGATGTACCCATGCTCGCGGACATTTGAATAAACGACGGCTTCCATCCTCTCCCTCGGTCAGCATCTACACTACACAGTCCTCACCATGCATACATTTTGGCCTTTGCGGTTATCGTATCCTCTCAGAGGTTTTGTGGTACTGAAGTCACTTTTGCTCTGTACCGGAAACTCATACACTGGTTCTGGATAAATTTCGGGACCAACAGAACCCTCCCACACAATCGGCAGTCCCTTTCGTACCCCCTTTCCTCTCCCAGCACCGAAACCCTTTCTACTTGACGACCCCCCAGACATTACTACTCAAACGAGGCGGTCCTACGGAAGCGAATATCAAAGCATCCGCCACTGGGGATATATATAGGCGGTCATGACACCACGGCCTCGGCTTAACGGGTACCCGTCATAGTGCTAGTGCACGCATCATACTAGTCCTAGTGCCAGTGCACCGACACATCCCATCGCGCAAAACACTGCACTGGCCTACTCGTGCTAATGGCACGTCACCGACAGCCCGCATTGCCGATAGCATTGCATTTGCCTAGTCATGATAATGGCACATCACCGACACATCCCATCGCCCAACGCACCGATTATAGGGTTTTCGTAATACAAACAGGTCACATGGCATCTACTTAGCACGCATATCATAGTCTGCACCGATGTACATAACATAGTCTGACAGAATAAAGTAAATCACAAGCTACAACCTGTACACTAGATGTGTCCGCGCTTGCCCCCTCTCCTCCTGCCACGTCGCTCTGTAGCCTGGGCCACCTTAGTGTGGTGCTGCGAGTACGTCAGTGGCTCCGGCGGGATGGTCTCGTGAGTGGACCGACGACCCTGCTCAGGAATAGGCGTCTGCTCCCCCTGAGTGTAGTCCTGCGTCGCGGGTGGGGCGCCCCCAGCTATGAAGAGCCGATGACCTCCTGCGTCGGTGCAGCAGAGAAGAACGTGTTCACCCACTCCGTCTGCGTGAGGTCGTCCATGTCCTGAACATCCTCATCATCGTCTGTCCCTCAAACCTGCCGGTACTCTGATTTACAAGCCTCCATCCATCATTGTTCAATTAAGTATGTACTTGTTATCGCAAATTAACATCTCGCCTTAGACGTACCTAAATCGTGTATTGGACGACGACGGGAGGAAGATGCGGCACCGTACGGATTTATCGGCGGAAACGACGACGAGCCGGGCACTGCACGAATAAGGAGTACAAGTTGATGAATAAAGTTTTACATGCTGCGGTATTGTAAGGACACGAGATTAGAGTATGGTTTACCTGCCGAGTACAAATGTGCTGGCCGAGTATGGTCTCGCAGGCATAAGGAAGAAAGACCGCTCGGTGCACGGGCGTAAATGTCGGCTGCAGTGTACAGAGTCCACCTCACGTCCGCGTCCACAAGAGCGTTGAACTATCCCACAAAGTCAGGGTATGACTTCCTCGTCTACACGCCGACCCAAGAAGGCTGCATAACAAAAAAAATTAACCGCTAAATCATAGAGTTCTGAAGGCATGCGACAAGAAGTAAAACAAACGATATAACGTACCCTCCTGAGGCACCACAACGAACCCATCGTCGGTCTGTCAATGTTATCGTGGTCTGGGGACAGCTGGGCGTACGGCTCGAAGTCCATCTCTGGCCTACCGACGGGGAAGCGCTCATACGACCAGAGCTATAACTGTAGAGGACACCCAACAAATATGGGCTCCTTTGTTGAGACCTTCGTCACGCCCGTGCAAAGGCCCCTGTAAGTCGCAGCCAAAACGGCAGAAGCCCAGCTGAACTGTGGGACCTCGTGAAGTGGAGCATCAGCTATCGACCTCGCCAAAGGAACAAGCTGTTTGGGGCACGAGTCACCCTGGGAGCTGCAGAACATGACCCAGCCGAACAGCCACAGTAAGTAGGCCTCCAAGTGCCTGGCAACCGTAGAGTCGTCTGCGTCAGCCCTCATGTAGTCCGCCTGCAAAATGGTACAAGTTGTCAATGCAAATACGTTCGCTCATAAGTACAGAAGGATTCAACATTTCGGTACTCACACTGAACTGTAGGAGCCACCTCTTTGTCGGTCCATGGTTCGAAGGGAAGGGCCGGTACGGCAATGCTCGGTCGTTGCGCTGAACCGCGGCGAACCGAGCCAAAAGGTTGTCACGCCATGAGAGTGCCACGTCCTCTGCGCCTACAACTCGTCCAGCACACGGCAACCCCAGAAGCATCGCCACGTCCTGAAGAGTAGGGGTCATCTCACCGACCGGGAGGTGAAACGTGTGCGTCTCTGGACGCCAACGGTCAAGAAGTGCCGCAAGGAGGGACATGTCGAACTGAAAGCATGTAGCCCTGTCCCTAGGTCAACGTGCAGGGTCTACCATATCTCCCTCCACAAGTCGCGTAATCGGGAGAAGACCCGAAGCGCATAGCCTGCAGCGCGAAAATAAAACATCAAGTTAGAACAAACGGTTATCGAAACAATGAAAATATGTGACAAATGTAACCCGTACCTAGGAATCCAGCGACGGTGTATCGGCATCGTCAACATGGGCACACGTGCCCGAAACGTCCCCAAGCTTATCCCATGGACCGCAGACATATACGACCAGTGGCCCTTGTCGACGAGAGCATCCAGCAACTCAGGGGTGGCTTCTTCCTCGTGCGCCATACCTTCATAATACGATTTATTAGATAAAATTTCAAAACATAAGTAATAATATTAAACATAATAACATTAAATAATACAGCAAATACTAAATGAAATATTAAATGTGCGGAACGTAATAACCTAATAAATGATGCACAATAAATTACATAACATCTAACTTTAATTTTCAATTACATCAACAAAGTTGAACATAAGATTGCGCCACACATTACAACAAATATTTGTACGCCAAGATGAAATCAGTTCATCACGTAGTAGTTCTTAACATTATATAATTTAACATAGGACATGATTCGATAGCGAATGACACACATGACAATCGTCATCCATCACACAAGGCCATCGTTGTTCACACGACGACCATGACGACCCGTTGGCTGCATTGCCAGATTTGGAGCAGCTTGTGATGGGCCCGCTCCATCTGTGCCGCCACCATAAGTAAATGTTGTGCAATCCATGTACGTATGACCCGTCTCATGGCACTTCGAGCAGAGGTGCACATTTCGACCAGCCTCCGATTGATCCATGTTATTCCGAATGCGTTTCTTCTTGCGTTGCCCCACCCCTTGAAACATTTCTGGATTTGGGTCTGGAATGTAACTTGCATTGCGTCTAGGATTAGTTATGAAGTCTCCTAGGATACGGAACCCATAAATCTCGTGCCTCCAAGTCATCCAAATGGTTTCCTTCATGAAGTAATTTGAGACATATATACGAGGCTGTAGTCCCCTAGCTTCAAAACATGCAGCAATGACATGTGTGCACGACAGGTGTACCAGCCTTAGCTTATGACATGAGCAAATACAAGCATCGGTACGGAGAACACACTCGTGCACATGCTTCTCACGCTGGCCCCCCATGCGGGCTTTGTCTCTACACATCACCTCGTACCGACGTGTAAATGTGCCTTTTTAAAAGCCGCCTCCATGTACTCGGTAATCTTATATCCGTAAACTTTCCGATTATCAACCATATCCTTATGTGCTACAGCGTACCGGTCTCTAAAGTACTCGCAAGTGCGATATAAGAAGAACTCGACGATCCCAACAAGTGGCAGCGATTTGACACCACGCAGCACCCAATTGTACACCTCGGCTAGGTTCGTAGTCATTATACCGTACCTAGCGCCTCCTTTATCAAATAGTAAAGCCCATTTCTCCTTGAGCTCATGCTCAATCCACTCCGAGAATGTCTTAATTGCCCTTCTCCTTTTGTGCCTGACATTCGGACCATCCAAACCCACGTCTTCAAGTGAGACCTGGTCATCCTCCTCTATATTGACAGGTCTCTTCGAAAGCTCCGTTGTTTGCTTCTTTGTCAGCTCATCCAACTTTTTCCACAGCAAGTTGAATTTTTTTTCCCTGATTCTGGCTGCATAACCACTTGAACAGCTTCATAAGAGTTTTGTTCTTGAATTGGCTATGAAAGTTTGCCCCCATATGCCTCATGCACCACCTACTCTTTAGGTCCGGCCATAGTGCAGGCCTACGACGCTCAGTACTACCATTCTGTATGTCATCGATTGCTTGTAAGATACCCTTGTGCCGGTCATGAATCAAACACACGTTCTCTACATCTTTCACAATCATCTGTTTCACCCTCTGCAGAAACCAATACCAACTATCCCCTGATTCTTTCTCCACGAAGGCAATTGCCAAAGGTAACAGTTGCCTGTTACCATCAGCTGCAACAGCTGTTAGGATTGTGCGTTTATACCTTCCTGTCAAAAATGTCCCATCTATGCAAATGACAAGCCGGCAGTGCGGAAATGCCTCAATGCAAGCCCCCAAGGACAAGAACGACCGTTGCAGTACCTGCTTTCCAGGCTTCTGGGCACATGGATACGTTTTCAAGTCATAGTAGCTTCTAGGATTTCTAAGACATATGGTCTGCAGCAGTGCCAGTATATTATGATACGAAGCTTCATACGTCCCCCACCTCATCTCTAGCGCTTTCTGTTTCGCTCTGTAAGCTTTGTTGTAGCTAATTTTATATTTAAACTCCTCCTCAACAGCACAAATAATTGACTTCGGTTCATAATTAGGATTGTCCACAATCAAATGGTACATGTAGTTAGCTGAAACCGGCACTGAGGTTGCGGTGATGTGGTTCTAATTGCTCAAGCAGGCATGTGTGCTCCACAACTTTTCTGACCTCTCAGAAATCCTGCCACTTTCCCTTAGAAGCGTACACCCTGAAAGAGCATTCGCTTTGCACACAACGCACGTCATATGCTCTCGTACAGCTCTTGACCACTTTGCAAAGATAGGGTGGACCACCATTTTATGACTTCCTTCATATTATCACTGTTGGCATACACTGAACCGATGCATACCTCATTTTTCTTGTACTCCCAAGAGACCGCTTCACCTTCATTTACACTTAATTTTGAAAAATCATACCCGGATAAGTTCTGTGGCACACAGTGGCGGAGGACCATGGTGGCCGGGTATGGCGCCTGCCATACCTTGTTTTTTTTCTGTGGTAGTCCACTGCTGTAAATTCCAGTTCACTTCTACACTTATACTATGACGCACAACATGTTGCGAGTTTTATTATTTGAGAATCAATTGACTCCGCCACACCTCAATTTTTGTCCATCCTCCGCCACTGGTGGCACATGATAATCATCATCATCATCATCCGAGGAGTCATCATCCATTGCATGGTTCTGCTGTTCACCCTCCCTCTAAAACTCTTCAACTATCTCGGGAATGTGTTCCCTCTCATCAGCCTCACCAGTTGCTTGATGAGGTTCATGTGAAGCATTTGTACCATCTTCAACAATCTCGAGTTCAGCACCTTCTTCATGAGGTTCATGCATCGTCTCCGGATCTTCCGATACTATATTTCCCTGGCCTCCATATTCTCCACCCTCTTCAATACTAAATCTAACCTTCTCGAAATCTTGAACAAACAATGCAAGCGGTAACCCTCAGCTAGTACTTATATTAATATAGTTCCTCCAGTTTTGCGTCCCTTCAAGCGGCAATAGCTCCCAAAACACTGGTTCCCTTCGACTGACCACTGCCATGATAGATATCTCATGTTCATCTCGATTAAGCCCGAAAGCTTTAAATAGCCAATTGGTTATTGAAATCCAAGTCCTTTCTCTTGCTCTGGGTATTTTTTTTGTGATCGAGCTAAACTCTGTCAAATCTACCCCTTCAGGACCATATCTAACTTCTCCTAACCCATAGAACACTTGAAAATACAAATCATCTGGCATGCCTGCCAACATTTGCGACAGTAAGGCCCTGTTTGGCAGCTCTGGCCGGAGCTCTGCCAAATGCCCGTTTTTGCTGCAGCTCCAGATGAGGAGCTCGCGCTGGAGCCAGTTGCGACTTCCACACGGGAGGCGGAGCCACGTTTTCGTGGCTCCAAACCGCTCCGCCCTCCTCCGTTCGAGATTGCCCCTCACGCGGCCCAGCACGGAGGAGGAAGTCGGTGGCGAAGGGAGCTCTCACCGGCGACAATGGAGTGCGAGACCGGCCTTGTCCGCTCCCTTCACGGCGACGGCCTGTGCGAGCCGGCCCCGGCGGCGGCGGGGGCCGTCGCCGACCCCCTGAACTAGGGCAAGGCCGCGGATCCAGGGCGCGAGCCTGCGACATCGCGCAGGTGGCCGCTGTGGCCGCCGGCGCCAGCGAGGAGGTGGCCGGTGGCGTGGTGGAGAGGGCCGGCGGTTGAGGGAGCTCGCAGCGGTGGGGGGCCCTGACGCGGTCGGCGGTGGCAGCCAGCGGGGAGGTCGCGACAGCGCGGAGAAGGAGGAGAGGATGTGAGGAACACGGAGGGGATGAGAGGTCTGAATGGATAAGGGGGGGAGAGAGAAAAAGAAAGCGGGAGAGAAAAAATAAAAATAGAGGGAAAAATAAGAAGGAAAAAAGAAAAAAAGAAAATATAAGGGAGGGTAATTTAGACATTTTACTACATCAATCTAATAGGTGAAGCCGTTTTGTCAAACGTTTTTCAAAACAGCTCCAACTCCATTAGAGAAGCCGCTCCACTAGAGGAGTCAGAGCCGGAGCTATTTTTGGAGGAGCCGAAGCCCTGCCAAACAGGCCCTAAATCTTTCTATTATTTTGTGAAGTCAAATTCAGACCATAGTCTAAATATTAACAATATTTTCTACCCACATTTCAATTAAATAAGTAATGTATGTGAGCCGCTGATATTACTGTGCTGACCATTCAATCTAAAACCAATATAATTTTAAAACATGTAGTGCTGTGTAATTAATTTTTAATATGTAACTTAAGTTTTTCCCTGAAATTCTGTAATGGACTAATAGTCCTATTAGTCCTAGTATTTGTACCTAAAATAATATAACTGACTAATAGTTCTAGCAAACTAATATTCCAAATTCAACTCATTAATATTTAAACTAATAATCATATTTAAACTAATAATATCTAAACTAATAATTCAACTCACTAATATTTAAACTAATAATCGTATTTGACCTAATAGTCGTATTTAAACTACTAATATCTAAACTAAAAATCGTATTTAAACTAATAATATCTAAACTAATCACTCAACTCACTAATATTTAAACTAATAATCGTATTTAAACTACTAATATCTAAACTAATAATCATATTTAAACTAATAATATCTAAACTAATAATTTAACTCACTAATATTTAAACTAATAATTGTATTTAAAAACTAATATTATCTAAACTAATAATCGTATTTAAACTATTATTTCTAATTTGACTAATATTTCTATCTGGGAGCTAATTTTCAGAATGAACTTCTACACATTTCGAATGGTAACTGAAAATAAAGCAGCGCAGTGGCCCTCCTCGCAGTGCCGGGCAACCGACCACCGGCGACCGGTGGTGCACAGCGGCCGGTGGGGCCGCCTCCCGGTGCCGCGTAGCAGCCGGGAGGGGGGTGGCGAGCAGCGGCTTGCGGGCAGCGGCTGGCGGGGGGGACGAGCGGCGGCACGCGGGCAAGGCGGCTGAGCACGCGGGGGAGGGGGCTCAGGCCAGAGCGGGGCCCGTTTTTAAGAGGGGGGGCGGGGGCTTACCGCCCGATGGTCCGGCGGTAAGTGACCCGCTATCGCCGTTTGAACCGGCGGGGTGCTTACCGCCAGACCATTCGGCGGTAGGTCTCACCTACCGCCGGTTCATCCGCGGTAAGTCGCAGGCCCACGTCGGCCCATTTACCGCCGGCGATATCTTGTCAGGCCGTGGGCTCGCTCACCTACCGCCGGTTCATCCGGTGGTAACCTCATACCGCCAGATGAACTGGCGGCAGGATGACAAATTTGCATAAAAAAATCAGCATATATTTTTGAAAAATTGAAAAAATAATATAAAAATTAAAAAAATTCTGCTTATAGAATATTAGCCCACGTGCAAAGTCCAATACATCCATGAGACCTACTAAGAAAATGTTTGTACCTCTAAAAAAAACTAAGAAAATGTTTGAGACTATGTTGCCCTCAAGGCCTCAATTACTAAAGACACACCCTAACTATATGTGCCATATATTCTCCACACATCACATTTAGACGGGCACAAAAACCATGGAATTTGACTTGATTAATGGAGTTGACCAGCACCATGGTAAGAAATTACATCTCACATTTTTGCTTCAAAAAAAAATTACATCTCACATTCAATCGAGCTTGGACGTTTCTCCACATGGACAGCCTATGCATCCAAGATTGTCAAAACAAAGGCCAAAGGGAAAGGTCAGAAACCAGCCAGGTATACAGAAGCCAAGTTGTGCAGGTCTCGGTTGTTGAATGTGTTCATGATCAGGTGTTGCCAGGGGCCGGCCGGTGATCCGGTCTGCACCCAACCTCCATGTTCTGTCTCCAACCGAGCTGCCTGCTCACCATGGAATGCTTCCATATTCTACCACCTAGTACTTAGTTAACTAAAAAATGTCAAATCCTCTGACTTCCTATCTTCGCATGCACTTACCAACCCGAAAGCCTAGCTAGCTACCAGCTCCCCTATGTGGCTATATATACCACGATCGAGCATGGCTGCATGGGGCACAAAAACTCGCAGTTAATCACCCTGTTTGTTTGGTTGTGGCTGGTGTTGATTTATTATGAGAGAAAAATATTGCTGATTGGCTGGTGGCTGGTGTTAATTTGGTGCAAAAGAAAAATATTGCTGGTTGATTGGCTGACAAGCCAAGCGACCATCTCGATCAGATCGGAGTAATTTTTCTCTCATGGAGGAGGTTAAGCCCGTGATGGTGAAGTTCATCGAGACCAAGTACGTTCATGCTGACGCCGCGCACTTCAAGTCCGTCGTCCAAAGCCTCACCGGAAAGGACTCCGCCGCGGCAGCAGCGCAGAGTCCGGTGGCAATGGGGGCGGACGGGGTCAGGCATCGCCAAATCGGACGCGTTGCAACAGCCAGAGGAGGAGGAGGGGCCTTCTTGGATCCCATGCCCTCCATAGAAGAGATGGATGAATTCTTCAAAGATTGAATGTACTCTGTACTTCTTTTTTCTTTTATCTAACTGTGATCATTACTGAAACGTAGCAGTTGCTTTTTATTCTGTACTCTGTACTACCGGATTGATTTGTCCGCGAAATTTTTCAATGTACCACCAACAACTCATGTTTAGTTCCCAAAAAATTTCCTATAGTGCTCGTCACATCGAATCTTCGGACATATGCATGGAGCATTAAATGCAGTTGAAAAAAATAACTAATTATATAGTTTGTCTGCGAAATTTTTCAATATACCACAAACTGGCCATGTTTAGTTCCAAAAAAATTCCTACGATACCTGTCACATCGAATCTTCGAACGCATGCATAAAACATTAAATGCAGTTGAAAATAAATAATTACATAGTTTAACTGTAGATGACGAGACAAATTTTTAAGTTTAATTAGTTCATGATTGAACATTAATTGTCAAATAACAACAAAAGTGGCACAGTACCAAAATTCAAAAAAATTCGCGAACTAAACACGGAGCATAGGATGATCTGAAGTTCTCAGTTTCATCATTGAGCTGTCGTATTTTTGGTATTTCGACACATCCTCTTCAAACTTTTTGGCCTCATCCACTTTTGCCACCTCTTTGCATGGGACGAGTCACACCATTAATGTAGTCATGTAAATGCAATCACATCTTGCTGTAGAAATGCAACGCGACACGGGAAAGCAAAAGGAGAGAACGATGACAAATCCTAGACAAATATTTGTATAGACGTTTTCGTTCATTGGAGCAGTCCAAGACAGTTCCATTTGTATTCAGGTCAATAGACAAGATAGAATTTGTTCTTGACTTTCTCTCCCAAGTGTCACCCTTTAACCTGCACAGGGAAAACTTTTCCAAAGCATGACAGTATTGAATACGAATCCATCTTGCTGGTAAATTTGCATTCGAACTCTCTGCATGATCGTCTTTGCATGCCTCTACTAACAACAGCACGGTTGCCATGTTAGACAAAATTAGTTTTATAATTTATTTATTTTTTTGGATCCAGGTCAGCAGACAAGGTAGGATTTGTTCAGACTTCCTGCCGCAAGTGCTACTCTTCAACCGGCACAAGGAAAGCATTCCCTCAGCATCTATTCAGTACGAGTCCATCTTGCTGACAAATTTGCATTCGAACTTTGTCGTCAGTCTCAAAGGAGAAAGGTGCTTAATATATTCTGAAGTATATGACTGATGATATCAATTATAACATCTGGGATCACATATCGTTGAAAACAACAGAACTTTTATTCTAAGCTTGTCTCTCAATATATCTCAATGCCTTTGTCCATGTCCAAAAGGAGGCACTTTAATTTTGTGCCCAGAGGCGATGATTTCCACCATGAGGATACAGATGCGTGAAAGAAAAAGAAAGTAAGGTCCGACCTAACGATCTTAATTCTAGAAGGTATCATATAAGAAATCCAGCCGATCCTGGAAAAAACATTCCTTGGACCTGAAATGGTTCAATGCCTTAGTTGTTTGAGTATTAGCAATAACAAATGAACAATATTCTCACTACAAAGTACGGGTGATGAGTACTTAATATGATGTCTTGATAACTCTGGCTAAACCATTCAACTGTAACTAACCTTCAGAAGTTAGCAGGACCATAGTGGCAACAGTTACAGGTTAACAGAAAGAAAATCAACACCTTTCCTCAGTGCAGGGTTCACATCAGATTAGTAGAAGTTTGCACCAAGGGATATATAAAATGCATCTTCCTGAAATCTATGATAAATTAATGTGTAACTGAAAAAAGAATTGCTAATAATCAGCACAGGCATTTCTCCATTGGCACTGTCAAATATTCAAAAAAGAATGCATATCAAATTCGATTTTTACAGAAAATATGGATTAAGACTTTCTAAATAAGCAAACAAAGTGCACAAAAAATTGAGGGCAGAACACAGAAAGGTGCATGTGAGCTTCACGTAATTCACCATTGCCACTCTAGCAAAGAAGCAACAGACTCAAATGAAAACTAGTCCACTGCGCATTCATAGCCCCCAAGACAGCTACAGGATAACAATGCTAGCAAATGGGTGGACGCATTGCGGGACATATTTCTGATGTTGAAGAACAAGAGTAAGAGTTCTCCCTCCGTGGGATGGAGCATTGACTGAGGGCTACACTTGAGCCAGTCGTTTAGGTTGTGCGGGATATGAATAGTTCATGTTGGAATTTATCTTTCGAGTTGTGTTCAGCTGGCATGCCGACTTGTGTCTATCTGGAGTCCATTCCATTTGGTTGTAATCGAACAATATACCAATTTCTTCTTCGTCTTAATATAATGATACGCTGCGTGCGTATTCGAGAAAAAAAAATGCTAGCAAATGGGTATGCCCACTTCACATTATAAGCCCCCATTGAAAAAAGTCTATATCACACCCTCACCTAGGGAGGTGGACTATATAATCCCCAACCTATGAAACAGTCTGTATCGCCCCTGAACTTTCTAAAACTGGTCAAATTATCCCCGAAAGCAGCTTTGAAAAATCATAGTAAATCACAGAAAAATCATAAAATAGAAAATTCAATTGTGTTAGACTCCTAACGAGTAGATCTACACATTAAACATATAATATGATATGTTTTAGTATATTTTTTTGCTGTAACTTTAGATCTATGCTTTTATTCATAGCTGTAAAAAATGTACTAAAGCATACCATATTATATGTTCACCATGCAGATCTACTCATTTAGAGTCCAACACAATTGGATTTTTTATTTTATGATTTTTTGTGATTTACTATGATTTTTTGAAACTGCTTTAGAGGGTAATTTAACCGGTTTTGAAAAATTCAATGAGTGATATAGACCGTTTTATAAATTGAGGTTATATAATCCAGCCCCTATAGGTAAGAGGGTGATATAGACTTTTCCCATTAGCCATTCAGGAGAAAGCCACATACATACAGATTGCAAAGCATTCAGTTCAAAGACCAGTCCACTGTACGTTCAGGGTCCATTGATAGCTCGGATGGACAGTGACAGGAAAACAATGCACAACAGGGCCGGCCAGATGTTAACATGTCAGCATCATGTACAGTCCACCCACTGTGTGCTCTTGATGACTAATGATATAATCATCCAAGATGAAGGCTATTATAATGTAGCAGCAAAACATATAATGTATAAATAGAACGCTAGTTTTTCTTTTCTTTTCTTTTAACTGCTACTGCAACAAAGGGATTACACTTGCATCTAAAGATTTGGAAAGACTCTAGCTGTGTTCGCTTGGCTGTGGCTGGTGGCTGGTGCTGATTTGTTATGAGAGAACAGTACTGCTGACTGGCTGGTAGCTGATGGCTGGTGCTGATTTAGTATGAGAGAGCAGTACTGCTGGCTGGTTGGCTGACAAGCCAAGCGAACACAGCGAAGTGTCAGCAGATTATGACACTAAAGGCCTAAATAACTTGCATCCTTAGATACTTAAGTTTAGATGCTTAATGACTACAAGACCACCCATATTTAAAGTTGGGAAAATTTGATTCATGCCACCACAACTCCGTGAAATTGGGTGTCATGTTGAAAATAATGCCACTCAATGGCATGATTTTCAACATGAGATCCAATTTCAAGAAATTGGAGTGGCATGGATCCAACTGACCCTTTAAAGTTCACACGCATTCTACAGCATGGGAAAGAATTAATCTAGTTGATACATCTGATATGGACAGAAAAAATAACAAAATAAGGATCCTAAAATAAATAGATGGAATTATATATGAAAAGATCCGTCCATTTGAAATTGACTGACTCCCTTTTTCCAACGTGGGGCGAGCCCGAATTTCATTACCATAAGCAACGAAATTACAGCAGAGTGTGTCCCGAGCAGTAAAGGTAGCACTGGTTTAACAAGTACCAAAACAAAGCACAAAATTAAGCTATTACCAAGTACCGAAAAGTAACTAAGACCCAGACTCAACTAACGCTGGGGAACACCGAAGGAACACAGCAAAAGAGATGTATAAAAGGCTTTTCAGCAGCGACAGTCCGGATGTAGAGTCGACGGCGCCATTCTTCTCCAGATTCAGTAGGGGAGCATCATGCAGCTGTTGTCTTGGCGTTGCTGGTGGAAGTATAAAGCCGCCTACTTGAGGGTATCTGCACCAGATTCCAGGACTTCCTTGTCACTCCCCTTCTGAAGACCTGCCCAGTAAGAGATAAAGAAGCTTGCTAAGCAGATGACCTCCGTAGGAGATCTAGTTAACTTCCCTTCAATGGAAAATTTGTTTCTAGAAAGCCAAACCGCCCAGCAGATAGCTGAGAGACTAGTCATGTAAAAATTTTTCCCTTCCTTCAGAACCAGGGAGATCCAAATCTAATATTGATCAAGAGATGTAGGTCTACACATGGCACCAAGTACATAAGCTACCAAGCTCCAGATATATTTTGCCAAAGGGCACTCAAAGAAAATGTGAGGAATCGTTTCTATCGCATTACAAAAAGCACATCTCAGGTCTCCTGACCAATTTCTTTTGAGTAAGTTATCCTTTGTAAGAATTGCGTTGTGGTTTATAAGCCACATCCAAATTTTGATTTTTTTTGAGGTATTTTTGCTTTCCAGATGTTCTTAAAGTGTATTCCAACCTCATTATAACAGAGATGTGAATACATGGATTTCACAGAAAAGGATCTTGACTTTTCCCACTTCCAGATTGACAGATCATCCTCATCGTTTAAAGCACATGAGAAAAGGCTATCCCTCAGAGATCTCCAATGCTCCTGCTGCTCAGTATCCAGCCAACGTCTAAAAGTGAATCTCCAATTGCGTTGGGCAATTTTTGCCACAGTGATGTTTTGTTCATTACAGATCTCGAAAAGATTTGGGAATTGTTCCTTTAAGGGAGTAGGGCCACACCATGCATCATGCCAGCAATCCACAGTATTTCCTTTACCAATCTTTATTTTCCTCCCTCTCGGGTAATATTCCCTGATGGAGAGCAAATCATTCCAAGCAGGAGAATTGGATTGTTTTCTTTTTAGCTGAGAGATACAGAAATTTTTCACATATTTTTGCCTTAAATATCCTGCCATAAGCCTGTTCCCTTTTTCAGCTTCCACCACCATTTGCATAGCATACTGATGTTCATTTTTCTCAGGTCTTTAACACCCATGCCCCCTTTTTTTCTTGTTTTACATATCCTGGTCCACTTAACAAGATGATATTTTCTTTTAGTACCACCTCCTTGCCAGAAGAACCTTTTTCTCACCACATCAATCTTTTTTATTATAGTTTTAGGGAGAAGAGACATGGACATACAGTAGAGAGGAATGCTGCTTAGCAAGCATTGAGAAGATTCAGTCTCTCACCAATGGAAAGGGAAGCTCCTTTCCAACCATCTAGCCTTTTATTGATCTTTTCCACTAGGGGTAACCAGTCAGCCACTCTTAGCCTGGATCCAGAAACAGGCACTCCAAGATACTTGATTGGCCATTTTCCAACATCACAATTGAACATCTTTGAGAAAGTAATTGATTTCTCAAGATCTTGGTCCACCATGATCACTTCACTTTTTCCAAAGTTGATCTTCAATCCTGACATGCCTTCATAGAGATATAAAAGAAGTTTCATGTTTTGTGCATTTTCCAAGTCATCTTGGAGACATAGGATTGTGTCATCCGCATACTGAAGCAAGGCTATACCATTATGAACATATTCAGGAATTAACCCTCTGATTATACCATTGGACTGTCCCATAATAACCATTTTTGCCAGGGAGTCAGCTGCAATATTGAAAAGAAGAGGGGATAGAGGGTCCCCTTGCCTGACTCCCGTGCCACTTTTGAAGTAAGGCCCTAACTTATCATTAGCTTTTACACTAAGGGTTCCACTTGTCAAAACAGCTCTGATCCAGTTACAACACTTAGGAGGGAAGCCACTTTGGTTGAGGCAATCCAACAGAAACTCCCAGTTCAATTTATCATAAACCTTTTCAAAGTCTAATTTTAAGATTAACCCTCCTTTTTTTTTCTTATTTTGGTGTCATGTAGAATCTCATGCAGACTCAGTACTCCCTCCATTATGTTCCTACCTTTTAGGAAAGTTGTTTGACATTTATTAATGATTCTTTCCAGAATCTTTTCCATCCTAAGCATAAGAGTTTTGGTAAATATTTTATATATAACATTCAGCAGGCAAATGGGCTTGTATTGTTGTATTTTGTTTGCCTCCTTGGTTTTAGGGAGGAGTGTGATAGTTCCATAGTTTAACCTACCCAGATCCAGATTCTGATTCTCAAAATCCTCAAACATAAGTAGGATATCAGACTTGATTATCTCCTAGCAGGACTAGTAAAATTCCACTGGCATGTGATCTGGCCCAGGTGCAGTGTTCTTTTCCATAAAAAACACATCATTTTTTATCTCCATCTCTGAGAATGGACATTCCAGTAGCTCTCTCTCTCTTCTTGTGAGACCTTCTCCTCAGGAGACCAGCAGGATGGATCCAGTTTATAAGATGGGCTATCAGAGGGCCCAAATAAGGTTTTGTAGTAATCAGTAGCTGTCCTAAGGATATTTTCATCTCCTTCAATAATCTCATCATCTTGATTAAGGCTGAAAATAAAATTCTTCCTTTTTTCCCATTAGCCACTCTGTGGAAGAACTCAGTGCTCAAGTCCCCTTTAAGCAGCCAGCTCATATTTGATCTCTTGTGCCAGTAAGCCTCTTCCTCTTCTAACAGTCTATGCATCTCAGTTTGAATGAAAGTTTTCCTCTCTAAGAGGTGTCTTGGCAGTGAGTCCTCTTCTTCGAGCTTTTCTAGTGCCAATAGTTCTTTTTGCAAAATATTTCTGTATTTTTTGCTGTGCCCTCTCAGACTTTTGCCCCAACCCTTGAGAAACTTTTTAACTCTGTTAATCTTGATGCACCATCTTTCTACAACATTGTCACAACTAATATGTCTTTCCCAGATTTCCTTGATCTTGGGCACAAAATCTTGATGTTTCAGCCAGGCATTTTCAAAACAAAAATGTTTTGATTTATTTACCCTCTCTTGGTCAGTACACAACAACAGAGGGTTGTGATCTGACATTTCTCTAGCAACCTTCCTGAGAGTTGTGAGGGGGAACATACTTTCCCAATCCTCAGAAATTAAAATCCTATCAAGTCTTTCCAGGGTAGGATTTTCCTGGTTATTGGACCAGGTAAAGTTCCCACCATTCATGTTTAAATCTCTAAGCTCATAAGTGTTTATCACCTAGTTAAAGAGGTCTGAGTACTTATTAGCAGTGAATGTTTTATTTTTTTAGAACTGTATCTGAGGATATTAAAGTCTCCTCCCATAATCATGGGGCAATCTCTCCTGGCACATAACTGAGAAACCTCAGTGAGGAAGTCCTCTTTATTTTCATCATGAGCAGGGCCATAGACTGAGACCAACATGAGCTTTTTTTTTTCTCTTTTTTACACATGACATTAACTGATAGGGAGAAAGTACCCACAGAGAAGTTGGTAACATCAAACTTTTCTAGATTAACTCCACAAAGGATTCCCCCAGATTTACCATCAGAGGGGATCCAGTGCCACATATATTTTTTATGAGGATCAATTTTCCTTAAAAAAGCATTAGAATACTTCTTTTTTATGGTCTCTTGAAGACCCACAAAATCTACCATATTGTCAGCCAGAAGCTCTTTAATCATAACAAACATCCCCTTCTTAGACACTCCTCTACAATTCCAGAAAAGTCCTGTCATTATAACTGTATTGTTTTAGAATGTTTCCCTTTCCTGAGGTTATATCCAGAGCAAATCTTGGATTTACCTCCTTCAGGGGTAGAGACCTCATTCAGTGAATGCAGGCCTTCCCTTGTATTGACCCTTTTCCTATTCGTTGTTATCTTTTTTACTCTCTTCTTTTTCCTGCTGGAGACTATTTGAAAGCCATCATCATCAGAATTATCAGTTTTCCAGTCCAGGAACTTCATCTCCACAAAGGGGAGATCACTATCTTCTTCAATGGATGGTATATTATCAGCATTATTTGTTTTCAATTTTAAATTTGCTCGAGCTCTTTCAAGATCTCTTAACAAATCAAAAGATTCTGAGTTCATGAAATCAGTATTGATACCCATTTTAGAGGCTCTACTAATTAACTCATGATTATTGAGAACTACAAAGGAGTTCTGAGAATCATAGTGTGTACCTTCTAGATTCTTCTTTTCCTGTAGATGTGATGCTTTGTCTGCAATCTTCATACCATAAGAGGTCTGGGTCTTCAGCCTATCACTCTGTCTGACAGTAGCCACATTCTCTTTGTGAGTGTGTTGAGTAGAATACACTTTCTCACAGCCTTCACTTTCCATCAAAGCCTCAGTTTGGCTGAGTTGAATATCATCTTCCATTGGTTGACTATCATCTTGAGATGTCCCCCAGTCAAGTGCTTCAGAGGAGCTGATAGGGGATTCTTCTTGTTCATTTTCTATTGCCAGTTTTGGATCAGATATACTTGCAAAATCTCTCTCAATTTCCTGAGAGTATGACATAATATCTTCCTGTTCAGTGAATGTTTCTTCTGCCTTCTCTTCTGGATTCACATGATTGTCTTGGTCATTGTCAGGATTTAGGTTAAACATGACATTTACCATAGGGACAACATTGGAGTTGACTACTCTCTCAGTAATCTGCTCTAGAGGGGTGGTACCCTCATTCCTCCCCCTCATAAGAGCATTCTTGGCTTCAATAATTACCAAAGGATCCTCTTTGATTTGACCATGTTTGATCCATATTCATTAATTACAGAGATCCTATTCTCTTGAAGTTGCAGAGAATAGAGGCTCCTAACTTCATGGCTGGAGAAATCTCCAAAGATGAGGTGATCACCATCAGTTGATATGATATCTTCAATTTTCAGACCCTGGTCTTCACTGTCCTCATCACTATTTCCTCTTTCCTTGATAATTCCTTTCAGACATCCCTGATCAGTTCCAAAATTCTGTTGATGTACCTTGGGTTGGGTAGACTTCATCCTTTTTCCAGAATTAGTCATTTGATCAATAACCTGGGGTCCAACGTCACTCTCTACTTGTTTCTGCACAACACCCTTTTCTTTTTCTGTATTCACAATATGAGGGCCAGTTCCAGTTGTGTCAGCTTTGGGATTTGAAGATTCATTAAGATGTGAACCTTCTCCCCACTTGGATTTTTTTTGGGGAAGGGCTGTCCTCCTCAGATCTATCAGTGTTTCTTGTCCATTTTGTCCCAGCAGCATTTGTAGATCCATCTGAAGGGACCTCTCTCACAAATGTGAAGTCATAAAAGTGCAGGTCCAAAAGACATTCCACTACAGCAGGCACCTTCCGGATGTCCCTACATCCAATCTTCACTCTTACAAAGTCTCCTCTCTTCAGATTGTTTTGATCAACCTCCAAAGGTAGCCCAACACAGGAAGCAACATAATTGGCTTTTCTTTCAGTTCTCAATTCCATTGGAATGCCAAAAATTCTGAACCAAGTAGTTTCAAGACTTCCTTTAGCACCAGTATTTGGATTCCACTTTCTTTTTTTGCAAACCATCTCCAAGTGGATTGGGGACCAGCTTGAGCTCTAAATTCCAGTTCCAACTGTTTTGCCGTCACATTTCCATTTGTAATTCTGATCAGAGCACAATTGGAGGTTTCTCTGCCACTTTCCTCATATCCTTCATTCTGAATTACATGGAACCCCTGTCCTGGAGCAGCAAAGCCAACAAAAGGTGCAATACAATCCCAAGGCATGAGCTCAGCACATACCCTGGGGACATGGCCTTCTTTCTTGCATCTTCCACATATCACTGGTTTTAAGCAGTCCTCAGATTTGTGCCCAATTTTGCCATACCTAGAGCATCCCACAGAATTGGAGGAGGTTTTCTGATAAGTTGTAGGGGCATGATGTTTTTGCTTTTCATTACTAGTGGATTCCTTCATTTTTTTCCTGCCCTGATGAGATTTTCTCAACAGCCTCTTGGCTGGCAGATCCCTTCTGAGCATTACTCTCGTTCCCTTTCTCTTTCTCATGGAAATGATTGGAACTCTCATCTGATTTCCGATGTTGATTCAGATTCTCCCTGAGATCAAAGGATGGATCCAGTGGAAAGGACTGGGAATTACCTCTTCCACGTCCCCGGGGTCTCCAAAAGGAGTTAGAGTTCCTGCCTCTGAAACCCCCCTGCTCCATGGGTCTCCTTCCTTGGTAAGCGTTGTTCACAGGTCTATAGGGGTCATCTTCTCTTCCAAAATGGTAAGCATCACCTCCTCTCAGATCTGATTGGCGACCAGCTGCACTGTTTCCTCCGGGCAACTTCTGTTGGCCAAAATTTCCTCTCCCGGCCATCTCAGATCGACTTTCTCGAACAACTTCAGCAAACAAACAAGAATCTCCACCTAGAGTTGACCACCTAACCGAGTTGGTTTCACAAAGGGGAACCAAACTTGGTATGGTGAAGGATGGAACTGAAACTTCAGAGCAAACTCCGACCAAATTGCTCCTTCTCCAGATGTGTTCTAACCGCTCCTCAAGATCTGGATCTAAATCCTTGGAGTATGAACACGGAGGGTTCACTCCCAAGGATGAAAACTGAGGAATGATCCCGTGCGACGAGCGCCGAGGGCTCGTCAAGGATCCGGGGTTAGGGTTTGGGAGTGGAGAAGGGGTGGGGAGGGGGGAGGGAGACGAGCGATGGTGCGAAGGAGGATTACCTCCGCTGCCCGCCACGCATCTCGCTGACTCCCATTGTGACAGAACCGCCCAAATTAAACCGGCTTAAGTGCACTAACTATCATCTTAATGGTTAATCAAGTTACTGTGCACTTAAAACGGTGTAATCCGGACGTCTGTCGATTTAAGGATAGAAAAACACTGGAAGTCTCGCACGAAGACGAGCACAGATGATTACAAGCAGACAAAAGTTCTCAAGGTTAATTTACAAAGCGGAGTTTTACAAACAAGTTTACGTAAAATATCAGAGTTCAAATGCAGCGGAAACTAAATAGAGGTTGAGTTTAGAAAAACAACGATTACTACGATGACCTGAGGACGTCACATCGAGCCCACCGATGTGAATCCTGGTTAGCTCCAGCCAGCAGCAGTTACCTGAAAACAGGGTGACAACAAACCCTGAGTATACTAATACTCAGCAAGGCTTACCCGACTAAGGGTATACTTAGCCCACTATCTAGACATGCAAAGCTTTTTGGCTCTGGAGTTTGTTTTGCTGAAAGGCTACTACTAATGAATCCTTACTTTCAATATTTTAGCTCAATTTAAGTTTATCAAGTGCCAACTAAATTTGCCTGACATCTAGAGCAAGCATGGTTGATCATATCAATCTTTACAGAGTATCACCATTATATCATCATCATTCCAATTCTTTACTACGATGTGACAAAGAGATCAAGGCTCTCATAACCGCGAGTCACGGCGAATCGATCCGATTTAACCTTGCAAGGTGGACCTAACCAACACGGCACGTATATGCCCCGTCGGGCTATACACACCAACCCTTCACATATGCACACCGAATAGGCGAACTGCCCTGCGACCCGGGACTGCTAGCCCCACCGATACCAACGAAGGGTCAGCCATGAGTTTGTATACTAGCTCCACTGGTGAAGACAGTATCAAGTCCGCCTACCGGTGCACATATAGTACTGAGCTTACCGGTTTCGACTACCTCCTACTCCCGGCATGCGGTTAGTACTGTTCAATCCTCGATCAACACTGCCAACAACGGAACGGTCCTCAATCGACACAGGCAGAGGCTTACTTTAACGAGTAAACACCGCATACACACTCAAAAGGCAACTAGGTTGGGGCTACAATACAAGAGTTCATTCAAGTATTTTAGCCTGAAGTGTTTCCTTCAAAACAATAGCTACTAAACTACTTAGGGTAGCATGGATTAAAACATGGGTTTGTTTTGTTGAGGTTACACCTGCATGAAAGTAATTAACTAACAACAAGGATAAAGGATGAAATTGAAGCTAGGAACTAATTAAAGATCAAAACTTAACACGCCACAAAGATCTATTAGCACTACTTTGATACCACGAAAAACTGCTGATAAAGAGTGCATAAATAAATTACCAGCAATTGTTGATATTGAAAAGTATTTCTTTTAGCCCTCGAAAGGAAAACAAACAACAATAGATCCACAAACATGCACAAGGGCTATACACCTGAAAATTTTCCAGTGGACTGCACATACAAAGAGTAAATTACTAGATAAATTTCATAATTTTTAGAGCAACGGAACAACCTGGATTAATTAAACTAGCTTAAACACAACCCTAATATTTAGCAGGGGTGAAAGCATCTAGGCCCCTAATTCAAGTTTTGGTAATTAATGACAACAGTTTGTGGATTAACGATTTCAGTTGAGATAATGAGTATAGGTTGATCCACGAATGAAAGAGATTTGATTGTGAACGTATGGAGTTTTGGAGATGATGAGCAAAGCTCGGGCTCAAGGCAAAGGTATAAAATAGTGCTTTTGCATTTTACCGGTCACAAGGCGTTTAGTGGATGAAAAGTGACCGGATTTGTTGGATAGATAGCCGTACTATCAAGAGGGGTTGTGTACTCATGCTTGACGGGTCTCTAGTGCCATCTTGCTCAAAATGTCTAGTTGCATGCATGAGGGCTAACGGCGTTTTGAAAAGATTTGAAATAGACTAAGTTCGAGAGCTGACTGAGTAACGGCGGACAGTCCGCGCCTGAGGGGCGGACAGTCCGCGCCCGTTCCAGAGAGCTTGCAGAGGCTCTGGTGGGCTGGCGGACAGTCCGGCCCAGGTGGGCGGACGGTCCGCCACTGTATTTCTTTTTTGTACCAGAGAGGATGTTTCTCTGGTTTGGGCTCAAAAGTTAAACTGCGGATGGTCCGCTCCTGAGGCGCGGACGGTCCGCAAGCTAATCTCAAAATTGTTCCAGAGACGATGTTAGTCTCTGGTGGGTTGGAAATCTTAACTGTGGACGGTCCGCCACTGGGGCGCGGATGGTCCGCCAGGGCTTAACGGCTAGTTCTGACATGCATTTATTGCACTCTGACTCACTGGATTATAACGGCGGACAGTCCGGTTTTTGAAACGCGGAAGGTCCGCGACTTCGCAGAAAAGAGTGTAACGGCTAGTTTTTTAGGGGTGTCTATATATACCCAATGCCCGGCCATTGGGAGGCTCTCTTGGCCATTTGGATAGCATTCTTGACACATTAGAGCTAAGACATCCCTCTCTCACACACACTTGCTTAGAGATTGCTTTTTGAGAGTGTGAGAGATTCCTAGTGCATTGCATCAAGAGTTTGAGCTTTGTGGCATTAGGGAAACTTCAAGCTAGCGTCATCAACTTGTTACTCTTGGGAGTTGCTGCTCCCTAGACGGCTTGGAGAAGTGGATTTCGTGGAGCACCTCCAAGGAGATTATTGAGGAGCCCCGATTTCGGTTGTGAGAGGTTTTGTGCTCACCTCACCGGAGTGGTGAAGAACAACTCTAGTGGAATCGAGGTGTGGAGCGGTTCCTTGTTTCAAGCCGGCTCAAGATCAAGAGGTTCTTGATAGAGGAGCGGTTGATTCTTGGAATCCACCTCAATGTGGATTAGGGGTGACCGGCAAGTCATCGACACCACGGGATATATTCTTGTGTCAAGCTTGGTTACTTCTCTTGCTCACTTTTATTCTTGTCTTTACTTTGAGAAATTTACTTTACTAGAGCTTGATTTGTGTCTTGTCACCCTAGGTTGCAAACCCATCTAGAGATAGTAATAGCATAACATAGGGCTTTCCTTTGTTACTAATTAAATTTCTCTAGTGTTATTGGTTTTAGTTTTTAAACCGCCTATTCACCCCCCCTCTAGTCGGTGTTCTTGATCCTACAAGGGGCAAAAGTGATATTTCACCAGAACAAGTATTTTTCTACTGAAGATCTTGATTTTAGAAACCTAACAAAATTTGGTTTGCATTTTTAGGATTTTTCTGTGATTTATTACAAATTTTGCAAATCTCACTCAAATCAAAGAAAAGAAAACAAAACTACCCTACCCCAAATTGGAGCCAGGGGCCCCACACGTCAGTGGAATAAGAGAGAGAGGGGGGCTCCCCTGCTCTGCCTCGCACGCACGCCAGGGCCGTGGCCGCGGCCAGGCTCGGCGGCGGTGCGGCTCCCGCCCGCCTGCGGCGGCCGGCCAGCGGGGCGGCCTGACCGGGCCGCGGTCAGGGCGGGCCAGCGGAGCGAGGGCGCCCGCGGGGCGGCGCAGGGGCGAGCGCGTAGGCGGCCCGCGGCGGCGCCAAGGCCAGGGGCGACGGCGGCTCGCGGCGGCGCGCGGTGGCGGCGTCGTTCCGGCCATGGCGGGGCAGGAGGACCACGGGATGGGGCGGCGCAACACTGAGGGGAGCTCGGCGGCCCTGAGGCGCTCGGCGGCGGCGAGCAGACTCGCGCGGGGGCGGCGCGCTGCGTGCGCCGGCGGCGTAGCATGGCCGCCGCGGCGGCACAGCTATGGCCCGGCGAGGGCAGTGCCGGAAGGGAGGGGAAAAGGGGTCGGGGACATGGAGGAGGTCACTGCCGAGCTCACCACGGCTTGAATCGGGCGGAGGTGGATCGGAGGATGGAGATCGACGGAGGGGCGGAGCTCCGGCGTGGAGCGTCAATGGCAGATGCGGTCTGCAGCTTCGATTCCGGCCGGGTTGTGGTCGCGGCCGAGTTCGTGGAGGGACGGATGAGCTTTGGGGCGAGGTCGCGCGGCTTGGGGCGCGGAGAATCAAGCGGGGGTGGCGAGGATGGTCGGCGTGGACGCCGGCGGTGGCACTGAGCTCGAGCTCGGCTCGGCGTGAGCGCGTGGAAGGAAGGGGATGGCGAAAACAGACACGACTCCACGCGGATAAGGACGGGCGTGTGAGCACGACGGGCGAGGTTCGTCGGCACGACGCGTGGACACGGACGTCGAAGAGCGGCGACGGCTCCGGCGGCGTGTCGAGCGACGAGCAGAGGAGGATATGTAGCAATGGCATTTCTGTAAATAGCTCAAAGTTTCAAATTCCAGTTTGTAAATTTAGTTTTTCTCCTTGTTTTTGGCCTCAAATGAAAAACTTTTGAATACGAAAGTTGTTCAAAATTTTGAGATCTTCAACTTTTGTTTCTGGTACTTTTTCATTTGAACAATGGTTTGAAAGATAAAATTTAAAACTTGAGTGCACTTGAAAATGTCCAATTCCAAGCAAAATTAAAGATTTTTCTTTAAACTTCGTGCTGAAACTTGAATTTTTGCCAAAATGAAAGTTGCAGAGGAAGAAAAGTTCTACAACATTGATGTTGGGCAAAGGTTGATTTAGAGCTCGGATTAGGGAGAAAAACAAGATCGAACGTAGCTCAGTCGAAAGTTACTATGCGAACTCAATTAGCGCTAAAGACGATGATTAGCCTTAATTAGCGATCACGCACAATGTTAATGTCAAAAAATAACACCGGGGTGTTACAGCCTTCCCCCCTTAAAGGAATCTCGTCCCGAGATTCACACGCGTAAGTGACCGATAAGGAGGGAAGATGTTCGTTAACCCAGAATATTAGCACTATCCAAAAATTACCTTCCCCAACTGACTTACCTTCGGAATCTTTCTTGGGGGTAGCGCATTCAGCGTGAACCATCCCTCCTCGATCGTACCACGTGCCGGACTTGTTTCTATCGCATTGCTTATTTGACCTCTGACCTTGTGTAGATGGTTCATACTGTGCAGCTAACATCCGAAGTAGATGGCTTGAGTCGCCTCCCGACATACGAACATCAGATAGTATCCTTGTCCAGTTCAGATTATTAGAGGTGCTAACCGAATTCGGTGGATCTTTCCAAGTGGATGAACGGCAGTCCCGGATAAAATGGCCGTATTCGCCACACTTGAAACAAGGTTGACATCCGGTGCAACGACATTTCTTCTTTGACCTCATTGAACTCCGAACAGGTGAACGAGTTCTTGCTCTTATAGCTGGGTCGACATCAGTAGTACTCCTAACTTGCCTTCTACCACGTGGAGAGAATTCTGTGCATGTAATTTCCCATCCACTCAAGTCTATGCTGCCTGCGCCGAGCTTGGGAGTCCGACAATCTACCTGGTGATCTTTAAGTCCCATCGGAAGTTGCGATGGTGGCATTAAGAAGTCCGAATAAACCTTCTGCGTCTTTTCTTGCTTCCAATTTATTTCCGGTATGGGGTTAGTATATTCTTCAAGTACTTCGCTGTGTTCACTTTTCTTTTCTTTGGAGCTGCTTCGTAGACAAGGGCGGTCGTACATCTTGCAACAGTGGCAAGGCTCAAATTGCCTCACTGGTGCTTCGGTCATCACGACGTCGGAGGGTAGAAGGTTGATGTGCCCCTGACCAGGGTCCTTCCTACTACTTCCCGCTGCACACTCCATTATTCACCTAAGAAACAGAATAAAGTGGAGACATCTTTAGCAGTAGGACAACTTCTATTTCAGGAGGACCCACACAAACCTCATACACATAAATAGCTATACACAGCATTGCATATACGAGTTTCTAGCCCAAATTAAGCAAGGTGGTTTAGGGAACTCAAGATTACACATGCGGTCCAAAACTAGAAATTCCTACTAAGGTGAAAGGAACTTCCTCTTTGCATGCAGCTAGGGACGCCTCCTGATGACGATGATGCCTTTAAGCAAACACCCAACTTGATTCTTGCACGGCTCTTCAACGAGATTGGATAGGTAAGCCATGTAAGATTTTCAGATCCAAAAAGAGAACGTCAGAAGGAACGAAGAACGACAATGATGCAAGGTGGCCAGTTCTCACAATGCTGAGATCACCACATGAAGAAAACGGATGTCGGTGAGATTCAGCACAAGGTTTGTGAGAACAAGTGAGGATAACACAAAGAATGGTTTAGGAGAAGATTTTTGGAACATCCTTGCTCAGGATTTATTACTTGAAGTAATTGCACGATGCTAGTTGTAAACATTTTTATTTATGCCAATGCAATCAAGGAATGATAACAAAATATTCCAACTCAGAGCGTAAATGCTCGATAACCATGATAATGATGCACCCATGAAATGTATGATTGCAATGGTGGTGCAATGCAACAATGTGATGTTCCATGCACAAATGAAATGGTGCATGTGATACGATGCAATTGCCATGATGCATACACCATGATGCAAGGATGGCAAGGCTCTTTATTGTATGCACATAAAGAGATGTATAGAGCATGATGCATACACATATGAGTTGATGATGCACACATGGAACACACACCTTATGACCATTCCCTCGCGACTAACCTCGCGTTAACCCTATACCCTTGAGTAAGGATTAGAAGTTAAGACACTAGTAAGGGTTGCACAAGAAGGAATCGAGGTGAGTTATGTCACATATACCGAGATACCAGCGCGCTCATAGTGGCTCAATCATGTGGCTGCAGCACACATGAGACCCTAGGTTCCGTCGCGGCATCAGGGTTATGTAACGAAACACAACTGCAAGAGAAATCGATAGTAGCAACCCAACAGTGCCAACAACAAGATAAATTAACGAAACCCGTTAGTCAGCCTACGCATTCCCGATCATGATGCAACACAATGCACTGACCAATGAGGTGATGCAGAATGTTACAATGACTCTACTCAAAAGTTATCATTATCATAAATCTTTTTAATTTATCCAAAAATTTACTGAGCAAGAACGAAGATACACGATTTCAAATGTTGGAATCAAAATGCCCAACATCGAGAGGTACTAGAAGATTCATTGGACCATGGATCGAAAGGTTTTGTTGACTGACATCAAGGTTTAGACAGCAAAAAGAGAAAGCAACAACACTTTTGCTGGAATAGGTTCGAGGTATAGATCAAGAGTTTGGATTTGAATGACAAACTAGACTACTGGTAAGGTTCTCACAAAACTCAAATCCCCTAACTTACAAAAGACCTTCTCAACTCAAGATCAAACTAGTAGATTACGTTGGCTTACTACCACAACACGAACCTAGGAAGACATTCAGATAAAAACAACACATTTTAGTAAAACAATATAACAAGCAAGGTGATCAAACCAACAAAAGATGAGATGATTCATGCATGTTCTACTCGTTCCTTACCCAAACAATTGCCAATAACTAGGCATACGGGGACAACCGGTGGCACAATACGTACTCTCCCTATATATACTAGTCGTTCTTATGTTCAAAACTTACGTGACGTGGTTAGCGTACCTGCAGACAAACACAAGATATAAAGAGATATACAAATCCATTTCTGGACCCTTCGTGCCAGCACACACGAACGGCCCCCATGTGTCCTACACCACACGGGTAACGTATATGCAGTTTCCCACATATTCACACATACATTACCATCCACTATAGAGATGGCACCCAAACGTTCGACGCTGAATGGGCAGCGCTGCATACGTCATAGCAACGTATTCACTTCCCGTACACTCGCCTTACGGGACATCCAAGGGTAGACGTGTCCCAAGGTACACGGTTATGACCAACTGCATAACGAGTCTTCACCTCGTAACATTGCCTTACGAGATGGCCGTGATCACAATCACACGGTAAGAAATCCGCACTCCATATCAGGCGGCAGATAGCGACAGGCTCATTTGAATTGAGTATTATCACCTCCTCGTATGCTCAACATACGGGACCCCGTGCACGTATGAAACACGTGGGCTATTCTAAAGGACTACCAAGAATACTTACCTTGTTTACCTTAGCGTAGGTGCGTCGTTACAGAAGATTAGATACCAGTTGTGCAAGAAGTAAGTTTTTAACAGAATGAAAAGTACTGGAAGTGCTGGAATAAAATAGATATATAGATGCCACCCTGACTAACAAAACCTAGATAGGGCATACGAGCTATCTATCTTATTCCTTAGCGCAACTAGCGTCAAGTTTTCGAAACCAACATTTTGCAAGCCAAAAAGTTAGTTTTAAACTTAATTAAACATACAAGTAATCATCCCCAGTGCGTTTCGGCTCTGATACCAGCTGTGACAGAACCGCCCAAATTAAACCGGCTTAAGTGCACTAACTATCATCTTAATGGTTAATCAAGTTACTGTGCACTTAAAACGGTGTAATCCGGACGTCTGTCGGTTTAAGGATCGAAAAACACTGGAAGTCTCGCACGAAGACGAGCACAGATGATTACAAGCAGACAAAGGTTCTCAAGGTTAATTTACAAAGCGGAGTTTTACAAACAAGTTTACGTAAAATATCAGAGTTCAAATGCAGCGGAAACTAAATAGAGGTTGAGTTTAGAAAAACAACGATTACTACGATGACGTGAGGACGTCACATCGAGCCCACCGATGTGAATCCTGGTTAGCTCCAGCCAGCAGCAGCTACCTGAAAACAGGGTGACAACAAACCCTGAGTATACTAATACTCAGCAAGGCTTACCCGACTAAGGGTATACTTAGCCCACTATCTAGACATGCAAAGCTTTTTGGCTCTGGAGTTTGTTTTGCTGAAAGGCTACTACTAATGAATCCTTACTTTCAATATTTTAGCTCAATTTAAGTTTATCAAGTGCCAACTAAATTTGCCTGACATCTAGAGCAAGCATGGTTGATCATATCAATCTTTACAGAGTATCACCATTATATCATCATCATTCCAATTCTTTACTACGATGTGACAAAGAGATCAAGACTCTCATAACCGCGAGTCACGGCGAATCGATCTGATTTAACCTTGCAAGGTGGACCTAACCAACACGGCACGTATATGCCCCGTCGGGCTATACACACCAACCCTTCACATATGCACACCGAATAGGCGAACTGCCCTGCGACCCGGGACTGCTAGCCCCACCGATACCAACGAAGGGCCAGCCATGAGTTTGTATACTAGCTCCACTGGTGAAGACAGTATCAAGTCCGCCTACCGGTGCACATATAGTACTGAGCTTACAGGTTTCGACTACCTCCTACTCCTGGCATGCGGTTAGTACTGTTCAATCCTCGATCAACACTGCCAACAACGGAACGGTCCTCAATCGACACAGGCAGAGGCTTACTTTCCATCCATTCCATATCCATAACCAATTCATCTCCGCCCGGTCTCCAGTTTTCCTTTCTTTTTTCAATGATTCCTTCTTCAGTAACTTTTCCATAAGTAACAAGACCTATATCTCGCGAGTGTCAGGAATCACTCAACTTCTACCGGGTCCCTAATTAGGAAAGCATCTCTAACGGTGCCTGTATACTAGTAGAGACTCATAGGCACTTAGGGAGAAACATGCATACTAGGGTTTCATTCAACTCCTGAAAACTTAATGCACAAAACTTAAATAATAACCTTGAATACTTGAAAATAAAGGTTATGCTCCGGGGCTTGCCTGGGAGTAACACTAAGCTAGTGTTAGTATTAACAAGGCCTTGGGCCCTTCCGACTTTGAGTTGGGTCTTCGGTTGCTCCCGCGGGTCCTTCACTCTTCAGGACGCGTCCACCCAACACCGTCTTGTGGTTCAGTTCCGTCAGCACGTGCTCCACGTCCACACGTGGTACATCTAGCGTACCTAAATGAGATACACCAAGGCAGAGGTTTGAATGCATGGAAGTGCAGTAGATGATACCGCAAAAAGGACAAGTGGGGCAGATACAAAGCCACGCATGGATGGGTACGAACATGATTCACTGCAATGCGATACGATTAGGAATAAAGATATGACTGGGCAAACATTTAACGAGTAAACACCTCATACACACTCAAAAGGCAACTAGGTTGGGGCTACAATACGAGAGTTCATTCAAGTATTTTAGCCTGAAGTGTTTCCTTCAAAACAATAGCTACTAAACTACTTAGGGTAGCATGGATTAAAACATGGGTTTGTTTTGTTGAGGTTACACTTGCATGAAAGTAATTAACTAACAACAAGGATAAAGGATGAAATTGAAGCTAGGAACTAATTAAAGATCAAAACTTAACACGCCACAAAGATCTATTAGCACTACTTTGATACCACAAAAAACTGCTGATAAAGAGTGCATAAATAAATTACCAGCAATTGTTGATACTGAAAAGTATTTCTTTTAGCCCTCGAAAGGAAAACAAACAACAACAGATCCACAAACATGCACAAGGGCTATACACCTGAAAATTTTCCAGTGGACTACACATACAAAGAGTAAATTACTGGATAAATTTCATAATTTTTAGAGCAACAGAACAACCTGGATTAATTAAACTAGCTTAAACACAACCCTAATATTTAGCAGGGGCAAAAGTGACATTTCACCAGCACAAGTATTTTTCTACTGAATATCTTGATTTTATAAACCTAACAAAATTTGGTTTGCATTTTTAGGATTTTTCTGTGATTTATTACGAATTTTGCAAATCTCACTCAAATCAAAGAAAAGAAAACAAAACTACCCTACCCCTAATTGGAGCCGGGGGGGCCCACACGTCAGTGGAATAAGAGAGAGAGGGGGGGCTCCCCTGCTCTGCCTCGCACGCACGCCAGGGCCGTGGCCGCGGCCAGGCTCGGCGGCGGTGCGGCTCCAGCCCGCCGCCGGCGGCCGGCCAGCGGCGCGGCCTGGCCGGGCCGCGGTCAGGGCAGGCCAGCGGAGCGAGGGCACCCGCGGGGCGGCGCAGGGGCGAGCGCGCAGGCGGCCCGCGGCGGCGCCAAGGCCAGGGGCGACGGCGGCTCGCGGCGGCGCGCGGTGGCGGCGTCGTTCCGGCCATGGCGGGGCAGGAGGACCACGGGATGGGGCGGCGCAACACTGAGGGGAGCTCGGTGGCCCTGAGGCGCTCGGCGGCGGCGAGCAGGCTCAGGCGGGGGCGGCGCGCGGCGTGCGCCGGCGGCGCAGCATGGCTGCCGCGGCGGCGCAGCTGTGGCCCGGCGATTGCAGTGCCGGAAGGGAGGGGAAATGGGTCGGGGAGATGGAGGAGGTCACGGCCGAGCTCACCACGGCTTGAATCGGGCGGAGGTGGATCGGAGGACGGAGATCGACGGAGGGGCGGAGCTCCGGCGCGGAGCGTCAATGGCGGACGCGGTCTACAGCTTCGATTCCGGCCGGGTGTGGTCGCGGCCGAGTTCGTGGAGGGACGGAGGAGCTTTGGGGCGAGGTCGCGCGGCTTGGGCGCGGAGAATCAAGTGGGGGTGGCGAGGATGGTCGGCGTGGACGCCGGCGGTGGCACTGAGCTTGAGCTCGGCTCGGTGTGAGCGCGTGGAAGGAAGGGGATGGCGAAAACGGACACGACTCCACGCAGATAAGGACGGGCGTGTGAGCACGACGGGCGAGGTTCGTCGGCACGACGCGTGGACACGGACGTCGAAGAGCGGCGACGGCTCCGGAGGCGTGTCGAGCGATGAGCAGAGGAGGATATGTAGCAATGGCATTTCTGTAAATAGCTCAAAGTTTCAAATTCCAGTTTGTAAATTTAGATTTTCTCCTTGTTCTTGGCCTCAAATGAAAAACTTTTGAATACGAAAGTTGTTCAAAATTTTGAGATCTTCAACTTTTGTTTTGGCACTTTTTCATTTGAACAATGGTTTGAAAGATAAAATTTAAAACTTGAGTGCACTTGAAAATGTCCAATTCCAAGCAAAGTTAAAGATTTTTCTTTAAACTTCATGCTGAAACTTGAATTTTTGCCAAAATGAAAGTTGCATAGGAAGAAAAGTTCTACAACATTGATGTTGGGCAAAAGTTGATTTAGAGCTCGGATTAGGGAGAAAAACAAGATCGAACGTAGCTCAGTCGAAAGTTACTATGCGAACTCAATTAGCGCTAAAGACGATGATTAGCCTTAATTAGCGATCACGCACAATGTTAACGTCAAAAAATAACACCGGGGTGTTACACCCATGGCCCAGGGGTTGGTGGAGGAGGGGGGCTCCTCCGATCCTGGGAAGACGCCACGCGTCCCGCCATGGGGTCCAAGCTCAGGCCCTCCTGTCAGGGACGAAGCACACGTTGGGGACGTGTCCTCTCTCCTGTGCACGATCGGGGAAGAGCTGCCTCGTCGGGGGAACCTCGCCGGCGACGAGGGCTCCGGTGGGGCGCCCCCGGGGCTCTCGTAGGGGGAGAGACGAACCATCACCAAATAATTCTTTCCAAATTGACTGACTCCTAAGAACCTCGTATCTTTTAATGAGTCTTCCCATCATCACAACTAACTGGAGTAAAGGAACATCAGTTTTTTCTGATCTATAAAGAAGTGCATGAAAGATGCGAAAATGTGAGAATTGTTACCTTGCAATAGGAAGTTGCACATCTTAGAAGAGAATTTGTATAGTTGGGTTGAATCCTTGCAATCATCAATACTGCTCATCTGCTCCCATTGCCTATTACAGTAGAGGACAGGATTCACAGGATGATGCTTAAGCCCTTCACTATACGCCATATGGTGGGTAGGCTTCTCCATATTTTCCAGATTTAAAGAGATATGCAGAAGAAACAAATTGTCCTAGCCTACATGCAATTCAGAAACATAAGATCAAGAAAATTATGCAGAAGGAATAGTAGTGAGCCACCATTCTGAACCCTCTAACCGAAAGTTCCAAACTAAGCTAACAAACATCAACCACACTCATCCCGCATTATCTCACCAAGCAAAGAAAAAAATCAGCAAAAAGTGCCATCTCTATGTGTGATTCTTTTAGTTACATATACATACAAAACTGAAATGCAGATTTCAGCATCACAGTCTACTGTTCTTGGTCCCTCACGCCACAGCCATATGAAAATGGTCCCCGAATCTTAGGTCGTTAGGCGTGTGCTTAGAGGAAAGCATCCCCCGGACGTATATACGAAAGCAATCGCATGCAAGCAACACATAAGAAAATCCAGGAAAGGACTTTTACGCAACACAAATCACCTTATCTGCAGTGACACGAGGTGCTGGTGCGCGCGGCTGTACGACGGGTCTAAGCCGGAGGGCCTCCTCGCGCTCCCCGACGGCTTCGCCGAGACGACCGAACCCGGTAAGCCGCGGCGGCACGGTTGCTGCTGCGGCACGTAGCGCTGTCGAGGCACACGGCGAGCGCGCAGTCGTACAGCCGCAGCGCGTCCTCGAAGCAGACCTTGTGCCGGTGCCGCTCGTTCCACCTCGGTAGTTGAAGCAACGCCGACGCCGACGCCGACACCGCGACGCCAGAGGATGACGCTTCCGTTGTCCGTAGCTAGTTCCAATTGCCGGAACCGAGCACGTCGCGGCGGGCGGCGAGGGCGTCCGGAGAGGGAGACCCGCTCTGATCTGCGGGATATTTCGCCGAGCATCTCGCGCGCGAGTTGGCTAGATTGCCAACAGTGGATGGGAGGACAGGGGCATGGAGAACTGGAGAGTGTGGTGGCGGTGGTTTAAGCGGGAGAGAGACGTACGGGTGATCCTGCAGGATGCAATGTCGCCAGTTTTAATGGTTCGACTGCTCTAGGTGACAGGACCGGCCACCGGGGGCGCAAGCGCCGCTGTCGTTGAGCCCCGGCGTGAGGGATCGGGCGGCACGCCGCCATCGTCCTCGCCGGCGGTGTGCCACAGCCCGCTCACAGGGGCACCCTGCCTTGCCTCGCCATGCCATTTAAGGTTAAGGCACCATAGGAAAAAAAACATTTTCTCTACAATTTTGTATGCATAAGCAATTATCCCCTTCAAATTGTAGGAATAGATGTAGTATTGCTTAGCATCATCTACGCTCCGTTCCTTATTCTAAGAAATCAACTACGCTCCGTTTAAGTTGAACCATGGTTTAATTTGGTAGACAAACTAGCTAGTTGACTAAAATTTTCATCAAGATAATTATTTTTTTCCCGAGAGAGGAAATGGAAGAGATATTGTCGAAAAAAGTAATACGATCCTCTAAAATTTTCTACCACAACCATTTGCTCTTCAAAGGGACTTGTTGAAGTAATACGATCCTTGATTAATTTTTGTGAGAATTTATATGATTTCTCTATTTTTTTAGAGTGTTCACCTAGGATTCTAATTGGCTTCATGTGGAGGCTCCAAAGAAACCTCCAATTAATAATAGTAAGATGTTGTGCAAGGTGGAACAACATAAGAACTAAAGGAAACACCTTCTTCATGCGAGTTGCATTCTTTTAGTCCTTATGTTGTGCAAAGATGTTTCCTTGAGTTTGTTGGTGTTGGGGTGAAAATTAGTTTATTGATGAAGAACTCATAAATTCAATCGTTTGTCCAAACTTGGCCACTCCTAGACATTCCACGCGGCCGCCTTAATTATCAAATCACCAAGAATATGACGTTGCTGTCACCGGTGGGGGGAGATCCGATCCCATGGCATCCGCGTGCGTATAATCTAATCGAGGGAATCGTATCTACAGTGGAGTAGTAAAACGAGACAACAACCTGCCATCCATCTGAGGTGAGCACTCGTGTTAGTTGGAGCTCACCCATCACCCCCAGGAATTCTCCCATCTTATTCTATCGCCCTGTGTGTCCATCGTACCCTTCCCTGGCACACATGATCCACACCCGCTCCCGACTGAACCCGGCCGAGCCGTATCGATGGTCGGATTGGGTTGCTTCGGCGTCGGAAAGCGTCACGGCGTCCGCTTTACTTGAGGTTCACTGCGGCGCTACGTGACGCGAGCTCGGTCGCTCACCTCGGCAGCCAGCGGCCGGCAGTAGTGCTGGGGAAGTAAAGACGCCGCGATGCGTGGACGTGGCGGCGTGAACGTTTGCAGGCGAAGCAAGCGAGGTGAGGTGCGGCGGGGGCAGGCGCGGGCGAGGCGACCGACCGTCGGAAGGTGGCTGCGAGCGATCGACGCGCCAACCGCCCCACGCCGCGCACGCACTCGCACAGCACACGCCTCTAGAAATTCCAAAACGAGCACGGCCGGGCACGAGGCCGCGCCTTGCCAGTGCCGGTCCCTCCCTCGCTCGGCTGGTGCTGGCCTGGATCCTCCTCTCCGCCACTCCACGCCGCGCCGCGCCGTAATCTCTCTGCTCCACCTCCGCTGCTCTCGCGTCTCGTCCAGTGGTGGCCGTGGTGGTAGTGGAGTGCCGGCAGATCCGCCCGCCCGCCCGTACGCGGATTGCCTTTCGTCTTCGCCCATTGCTGTTGGTAAGCAGCAAAAAGATCCTCGCCTGCTTTTCTTGGATGGATTCCGTTCCTTGTTCCTGGAGCTGCTCTTGTTTCCCATTCAGATCCAAATCTCTTCCCTATCACCCTCTCCATTCAGGTTGGAGATTGCTGTGGATTTGCGAGCTGCTTGTATCCATGGTTTGATTAGTTTCTTCTTCCTCTTCTCACGGCGCTCAAGATCGACGCCAGCAGGACTTGTTGCGGGTTCCACTGAGCCAGCTACTGGGCCACGTAGATTTAGGATGGCTAGCACCCGCCACCATTGCTGAGCTTCTCCAGTAAAGACTGGATTTTTCTCGCCGCCCCGACCTGTAAGTGCCTCAGTGACAGCTTCGCTTTCTCGCGCGCCATCTATTTCTGCGATTTTCGATGGTCTTTTAGAGGGAAATTGTTTGTAGTACTTATGGCGAACTGCAGTTTTGGCTGTTTCTTCAAACCAAGCGAGTAGGGGGGGATCCGCTGGCCGGGTTAAATTTGTACTCCGAACCGACAATGTCTGCTACTGTAAATGCTCCACCTTTTAATGTTTTAAGGATTGTTGGTGAGGTATAATAATTTGTTGGATTGGTCTAGGCCTCTAGGGGGGAATTTGACTTCAATAATCTGGCTGCTCGGTTGATGTTTTCGGTTGTGGAAATGCAATCGCTTAAAATTAATAAGGGCCCGTCACCCCTCTGAATGTACATGGAGACTTGGCAGAGGGCTTTTGGTTGGTCTTCTTCTTGGCGGTTACAATGTAGCTTTCTCCTGATTAGCATGTCAGAATCATTATCTGTTCAAGGAGCAGTTGCAGCAACGCCTTCACAACGACTGGCTCAGCCTATACCAGGGTTGCAATCATGTTAATTGTTATCTTTCGCAGAAAGTAGCTATTTCCATTTGTTCATGACATGTTCTTATCCTCCACTTGCAGGTGCGCTTGATGTTCAAAAGATGTCATCAAACTCCAGTCTAACCGAATCTCTACATGAGAAAACAATTGTCTTTGGCCTCAAACTTTGGGTTGTGATTGGGATTGCTGTTGGAGCGTCCCTCTTGGGTATTCTTCTCATTCTTCTCATATGCCTCACCATTCAGAGCTGTATCAGGAGGTCACGCAAGCCACTCCACGACCGTCCAATGACCCAGATACCTCCTCCCTGCAAAGATATCAAGGAAGTGAGTAATGATTTTGTTGTACATGATGGGCTTCTACTCACTATTCAAAATGAGCCCGAGCATGGTGACCTGGTCGATAGAGAAGCGATTCAGTTGGCTCAGGAGGAAAAGTTGAAACAAGGAGAAGAGAACAATCTTTCTGGTTCTTTCCGCATTACGGATGGCTGTGATGGAATTCAGATCGCTTCCCTCGATGAACAATCTTCAACGCATGCTACTGTTGACTCTGCGCCATTAGTGGGCTTACCTGAATTTTCTTATCTTGGTTGGGGCCATTGGTTCACACTTAGAGATCTAGAGCTTGCAACCAACCGTTTTGCAAAGGATAATGTGATTGGTGAGGGCGGATATGGTGTTGTGTATCGTGGCAGATTATCAAATGGCACTCCAGTTGCTGTCAAGAAAATCCTTAACAATTTGTGAGTTTTTCTATAGCAGTTTTGGATTGATGCAGTGGCAGTCCATGCCATTACCCTTCTGCCTTCTTCCTTATAATAATATGATTGCTTGTTATGTGCAGAGGGCAAGCTGAGAGAGAATTCAGGGTGGAAGTTGAAGCAATCGGCCATGTCCGTCACAAGAATTTGGTCCGCCTTTTGGGTTACTGTGTTGAGGGTACTCAAAGGTAAGAACACAGGGACATCATTGACATCTTTTGCCAAAATAGGATTTCCTATGCATTGGTTCTTTTGATAATAAAAAGGAAAGGGAAGTCATAACATGAATTACTTGATGTGTATATGCAACCAGGATGCTTGTCTATGAGTATGTTAATAATGGGAATCTCGAAAGTTGGCTTCATGGGGAATTGTCCCAGTACAGCTCTCTCACTTGGTTGGCTCGCATGAAAATTCTTTTGGGCACTGCAAAGGCGTGAGTAACTCCTTGACTGAATATGATCTGATTTGTTTATTATTTTTTGTTCAGAAATGCAATTTTGGCATCATTTTCCCACTTTCAAGATTGTAAGAAGTGTGACCTGACTAGATTTGTACTATTTAAGCCTAGGGCTAAGAAAATGCTCGATCTGATTGGTACACATGTTTCAATAATCACAGCCTCATGATTAGTTACTATTCTTACTAGTCAGTAAATGCCATTCATACTATTGTGAACAAAAATAAGTTTGACTCAGATCAGCTCTGATTAGATGAAAGGCTGAGACTATGAATGTTTGAAGCAGTCCTTATCTATCTCGGGACTCGCACAATTTTTTTTTTGGGACCATTTTATGATTCTTATCATTTTCTGGGACCATATTATCATTTCCATCATGATTACATTAACAATTTCTATTTTTATTTGGAATAACATAGCCATCCTCTGTTTGGCCATGATATAACCTATTTTCTTAGCTATTCTGTCACTGGTTGTAAAACATTAAAACTGATATATCTACAGCCTTTCTTATTTACATGAGGCAATCGAACCAAAAGTTGTTCACCGTGACATCAAGTCCAGCAATATCTTGATTGATGACGAGTTTAATGCCAAAATATCAGACTTTGGTTTGGCAAAGATGCTTGGTGCTGGTAAAAGTCATATTGCTACACGAGTTATGGGTACCTTTGGGTAAGTTTTTTATACCTTGGATATTTGAGGCACTTTCGCTTTGTATATTCATCAAATATTTTCCACTGTAGTTTTGAGAATATTTGTTGCTACTAATATTACTTTTAACCCAATATTTGTTTTATCCCTTTTTAGCTATGTTGCACCTGAGTATGCTAACAGTGGACTTCTGAATGAAAAGAGTGATGTCTATAGCTTTGGGGTTGTTCTGTTGGAAGCTATTACAGGTAGAGATCCAATTGACTATGAGCGTCCTCCAAATGAGGTATTACTTGTCAAATATCTTTTTCCATCTTCATCATCCTTATTGGCCATTTATCTTCTATGAATTGGCATGGTCTTAATTTCTGCAGCAAATGTTTAACTATTCAATACTAACAGCAAAGAAGGTTTAGTAACATCTCTTATCAAACAAGACTGTCTGCGCATAGATCTCGATTGTTTGTGTTTCTTTTTTGGGTGGTTTGATGCAGCAGAATGTGCAACAACCAAAACTAAGAAAGACAAAATAGCCGACCCCTGGGGGGTGCTAAAGTAGACAAATGAGTTTTGAATCATGGCTATAAGGCTCAGCAAAAAAACATTATGTAGTTACATTTCATTCAAATGTCAGCTGATCTGCAGCTTTATGGAGTCATTATGGATGGATAATAGCTACTTATGATTTTTTTTTCTGCTGCTTGTTACTTTCATAAAGCATATAATGATGTGGTCCATATTGGCAAATGCATGGGGAATCTTTTCTGCCTCAAGCATACTTCATTTTTTTTTACAAAAGTTACATGTGGATGTTTCAGTGTAATAAAAATAGCATACAAGTAGAATCAATCACAAATTATTGAAGAAAATAAGGTGTCAATTGATAATTTGCAAACTATTTTATTGTTTATCCTGCCTCATGTTCTAATGCACAGCTGCTCACCTGTAGGTAAACCTAGTTGACTGGCTTAAAATGATGGTTGCTAACAGACGTTCTGAAGAAGTGGTGGATCCAAACCTGGAAAGAAGACCTTCAACAAAGGAGCTAAAACGTGCCCTTTTGACAGCCCTGAGGTGTATCGATTTGAATGCCGAGAAGAGACCTAGCATGGACCAGGTGGTCCGGATGTTGGATTCTAACGAACCCATACCTCAAGAGGTTTGAATTTATTCATTTAATTCTGTGTGTAACTTTCATGGTCTAGGTTTGTTTTTCATGCCTCACTAAGTGTTGGTGATGAACAAAATTTTGCATAGAACTAAAATGCCACTTTGGTACAATTATCTTATTTGGTTATCGTATAGACATGCTGAATCAGCTTTAATTGAACATTGACGCTTAGCATTTACCTAGTGAATGGATGTGTTTTTCTAATTAGTGTTGTGTACAAGAGTGATACTAGTCTATTGGATTTTCAGGAAAGAAGACACCGACAGAACCGAACCCCTGAGAGTTCAGAAACCGAGCCATTGAGGGGCAAGAACAACAGTGGCAGGAGTGATGCCCCTGAGCATGAAGCAAGGCCACCTCGACCTAAGAGTCGAACATTTTCGTCCAAATGATGGAAACAAGAAACGAAAAGAAAAGGCATACTAGGAGATACGATATAGTCAACTGGAGTGCTGCATGCAAAGCACACACCGTGGGAAGCAGGAAATTACAATACTTAACCAATTGATGCATTTTTCATTCTTGGCTGCAATGGTTGATAATACATTTTTGTGTTCCTTGACACACATGTACAGTGGTGTATGGTAGTTGAAGGGTGTATAGTACTAGTAGTTTGTAAAAACTTCAAAACTCGAAAAGAAGAATGTTTTCCTACCAAAACAAGGAGGGGGGGGGGGGGGGGGGGGGTAGGCGTGTGGTGGTCGGTGACAGTAACTGTTGTGTGGTTGCTGGTATAAACTACAAAGCGCGAGGGGAGATCAGTGTAACCTTGGATATTGCTTGTATTGTATGGTTTACTCGAAGAGTATAAAGAGAGAAAAAAAAAGAGGAAGAAGAAATGGCTTCATTTCCTTAGCTGCTTGTCGATGATTGCTGCTCTTTGTCTTTGTATCGATGAATGGCCCTGAACTTGGTTCAGTCTCTATTGCAGAAGCTCCATCACCACACTGAATGGTAATCATATGTTTGGGAATTGTGTTGGGTTAATGCCATCGACTGTCAATGCCGTAATTGCAGCATGATCTGTCATGGCATTTGCATTGCCACAAGATTACCACAGAAGAAAAAACGATTTGTTGAGAGAAGGCGATGCTATCATGCTTTGCCCAACCAACTCTTTCTCAGTCATACTGCATGTCAAGATCATGTGCTACAATTTTTTTTTTTGAGAAAATGTGCTACATAAATTCAGAAAACAAAATCATGTAGTACATAATCTTCCCGGATACTGCTAATTAATTAGTAAAACGAGATTTGCATCAACCTAGGGCGCCAAGTCTAGGATGGAGGGGTAGGCGTAAGGACCATTCAGCCAGCCGTTGGCGATGTGCTTGTAGGCGGCCTCGGTCAAGTGGATGCCATCCCAGTGCACATACGCGGACGGGTCGCCGCAGACGGTTGCGCCAGGTGACCCACAGGCTGCCTCAGGGTTGTAGTTGTACGGCCCGCCTCCGCCGCAGCACGCCCGGAGAGGCTCCTCGCCGAACCCTGCAAACCAAGCCAGGCCAACAGTTAAGTAACCGCCCGGATGGCCGTGGATGTAGGTACGCAGGATTCACAGGAGGGACTGAAAACGCTGCGCACTAGCAAGCCCAGCAATCTAAATGTGCATGATCTGCAAGAGAGAAAACTGCACATATCTCAGTTCAGTAACCGTGAGGTTACAACCACCACTGTAGAACAGCTCGTGGGAACCCTTTAATCCCATTTTCTACATTCTGTTTGTAGTGAGCAATACATGACCGAGTGAGTACTAAAACACTAGTTCATTCACATACATATATGACTTACCCTCAATACTTGATACCAGGTGATCTAAATGAGTGTTGAATTATTATACATTTATTAAAGGCCATACTTTATATGTTTGGCAATAGTAATAAATCAACCCAGCAGGGTCCAAGATGATATAGGCTGCAAGGTGATAGGGCTTTAGCCTAGGCCCAATAGTCCACGGAAGCCCACTTAAGAAATATAAGGAAAATCGAAGGGATCAAGATTCCAGTTCCAGCTTAGCTCCTACACATTTCGGTCTCCATTTGTGCAAGGGAGTATTCTTTTTTTTTAAAAAAAAAGAGTGTGTGTGTGTACGAGGGTATGTACAACGCAAGGTGTTTAGAACCGAGTGCTCAAAGAAAGTAAGCACGCAAGGCCTTTTTTTAGAACAAGGATCGCGCATGCGGACTGAAGTCTGAAGCTCGATACCACGCACCTGTAACTAAGACCTCAAGTTTGACCTTACAACAAGCTAATAACTTGTTGGAGCCTTGGAGGAAATCAATCGATGCTTGCATGCAATGGTCCTCCCTCGATCAACATGCTTGAAGAATCCTATCTTTTTGTGCCAAGTCATCAGTATATACAATTACCAGACGATCCTTCCATTTCGCAGCTGGCACTCAGCACGTACACATGTATGGGTTGGTGTGCCTAATTAAGATTCCAAAATTTTCGAAGATCGCGAAACTCTTGGAACCACATAACATTAAGCGCAGTCAATGGCCTCATTGCTTTAGATATCATCAAAAGGTTTGACTTCGTTATATATATCTACGCGCTGCGCATTGCCTTTATGAACATTGGTCAGATTTCACGTGCACTGCCATACTGTTTCAACGGTAGATGCTTGGGTTATTAGTTTAATTTGTTGCAAACTCTACACGCGTCTAACAGCCTAGCTAGGAGAACTGAAATTGTTCCACGGGAAGAATCAACCAAACAACAGTGACATGTCAGAGGAAAATTAGAAAGGAGCAAAATGGGACAAGAAGTGAGCTGTCAGCTGTGTGATAGCCGCCGGCGTTTCGGAGCACTCACCGAACTTGCCGGGCCGCCGGAGGAGCCGCGCCACCGGGCGGTAGAAGTCGGCGTAGACGAGCTTGGCGGCCGGGTACTTTGCGCGCATGCTCGCCACGGCCTCCCGCAGCAGCCAGTTGTGGTACTGCGCCAGGCCGTTGAGCCGCCGCAGGCACCCCGTCCGGCGGTCGTACTCCGTCGCCGTCGCGTTCCCCGCCGCGCCGTACTTGGCCAGCGCCATTGGCAGGCACCCCGCCGGCAGCGTGCCCGACACCACCACGAACCTCGCTCCCTCCTCCACCAGCCTCTGCGCACAAAAGAAATCGTCAACAACCTGGGAACAACTCGAATGAATGAATCATGCGTCCCGACAACAACGGCGTGAATCGCGATGTGCCGATGTGCCCGTGATCCGAGGGAGGAATGCGCACCTCGATGCCTCTGCAGATGGCTTTCACGACCTCCGGGACGAGGGACTTGGCCTCCTGGAGGCTCTTGCCGCCGGCGAGGAAGTAGCCGTAGTCGTTGCTGCCGAGCTCGCCGACGACGAACAGCGACCTCGCCACCAGGCGCTCCCCGCACCCCGCGGCCGCGGCGGTGGAGTTGCAGAGCGACCGCCTGAGCCCGCGGAACCACCCGATCTGCGCGCGCAGGGAGCTCCGGAACGGCGGCACGCTGGCCGCGTTGTGCCGGAGGAAGAACCCCACGTCCAGCGCCGTGCCGCCGACGATGGCGAAGTTGGCGCCGCGGCTGAGGTCCTGCGGCTGCCGCGAGAGGAACGGCGCCACGAGCGGAAGCTCCAGCGCCTCCGCTGCGCGCGCGCGTGCCAATGCAAGAGCAGACAACAATGGCGTCTGTCAGGCTGTGGGGATCAACCACCTATGGTCTTTGCGCTTGACATGTACGAGAGACTGCTCGAGATTCTACGATGCGTTTGCGTACCGATGAAGTCGATGATGAGGCGGCCGTCGGACGGGCGCCCGGTGGGGCGGCGGAAGAATGTCTCGCCGTAGGGGGAGTGGTTGAAGGCGATGGCGGGGAGGCCGGCGCACTGGTGGACGAAATTACCGGTGTCCGCGTAGGAGTTGCCGAAGCTGAAGATGGAGCTGAACCGTGGAGGCGTGCCGGCGGCGGTGCCTGTGCTATGTAGGAGGGATGAGAGGATGATGACGGCGAGCGGCAGCACCAGCGGTAGTGGCTCCATGAGTGACAGTTGCGGACAGTGGAGAGTGTAAGTGACGGGTCAATTTGCTTGCGGCGCAGCGTTCAGTGTGGGGAGACTAATCTGAGCAACTCTGACTAGCAACTGTTGTGACCACCAGACTACTGTAGTAATGCTGAGAAAATTACTGAGAGGGTGTTTAGTTGGTGAAAAAGTTTGGGTTTGGGTATCATAGCACATTTCGTTGTTATTTGATAATTAATATCTAATCATAAATTAATTAGGCTTAAAAGATTCATCTCATCCTAATCAGTTAAATTGTGTAATTAGTTAATTTTTTTCAACTGCATTTAATGCTTCATGCATGTATCTGAAAATTTAATGTGACGGGTGCTGCGCAAATTTTTTTGGAACTAAACGCTCCCTGAACCCCACATGAGTGTTCTGAACATCTTCATCACCAGAATTTTGGTAGTCATTTATTTTTTTAAAAAAAGGTGGGGTACCCTGTGTCGAGATATGTGTTTCGAAGACTTTGTAGCATTTGATTGTTTTTTTTCGCGTCACAGCTTATATAGGAACTGCGGTTACTTTAAGACAAGCAAGACAAGCAGTAGGGTTCGTTCTTCATCTCTAGTGTGTACTTAGGGGTGGTAATGGGCCATCCTAATGATTCTTCACAATCCTATTTGTCTCCTAATTTTGTAATTCAAAATTGTATAAGATTAGAATTCGGTCTTTAAATCATCTAAACTAAAAATTAAAGCCATTTACAACTCCTATGTGTAGTGGGTGGGTACTTCTGCTTTCGTGGTGTTTAGGGCAATTTTGGCTTTGCGTTTTCTCCGATTTCTGTGTGCAGGCTGACGTGGCGCAATAATAGTGTAAATTTAATCCGTTCCTTTTTTTTTTCCTTTGATGGTTTTACTGTGTTCACTTGTGATTTTCTTAATTGAGTTGCTTGGATGGGATTCCATTTCAAAACAAGGCCTGCTGCGGAAGAATCAGAGGAGAGGATTGGGCTGTGGCCCAAGAAAGGCTGGCATAAGCCCATCTCCATGTAGCCCATAACGGAAATCAGGCGAGTTACGTAGGCCCATGCATGAATGGATGCGGAGGAGCCCAACTCGACCCAATGCCTGGTCTGATGGACTCATCCATCCTTGGCGTCAGGAACGGAACGGGACAGAGGGTGTGGTGATGCGGACTGCGTTGCCGGAGTCGCGTCGCGTGGAACGAAGCCAACACCATCCATCCGTCCCTTCCGGCTCGCAGCCGCGCAGACGGCGACGCACAAGATGCAGGCAGGCAGTGTAACAACCACCACGCGGACAGTCCGCGAGGTGACGGCGGACAGTCCGCGAGGCATCGCCAGATATTTATCTGGACGGATGTGGGACCCGCTGGTCAGATCTCTCTTCCTCCTCATTTCGTCCAGAACCGAGCGACTCTAGACCGCTCGCCTCGACGTCGCCCTCTCCCCTCGATCTCCCTTCTCCGGCCATCCTAACTCGATTCCTTGCGCGAGTACCTTCCCTAGCCCCTCCTCCACTTTCCCAAACCTCCAGACCGGCTCCTCACGGCCGGAATCCTTCCCACCACCGCCGGACGCCATTGGAGGTGTTGAAGCTCAGTTCCACCGCCGATCCGCCTCTCCGGTCGCCCTCCACTCGAACCGACCGCGGGAATGGATTCGTGGTGAGTTTCTTATGCTTCCCAGCCTTTTTCCCCTTCCATGGCGTGTCGCCGGCGCCGGAGCACGGCCTCCGCCGTCGCCGCCGCCCTTGCTGCCGCCTAGGGCGAAGGTCAGAAATTAGTTATCGCGGACGGTCCGCCTGGGAGGCGCGGACGGTCCGCCGGTCAGGTTAGTTTTGTCCAGAGACGATGTTGCCTCTGGTTGTTTTTGCAAGATTGACTGCGGACAGTCCGCTATCGGGGAGCGGACGGTCCGCCATTGAGGCTCAAATTTGTTCCAGAGACGATGTCGTCTCTGGAGGTTCGCAGGGGTGAACTGCGGACGGTCCGCTACTAGGGCGCGGACAGTCCGCAGTAGAGTCTAGGAAATTGTCCAGAGACGTTTTCGTCTCTGGTGGGTTGAGTACTTGAACTGCGGACGGTCCGCTAGGGGTGGCCGGACAGTCCGCAGGTAAAATGGGCAAAAGTTCCAGAGACGTTGTTGCCTCTGCTGGGTTGGTAGGATAGTGCGGCGGACAGTCCGCCACTCGGGCGCGGACAGTCCGCAGGGTGTTTCAGTTAAAGTAAACTAGTTACATTCTTGGGCTGCACTCATTTAATTCATATGCATACGTGTAGCATCCGCATCTGAGGGAGCCGTCTTTGAGGTGATCGCGGCACCACAAGAGCAAACGACGCAGGCCCAAGAGGAGAGGTGTGAGCACCCGGCCCAAGGCCCGTCTGGCCCCAGTGTTGAGCAGCAGGCGCAAGGCAAGCCCCGGTGCACATCCTAGTATTTTAAATTAAGACACCTATGTATGTTTCTATTACTTGTGCATTAAGTTCAGAAATTGTTTGGAACCCTAGTTGCATGATTCATAGGATTCCCGGAGTTATACTAGCATGTATAGGATGATAGTTGTGCTAAGCTTAATGTTACCGGTAGAAGACGAGTGGTCTCCTGCACTCGCGAGATGTAGGATGTTAGGAGTCGAGTAATTTCCGGTTACTCGCGAGATACGTTATTATCTTAATATAATTCAGTATATGAGCTTGGTTTCGAAATGAACATGGAAATGTGAGACCAGGCGGGGATGATGGATAGGTATGGCAGCAGGACAGGGTTCCTGGGTGTCTTAGCCCCGTCTGTGTCGATTAAGGACCGGTGGATGTGGCAGTGCTGATCGGGGATTGAACTGTACTAACCGCATGCCGGGAGTAGGAGGTAGTCGAAACCGGTAAGCCGAGTACTGCCTTGCTTCGAAAGTACAGGAACCCGCACCCAACTCCTGGGGCGAGTCGAGTAGTCGCGGAGAATTGGGATGCATGTGTTTACTTTTGGTGGTCTCACGTTGAGCTCGGCTGACCATATGTCGTTGGGCTGGTTCCTGTAGTTCGAGGCGGGGAGGGGAATGGTTGGTATGTATAGTCCGACGGGGCAAATACGTGCCGTGTTGGTTAGGTCCACCTTGCAAGGTTAAATCGGATCGATTCGCCGTGTCTCGCGGTTATGAGGGCCTTGGTCTCTTTGTCACACCGTAGCAAAAATGTAGAATGTGAGTTAGGTATGTTTATATAAAATATTGAGCTCATCGAATTATTTTGCTTGCATCACCATGATTGCTATAGTGGGTCTTTGCGAATATGAGATGAGAGTTAATTTATATAGAATCTGAAGCTAAAATAATGAAAGTAAGGAATTACTTTAGTTGCTTTTTCTGCAAAATAACCACCAGCCAAAAACCTTGCATGTCTAGCTATGTGGGCTAAGTTATACCCACTGGTCGGGTAAGCCTTGCTGAGTATTAGAATACTCAGGGTTTGTTGCCAACATTATTTCAGAGCACGCAGACGTAGACTTCTGTCCCTGCTGCGCCAAGTTCATCCGCCGGGATGCAGAGGGATGGGTGGTCGTGGAGCCGGACGTTTAGTTAGGGATCTCTCTAGGGCTCACGTTTGGTAGCTGTAGGCCCCGTTCCTCTAGACGAACCAGGATTTCAGTATTGTAAAGTTTGTGAATTATGTATTTATTCAAACTCGGCTTGTAAAACTTAAGGTCAAGCTCTATGTATATTTGTTGTATATTCAAATATGTGTCGTGCTTGTACCATCTGCGCCCACCTTCGCGTGGGACTATCGGTGATGTTTCGATCGGGACGTGGGTTGCGAAAGGATCGCCAAATTAAGCCGTTAAGCTAATGAGCCCGATGTGTTCAAGTGACGGCCATTACGCTTAATTAGAGTTTTAATTTGGCGGTTCCGTCACAGCTGGTATCAGAGCCGAAACGCACCGAGGGTGGTACAGGCATGCTTAATTTCAAGTTTTTCTGAAAATATAAAAATGGATTTTGAGCGTAGGGCGAGCATGCATCTCATTTTTGTAGTATTTTTGGGTTTTTCCGTAGGAGTTGATGGGGGGGCGTGAATGGTTGCGAGAGTGTCGTCGGCCGGACCCGAGGCACTGTCGCGAGGCATGTTCAGCGGACAGTCCGGTTAGGACCCGCGGACGGTCCGCCGGACCTTGAGAAAAATTTACCAGAGCCGGTGGAACTGAATCTGGTTGACAGTGCGCACGGTGGACGGTCCGCAGACTCTCCGCGGACAGTCCGGTCGACTAGGATTTTGGGAAGCGGACGGTCCGCCCATGTACTGCGGACGGTCCGCCGTACTAATTTCGGCTGGACCAGGGCAGCTCGGTTAGACCAATTGGTGGCGCCGATCGATCGCCTGGCCCCGCCTGCTAGTATCCTTCAGAATTGTTTTGAAGCCCTACCTTCTGCATTGTGCCATGACTTGCAAGGATTAATTGCTATCGGTTTTGTCTTGATTTATCTGGATGATGGAACTAACCTCGTCATGGTTGAATGCAGAATGGGAGAACCACCGAACCCTCCTGAGTTGGCCCAGGCCATTGCGGCCATGCTCACTGGGCGCGATGAGCAGACGGCACTCCTCCGTGAGCTCGTGGCGCAGGGCAGAGCGCCGCAGCCTGGACATCACCATCAGCCGCCTGCTCCTGGATATCCAGAGTTTCTGGCTACTCAACCACCGCTCTTCCATAAAGCGGATGAACCGCTGGAGGCAGACAGCTGGCTTCGGACTATCGAGTCCAAATTCACCCTACACCAGTACAATGATGGGGACAAGGCAGGATTTGCCGCTCAGCAGCTTAGGGGCCCAGCACGCACATGGTGGGACAATCATGTGGCAATGTTCCCAGCGGACACCCGTTTCACTTGGGCACAGTTCCGGGAAGCCTTCAGGGCACATCACATTCCAGCGGGGGTGATTAGAAGGAAGCTCACCGAGTTCTTGGCCCTGAAGCAGGGAAATAACAGTGTACTACAGTACTCCCAAGCATTCAACACTCTCTCACAGTATGCTGGGTACCATGTGGACACTGACGAGAAGAAGCAGGCCTGTTTCAGGCAGGGGCTCAGTACCAAGCTCCAGGATCGCTGGGCGATGGTCAGGTTCGACAGTTTCAGTGAGCTAGTCAACGGGGCTATCATACAGGAGGACGCCCACCTAGCTCACAAGGCAGAAAAGAAGAGAAAGGCGCCGGCAGCGGGGTCCTCTAGCAGTGCCCCTCAGAGGTTTCGCTTGGTGCAGTCGGGCCCACAGCGAGCCCCTTTTCAGCACCAGCCACAGCAGCAGTGGGGATACAGGCCCCCTCAGTACACTCAGCCACAGGGGACGGTCAGGCCTCCTGCTCCTCAGCAGAATGAGCAGAAGGTCTGGGTGCAGCAGCCGGGGGTGCGCCCCAATCTGTTTCCGTGCTACAACTGCGGGCAGCCGGGTCACTTTGCACGGAATTGCCCAATGCCACCCAAGCAAGGCCAGCAGTCGAGCCAGCAGGGTCAGAAGCAGCAAGTGGCCCACTTCAAGCCGGGGCAGGTGCACTACACCACCCTCGAGGGTATTCCTAAGGGAGCTCCAGTGATGGCGGGTACGTTCTCAGTAAATGAACAACCCGTTACAGTATTATTTGATTCAGGGGCGTCTCATACCTTTATTAGCAAGGGGTGTATTGTTAGACTGGGATTAAAAACTGAAAGCATGCCCAAGCCATACCACATTCATTCGCCTGGGGGGAAGTTAATCACCAATCAGTTTGTTAAGCAAGTACCCCTACAGTTGCAAGGAAAAATTTTCCCTATGGCCCTGATAATGTTACCAACCCAAAGGATAGATATTATATTGGGTATGAACTGGATGGAGGGTCAGGGAGTTACTCTGGACACGACCTCACAATCTGTGCACATCAACTCCTCTATTCATGGTAGTATGACTTTAAATTTGAGGGATCCAGCGTCTTTGACTCATGCGGTGCACCACGCCGAGGGCAAGAAGCTAGAGGACATACCAGTGGTGTGTGAATATCCGGACGTCTTTCCGGATGATTTGCCTGAAATGCCGCCTGATCGTGACGTGGAGTTTACCATTGAATTGCAACCGGGTACGGCACCGATTTCTAGGAGGCCTTACCGGATGCCACCCAATGAGCTGGCGGAGTTAAAGAAACAATTACCGGAATTGCTTGATAAGGGCTATATCCGTCCTAGCAAGTCGCCTTGGGGCTGTCCTGCACTCTTTGTGAAAAAGAAAGATGAGAGCCTCAGGCTGTGTGTGGATTATAGACTTCTGAATGCCGTCACAATCAAAAATAAATATCCCCTTCTCCGGATTGATATTCTGTTTGATCAGCTATTCGGGGCCAAAGTATTTTCCAAGATTGATCTCCGCTCTGGTTATTATCAAATAAAGATTAGAGCTGAGGATATTCCCAAGACAGCTTTTTCCACCAGATACGGACTTTTTGAATGTCTGGTCATGTCTTTCGGGCTAACCAATGCCCCTGCTCATTTCATGTACCTCATGAACTCGGTATTCATGCCCGAGCTAGATAAGTTTGTCGTTGTTTTCATCGACGACATTCTTATATTTTCCAAGAATGAAGAAGAGCATGCAGAGCATCTCCGCATTGTGCTTCAGCGCCTGCGGGAGCACAAGCTGTATGCCAAATTTAGCAAATGCGATTTTTGGCTCAAGGAAGTCCAGTTCTTGGGCCACATCATCTCGGACAAAGGGATTTCTGTTGATCCTAGCAAGATTCAGGATGTCCTGGATTGGCAGGCTCCTACCTCTGTTCCTGAGATTCGAAGTTTTCTTGGGCTAGCAGGATATTATCGCTGGTTTGTACCGGAGTTCTCAAAAATTGCTAGGCCCATGACCGAATTACTCAAGAAAGGAGTGAGATTTAGTTGGGGCAACAATTGTGAGCAGGCTTTCCAGACCTTGAGAAGACTTCTGACGTCTGCTCCTGTCCTGGCTCAGCCAGATATCACTCGACCATTTGATGTTTATTGTGATGCATCAGGTATGAGTTTTGGCCGCATTCTCATTTCCGCCTTTGACTTAGCTGGGTATGATTCTGGCCTTGATGTTTGTATGTGATGCATTAGGTACGGGCCTTGGCTGCGTCCTTATGCAAGATCAGCGGGTGATAGCTTATGCTTCCAGAGCACTTAGGCGACACAAAGAGAATTATGCCACTCATGATTTGGAATTGGCAGCGGTGGTGCATGCACTGAAGATTTGGCGTCATTATCTTCTGGGTAATCCTGTGCATATATACTCCGACCACAAGAGTCTAAAGTATATTTTTACTCAGAATGAGCTAAACTTGCGCCAGAGACGGTGGTTGGAATTGATTAAGGATTACGATCTGGAAATCCACTATCACCCGGGCAAAGCTAATGTGGTAGCAGATGCATTGAGCAGAAAGGCAAGTTGCAACTGTATCTCAGTAACCCCTATGCATGCAACTCTATGCCAAGAGATGGAGAAGTTGAATTTGGCTATAGTAGCTGAGGGTACACTTACTCATATTACCCTCACTCCAACACTGCGGGATCAAATTATTGCCGCTCAAAGAGATAATATTGGCATGGAAAGGATTAGGCAGAGGCTCATGGAAAGTGACCCTCGTGTGGCATGTTTTCAGCTAGATGGCGAGGGTGTGCTATGGTTTAAGAACCGGCTGGTGGTACCTAAGGATTTAGAACTCCGGAAACAAATTCTTGATGAGGCTCACCTCTCTAGGTATTCTATCCATCCTGGCAGCAACAAGATGTATCAGGATCTGAAACAGCGGTTTTGGTGGACAAGGATGAAGCGGGAAATCGCAAGTTATGTGTCAGAATGTGACACCTGTCGGAGGGTTAAGGCTAGCCACTTGAGATCAGCCGGCCCCTTGCAGCCATTGAGTATTCCATCCTGGAAGTGGGAAGACATTAGTATGGATTTCATCGTCGGTCTACTCAAAACTTACAAGGGGTATGACTCGATATGGGTTATTGTAGATCGTCTCACCAAGTCGGCCCATTTTCTACCGGTAAAGACCACACATGCGGCGAAGCAATACGCTCAGCTATATATAGATCGCATTGTGAGTCTTCATGGAATTCCAAAAACAATCATTTCGGACCGGGGTGCTCAGTTCATTGCCCGGTTCTGGGAGCACTTTCATGCCGCCCTCGGCACTCGGCTCCTCCGCAGCTCGGCTTATCATCCCCAGACTGACGGTCAGACAGAGAGAATAAACCAAATATTAGAGGACATGCTTAGAGCTTGCGTGATCACCTACAGTCAGAAATGGGATGAGTGCTTGCCATTGGTCGAGTTTGCTTATAACAACAGTTATCAAGAAAGCATCAAGATGGCTCCATTTGCGGCCTTATATGGACGGAAGTGCAGAACACCTTTGAATTGGTCAGAAGCGGGGGAGAGAACTTTCTTTGGGCCCGATATGGTGAATGAAGCAGAAGAGCAGGTTCGGGTCATTCAGGAAAATTTGAAGATTGCCCAATCCCGACAAAAGAGTTATGCGGACAAGAAGCGTCAATCCACCCTGTTTCTAGTGGGGGATCATGTCTATCTGCGGGTATCTCCAATGAAAGGGGTTCAACGGTTCGGGGTGAAAGGAAAGCTCGCACCTCGTTATGTTGGGCCTTTTCTTATTGTTGAGCAATGTGGGCCAGTGGCATACCGTTTGGAGCTTCCTGCCCACTTATCCGCGGTTCATAATATATTCCACGTATCTCAGCTCAGGAAATGCCTCCGTGTTCCAGAGAAGGTGCTTGACATTGAGAAACTACAAGTGGAACCCGATCTTGTCTATCCCGAATACCCAATCAAAATTGTTGATCACAAAACCAGGGTCACTCGGAATCAAACCAGTGAATTCTATAAAGTGCAATGGAGCAATCACTCCGAGCGGGAAGCTACTTGGGAGACGGAGGAATTTGTTCGGACTAAATGTCCGGAATTGCTACAAGTCTATCAAGGTACACACCAATTTATAACTCTCCCTTTAGCTATTCCTTAAATCTCGGGGCGAGATTTCTTTTAGGGGGTAGGGTTGTAACAACCACCACGCGGACAGTCCGCGAGGTGACGGCGGACAGTCCGCGAGGCATCGCCAGATATTTATCTGGACGGATGTGGGACCCGCTGGTCAGATCTCTCTTCCTCCTCATTTCGTCCAGAACCGAGCGACTCTAGACCGCTCGCCTCGACGTCGCCCTCTCCCCTCGATCTCCCTTCTCCGGCCATCCTAACTCGATTCCTTGCGCGAGTACCTTCCCTAGCCCCTCCTCCACTTTCCCAAACCTCCAGACCGGCTCCTCACGGCCGGAATCCTTCCCACCACCGCCGGACGCCATTGGAGGTGTTGAAGCTCAGTTCCACCGCCGATCCGCCTCTCCGGTCGCCCTCCACTCGAACCGACCGCGGGAATGGATTCGTGGTGAGTTTCTTATGCTTCCCAGCCTTTTTCCCCTTCCATGGCGTGTCGCCGGCGCCGGAGCACGGCCTCCGCCGTCGCCGCCGCCCTTGCTGCCGCCTAGGGCGAAGGTCAGAAATTAGTTATCGCGGACGGTCCGCCTGGGAGGCGCGGACGGTCCGCCGGTCAGGTTAGTTTTGTCCAGAGACGATGTTGCCTCTGGTTGTTTTTGCAAGATTGACTGCGGACAGTCCGCTATCGGGGAGCGGACGGTCCGCCATTGAGGCTCAAATTTGTTCCAGAGACGATGTCGTCTCTGGAGGTTCGCAGGGGTGAACTGCGGACGGTCCGCTACTAGGGCGCGGACAGTCCGCAGTAGAGTCTAGGAAATTGTCCAGAGACGTTTTCGTCTCTGGTGGGTTGAGTACTTGAACTGCGGACGGTCCGCTAGGGGTGGCCGGACAGTCCGCAGGTAAAATGGGCAAAAGTTCCAGAGACGTTGTTGCCTCTGCTGGGTTGGTAGGATAGTGCGGCGGACAGTCCGCCACTCGGGCGCGGACAGTCCGCAGGGTGTTTCAGTTAAAGTAAACTAGTTACATTCTTGGGCTGCACTCATTTAATTCATATGCATACGTGTAGCATCCGCATCTGAGGGAGCCGTCTTTGAGGTGATCGCGGCACCACAAGAGCAAACGACGCAAGCCCAAGAGGAGAGGTGTGAGCACCCGGCCCAAGGCCCGTCTGGCCCCAGTGTTGAGCAGCAGGCGCAAGGCAAGCCCCGGTGCACATCCTAGTATTTTAAATTAAGACACCTATGTATGTTTCTATTACTTGTGCATTAAGTTCAGGAATTGTTTGGAACCCTAGTTGCATGATTCATAGGATTCCCGGAGTTATACTAGCATGTATAGGACGATAGTTGTGCTAAGCTTAATGTTACCGGTAGAAGACGAGTGGTCTCCTGCACTCGCGAGATGTAGGATGTTAGGAGTCGAGTAATTTCCGGTTACTCGCGAGATACGTTATTATCTTAATATAATTCAGTATATGAGCTTGGTTTCGAAATGAACATGAAAATGTGAGACCGGGCGGAGATGATGGATAGGTATGGCAGCAGGACAGGGTTCCTGGGTGTCTTAGCCCCGTCTGTGTCGATTAAGGACCGGTGGATGTGGCAGTGCTGATCGGGGATTGAACTGTACTAACCGCATGCCGGGAGTAGGAGGTAGTCGAAACCGGTAAGCCGAGTACTGCCTTGCTTCGAAAGTACAGGAACCCGCACCCAACTCCTGGGGCGAGTCGAGTAGTCGCGGAGAATTGGGATGCATGTGTTTACTTTTGGTGGTCTCACGTTGAGCTCGGCTGACCATATGTCGTTGGGCTGGTTCCTGTAGTTCGAGGCGGGGAGGGGAATGGTTGGTATGTATAGTCCGACGGGGCAAATACGTGCCGTGTTGGTTAGGTCCACCTTGCAAGGTTAAATCGGATCGATTCGCCGTGTCTCGCGGTTATGAGGGCCTTGGTCTCTTTGTCACACCGTAGCAAAAATGTAGAATGTGAGTTAGGTATGTTTATATAAAATATTGAGCTCATCGAATTATTTTGCTTGCATCACCATGATTGCTATAGTGGGTCTTTGCGAATATGAGATGAGAGTTAATTTATATAGAATCTGAAGCTAAAATAATGAAAGTAAGGAATTACTTTAGTTGTTTTTTCTGCAAAATAACCACCAGCCAAAAGCCTTGCATGTCTAGCTATGTGGGCTAAGTTATACCCACTGGTCGGGTAAGCCTTGCTGAGTATTAGAATACTCAGGGTTTGTTGCCAACATTATTTCAGAGCACGCAGACGTAGACTTTTGTCCCTGCTGCGCCAAGTTCATCCGCCGGGATGCAGAGGGATGGGTGGTCGTGGAGCCGGACGTTTAGTTAGGGATCTCTCTAGGGCTCACTTTTGGTAGCTGTAGGCCCCGTTCCTCTAGACGAACCAGGATTTCAGTATTGTAAAATTTGTGAATTATGTATTTATTCAAACTCGGCTTGTAAAACTTAAGGTCAAGCTCTATGTATATTTGTTGTATATTCAAATATGTGTCGTGCTTGTACCATCTGCGCCCACCTTCGCGTGGGACTATCGGTGATGTTTCGATCGGGACGTGGGTTGCGAAAGGATCGCCAAATTAAGCCGTTAAGCTAATGAGCCCGATGTGTTCAAGTGACGGCCATTACGCTTAATTAGAGTTTTAATTTGGCGGTTCCGTCACAGTCAGGCGCGTCCATCCATCCAGCCGCCCGCACACGCGGCGGCTTGTCTCGGGGCGGCGCCGTGCACATGCGCCGCACTGGCCCTCGGCGCGGCGGCGAAGCGAAGCAGCGCACGGCGTCCGGCCCCGGCCCTTGTTCCCACTTGCCACTTCCCAGGCCGCCACCTGCGCGGCCGCGGCGTGGACAGCCACCGCGATCCTCCGGCGCCGCGGCAAAGGGTTCGTACCGGCGCGGTGACTCGCTCGCCTGTCGCCTCGCCTCGCCGGCACGGCCTGCCCAGCTCTCGGCAACGGCTTGTGGGTCTGGCGTGACGCTGCTGCCGATCGCCGTGGCGGTCAAGCGATCGCGGCAAAAGCGGCAGTGATTCCGGCGTGCGTGATCATGCGGAAGCCCCCTAAAGCGCTTTTCCAGCGCGGCTTCGCTTGCGTCGCGCCACCTCCTGCCTGCTCTCTCCCGGGCCATTTGGGCATATGTGCGTTGCTTGTTGCCGCAACCTTGTCTTCGCTCTCTCAATCTCCTACGCCTCCGTTCCGTCCTCCGCGTGCGGTTTCGGTGAGCAATCTTGGAGGGATCGTATCGTGTCGTGTCGTTTCGTTTCGTTTCTTGTGTTCATCACGCACGGCGGCGCGGGCGCTGAAAGCTCCTTGTCCCCGCCGCCGACCTGTCATCCGTTTGCACGATCTTTCGAGCTCCATTTATCAATCGCAGGCTGCTGATCCTGAACCGTCAGCAGAACACTTGTTTCCTCATGGCTCTCATCTATGCCCAAGCAACAAGAGTAGTAGAGTATTACACTCGCTCGATTGCAGGTGATAATAAATAAAACAAGGAGAAAGCAGAAAGGAAAAAAAAAAAACCTAACCGATCGATCGATCTCACTTACTTATCCCAAAATATACATGAACAAATGGAATGCACTCACATCCGTTATATTAGCACTCTCTCTCTTCACACTCACTATCTCTTCTTGCAGGCAGCAGGCACACTGACACCGCGCTACCACCTGGCTGGACTGATGGCCATGATCAGTCGACCATGTCCTCGCGGACGACGGTGGCGAGCGGCGGGTGCGCGTAGGGGCCCTTGAGCCAGGTGTTGGCGATGAAGCGGTAGGGCGCCTCCGTGAGGTGGATGCCGTCCCAGCTCACGTGCGCGTCGGGGTCCTCGCACGTCGTCGACCCCGGGAGACCGCAGGAGGCGCTCATGTTGTAGTTGTACGGCCCGCCGCCGCCGCAGCACGCGCGGAGGGCGCCGCGCTTGTACCCTGCACGCAACACACCACACCCAGCGTTTTGCTCTGTTAGCACAGGACAGGATGGGAGCAGCTAGTAGCGATGGATGGGGAGAGCGAGAGCAGTCGATGCGGCGTACGGACACAGGCTGTGCCAGTGCCGGGCAAGAACCCTTCCCGGTCCCCTGCTGGTAGGTGAGCTCGATTCGATCACGCCGATGTTGCCCGCCCACACCCCTGACTGAGCGTCCCCCCGACACCACCGGCCGTACCCGCGATCCGGAGCCGAGCCATCACTCTCCTTCAGTCCCTCGCCCTGGCTGTGGCCTACTCCCACTCCCCCACCACCAGTGGCTGGCTGCCGATCGAGCACCGACCGACCAGCCCGAGTTCCCCCGCCTGTCGCGGAGGAGAGCAGCATCAAATCGACGGGGCCGACGGGCTCCTGGCTTGTTTGTTCTCTGGTTGCCTACCAAACCAAACAAGCATGCCAAGGACGGCGCCGCAGCGCGGCACCAGCCCTGGCTGGTGACCGCTCGGAGACCAACACCTCACCTCACCTCCATAAAGGCGCCCACTGCTCTCTGATCAGTCGTGTCGTGCCAGAGCAGAAGCAGAGGAGAGAGCAGAGGAGAGAGCAGAGCAGAGAGATGATAGATATTCCCCTCCCTCTCCCCCTCTACCGCTGCAGGAGATGAGGTCATGAGGCTGCCTTCCATTGAGCTGCAGCTGCTGCCTGCTGCCTGAGCACATGATCAACAGACCAGAAAGGCGAGGAGGACTACTACTGACCGTAGAGGTGCGGCGTGCGCGCGAACTGGATGTAGGGCGTGTAGTAGTCGGCGTAGACGAGGCGGGCCTCGGGGCGGCGGCGCTGCAGGCGGTCGAGGGCGATCCGGAGCATGGCGTTGTGGTAGAGCGCGACGCTGTTGTACTTCTTGAGGCAGCCGGTGCGGGGGTCGTACTCGGACCGGTCCTCGGAGGGGTACATGGTGAGCGTGATGGGGATGCACCCGGCGGGGAGGTTCCCCGGCACCACCACGTGCCGGGCGCCCTCGTCCAGCAGCCGCTCCACGCCGCGCACCAGCGAGGCCACCACGGCCGGCACCATCGTCTTCACCTTATCCAGGGGCCACTCCGCCTTCCACGCGAAGCTGTAGTCGTTGCCGCCGAACTCGCCGAACACGAACAGGGACTTGGAGAAGAAGGCGCGGCACTCTGTAATTACATCGTATGTAGGGGGTGTCAGGTTTCGAATCGATCCATCACCGTCAGGAAGAAGAGACTCGTGTCGTGTCGTGTCGATCGTACCCTGCGGGTCCGAGCAGATGGTCTGCTTGACCTCGTCGAACCACTGCAGCTGCACGTTCATGGAGGTGTTGAAGGGCGGGATGCTCCACACGTTGTTGTCCCTGAAGTACTTGAGGTCCAGCGCCGTCGCGCCCATCACCGCGAAGTTGGCGCCCTGGCTGAAGTTGGTGCCCTTGTTCGCCGACGGAGGGAGCAGCGGGAGACCGAACGCCTCGGCTGCCGGATCGTCGGATCCAAATCAAATCAAACCAAACCACGGTTCCTTTTAGTATCGAATCGAATCAAATCGAGTTCACCGATCGGCCGACCGGTCGCCCAACTCACCCAGGAAGTCGATGACGAGGCGGCCGTTGGAGCAGCGCGCGTACGGCGGCGGGAACTTGGGCATGTTGGGCAGCTTGCCGGAGTTGATGATCACGAAGTTGCCCGTGTCGGAGAAGGAGTCGCCGAAGCTGAAGATGGCATTGTAGTACTGCGGCAGGGGCTCGGCGGACGCCGACAGGCACCGCAGCAGGACAACCACCAGGCACGCCGCCGCCGGCAAGGAGAAGCCCCTCCTCCTACTCGCTGCTGCCATGGCCGCCCACGAGGACCTCGGCTGGGCTCGCCAATGAGAAACCAGCAGTGGCCGGGGTGTGGCGTGGAAGGAAGGAAGGAAGGAAGAGGAAGAAGAGCCGGGAGGGCAGCGGAAAGCGGGCGGGCACCTGCTACACTGCACCACGCTGCTTAGGGGATTGGGGATCGCATTGTTATATAGCAGGGGCACATGGATTACACCTTGCAAAGGGTGCTGCTAATTATGTCTCTGTTTGGTTGCTTATGGGGCCCCGTTTTCAATTTCTTTCCCCCCCCCCCCCCCCTCTCTCTCTCTCTCTCTCTCTCTCTCTCTCTCTCTCTAAGACCCTTTGATTTTATTTGATTTGTTTTTGGGTGGCCTATGATGGATGGGCACTGAACTGTAACGGCGCATGGTGGATGGACGATGATGAGGAATGGAAGGTTTGTTTGGTGACTTTGATGGGAAAGGTAGGAGCTGGAGTAGGGGGTGCTGGACTGGACATGCCACACATGCCTTGCTTGCTTGGATGGCCTCCTGTGTCATCTCACCTGGGACACCCATCACTGCCAACCCGAATGAATTAGTACCATCCATGATCCATCTATTTTTATTTTTGAAATAACATCCATGATCCATCTGTCCTGTGCTGATAGCAATCAGCTAGCCGTTGAGGTGACAGGGAAATCATACATGTCAGAACGGTTGCAAAAAAAGGCATAAATAAAATGACAGGGCGGGATTATATGTAAATCCAAATAGGTGGTAGATGGTGCCTATTTAGTGGCAGTACTTTTCATGATCTGGTGCATATATACTACCATTCTAGAATATAGTTATTCTTAGATTTTCTTCGAATCAAACCTTTTAAACTTTAACCATAATTAATAAAAAATCATAACAATTAATAAACACAAAAATAAATTAGTTTATTCAGAATGAAACCAACTATTATAATATGTAACCTTTTTATTTAGAAATAGTTATTTTTGGAGATATTATTGGTCAAAGATGAAAACATTTGATTTTGACCAAATCTAAAGTTTTTATATTTTGGACGGGTGTAGTAGCTAATGTGGAGAGAGTAGCTGTATCTTGCGTAAGAAAGGAAGTGTATGATCTCTCTTAAATCTTAATTGTACTATTTTCCGGTGAGCATAGTCAAAGGGCAGCAAGGTGGCACCCTAGAAACAAATACGCACATACTCGATCAGCCCAACTAGTAGAGGCGAGGCACTAACTTGGAGGAAGGTCTAAGGTAGACTCCGACACCGACGACGATGGGCAGGACATAGCATGCATTCTCCCGGCCCCAGATAGCCGCGAGGAGATCCGATAGATTCGGCCGTCGCCAATCCATCAGCAAGCACAGGCCGGCACGTACGATCGCGTAACGCAACGGAGCAAGCAAGCAGCGGCGCCACCGTGTACCCCCGGCCGCCTAATTAACCGCCTCCACAAGCCAACAAACACACCCGCACAAGGCTGCGTGCATCCGCGCATCCTTTTGCAGCCGCTGGCTTTTCCCCTGCGGTCTCGGCGCTTTTCCTGCCGGAGTCAGGCCGCCGGAGCGGGCGGCCACCACCACCACCAGTCCACCACTGCACGGCTCGCCGGGGAGATGAGATTCCGGTTGGTGGAAGCGGACAAGGTGCCCGCGCGCGCATATGATTCCGGCGGGGCCGTCGCCCTCTGGGCTCAACGGCTCGCTAACCGCACCTTGGCGTGAGGTGACATCACTGCCGCCGTGCCGCGGGGGACGTGGACCGGGAATATATATGGTTAGGTTTATTCTGTTTGCTGCTGCTGCTGCTGATGATGATGCGCCTCCTGATCGGACGATGACGGAGTGACGAGGACCCGGCATGTGCGCCGCACCGGAGGCTGGGGAGATCGAGTGGATTGGGATCAGAACGTTAGTGGTGTCTTTTTTCTATAAAAAAAAGCTCTAGTGGTGTCTCGCAAAAAAAAAACTAGTGGTCTCCGCCTGTCAGGTGAACCTTTTATAAAACCTAGTAGGGAGTAATTATTTGGAAGACGATAACTCTCACTCACTATTCATGCTAGAACACATGCTACTCCACTGTACCACTGTTTAGTGACCGTTAGTAAGTGCTGGTTTCGTGGTGTGATGACAAGCGGCCATCACAAGCTTTTCCGAAAAAAAAGGGGGGGAAAATAGAGCCAAGGTAAGCAATGAGGTTGATCTGACATGATGCAGTCAAGCCATCACCGATCGGATTTAAACTAGATGATCAATTGCACCGATCCACAGCGATCAACGACACATTTCTTTTCGTTTCCTCTAATCACGCGCCTCGCATCGTCGCATCCCCCAAGGTCAGGGGCGAGAATCGGCATTTGATTTGGGGCCCCGAGTCGTGGGTCGCGCCGCCACCCTCGCGTTCATCGCCGGCTGCTAGCGCCGCATTCCGTGGCGATGAGTAGTACCCCGTATTTTGAAAAGGAACGAAGGTGTTTAGGATAAGATTTGGATGAAATATTAAATATAAATCATGAATAACTTTTAAGTTGTAGAGTTTCAAAATATAAAAATTGTATCAATAGATTTGTTTTGAAAATTATTTTTATAAATATAAATATAGTATTTTATAATAAACATCTATTATTTTATTATTTGACCAACAAACGGAGCCTCCACGTTCCTCTCAAGGCCTAGAAATTCTCACATTAATCGGAGAAAAATAAAAAAAATAAAAGTTACCCACCACTGCCATTATAATAAAAATTAACTTAAAATACCCCTATGTCTAATTAAAAATCACCCACCAATGCCACTATAAAAAATAAAATATAAAATACCATTTAGCTATATAACCGTTACAAACATATACTATAATAAAAACTAAAGTTAACAATAATCAATCAAAATAAAATGAAAATAAGAATAATTATATGTATAATAATATTATTAAAGCTCAACAAATCAAATTGTTATTATAGGTAGATCATATTTGAATTATTTTAACCAATAATAATACATAATTGACGATAATGAACATGATGATGTATGGTAAAAAATAGTATAATATTTAAGTAAGGATACAACGACATGCAAATTTTTTAATTTTTAATACTAGGCGCGTAAATGTGCGGGCTATATGTCTAGTTTTTATAAAAATAAAAAGTTAAAGTTAAACTTTAGAGAATTGAACTGTTTCTAGTGGCTCGCAAACACTGATTTCTTTCTAGTGAAGACAAAAGGCTGAACCCTGTTCCGCAGGACAGGAGTAACGTCAGCGTTTGCCGTATAACAAGTTCACTAGCTGATGACGATGGCCGCATGAGGCCAATTGGTGGAAGCTTTTCTTCTTATATTAGGCTCTGCTATGGCCCTGTTTAGTTCTTTACATGTAAACACAAAAAAGCCGTAAATGCATTAAAGTGAAACAGTATTTTGCTAATCTGAAGTACTAAATGAAGTCTATTTACAAAATTTTTTGCATGGATGGGCTGTAAATTGCGAGACGATTCTAATGAGCCTACTACTAATCCATGATTTGCAATAGTGATGCTACAGTAACCATCCGCTAATTATTGATTAAACATGGATTAATTAGCATCATTAGATTCGTCTCGCGATTTACAACCCATCTATGCAAAAAGTTTTGCAAATAGACTTCATTTAATACTTCAAATACCCGATTTACATCTTTACAAGTTTTTGCAAAATGAACTAAACACACCCTATGTTAACTGCTCATGTCATGATGTCCTCTCCTCCTCCTCCTCCTCCTCCTCCTCCCCGAGCGGAGCGTCCGCGATCCATTGTCCAATGGGGAAAGGTGGCTAATGATGCGACTCCTTGGCCCGAGCTAACTAACACCCATGATGATGATAAGGTTAAGTGCGTCGATCGTCGCGGTAACACGCGCAAAAAAGGATCGGAGGAAAAGGTGCTGTGGGTGGTGGCCAGAGGCGGCTAAAGCTGGTGCGGGTGATGAAAAGGCGCCAACCAACGTGGTCACTGCTGATAGTGGAGGATCGACCAGTATGGTGTGGTCTCTCTTCCTCTGCTGTCTTGTGCATCATCATAGTGTAAAAATCTTTGAGACGAAGAAAGCTTTAACGATAAAGTCTCGGTCCAAGATCGATCTGCAAAACAAGCCGCCGTAAAAGACGTAACCTTTACGTTGCTATGAAACAGAGGATTGAGACAGTGCTTGCTAACTGAACAACATCTCGACTGAACTGATGAACCAAGAGAATTGTTACCGCTGCGCTGCGACTACCACATGGATGCCATGGAATCAGTGTGCTCTCTCTGGGTTACGATTTTCATGTCCTGACTCCTGCCCGTGGTCATTGCTGCTGCTGCTGCTGCTCGATCAGTAGCTGTAATCATGGGACCAACCAAACGCACCCAAAAGGAAGCGACGCTGATGATGCTGCGCACTCGGATCGCCGATTTGGACGTGCGCTGAAATCAAGCGCGCCGCATTGGACGATCCCGGAGCAGCAGCAGCAGCAACAGGGGTTGCCCGATGGGGGAATGCCATGATGGTTCCGTCCGGCCGTCCGGTGAAGCAAGCCACTGACGAGCGGTCAGTTACTGCGCTTGCGTTCTGCGGCTGTCAGTTGGGCAGTTGCATGCTCTTGGAGCACGCTGCACGCCTACATGCAATCCAAGCATGGCCGCACCCGCATGGGTCAGAGCTGCCCCCAGCACTGCACAGCCCGCTCCAAAGTCCAAACGCTCCAAATCCCGTGCAACGAAGTGACACGAGGTAGGAGAAAGTTCCAAAACGGGAGGCGTGCAGAGATTCCTCGTGTCAGAGCTCCTGCTGACCAGCCGGCTGGTCCGGCCGTCGTGCAATGCAAGTGAACTAGTGACAGGCGAGCGGCAGGCTCGAACGGAAAACAGCCGCGAGAGCCGAGAGGTGAGGCAAACATGAAGGCAGGGCAGGCAGCAAGCAGGCGCGTACCGGCTCGGTCGGCGCGTCCGGTACGGTCTCCGCATGCTGCCGCCGTGTAGGCGGCGATCGGCAACCGATGAGCTGGACGAGTCAGGTGACCTGGCCAGATCCCCAAAGAGAACGAAGCAGAGCGGCGGCAGGCTGGCGATCCAGCTCGCGTAGTACGTGCGAGGCATGGCGATCCACCATATCACGGCTAGCTAGCTACAATCTCCGCTCCTCTTCTTCTTCTTCTTGATTGGCCGGCTAGCCAACGGCTGGCAGGGGCAGAGCGGCATGGCGACCACCTGGGCGCGGCCGCCTGCCCGTGGCCCGGCTTTGCCGCCTTGCGTGAGGTCATCGTCATCCCGCGCGGACGCTAGGACGTGCGGGAAAACATGCCTGGGCTGCGAAACGTTATCCGTGAGTATGCGTGCTCTCCAACCGCGGGGCGCGGCGGCCATGGCTATCTGGGTGCGCGGCACGCGGGCCGTGGAATGATGGGAGCGGTGAGCCCCCCCCTGGTCGGGTCGGTCGCCAAGGCCGCCGTCGTGCCTGTGCCTGCGGTGCCAAAGCTTGGCTGCCCGGCCGCGCCACGGCCGCGCGCCCGTCCATGCACCAGCCAACCGGCCCCGCCGCAGAGGCTGAGCCTGAGCCTGAGCTGACAAGCCTGCAAGCGCAACGCCGCAACCTGGGGCTACTAAAACTGCTTGCCGTGAGTGGGGTCTGTTTAGATCCTAAGATTTTACGCTCAAAAATATCACATCGAATATTTGGATACATGCATAGAGTATTAAATGAAGTTTATTTACAAATTTTTTTTCATGAATGGGGTGTAAATCGCGAGACGAATCTAATGAGCCTAATTAATCCATGATTCGCAACAGTAATGCTACAGTAACTATCCACTGATCTATTATCTTATTATTTGACCAACAAACGGAGCCTCCACATTTGCTCTCAAGGTCTATAAATTCCCACGTTAATCGAAGAAAAAAAGAAAAAGAAAAATTACCCACCGCTGTCATTATAATAAAAATTAGTCTAAAATACCCATGTGCCTAATTAAAAATCATCCACCAATGTCATTATGAAAAAATAAATATAAAATACCATTTAACTATGTATCAGTTACAAACATATATACCCACCACTGACATTATAATAAAAAATTAGCCTAAAATACCCTTGTGCCTAATTAAAAATCACTCACCAATAGCATTATGAAAAATTAAATATAAAATATCATTTAGCTATGTATCAGTTACAAACATATACTATTAATAAAAACTAAAGCTAACAACAATCAATCAAAATAAAATGAAAAATAAGAATAATTATATGCATAATATTAATAAAGCTCAACAAATCAAATTGTTATTATAGATAGATCATATATAAATTATTTTAATCAATAATAAGACATAATTTATGATAATAAACATGGTGATGTACGATAAAATATAGTATAATCTTTAAGTAAAAATATAATGACATGTAAATTTTTAAATTTTCAATACTACCCTTACAATCAGTTACGCACTTACCGTACAACACTGAACACTCTGCCTGCCGCCTTACAATCACGGCGGCTAGGGAGCATACAGTAGATCGCGGCATGCACGATCTCCTCCTCTCCCCTGGCCGCCACTGGTACATCCAGAGTACAAGTCTTGGCACCGACAGACGCACGACCACGTCCAACTAGTACTCCTACCTTGTGTTCGATTCCCTGCAAAAAAACAAACAAACAAAGAGGGAAAGGCAACGTCAACATGCTGCCCCAATTTCAACGCGATTGCAAGAGTTGGGAAGCTCGCAGCAAAGATATCGGTTTGCATTGCATTGATCGACTAGCAGCTACCAGGTTTAGTTTATTAGTTATTTAGTTTAGTGCCCCCAAGAAATTCGATCCATCGATCTCCGCTGTTTCCGGGGTTTCCAGTTAATAATTAAGCGGTTGGATTATGGTCAAGGGTAAATAACGGATTCTAATAATAAGCTTCTGGTTGGAGGGTCATCTGAGTGAGATCTCCTGCCCCGGCCGCGCTGACTCTCAATTATTATCGCCAGAGATTCCTTCCTAGATGCACGATGATACACTGCACAATCCGATTACAAGATTACATTACAAAGTAGCTAGTCATGCATCCTGGTAAGTTTTCTCCACAATTATAAATTAGTTTTATTATTATTAGTGGTCAGGGGTCATGGGAACTAAGGATAATAATCAAATTAAAGTAAGTACCATCTCATGAGCATCCATCTTTGACTCAACAAAATGGAGTCAGAGCACTCGGCTTTGCGGTAAGCACGTCGCTAGCCCCTCTGACGGTGGAACGAAATAAGGTCAGATCGAATCGGGTGATAATATGGAACCAAATTAAAGCCCGGCACCTGGCATGCTCATTCATGGCTGCATTGGCAACAGCACGCTGACATTTCTTTTTTTTTAAAACGACACGCTGACATTTCATGATCACAGGACTAGAAAAAAAAGGAGTTAGTCATGCATCCTGGCTTTCCCCCCAATTGACAATTGTAAATTTTATTTCATTGTTAGTGGTCATCAGGGGCCGTGGCAAACAAGGATAATCAAAGTATATATATCAAACTCCATCTCATGAGCATCGACGTCTGATCCAACAAAATGGAGTCAAAGCACTCAGCTTTGTGGTAAGCACGTCGCTAGCCCCCTTGATGGAACAATATGGTCAAAATCAGGACCAAAGCCCGGCAGCTGGCATATATGCTCATTCATGGCAGCTGCAGCACTGCTGCCTGTGAACCGTGATTAACTTTGGAACACCACGAGTTAATCACAGAAAGGGCGTTGAGTTTTGCATGTACCATTGTACGTGGTCTCAGAGCTGTCTAGTACTGTCTGTGCACCTGCATGTTTGGCACCTACTACCAAACTAGTATTATACAGTACCAATCGCCGTGGCCACTCACACACACAGTGACACCCACATGGCTGTGCATGTACAGTACAGTACAGCCTACAATGAGTATCTGTACACACACGCTTGGTACCAGCATGACCGGCGCAGAACTGCCGTCTGCACTGCAGTGAGAAGATTGGGATTCAGGACACGCAGGGCCCCCGTCGAATCGCTGGATACCGATGCCGAGCTGCCCCGAATCCCCCCTGAATCGGCCTTGTCCTGCCGCTGCTCATCACCAACCGATGCCCACCCCCCCCCCCTTTTGACCCTTTCACTGTGCGCTCGTGCATGCCTGAGAATCTAATTTACCTTCGCTTCTACGCAACTCCAGCCGAACGGTCATGATCATTCCACGGCCTATGATCATGTTGTACCACCTAGCTAGCTCGGCAGTGGAGCAGCAAGCCAGCAGCAATAACGAGTAACTGTCTCGTGTGCCTGGGCCAATCCAGTGATCGAGGGATCAACCCTGACTATCTGATTCACATAAGAAAAACCCTGACCATCAGATGTTTCCATGTTGTCTTTTGCAGGGCTGAATGGTGTGCAACTGGGGCGGCCTGGCAGTGATAAGGATGGAACGGTTTGTGCCTGTCAGGTCACTAACGATGAACATGTATATCCATGTTGTCTTCTGAACAGGCGAACAGTTTAGCATCATGCAAATATCCCGTTTGATCGAGAATTATGGGTTCATTAAGTGTCAGTGTTACTATATATCAAGATTGCTGTCTTTGCAAGATAGCAGCTCTCCATCTTTCAGGCAAGGAATTAGCAGGAGGAGCCGGCTGTGGCCGCGCAACCACGGATCCAACCACCAAAGTGGCCAAAGTTGCTGCAATACTGTTACTGCCTTTATTACTTTAATGATGACGCGACAGATTGTAGACCACTACTGCTGTTTTTCTCTGGTCATTTCTTATTACTACCGTTTTCATTGGATCAAGCGTCTCATTTACCTTCGTATTCGAGCCAAGCGCAGGCCCCACCCACCTAGGCAGCATCGCAACGGCGCCAGCACGCCGGCCGTGGCTTCGTGCGGTGCAACGATGCTGCTATACTAGAATGCACATTGACACTGCCCCATGGCCCATCTCTGAAGAAGTATGTGCTGTCATCACTCAGCAGCCCTGAAGAGTTAGTTGAGATCATCAGGATGTGACGATTCCCTGTCGCCAAGATCGCGTGTCGCGGCGACGATTGATCTTGCCCCGTTTGAGTGGTTTCGCAGCGCCTTTCTTCCGCAGCCTTCCTGAAGGCCATGGAACGCGGCTTTTCTACCACCACTGGGATTCTGCGCACATGAGCCTTTTCAAAAAATTCAGAGGAAACAGTTAAATTCCCATGAATGAATAGGAAAAACACGCATCCATCTGGTTACCGGTTTCTTCCATTACAGTCCTGATAGAGACAGTGAGATGGGCACCAAGCTGAGCTCTCCAAATCCCCCATAACATGGGTAGCGAAGCGATCACATGGCTACCTTTATGGCAGACGCTAACCATCACGCGACTTTGCATTATCCAACCAGAAGAGCCATCCCGTCAATCGGATCCATCTAATCCGCCGAGGCCTAAACCAAATCCTAACTGAAACGCCATAAATGTGGCTTTACTCTGACAGCAGCAGTTAGCCTCCGATTTTCAAGTATGTGACGATCCGGCTGCCCTTCGCTTGAATCAGACATTTTCTGGCTTCAGCAACATGTGCAGCACATCACACAATCTGATTCCATGGGGCCGGGGGATCTACTTGAATCTGACTTGTCAAGTAACGATTCAGCTCAAGTGCTCCACTCACATGAGCTGCTACTCACTAATAAGTGAGCTCACCTCGTGACCTGCTATGTGCCCAATCCTATGCTATCTGATCTAGAAGCAGCTGCACTCATCACATGCATTCACCTCTAAATTCAAGCTCTAAGCTAATGGATGTCCTTGCTCAAAAACAAAAAAAAGGCGCTAATGGATGTCCTTGCTCAAAAAAAAAAAGGCGCTAATGGATGCCCCAGCACGAGCAGCGTTTTGTTCGTGCTCTCCACATGACATGGGCACCGGCGGCCGGCAGAGTCAAGCCACCACTCATCATGGGTGGCGAAGCTTCAGCAAGTTGCCGAGGCGAGCATGTGCTCCTGCGCGCGCGGCGTTTTCCCGTGTTGAAACGGAGCCCGCCGCACCGCACGGCCGAGTGGGGTCTCTCGTGCAACCGTGCGACATGGACGTGTGTCTTCTTCTTGGGTGATCTGGCTTTGGAGGCATCGATCTTCGCTGCGGATGAACGGGGTGGCGATGGATTGGCAATGGCATTGGCATTGGCATGGCGCCTTGTGATGATTGAGGGGAGGTGGGAAGGGTTTGGGCCGTTTGGCATGGCGCACTTGCACTCGGGCATGTTGCTCTACGGGTGTTCTGCTTCTGCAGGAGCAGGACCATTGGGACCCCGCGGATTGCAGCGACCACGTATCCTGTGCCGTTTGCACGGTTGCACCCATCTGAAAATCTAGATTTTAAAATTTCTACTAGTTGCACTATTTTTTTAAGAAATAAGCTAACGAAACGCAGCAACTTTTCTTTTAATTGGCCCAGCCCATACCTCCACTCACTACACCAGCTGGGCTTGGTTTCAATTTTTTATCATCGGCCCATTACAGCCCACTCTCCCACTGGTTACCCGGCCTGTTTTTTTCTTCCTTTTTTTCATTGGCCCATAACTTCGCGTGCAGTCTATAATGAATGTATTGATGAAACAAAAATAAATTGTTCGGCTCATAAATCAAAATACCACCAGCTGAACAAATGTGCTGGAGTTTCCATCTATTATTCTATTATTTGGCCAACAAACGGAGTCTCTACGTTCGCTTTTAAGGTCTAGAAATTCCCACATTAATCGAAGGAAAAAAATTAGAAATTACCCACCACTGACATTACAAAAAAATTATCCTAAAATAATCATATACATGTTTATAAATTATCCACCATTGCCATTAAAATATATTTCTATTTATAAATATAAATCTATCCATCGTTTTGTATATCAAGCTACATACCGTGCATACCAATAGGATACTAGCTACACAAACAATTAACATGTTTTACCACACGTATATATTATTATATACCAAAATTTCAATTGCACCTTCACGATTATATTATTATTGGTCAAAATAAACAAGATAATTTTAGGCTTTGCACTATATTACACTACACCCTCCAAATATTTGTTGCCCACATTGCTACAAAACACTACCACCGCACCTCACAATTAACACCACAAGCTAAAAAAAAAATTAACACCACAAGCAGATCAGGAAGCAGGATAATATCGATCGGGTCATGATTGGTATAATAAGCTCATCAAGCTTGAACATGAATATAGATTGTTGAAAATTCTGAACGGAATCTTGTGCTATACACTAGGGAGATTTGTTGGCTTCCAAAAAGCAAGAAACTTGGATCGACTGTTCTCCAATAGAAACTAGACCATCGAGGCATGGCGTCATGCAACAGACGGCAAAATTAAACATAGTAGCAACAGACGATCAAGAGGATCATAAAGTAGGGAAGCTAGCAAAAAAACAACTGAGTCAGTTGAACTGAACAGTGGGCAGCATTACTCCAAGGGCTGACAGATAAGAAATATGTTACTACTACTATAATGAAAGATAGTAGCTAAGATCGAGGAGATAGGCAGTCGTTACGAGATTAGGACTGTGCGCTTGCCATGCGGCCACATCACTGACAAAAAAAGGTGTAGGCAAAAGGAGGCACCACTGCACTAGTAGCAGAGAAGCACTCTTGATTACTGAAGCAAGTAGCATATGATGATGAAAATTTAAATTTATGAATAATAATTGAATAAAAATGCAAGATATATTTAGATCACCTCACTAGTACGTCGTAAAAAAGAGTTTCTATTCCTCCACTCCATGCAGTCTTGAGAACAAGAAAAATGTAAAAAGACATCCATACTCATCAGCATTCAAATTCAAGTAAAATCATAACGAACAAAGCATGTCCCTTTATTATTATTATTTAACGCATACGTGCATATCCATGCCACGCTTATTCGATCATGAGCTGCCCGCTACTGGTTATGATTTGATCAGGACTCGGCGCTGAGCGCGTCGCAGAAGGGGCGGCCATGGATGGTGGTCAGGCCGCACTCCGCCTCCGCGACGACGGCGGGGGCGAACTCGGCCTGCGCGTGCCAGCAGACCTGGCCCCTGAGCCCCGCCGACCGGGGCGTGTCCTCCATCATCACCCGCAGCGCCTTGCACCGGCACTCCGCCGGGACGGCCTCCAGCTGCCGGCAGCACATCGCCTTCATCACCTCCGGCGGCAGCCGCGGCACCACGCCGCAGGTCCGGCTGGCCACGTACCAGCGGCAGCCCGGGAGCGGGCGGAGGGGGATGGCCTGCCCCGGCACGCAGCAACTCGGGGACCTGGCGGCTTCGGCGGCGGCGAGGACGGCGAGGAGCACGGCGGCCCAGAGATGGGCACCATTTCTGCTGAATGGCATTCTTGGTTACTCTAAATTACAATTTTTTTTTCTTGTAAATGGAGCTTGGCTAGATGCTAATAGGTGCTGTGTGCCTGTGTGTATATATTCCTGCACTGAGAGAAACTGAATTTGGAGGAAACCGATGATGATCAACTAACTGAGAATCTGTTGGAACAGAACTTGGCGGTACACTGAAACTTTGTGCTTTGCTTGGCATCATGTGAAAACTTTACAGCCATTAAAGGTTTATAATCTTTTAAACCGTCCTTTAATTATTTGTCTAATCATGTATGTGCTTGGCATCATGGATATTCAGTGTGTGTTTCTTTCTTTCCACATCATTTGATCTGCACTGCACTTGCGCACAAATGTACACTGCACTTAAAAATGAACTTTTGGTTCGTTCAAAAAAAAAATGAACTTTTGATGAAGTGCTCAGCCCAAGAACTACTCAACCAAATTGTTGCTCAGCCCACCAAGTATAGGATGTCTGCACGGGTTTGCAAGCAATTGAACTATAGAAACACCAGCTGGACCTTACTACCCGACCAGCTTAATTAGTGAGGATGTCTGCAAGAAGGTTTGCAAGCAATTGAACTGGAAATGAACAGCCGGACTTCCCCTGCACTTTCACATTTCGTTTCCACTCCCCACCTTGAACTGAACTCATTGTTCTCACTGCAGCTAATTGCAAATGATGCACAACACCTTTATTCATTCTCCCCCAGCACACCCCAATTAAACAGCCTATTAAGCCCCATGAATAATCAACAACCGAATTAAACACACCGGTCACTTAGCTATATATGAATCTAGGATATTATAAATGACGCACATGGTGATTATCCCTACTAAGCAGACAACACACACACACACACTGATGACCAATGCATGCAACTCGATCTTATGGATCATCATCAGTGCTGGATGGGAGGGTTGCAGTAGGGGCCCTTGAGCCAGCCGTCGGCGATGGAGCGGTAGGCCGCCTCCGTGAGGTGGATGCCGTCCCAGATGAGGTAGTTGCCGGGGTCGGCGCAGGCGCTGGCACCGGACATGCCGCACCGCGCCTTGTTGTTGTAGTTGTACTTGCCCTGACCGCCGGCGCCGCAGCACACCTTCAGGCCGTACTTGAGCCCTGCAGCAGCAGCGCAGCAAGCAGTGTCACTAGCTAGCTATAATCAGGCTGATTAAAATAAAAAACAGCCTCGTAATGCGCTTCACGTGCTCCTGGTCATGTGAGTTAAGGACTAATGGACTTGTTTGGTTCCCGCTACAATTGTAGCGTGCTAGGAATAGTAACAACTTTGACCACTAATTACGGTGTCAAACAAAGTCAGTTTACAAAACCAACTTCAGAACCCCCGCGCTAGTGACCCTGAAGAATATAATGAGCCTTTTGGCCGCGCGATTAGAGTATGGTACTGTAGCATCACTGTAGATAATCATCGATTAATTATCGTCATTAGATTCGTCGCGAAAAGTTACACCCATCCCTAAAAAAGTTTTACAAATAGACTTTATTTAGTACTTCATGCATGCGAGATTCTCTTCTCAGAAAACGTGCGCTAGTGTTGTTGCAAAACCAAACAAGGCCAATGACCTTTGTTTGAGGGTGACATGATCAATGTGGTATCAAACAGTGCATAGAAAGAAGGGACTACTGCTTGTGGAAATTGTTATGAACATGTGGCATGTATTTATTGTATATATAACATTTTTGCTCATGAGCTTTTGCTTTTGGCATCTTTGCTAATTATTAAATACATGAAGCCTGGCAGAAATACTGAATCATATTGTTTTTTTTTAAAAAAAATAGCATCTCTGCATTGCTATTCCAGATCACTACACTGGGTTGAGTACTAGTTGGTTGTATGATGGATAAATAATGTGTGACAACTGGAGTTGAAGGAGGTATTGATTCCCAAATTATTTGGACAGAGGTCATGCACGGTCCCCGGGCCATAATTGGCCACACTAATTAGGAGGAGTCATTGGTGGGCTAAGGATCCAAAGGCGACACTTAAACATGCTAACTATGCGTGCACGTAGCTTTCTTTACATCCATCCATCAGCATGCACAGTGGAGTGCTTTGGATATATCCCTGACGCAGACACTGACCCGTGGGCCCCGTTCCCGCGCTGCCTGTGCTACGCATTCTGTGATCACCGAGACTTCAACTCTCTCACGCCAACGATTGGATTCGAACTAGGACACAAAGCTAAAGGTCTGCTGCCCTCAAAAAAAGGGGAGCTAAAGATGTGCAAAGGGATGATTTTTATGATCTTTGCCTTGCTGCGTGCTGGATCTGGACTGCTTTCAGGGATGTCAGCTGAAATGGAACATTGTTTCCACTCCAACCAGATGGTATTTAGCACAATAGCTAGTGACATGTGAGAAGAAACTTTGGTATGGTCTCTCGTCTAATAAAACTTACAGCAAAGTTCTTGCCATTCTTAACTTTTTTTCTTATGTTTTAAAGAAACTTTAGCCTATCAAGAAATGAATGAAAACAGATGCATGGATGGCCCAAGTGAATGAAAAAATGCAGCATGAGATTGTGATAGAAATCAAATGTTAGTGGCACACTAATTAGTAATTACTCACCGAAGTTCTGAGGGGCCCTGATCATGTGGGTGACCTGGGAGTAGAAGTCGGCGTACATGATCCTGGCGTGTGGGTAGGTCCTCTGCAGGCTGGCGAGGCTCCGCTTGAGCAGGGCGTTGTGGTAGTAGGAGAGGCCGTTGTAGCTCTTGAGGCAGCCGTCGCCGTCGTAGTCGGCGCCGTTGGAGGTGCCGTAGAGAGTGAGGTAGATGGGGAAGCAGCCGATGGGCAGCACCCCGGGCACCACCACGTCGACGGCCCCGGCCCTGATGATCGTCTCCAGGCCGCGGATGAGCTTGCTGACGACCCTGGGCACGTAGCCCCGGACCTCGGCCATGGTCCGCCCGGAGAAGAGCGCGGCGTTGCAGTCGTTGCCGCCGAACTCGCCGACGACGAACAGGGACTTGGACAGGTAGTTCTTGCAATCTGCTGCCGGCCGGCGTCGGTAAGCAAGCACAAATGCAATTGACCCATTGATTAATTTGACGGATCGTACCTTTGCCGCAGACGGATGGGAGGAGCTGTCGGAACCACTGGATTTGGGTGTCGAGCGGGCCGTTGTTCCAAATCTTGTCGCTGAGGCCGATGGAGTTGAAGAAGTCGAAGCTCATGGTGGTGGCGCCGATGATGGCCATGTTCGCGCCCTTCTTGAAGTCGCCGCCGGCCTTGGACGCCGGCAGCAGCGGCAGCCCAAAGTGCTCGGCTGCCCGATCCGATCATCAGCATCGCGAATTCCATGCATGCCATAGCTACAAAGCTTGGTCACGTACCCAGGAAGTCGATGATGACGCGGCCGTCGGAGCACCGTCCGGTGGGGCGGCCGAAGAAGGTCTCCCCGTAGGGCGGCTGCCCCGTGGTGAGCCACGACGGACACCCGCCGACGCAGAGGTTGCCGGTGTCGGAGATGGAGTCGCCGAAGCTCCAGATGGCGTTGTACCGCTGCGCCGCCGCCTCCTGCCGGAGCGCGCACAGCACCACCAGCAGAACCAGCGCCGCCGCCCTGCCGATCGCCATCCCCGGCCCTCCGATCCTCTCGTCGTCAGCCGTCACCTAGCTACCTACCTAGCTAGCTAGCCAGCTGCAGCCAGGGAATTCTCGCTACGTGTGCCGCGGCCGGGACGACGCTACCCGTAGTAGTGTGTGCGGCAGGGCAGGGGAGCTAGAGTTAAAGCGTCAGGCCGTGCGTGCTCCTCGCGCGCGACCCGTGTCTCGGCGGTGCGGCCATGTGGACGGCCGCGCACGGGGGGATTTATAGGCGCCGCGGGACGACGGTTGCGGCGGCGTCGCTCATCGCTGCCTCATTCCTCTTCCATTCACTACTGACACCGCGGCCGGCCCTTCTCCGACTGATTTCTGCGCAATTCTGCTGTATTGATTTCCGCTGGCATCTTCAGGTCAGTTCAGAGGCAAGATCATTTAATTTGAAATTAGGGGCCGTTTAGTTCCTAAACTAAATTTTTTTGGGTGTCACATCAATGATTTGATCAGATGTCGGGAGGGTTTTTCGGACACCAATTTAAAAACTAATTTCAGAACTCACCTGGAAACTGCGAGACGAATTTTTTGAGGCCTTCGACCGCATCATTAGCACAGGCGGGTTACTGTAGCACTTATGGCTAATCATGCACTAATTAGGCTCAAAAAATTCATCTCGTCGTGTACATCCAAACTGTGCAATTAGTTTTGTTGTTTAACTATATTTAGTACTCCATAATGTGTCCAAAGGGGAAGACACAAATTTCGAGGATGAGTGATGGAGATGGATGGACTCTTCAGAGACTTGAGATGACAATTGATTGGTTTCTTGACTAACGGATGAAGTCGATCATGATTGGCACATGAACAAGCAGCTCGATCAGGCTGTCTGTCAGGCTGAACCACATGTGTGACGTGTCCGTCCAGGCCATTCATTATCTAGAGGGACTGATGGAGAAAGAACAAAAGCTAGCTTGCATTAGGCAAAAGCTACTACGTGATGGTGCCGAGCGGGGGAGACTGACGACCTCTGCACGTCTCTAGCTAGCTACTTTCTGAGCTGCAAACAGAACAGGAGATCCAAGTTGAGTAGTTAGTGACTTTCAAATTACAGGGTGTGTGCTGTAGCGTGTTGTTAGCATGTTTAGTTCCCCACCCAAAATTTTTTATTCATCACATTAAAGAAAATTTTACATGCATGAAGTATTAAATATAGACGAAAATAAATTGCGAGACGAATTTTTAGGCGACCCATCTTGGATAAGGGCGAATTCATTTTGACGTGGATGTCAGGTGTAGGAAAAACACAAAAATTTTCAGGCGGAGTTTTTCTTTTTGAGTTTTTGTGTGTGACACCAAGTACACTCAAAGCTGGAGTATCATGCTACTGTTAATGTTGGAACTAAGCGGCCTAGCTACTAGATTGTGCACGCACACATGTAGTGGGAAATATATAGAGCAAGTACATATGGTATCTTATTTTTGCAACTATTTTTAACTTCTTCAACTGGCCGCTTAAAAATGCTGCAATAATTAGTTCAGAAATCAAGCATCTGCAAAAGTATGGCACAAAACAAGTTGTCCATCTCTGCAGAAACATTGCCCACGACCACGAATGAGCACCAAAGAACCTTCCTTGCAATCTAAATCATTCATGTATAGCCACAAACAAAAGCATTTTTTTTTGCGACGAACATGCAAAAACAAGATTGATAAGACCCCAAGTCACCATCACGTACAATACACAATTCAGAAATGAAGCATCTGCAGAAGTATGGCACTAAACAAGTCTTCCATTTCTGCAGAAACACTGCCAAGGAATCTGTACCAATGAACCTTCCTTGCTATCTCAATCATGCATTGCAGCCACAACCAAAAGCAATTTCTTTTCTTTTCTTGCGACGAGCATGCAAAAGCAAGATTGATAAGAACCCAAGTCACCTTCACTTGAACAGTGCACACACACATGTGCGTGCATCCAATTATTTGATCGCATATCTGCATAGATATCAGTATATCACACACATGGACTGTCCATCGCCACTGAGATAAACAACGAAACAGAGTGATAGCAAAGCCATTGGGTGACCTCAAACTCTTCACCTCTTCCAGTGAACTGTCAGTTGCGAGCTCACATCATCTTTCTTGAACTAGCTCTAGCGTGCACCCGTGTTTGGCATAGTGGTGTGGTTCACATCACCTTGCAGCAGGTAGCTTTTCATGCAGACATCCCCTTGCATGTATGCCTGGACCAAAAACTTTTCTTGAGAGGAACTTCGCAGGTTTTGCGCTGGCCAGAATAGGTTGATTGAAGCATGAAAAGTCTCGGGCATACAAGATTTCTGAAAACAGAGTAAAAGAGAAGCAAAAAGCTAGAAAACACATTATTGTGACATCACTGGACAAAAAACTTGTGAATGAGTAGTAGTAAGAAGTATGATCGCTTAGTTCCACCACATGACTACAATATATGCACGATAATAGGGGAATAAAGATCAGTAATAATCATACATGCATCTCATATCAAAGTATACGGGAATCCTCTTTATTCCTTGACAACCACAAAGAACCATACTCTTATGAGCATAGACTGCTATGATCATTATCAAAAGAAAAAAGCAGGACTCCGAGATCAAAGTAGGGAGGTAATTTTGAGACCATGCATTAGATTACAGTGACAGATAAGAGTTCATTATACAACAAAAAAATCTTAGCTCATACACACTAAATCAAGGCAATTAAGGGAACGCTATGTCAAATTAATGCAATGAAGCATATTTGTAGGAAGCTTGGAAGATAGGCATGGTGCTGCAGTGTGCCCCTTCCTTTTGCAAACCTTAATACCACTCAAATCAGGACCAATATATCAGTTAGGCAGACAAAAAGAGAGGATCAAAACCAAAACAGTTTGGTGATAACAACACGCGAACAACCACTAGTACTTTACCAACTAGTGGATGCCCAGGGCACTGTACCAGTTAAGCTTGGACATGCCCCTTGTCTTGGCTCTCTTTCTTCGGTGCCCTGCGAGTAGCTTCACAATTAATCTTACTCCCTTTTTGCAGTGTGAAGCTCTTGGAGGTTCTGTGTGCTTGTAGTCTGTCATTTGGTCCCCTCACATTGCTTGGAAGCTAGACTGGAGCACTAGAACAGGCATGGGAGAACATGTTCTTTCCTTCCTTCTCTCATGTCTCCGTGTCTTTATCGTTGGAGATTCTAATCTTCTGCCCGCATGCCACAGTGACAGCATGACCTTTAGTGACCTCTTGAAGCATTTCCAAGCTAGGGCCTAGGGTTGTTGGTGACACTCAAGCCTCAATCCATGGTCATGTATGGCAGGGGCAAAGCCAGCCGAGAATGCCACCGGGGTCGGCTTCATTGCACGACAGGGTTAGCTTCATTATGGAACAGTGCCAAACAGTAATTACTACTGATTTTGTAGAAAATCTGTAGGACCGAGAAATGCGACCAGAGGGGGGGGGGGTGAATGGGAGCCTTCGAAAATTATCGCGATCAAAAACTTCAGCTCACAATTCAAGAGTGCACCCCAACCCCAGAGTTCTAGGCGATGTGCAGAGTAGCTACAAGGGAGCTACACTAACACAAAACAAGCCTAGGAACCAAAGCGATCAAGCGCGGAAGCAATTGCACGAAAGCAGTGCAAGAACCAAGCAAGGTATATATCATCGGTTGATCCGACGCACACGTTTGAACGACGTCGGTTAAACCGGTGATACAGAGCCTGCAGCAAACAACCAGTGAGCACCGGTTGAACCGACGCTGGGTTTTGAACCTCGTCGGTTAAACCGGTGATCGAACGTCGGTTAAACCGACAAAATCGCAAACTCACGTCGGTGCAGTTGTCCAGAGGATCAACAAAATGCACCAAACCAAGCAATGAACACCGGTTAAACCGATGCTCAAAAACCTCGAGCGTCGGAGCAGTTGTCCAGAGAGACAACAAAACCAAAGTAAATGAACGCCGGTTGATTCGACGTAGGCAAAACCTTATACGTCGGTCAAACGCCCAAAACTGCGAACCAAAATAGTAACGCCGGTTAAACCGACGTCGAGGAGATCAAGGCACCGGTGCAATCACACATAAACCCCAAAAACCCTAACCCGTGACAAAAGCACTCACCAGTTGATCCGACGCTCAGGAACGCCAGCGTCGGTTCAACCGGCGTTAAGGAAAAATCCTGCCCGAGCGGAGCAGAGTTTTTCCAGCCCGCGACCTGAGAGAGATTTGACGTTTGAAAGCCCAAATCAAGTCGAAATCTAACCAAATTTCGCAGGCACGCTCACAAAGACCTTGTGAACCTACCCACCAAAGGAATCGACGATCCACTCCATGGATTGTGAGGAATCGACGAAGAACGAGGCAAGAACGGGGTTTTCAGAATTTTCCTAAAACTGAGTTCTTGAAGGCTCGCGATCTAGATGAATTCTAGCACTTGGTTAGGATGATTCTAGTCGCCAAGAAAAACCTTAAGAACCGCAGCAACAAGTAGTAGAAACACCAGAACAAGGAAATCAAGAACTAGGATGATTCATGCATGTAGAGCTCAGATGAACATGAAACGAACCTTGATTTCAAAGCCCCGAGGGCACAAGGAGGGATGGGCCTCCTTTCCCACAAGATCTCATTACAAGTTCTTCAAAAATCCATTGCAAGAATCCTAGAGATGGAAGGGGAGAAGAAGAACTTGAGAGAGAGAGGGCTGGGAGGAGGTGGCGCCTGGCTCTCTTCTTCTGTTATGTCCAGCGCAAGAGCAACCCAGGGAGGGGCGCCTTCCTTTTCACTAGCCAGGCCAGCTGCCCTCCCACTTTTCCTTTCTCTCCAAGCCATCCTCTAATGACTAGACTACCCCTAAGTGCTGAAATTAAACTACAAGGCCCTTAGGGGCAAAACTGGAAAAGATACATTGAAGATCATCCGACGGCTGCGACGACTTGGAGTAGTTTGCTTCGACCCGACGCAATCTTCCTGATGTCGCCACGCGTCCTTCTGGAATCTTCGCGGGGGCAGTTTTGGGAAAACTGCCGAAACCGAGTTCGGGTGCGGTTTTGGAGGAACCGCGAAACCTTCCCGCGCGATGTTTCCAGGCACACCCGCCAAGCCCGATGACGCCACGTGTTCGACCTCCCGCCGAAACCTCTTCGACTTGGCCGACGTCGACGCATCCTGCCGTTGGTTTTTCCCGAGGTACCAACAAACTCCACGCCGTCCCGCCTTGGCGCCAGGAGTGGATCGCCTCGCGGCCCAGCAGTGGCCCAAGCATCTGGGCCGCCCTTCTCCACCGCACGGTCATCCGGTCGGGCCTCCAACGCCACCGCAAGGTCTCCCGCCTTCGCATGGTCGTCGAGCTCCCTGCCACCGCAACGCCGCCGCATGGTGCATCGGCACGCGCCACGCTCTTGTCCAAACCATCTCGCTGCAACCGCGCCATCCGTGTACCTGCACACCACAGACCAAGAACTGGCGCAATCTCCACAGAGTCGCGACTAGACACTGTTAGTCCACTCCACATGTTGACAATCACTCATCACACTAAGGAGCATGCCTCCACTGCCTCTCAATCTCCCCCTTGATGAGTGCATTGTCAACACCACACCCCACACGGGCACTGGTGAACACAAAGGATAACCAAAAAGAAATAGAAAACAAGAGAGAACTATCTCAGTGACCAAAAGCCAATGAAAGCAAGAAAAGATCACTTGAAGATAGCAAAACCAAAAGAGTCAGCCCCTAAGACAAGGGCAACGGCTCGACGCACTGACTCCAAAACATGCTTGACCCCTCAAGAAAGAGGCAAGGCTCAACACAGCCAAGCATGTGCAAATCTGGTTCCTCCAGAAAGAGGCCAAGCTCAACGCAACCAGTAAAGAGCATGAGAAAGCTCAAAAACTCCCCCTGAAATGCAGCTCCCCCTCACTATGCAACTCTTCCCAGATGTGTGCACACTTAAATCTGAATCTCTCCCCCTTAGGACAAGGAACAAGAACTTCTCCCCTAACCCCCTAAGGTACAAGCCCCCTTAGGACAAGGAACAAGAACTTCTCCCCTAACCTAACCCCCTAAGGTACAAGAGACACCAATTTCTCCCCCTTGTTGACAAAGCACACAACAAGGAAACTCCCTCTGTCTAGATGCTCCCCCTGGAAATATGCCATGAAGTGCAAGCATGCGTGCCTAAAAGCTTCCAGGTACAGAACAAGAGCATTTGCAAGGGTCAAATCAGCACAGCATATGAGGGTGCATATACAAAGACAATGCATGAGGAAGCTCATAAGAATATATCTATACAGATCATGAGCAAACATTTGTCATTTGTAAAAGAAAAGCATCACCATAAAGGACCTAGCATACTAGAAGGCAAGCAAGCATGCTAGAGCTAGCAAGAACATACAGGTGAGCTACCCAAACCATATCACAGCAACTGCCACTCAAGCAGCCTTGATACCAATTGAAAACTTTCAAAATTCGGTGCCAGGGGTTGAAAGCTTGCAAGCGCTTAACTTAGCGAATTTGCCAAGCCTAGGTCAAGGACCATCAGAAGCTTAAGACACCATTCTCAGTCATCCACAGCCTTGTCCAAGTTCTCCAGAGGAGCAGTCTCGATACAAGAACAGTGGTGCAAGCAATCCCACCTGGATCTTTTCACTCAAAGCAACCCAAGATAAACCAATTTGTTGGACTTTTTGAAATTAGATACCAATTAAGCTATTCCAACAGAAAAGAGGGCATCTTGTTGCATGTGAGAGTAAGGGACCTAGCCACTAAGCATGATCATGATAGCATAAGCATACAAACCTACACATGCTAGTAGCAGACACTGAAGGTGACCATGTTTTATGATTTTCAGAGAATAAAATAGCTAAGCTCAGAGCCAATATACAGCATATTCAAAGGAGCTAGCTACACATGGTCAAAGCATATATACAACTCATAGCATAGCACAAGGCACAAGCAAATGCAGATATCATACATGAGAAGCTTAGTGCAAGTGTAATGCATATGAGCAAATGCAATGCAAGATGGTATGTACACAAAATGCAAGAAAAAGCAAAAAGAAGGAAAAACAAAACCTAAACTACAAAAACAACTACCCAACTCAAAATGGGTAGCACACACCAAGCTCTCCCCGCAAGCGAGCATAGGTGGCTAGTTCTAGGGGCTTGGTCAAGATGTCGGCTACTTGATTTTCAGTGGACACATGGGTCAGCTCGACATCACCCTTCTCATAGTGATCTCTCAGAAAGTGGAACCTCACGTCTATATGCTTGGAGCGAGAGTGTAGGACGGGGTTCTTGGCTAAGCTTATGGCTGAAGTGCTGTCAATGAAAATGGGAACTCTGCCATAGGTTAGGCCATAATCACTGAGAGTGTGTCTCATCCAAAGGATCTGGGAGCAACAACTAGCAGCAGCTATGTATTCGGCTTCTGTGGTGGAAAGGGCTACACTAGTTTGCTTGCGGGCAGACCAAGACACAAGAGAAGTTCCAAGAAACTGGCAAGTGCCTGAAGTCGACTTGCGATCAATCCGACACCCACCATGATCAGCATCAGAGAAGCCAACCAACGCAAGAGAAGAGGAAGAAGAGTACCATAAGCCAAACTCAGGAGTGTATCGAAGGTACCTGAAAATCCTCTTTACAGCGTTCCTGTGAGAAGTGCGCGGAGAAGCCTGGAACCTCGCGCAGAGACAGACCGCGAACTGGATGTCGGGTCTGGTGGCCGTCAAGTACAGGAGCGAGCCGATCATGCTCCTATACTCCTTCTGGTCCACAGCAACACCTTCAGTGTCCTCATCCAGCGCCGTAGAAGTGCTCATGGGAGTCGGCATGGGACTGAGGTCCCCGGAGTCGAACTTCTTGAGCATGTCCTTGGTGTACTTGGCCTGGTGGACGAAGGTGCCATCCCGGGTTTGCTTGATGTGCAACCCGAGGAAGAACTGAAGCTCACCCATCATAGACATCTCAAACTCCCTGCTCATGTCATCAGAAAAACTAGAAACAAGAGAGTGAGAGGAGCCACCAAAGATAATGTCATCCACGTAAATCTGAACCAACAGAAAATCAGCACCACGCCTGAGGAGAAACAAAGTCTTATCTACCGATCCCATGACAAACCCCTGTTTAAGCAAAAAGGCTCTCAATCTCGCATACCAGGCTCTAGGGGCTTGCTTCAGACCATACAAAGCCTTCTGAAGCTTGAAGACTCGGTCTGGAAACTTGGGACTCTCAAAGCCAGGAGGTTGCTTCACATAGACCTCCTCCTCTATAAACCCGTTCAAAAAGGCACTCTTAACATCCATCTGATACAGCTTGAACCCCTTCGAAGCTGCAAAGGCTAAAAAGATCCTGATGGCCTCTAAACGAGCTACAGGTGCAAAGGTCTCCTCATAATCTATCCCCTCCTGCTGGCTGTAACCCTGAGCTACTAACCTAGCCTTGTTCCTCACAACCATCCCATCCTCACCCTGTTTGTTCTTGAAAACCCATTTGGTACCTATAGGGTGGCAATCTGGTGGAGGCTCTACAAGGACCCAGACTTGGTTTCGCTCAAAGTTTTCTAGCTCCTCATGCATGGCATTGACCCAGTTAGAATCAGATAAAGCATGTCCAATATCTTTGGGCTCAAAGGAGGCAACAAACGCTGAATGAGCAAAGCCAGCGATACTTGTTACCTTGGACCTCGTGGTTCGTTCGTTGAGGTCACCTAACATTTGTTGAGGTGGATGACGACGCTGAATGTGTCGTGGTGCTTCTCTTGACGAAGTCGCCTCGCCACCGCCCTCAACATGGGTCCCGGAGGAAGAACCTTGAGCTGGACGTGGATCGGCCGTAGTCGAAGCTGTGGGGAGCGGGCCGCCATCGTCGTCAGAACTCGAATCTCCAGGAAGTGGTCCTGCAGCCGGCGCAGGGACACCATCATCACCCTCAAAGGCCCCAGGCTCATCCTCATCCTCGAAGATGTCCTGGCCAAACTCATCATCACCTGCACACTCCAAAGAAGCAGACAAAGAAGGAGTGGACTCGTCGAAGGTTACATTACAAGTTTCGACGATCCGGTTAGTCTCAAGAATAAGAACACGATAGCCTCTGGATTGAAGAGCATAGCCAAGAAGAATGCCATCAGAGCTCCTAGACTCGAACTTATCAAGATTTCCCTCCTTCAGAACAAAGCATCTGCAACCAAAAGCACGCAGGTGGGACACTCTGGGCTGTCGACCAAACCGCAACTCATACGAAGTCTTTTTCAAGAATGAGCGAAGGAAGATGCGGTTGGCAACATAGCATGCGGTGTTGATCGCTTCGGCCCAAAAACGCCTAGGAGTCCTATGCTCATCGAGCATCGTCCTGGCCATTTCCACTAAGGTCCGATTTTTGCGTTCAACCACGCCATTCTGTGGAGGAACATAAGGAGAGGAGTATTGGTGATCAAGACCAAAGTCACGACAGAAGTCATCAAAACGAGCGTTCTTAAATTCAGTTCCATTATCACTGCGGATAGCCCTCATGGCATGTGGAAGCTCGTTCTGTAACCTCAAAGCAAGATCACGAAAGTGCTGAAAAGTCTCATCCTTAGTCTCCAAGAAGAAAACCCAAGAGTACCGAGAGAAGTCGTCAACGATCACAAGAATGTACCACTTCCCACCAACAGAGCGCACGCGAGCAGGACCAACGGTGTCCATGTGAAGAAGCTCGCCAGGGTGCGATGTCATCACTTGATTTACAGGTGGGTGCGGAAGGGAAACCATCTTCCCGTGACGACACGGGTGACACACAAGGTCCTTGTCCAACTTAAGCTTGGGCAATCCTCGGATCAAATCAAGTGAGCTGAGCCTAACTAGTAGGTCAAAACTCAAGTGACCAAGCCTCCTATGCCACTTCCAAAGCTCAGAAGACTGACCAGTCACCAGACAGTGAGAGGTGCTAGAATAAGATCCAGAAAAGTCAATGCGAAACACACGACCAAAAGGAACAATGCCGCAAACAAAATCACCTCTGGAATCAAGAACACGCGAGCAACCTCTCTTAAAACTCACTTCAAACCCATCATCAAGAAGTTGTGAAACAGAGAGCAGATTAAAACCCAGCTTATCAACAAGAGCAACTTCTCTCAAGGTGAAGTCATCTGAAATCCGAATAGCGCCAACTCCACGTACCTTTCCTCTGCTGTTATCCCCGAAGGTGATGTACTCTTTGTCCTTCATCGGGGTGAGGCTGGAGAACCATCTGTGACTTCCGGTCATGTGGCGCGAACAACCGGAGTCCATGAGCCATATGTCCTCCAGGCCTCGAGTGTCCTGCTCAGTAAGAAGAGAAAGAGCGGGCAAATGGCCCGACACTGGGGTTAGCACAGAAAGAAGCAAACCAGTGTCGTGCCATCTGCTCGAAAGCAGGGTAAGTATCCTCAAACGAAAACTGTGGCTGGCGACCACCACGCTGAGGAAAACGTGGTGCGCCTCTGCCACCAAAGCTTCGGCCACGCTGACCATCACCGAAAGCACGGTGTGGACCGGGGCCGGCGAAACCACCAACAGGAGCACGGTAACCACCACCGCCTCCCCCTCCTCCACCTACACGACGTGGCCTGGCATCCCGCCTCTGCCCACGTCGAGCTGGAGTGTGTCCACCTGTAGCCTGGTGGAACACTTCCGGAGCGCGCCTCTCAGACTGCCTGCGCTCAAACCTCAACCTCCGGAAGCAAAATTCTGCCAAGTGACCCTCCCTTTCGCACCACTCACACAGGTAAGGCTCTCTCTTGTGTGTAGGCTGTGGTGTAGAAGCTGGGGCTCTCTGAGGAACTCTGGGGGGCTGAGTCCTCACCTTGGGCTTAGGAATTGGCTTACCACTAGGAGGGAGTGTATCCAGTCGGTTCTTGAGATGGTTAGGCTTGGGAACCCACACTGGATTTTTAGGTGGAGCTTTAGGTGGCTCAGTGAGGATTCCGTCCTTAACTGGTGCTGGCTTAGGAACTGGTGAAGCTGTGGAAGAGAGTACATTCACACTCGGCTCAAGTATCTCACCAATCTTACCATAGGGTTGGACAAAGTCAGCAGGAGTAAAAGCAAAACCAACCCCAACACCATCAGGACGCTTAAACTGCTGAACCATCATGCCCAACTGAGGCTCGCGGGCGGACACCCAACTGAGAATCTCCCGAAGGTGGGAGTTCTCCTCCTCCATCCGGGTCTTGTCCTTCCGTGCCTCCTCAAGCTCAGTGATCAAGCTTGGGCACACAGTACAATCAGCAGAGCAAGAGCTAGGAACTGCGGATTTCTCCAACTTCCTCAAAGCAACATTCTTCTCCTTAAGCTCTTCTCTAAGTGCTGGGCACTCCTTGCAAGCACCCAAGAGGGTAGGCCGGAACTTGAGCTCATCCATGGCCTTCTTGCCCTCCTCGAGCTTGAGCAAGTTCTCATCATACTTGCTCCTGAGCTCGGACAGATCAGACATCAAACCGATGCACTGACTGCACTCATCCTCCTCAACACAATCCTCCACTACGGGGGCAGACTGAGCAATCTCCAAAGCTAACTTAGCTTCCTTCAGCTCCTGTCTCAACGCCCTAAACTGCCTCTTAGCATCCTTAATGATCAAATCCTGATTATCTCAAGCAGTGTAAAGATCCTCCAACTCCTCAGGAGTGGGGTGCTCAGGACGTACCTCAGAGCTTGACTCTAGCTGAGGTGCAAGCTCTGCAGTAGTGGAAGGAGTTCCGTCGGCGTCGGAGTCGATGGCCATGGTGCAGAGACTGGCCGCCTTCCCAGCATGGAGGCAAAGGCCAGTGAAGCCCTCTGTGGCCTTCTTCTTGGAGCTCCGCTTCTTTTCGCCGCGGTGGTGTGAGTCGGAGTCACTGGAGCTGGATGAGGACGAAGACGTCGAACTCTGGCTGGTGGAGGAGTGATCCTCGCTCTGGGCGACGAACGCCTGCTTGTCCTTGTACTTGCCGACGTTCTTCTTCTTCCGCTCGTGGTGCCGCTTGGAACGTCCGCCATTCTTCTTGTGGGAGTGCCCACTCTTGTGCTTGTGGCGGTGCTCGCGGTACTCCTCGTGCTTGAAGCGGCCGTCATCATCCCTGGAACTCTTCTTCCTGGGGCACTCGGCGGCGAAGTGGCCGGTCTTGCCGCAGTTGAAGCAGGTCTTCGCTCGTGCTTGTCTGTTGTTGAAGGCATGCTGGAACTTGTGGATGATCAATGCAAGCTCCTCGTTTCCCAGCACCTCCAGCTGCTCATCTGTCACAGACACAAGAGAAGACAAGCAAAAACCTCCAAGAGAAGGATCAGGGTTAGCTCCAGAGTTGCCTACCAGGGCCATAGACTTGGAGGCGGAGGCATCAGCATGATTGCCTTCCATCTTAGCTCGAGAGAGCTTCTCCACCTCCGAAGCCTTGAGCTTACTGAACAGCTCATCCACAGTGAGGGTCTCATAGCTAGCAGACTCTATGATAGTCTGGACCTTCACCTCCCAGACCTTGCGATCAAGAGCATAGAGAAGCTTCATAGCCTTCTCATGATCGGAGTAGGCCTGGGTGCCCTGTGGCTGGTTCGCACGCACCTTGTTCACAATCGACTGAAAACGACTGAACATGGTGTCGATGCTCTCACCCGGCAACTGAGAAAAGTTCTCGTACTCCCGCCGGTGAGTCTCATACAGCCTCGACTTGACATGGTTGGTTCCTTCATGGAAATTGGCCAACCGTGTCCAGATCTCCCGGGCTGTGAGAAGGTCGCTGACACGATCGAACTCAGGACGAGAGAGACAGGCTATGAGAGCGTTGTACGCCTTGCTATTGACCTCATGTCTCCTAACCTGAAGCTCGGTCGTGCGGACCGCAAGGTTCACATAATTAGGGTCCACACAAATCTCCCAGACCTCGGAACCTAGACTCAAAAGATAGGCACGCATGCGCACCTTCCAATAGTCGTAATCAGATCCATCGAAGATCGGGGGTTTGCCCGGTGAACCCATGGTCGCACAACGGTTTCGAACCGGAGAAGGCTATAGAGAAACCGTCCCGGCTCTGATACCAATTGTAGGACCGAGAAATGCGACCAGAGGGGGGGGTGAATGGGAGCCTTCGAAAATTATCGCGATCAAAAACTTCAGCTCACAATTCAAGAGTGCACCCCAACCCCAGAGTTCTAGGCGATGTGCAGAGTAGCTACAAGGGAGCTACACTAACACAAAACAAGCCTAGGAACCAAAGCGATCAAGCGCGGAAGCAATTGCACGAAAGCAGTGCAAGAACCAAGCAAGGTATATATCATCGGTTGATCCGACGCACACGTTTGAACGACGTCGGTTAAACCGGTGATACAGAGCCTGCAGCAAACAACCAGTGAGCACCGGTTGAACCGACGCTGGGTTTTGAACCTCGTCGGTTAAACCGGTGATCGAACGTCGGTTAAACCGACAAAATCGCAAACTCACGTCGGTGCAGTTGTCCAGAGGATCAACAAAATGCACCAAACCAAGCAATGAACACCGGTTAAACCGATGCTCAAAAACCTCGAGCGTCGGAGCAGTTGTCCAGAGAGACAACAAAACCAAAGTAAATGAACGCCGGTTGATTCGACGTAGGCAAAACCTTATACGTCGGTCAAACGCCCAAAACTGCGAACCAAAATAGTAACGCCGGTTAAACCGACGTCGAGGAGATCAAGGCACCGGTGCAATCACACATAAACCCCAAAAACCCTAACCCGTGACAAAAGCACTCACCAGTTGATCCGACGCTCAGGAACGCTAGCGTCGGTTCAACCGGCGTTAAGGAAAAATCCTGCCCGAGCGGAGCAGAGTTTTTCCAGCCCGCGACCTGAGAGAGATTTGACGTTTGAAAGCCCAAATCAAGTCGAAATCTAACCAAATTTCGCAGGCACGCTCACAAAGACCTTGTGAACCTACCCACCAAAGGAATCGACGATCCACTCCATGGATTGTGAGGAATCGACGAAGAACGAGGCAAGAACGGGGTTTTCAGAATTTTCCTAAAACTGAGTTCTTGAAGGCTCGCGATCTAGATGAATTCTAGCACTTGGTTAGGATGATTCTAGTCGCCAAGAAAAACCTTAAGAACCGCAGCAACAAGTAGTAGAAACACCAGAACAAGGAAATCAAGAACTAGGATGATTCATGCATGTAGAGCTCAGATGAACATGAAACGAACCTTGATTTCAAAGCCCCGAGGGCACAAGGAGGGATGGGCCTCCTTTCCCACAAGATCTCATTACAAGTTCTTCAAAAATCCATTGCAAGAATCCTAGAGATGGAAGGGGAGAAGAAGAACTTGAGAGAGAGAGGGCTGGGAGGAGGTGGCGCCTGGCTCTCTTCTTCTGTTATGTCCAGCGCAAGAGCAACCCAGGGAGGGGCGCCTTCCTTTTCACTAGCCAGGCCAGCTGCCCTCCCACTTTTCCTTTCTCTCCAAGCCATCCTCTAATGACTAGACTACCCCTAAGTGCTGAAATTAAACTACAAGGCCCTTAGGGGCAAAACTGGAAAAGATACATTGAAGATCATCCGACGGCTGCGACGACTTGGAGTAGTTTGCTTCGACCCGACGCAATCTTCCTGATGTCGCCACGCGTCCTTCTGGAATCTTCGCGGGGGCAGTTTTGGGAAAACTGCCGAAACCGAGTTCGGGTGCGGTTTTGGAGGAACCGCGAAACCTTCCCGCGCGATGTTTCCAGGCACACCCGCCAAGCCCGATGACGCCACGTGTTCGACCTCCCGCCGAAACCTCTTCGACTTGGCCGACGTCGACGCATCCTGCCGTTGGTTTTTCCCGAGGTACCAACAAACTCCACGCCGTCCCGCCTTGGCGCCAGGAGTGGATCGCCTCGCGGCCCAGCAGTGGCCCAAGCATCTGGGCCGCCCTTCTCCACCGCACGGTCATTCGGTCGGGCCTCCAACGCCACCGCAAGGTCTCCCGCCTTCGCATGGTCGTCGAGCTCCCTGCCACCGCAACGCCGCCGCATGGTGCATCGGCACGCGCCACGCTCTTGTCCAAACCATCTCGCTGCAACCGCGCCATCCGTGTACCTGCACACCACAGACCAAGAACTGGCGCAATCTCCACAGAGTCACGACTACACACTGTTAGTCCACTCCACATGTTGACAATCACTCATCACACTAAGGAGCAGGCCTCCACTGCCTCTCAAAATCGTCGCCCCCGACGCCACCACACATCTTCACCCCTGATGTATGGATATGGATAACTAGCTTTTCCCCCTTACAAAACTGGAGGAAATAATTAAGCCATTGTTGTCTTGCGAATTCCAAGGTCCTCTGCTCAGCAGACCTCTAATCTTCTATCAAAAATTAACAAGGAGGCAATATACTGCATTATGAATTTTGTATTTTTTTTCCCTACGCAAGCACTCATGACCTTTTTGAAGAAAATAAATAATGCTAAGATGACCCCCTCTAGGATGGTAAACGTCTTATCTTTCGTAATTACAATTATTATTTTTTAGGGAGAACACCGGGGGATGATGAGTCCCCGTCTTAATAAACTTTCCATAGATGCTGGAGAACGGGTGATGGAGAGTTTAGCGCGTAGCGCTGTTACAATGCTATTTTAAACCTTGATTACAAGGATAATGATGCATCGCGCGCGCACACTTGCTTACCAAGAACGTACGTGCGTCCTCCAGCTAGGCGAGAATGAAGCTAAAGCTACAATAATGTCTGGTCAGCCACTGGATGAGGATCGTCCTCGTCTTGCATGGCGGCTCCACCGTGCCATCCATCCATCCAACCGATGCAGAAATGGGCCACTTGACGGCAAGAACCCCACGCAACCCAGCCCAGCAATCGAATCCAAAGGTTAGGTTCCAATTGCAGGTTCACGCACGTATGGGTACGGCATTGGAAGAAAGCGGATGGATGCAGCTTGCCGAGCAGCCAACTTGGACGCTGACACCTCCAGCTCCAGAACACATGCTTTGCAAACGTTTCATGCATGGAGTAGTATATTGCTATTCCGCGTCCGCCGGATCCGCCGCCGGTGAGCATGAGGACCAGTCCCGGCGGCTCTCCGGCTCCGTTTGGGCCTTTGCAAAGGCAGAGTCCGACACGGCAGCCAGCCAAGCTTCCAAGTCATTTCCTGCACGAGATCGACAGGCCAGACGCCAGAGGGTCCACCCCGCCCTGTGAGCTGTAGGCATACATGCAGCTTCAGCCCTCGTTTAGACGCATCCCGTGAATTTTTTGAAAGAGAATTTTTTCACATTTGAAGTATTAAATATTGACTGATTGTAAAATTAATTGCAGATTTTGTCCGTAAATCACGAAACGAGTCTAATGAGCCTAATTAATCTATCATCAGCAGATGTTTACTGTAGCAATTTAATGTCTAATCATGGTCTAATTAGACTCATTAGATTCGTCTCGTAATTTACAAGCAAACTATACAATTAGTTTTTTATTTCGCCTAGATTTAATACTTCATGCATGTAAGATTCTCATTTGATGTGATAGTTTTGAAATTTTGAATTTTGCATCTAAACAAAACAAGGGGTCAGTCCCGAGGGAGTGGGCGTCACTCTTCATCATGATCACGGGCGGCTGCATTTCCCTGCACATGGAGCAATTGTTTCCAACATCATCTGCACTTCTGCAGTCTGCTGAACCTGGTTTCCAACTACTCATCATCTGATTCTTCTTCGAGTTATTCTTCAGTGCCGCACGAGAGCTTATAAAGCTAGCTACGTACTACACGTTACAGAGGCAGCATGTCTAATGTATCCTGTGACCTGCAGCTGCATGCAGGAGTTGGAAAAGAAAACCATCATCAGGTTCAGACATGGATCAATAAACAAGTTTTCTTCTGCACCGGTCTCCTGCAAGTACAGCTCAGGCACACTCTATCAGAAGGATTAGTGGTCATTCAGCTATCCTTCCATAATATAAATGATTGAATATACAACTAGTAGCAGTACATTCACACTGTTGTCATGATAAGGTGGCGGCTACTGAAAGGTCCTTGGACCAGGGAATATAAGCCTTCGAAAGCCGCCTCAACTCTGCAACTCAAAGCCACCGTGGACGCCGGAAAGGCGTCGCCCCAACTGGCGAACAGCAATCAATCAAAGTCATGCACAGGTGGTTTGGTGGCTTGGCTCTTGATCTTGTGATCATGACAAACATGGAAGAATCGTCGTTGGGGGGAAAGAAGAAAAGAGTTTGTGGATCCGATTCCGATGGAGGGACAGTTAGTAGTCTGCTTAGCAAAAGTTTGGTCGTAATGAGCGTGACTGGTCGGAGAATAATCGGGAGCATCAGGATTTGACCGGTCGAGCGAATAAATCTTTGTCCAAGCATAGCATAGAATAGAGTAGGGTGAATTTGCCACTCAGACTATATTCTCAATTGGAATTTTATTTTTAGTGACTATGTTGTCATGTCAGCACTTTGTGATGATGTGGAATAGTGCAGTGTTTTTGTGCTGGGCCAGAAGACAAGGCCGAAGCGAGCCGGTCCGTCCAAATAAGTGGGCCAGAAGACTGGGATGAGATTTAGATCAGTCCAAAACAAGCCCTTTTTAGGGTTTCAAAAAAAAAAACAAGCCCTATCATGCCACTACGCAATTCCTGCGCAAGGCTTAGTTTGTAACGGCAAATATGAAGTTTTTTTTCTTTCGCAAAACGCCCCATATAAAGTACATGAGGAGAAATTTTAAAGTTGCAGACAAGTGTCGACGCGATGAATTTATTCGATGGGGGTGTTTCCTTGCTTCATTTATGTTAAAGCCTGTGTTGCTTGGGGTGTTTCCCCAACCGATATTTTTCAGCGGTTACTAGATCTCGTTGTAAGCAGCAAATAATTTTTGCAGTCTTCAAAACCCTGTGTGACGATGGCGTTTGCATATATCTCTTTCCTTTGCTTTCTTTTCAGTGTATTTTTCAAGTTCCGGTGGACGGCGAACAATCGGATGAAGAAGGCGATCAGAGAACTCTTCGGTTATTTTCTTTATGACATCTTGTGTCAAGTTATTCTTCTTTTGTATTACTAATTGTTTTTCTTGATATGAATCAAATATGAAAAACCTTTCTAATGTCTTTCTCAAAAAAAAAATAGAGGCTCCTTTTGAAACCTTACGTGAAGGCACCTAGTATCCTAGATGGACACTCTAAAAGAATAGATAAATTCTAAAAATTCTCACAAAAATAAGAAACATCCATCTATCGATCTGACAACTCTAATCATAATACTAATTGGATCTGTTATCTTTCCTAATAAATTACCCACCTCTGTCATTATGAAAATAGACTAAAGTAACCCCTAAATATATATCTAAATTACCCACCTCTACCATTATAAAAGAAACCTAAAGTAATCCCTAATCTTTGTGTAAATTGCCCACCTATGTCATCATGAAAATAATGCAAATAACCCTCTAAATTTGCATATAAATTATTAAATTATATCATTATTAAAAGTTAAATAACCACCTGAAACGTCCCCTCATAAGAGAAGACTTAAATGTGATACAAAACACCAGTCCCAGGAGGCTGATGCCACATTTATTACATCCGATGGTTGAAAACCGTACAAACCTTGGAGGACACTCGATACAGATAATAATAATAATAATTAACCAAGCTACGACATAACACCAGACCGCAAACCACATGGGATCTAGTGCGGGCTCAGAGTATTGCGACAGCGAAGGCATCTCGACAGGGCCGATTCCACAGGCAAGGTTGGGTGCAGAACGATAACCCTACTCAGCGTCGTCTGGCACGAAGTCTGGGTCTTCTTCTGTAAAAGTAAAAGTGGGGTGAGTACAAACGTACTCAGCAAGTCCAACCACACCCACGGAGGGGGTTATATCAGAATAACATGCACAGGTAAATCAATGATAAGGTTACGGTTTAATTTGCAGAAAGCTAAATTTTGATGCAGGGTTTATTTAACAGAAAACCTTTTAGAAAATCAGTTTTTGTAGTAACACAGAGTTCAAGTTTTAAACTGCTACCAGACTCCCCGTCCGTCGTAGCACACGGCACAACTGCCGGACACAATTCCAAAACAACACACACCAGCCCATCCCAATGAAACACTAGTTATGTGACCACACCGTAACTCGCCCAATACCGTGGGCACGGCTATTCGAATAGCTTTTAACTCTGCAGAGGTGTGCAACTTTACCCACAAGTAGGATACCACAACTCGAACACCGTCGTGTCGGTGTAGATCCCAACATAGCCATTACCCACCATAGTTAAGCCTGACTAGCCATCACGGGATGCACCAAGGGGTCATCGACCATTCACTTAGGTATAACCGGGCATAAGTCACTCGGGGCTTATCCCTTTTTCTTAGTCACCCGTTGCTCTCAGCTCTCCTGATGGCTATCACACCAACTAGTGGGATTTATGCTACGCCGTTGCCCATTCAACGGTCGAGTGGTTAGCACGATAGTGGAGTTAGGTGAGATGACACACCAACTCGGTCCTTAGACACGACAAGATGGATATCTCCCTTCTTTGCCTTGCCACATTGGCACGAGCACACCAAATGGCAAATCAGTAGAAATGCCATCCATCCCGTCTAAACTTTCTTTGCAAAACACTACATTTATCCCATCCCATACGCACACATTTTCTTTATAAAATAAATCGTAATATGAGTAAAGTCCTAAGCGTTCTAATATCGATTAACGTCCAAGCAAAATCAGACATTAATCTAAGTGGTCAAGGAATGGTCATCACAAATCAAGGGGTGGCTATCCAACCGTGTTTTCATGCAAGCAAAACATATGCAATTTTATAAAGCAGGCCATTGGGTTGTGTTTATAAAAACTAGGACAGAAACATGCATCAAAGGATGGGATTGAACTTGCCGTCTTCGTATCCTTCGGGGATGTCCTGTCCTTCAGGCTCGGGGTCGCGGAACGGGTCCTCGTTCTCCTGCTCACAGTACTGCTCGTTGACGGGCTCTCCTTCGTTCACTCCGTGGTCTACAGCGCACACAAACAAGTACCCAATCAAGACACAGAACTTAAAGATTTATCGTTGAGCTCAAAATGGAAACACATGAAATATGGAGTACAGAGTAATATTTGGAGTGGTTTTCTAATGGCATGGCCGAAACTAAGTTATAAGAGGCGTGATAAAGTTTCGGGTCGGTCAGAGTTCGTTTGGTGCATGAAATAATAGGTTTAGTAAAGGCTCGGGGATCGGATAAGGGGTCAGGGGCCTAGTTGTAACTATTTCTCGAGAAGGCAGGGGCCTATTTGTAATTTCTAGAAACATTTGGACTAAACTGGAAGGGTCAAGGGTATACTTTAGAATTATGTTTTTATGTGGAAGGGTTTACCCGAAATTAGAACAAAGGGCAGGGTTCTTTTTGTAAGATGGCAAAAAAAGGAAAGGTTTCTTTACTAAAATGGGAGGAGAGGGGGGGCCTAAAGGTAAAACAGCCACTCATCCCCTTCCTCCCGATGCCGAACAGAGGAGGCGGCTTAGGGGCGTCGGCGGCGGTCGATCCGGCCGCTCCGGGCCTCGGGGGCGGCCGGGACCGAGGGGAAAAGGGAGAGAGAGGGTTGCGGGGGATCGATCCCCAGCCTCACCTCTAGCTGGGGTGCTGCGCAGAGGCGGCTTGGCGATTGCGGGAGGCAAAGGGCGGAGCGGTTCGCGGCGGCGGCGCTGCTGCGGCTCGGGAGGAGGCGGGCGGCGGCTGTGACGGCTTGGGGTGTGGAGGAGCGGCGCCGGTGCCCCCTTTTTATAGGCGTGCTAGGTCGGCGAGGCGGAGCGGGGTAGGTGAGGGTGGGTGAGGCGGCCGGCGAGCGGCACGGGCCGGAGTAATGGCGCTCCGACCGCGTCCGTTCGTCGTGGAGTGTCGTGCGGCGGTAGCGCGGGCGACGAGACGGCGAGCAGTGCCGCACTGTGCGGCCGGACAGGGCAGCGGCGGGCGTCGCGCGGCGCGGCCCGGAGCGCACGTGGGCTCGGCGGAGCTCACGTCGTTGCGGCCCGGCGCGTTCGCCACGGCCCGGTGCTCCGTGAGCGTGTGCGTGCAAGCGGCGCTGAGCGGGGGCGGGGCGCAGCGGGGTGGCGCGGGCGGCGAGGCCGCGGCGTGCGTGTGCGGGCAGCCTGGCAGCGGCGGGCGGCGCGGCGGCGCTCCGAGCACGCGGTCCACGTGCGGGGACTGGCTCGGCGGGGCGTGCAGCGGCGCCGCGGCAGGCGGTGCGGCCGTGCAGTGGCAAGCCCGTGTGCGTGCGGGCGCGCGCGCGTGGCGACGTCGCGGCTCGGTGGTTGTGTGCGTTCGGGCGGCAGCGTCGCGGCTCGGCGTGGCGAGCCCGTGCCTGCGCGTGCGTGAGCACGGCCTGGAGTGGTCTGGCGCAGTGCGGTGCGCTGCCAGGGAGGTCGTGCAGGGTGAGCAGGAGGCGGGGTGCGGCTCGGGGGCGAGCTGGGGAGGGAGCCGGGCCTGGCGGTGCTCGGGAGCAGAGAGAGGGGGGAGAAAAGGAAGGAGATGGAGGGAAAAGAGAAAGAGAGAAAAAGAAAAGGGAGAAAAGGAAAGGAAAAAGAATTGGAGAAAAGAGAAAGAAAATGGAAAAAGAAATGAAGAAAAAGAAAATGGGGAAAAGGGAAAAGAGGGAAAGGAAAAGGAGGGGGGCGGTGCGCGCCAGCGGCAACCGCGGCCGCGGTCGGCCACGCGTGGAGTGCGGGCCACGGGAGATGGGGCACGTGGTCGGAGGGGAGCGAGGAAAAAGAGGGGGGCGAGATTCGCAGCGGCCGGTCGCGACGCGTCGCGTTGGATGGGAAAAGATGGGACGCGAATTGAATTCGGGTGACGGGTTGATCAGGAGAAATTCTGGGACTAGGGTTCAGGGTTTAAGGGGGAGTCGAGCTCAACGACGAAAAACGGTTTTAGCGCACGATTTAATTTAGTGAATTTTCGGGATGTTACACCACCTAAATATGAATCTAAAGTATATAATTATAACAAAATATTAAAGTGCACTAATATAAAATTCTAAATTACTATTTATATTATTATTAATATTCATATTATTTTTTCATAAAAATAGTACCCATGATATGAGTCACCACATATTCATGTATAATGGAAAAGATAAAAATATCAATTCACAAACAAATAGTTCAATAAAATATATATCAAGCACACATGGAGGTGTGATGCAGAATAAAATATATTGCAACTAGATAATGATAAATATGTATTTTAAAGTTTATGCTAAAATATTTAATATATGAAAGAGACCATGAGATAGAAGCTTATAATTATTATCTGTTAGCTCTATTTTTATATTAATTATAATTAGCTTGTGCGGAAGCACGAGTTGATAGGCTAGTTATTAACAATGCAAGTTGCCCCCTCCAAAGATGCACAAACCCCCTTTAGAAGGTATTGAGGGATTAGAATCAGCATCGGAGGAATCATAATTCCCCTGGATTAGGCGTCACCTTACCGAGGCTACCAAAAGGATCTATTATCTTATTACTTGGCCAACAAATGGAGCCTCCACGTTCGCTCTCAAAGTCTAAAAATTTCCACATTAATCGGAGAAAAATAGAAAAATAAAATTACCCACCGCTGCCATTATGATAAAAATGAGCCTAAAATACCCATATGCCTTATTAAAAATTACCCACCAATGCCATTATAAAAAATTAAATATAAAATATTATTTAGCTATGTATCAGTTACAAACATATACCATTAATAAAAACTAAAGCTAACTACAATCAATCAAAATAAAACAAAAAAAGAATAATTATATGCATAATATTATTAAAGCTCAACAAATCAAATTGTTATTATAGGTAGATCATATTTGAATTGTTTTAACCAACAACAAGACATAATTAACGATAATGAACATGGTGATGTATAGTAAAAAATAATATAATTTTTAAGTAAGGATACAACAACATGCGAATTTTTGAATTTTCAATGCTAGCCGCGTAAATGCGCGGGCTATATGCCTAGTTACACTGAAAAGAGCCATCACCTAGGAATATCATGGGAGTCCATAAGAATTAGGCGTTTGAGATCCCCTGCCCCTTGTTGAAGGTTGCCCAAATTCATTCGTCTCCACCTAGCTACCCACCGCCCGCCGGGTTTCCCACTTGGATCGGCAGGAATAATTGTTGGCACGAGCCATCGACAGCGACCTGCGACTGATCGACTACCTTGGCGGCTATGTTCCTGCCTCTAAACTTTCTCGCCGCCATGAAAAATACCAGTAAGAAGAACAGGCACGAGAAACCACATCTCATAGTCTAATCAACCCACGAGGAAACAGAAGAACAGGCACATGGATCATCGATCAGCAGTCACAGGCTCACAGCCCGATTTGCACAATAACAAAAACAAATCATCCTGGTCTGCCCTCCCTGTCCCTGAGCCATCATCTTTTTTTTTTTACATGAATGAAGGAACACATGACATGAACGGCTAGCAGGGGATCTTGGAGGTGAACCAGGTCATGACGTGCAGCGGCGCCTTGATGAGCTCCACCGCCGCCTCCAGCACCAGCGTCACGCACAGGCAGCACGGGCAGATGCACGAGATGGGCAGCCTGCACCACCGCCAATGCCTCAGAATGAATTCACATGGAACCAGAGCAGACAATACAACAAAGGCGTCGACGTCGACCAAGTAGCGAGGGCGCGTACCCGATGATCCAGATGATGGCGCCGACGATGGAGACGAGGACGGCGAGCAGCGCGAAGGGCAGGCCCAGCAGCCACCCCAGCGGCCGGCACTCGCCGCCGTCGCCGCCGCAGCAGCACATCGCCGGCCGCTCTGCCTTTCCCCACTCCCTGACTCCCTTGCTTGCTTGCTATTGGTTAGTTTGGTGATCGATTCCTTCTACTAATTCTTGGATGCTAATCTAAATCTGCCAGGGCACTATCCTCCCTTTTGCAATATTCTTCTATATGGTGGGCTGAGACTTGAGTGTGCCAATTGCTGCGTGCGTCAGTGGGAGGGAGGGGGAGCTGCTTCCAAGTCGCTTTCAGTGAGGACCCTCTGTGTTAATGAACGGGACGGTCGCCCGTTTTCCATCCACTGATTGCCATACCCGCCCGGCAAAACAACTGTGGAATAACTTTTGTTTTAGGCAATAGTAAACTGCTAGTAGCTGGGTGATTTAGCACTGGCAGCCTGGCAGGCTTCAGTTTCATTTCAACAATGAATATAATAACAGTTCTGCAAAGGACATGTAGCTGTTGAACTAAACAAAGACAACACTTAGATCTTTAGGGTCACTTGGTGGAAGAGTGGAGAAAATAAATTGCCATATTTTCGGGAAATATAGGAAGCGTGGAAAATAAATTGCCATATTTTTCTAGAGTTTATGATACATCCTTTTGTCACAAAGTGCATGCAGTAGCCCTCCTCTTCCACCAAGTCTTCATTGCCCCAAAATCTGAAGGGGCAAATGTGCCAGTACTATTTGGTGTCTACTATACATGAAAATACAATTCACAACTATAGTGAAATGTACAAAACAAATCTTGGTAACTTTGCCAGCCAACATGTGGAGGGAAGGAAACATAATTCTACAACCAAGCGAGGCTCTGAACCAAACGCCCCCTGACAGAGTAATCATAAAACATTAGTGTTTGGTCTCATCAGTTCCAGCGACGGGTGCGCTTACATATTTGGGTCTTGGTAGTTCAACAAACGATGGTTGCCTCTGAAAAACGACTGCCGCCGCACGGGTCAAGATGTGTGCGGTTAGGCCCCAAATCACAAATTTTTTGCCGTCTGCCTCGTAGTCGAAAAACTGGACGGGAATATCTATGCCCATCCAATTCATTTGTTTTGTTCTCCGGTGGTCGTCCTGTGGATGCAATACAAGTTGAAAACTAAGCAATGCAATGTCCAAACTCACATCATATGAAGATTCTAACCGGCCAGAAGAAACATTTATGGAATCGTTACATTAAGATGAATGATAGAGTTACCTTTAGAAACATCTCCAGCGGTGCGTCAAAGATGTCCTCCACTTCAGCTTTGTTTAAGACAGGCTTGAATAGTGCTCTATCTGAAACCATGCCAATTACAGGAACAACATTGAGCCCATTCTGCAAAAGGAAGGTTCAAGCATAAGTTCTGGCCAATCTGCATTCCCACTGAATCAGTAGAAAGCTTGTTCTACAACATAAATATATCAAACTATTGATGTATAACAGATTATATGCATGGAGCGATTTGAGCATGATTTTGAATCTTTGACTGAAAACTTCTCCCTTTTAACACGGCCAAAATAAACTGATTTAGTTCATTTTGGTTGTCCTAATATCATATTTTCTTGAATGGAGGCAATACTGGATTTCTTATAGCTATGTGTCCAAAACCATTTGCTCATCCCTGAATATCATCATTTTATACTGGTAAACTCATAACATTTACCACCAGAACCTTCCATCAAATTCTTAGGCCCTTATTTATCTCCATTAAATGTTTCTGATCAAGTAAAAGAGGGTTTAGGGCCTGTAAATCCAACGAGCCAAGAGATACACACTGGAGTTCCATCTTTGTAATGTAATCCACCCTTACCCACACCCCCTACTTTCAACGTTGCAGCCCTAGTAGCTGCCTGTACACACGACATGCGTTAGTTTTCTATCACTGGCTTGCCAGCATCAGTGGAATATATTCAGGTGGGGACCTTTCGTCCCCCCTGTGCTTGCCTAAAAAAAAGTTTTGGGAGGTAAGAATTCAGTTTGCATATTTTAGGTCCCAAGTGCTCCAAGTTCAGGTGTGAGCAAATATCTGGTTTTCTCCTCAAGGTTCCCCCAAAAATTCGTTTTTGGAGCATAAATATCACCATTTTGTCCCAGTGGACATGCATGTATTCTCAGGAGTTGATTATAGTAAAATGCTTGGCATGAGCAATGTGGCTAGAAAGGATTTGCAATATAGTAAAGGAGCTTTTTTTTACAATGATTGTAAAGTACCATTGGGTACTTCCAGCCTTCCAGGTACTTTTACCTTGAACTTTTTTCTAGCCGTTGATCTATGAAAAATATTTATAAAAAATAAATTAAATTAGTATTCGGTCCCACTTTTTGGTACTTGGTCCCACATTTTGGAAGTACTAGGTACTTTATCCTAGATACTTATGGGTACTTCCTACCTTCACCCCCATAGGATTTTATCAAATCGACGGATCCTATTTTTTTCAATCATTGTAAAATTTCTCAAAAGATTATTACACATATTTATCTAGAGTTATTGTCTCTAAAGGCATGACGGTCAAGCATTTAACAATGATTGTTATGTTGGCCCTAGTTGTGTTATCGATAGTTTATAGTAAACCTGGAAAATAACCATGAATAGAGCAGCCATCCTCTGGCGAGAAGGAACTCAAACTGTTCCCATTGAAGCTACTTTGCTCCCTTCGTTCAGAAGAACTGGTATTTAGCTCCCAAGCTCTCAGGCTCTCACACATCTCAAACCACAGGACTTGAAGATGCAACATAATGATGTGTTGGTAAACTGTTGCTCCAGCAAATTACTACTCATGTACGGCATTTATACAGAGTACACCAGTGCGGAGCTACCTCGAGCCATCGGGTCGCCGGACCCTGATAAAATTTGTAAAATTCAGTGTATAATAATGTTAACCACTGTATTGATCCCGTTGTGCTAGTAGAGCTGACCCCAGTGACTTGATCAGCTGGCTTCGCCCCCTGGAGTGCACTACTGATCTCTTTCGCGTTTGTTCATCAATAAGTGGTTGGTAAAATCTAACAGCTGCTTTATAGGTTATGTTTCGTAGCAGAACAAGAATTTTGATTACCTTGGATAGGAAGGGCTCAAGAACTGTCACAACAGAGACAAGGGCCGGATCCAGCCCAATCTCCTCCTTCGCCTCCCGCAGAGCCGTGGCCTTTGCGTCCGCGTCCCCCTCGTCCACCTTCCCCCCGGGTAACGACACCTCCCCTGACAATTCTCAAGAAATTGAAATTCAATCAAGAACTCTAATGGACGATTTGGCCGACTTGGAACGGCAAATGTTTCAGATTTAGCCAATAAGGCAAGAATCGTAGTGTCCCCTTACCGGAGTGCGAGTTGAGGGAGGAAGCGCGCTTGGTGAGGAGGACCCGGGGCCCGCCGCTGGGGTCCTCGAAGAGGCAGACGAGCACGGCGGCGTAGACCTTGGAGGCGGCCGGACGCGGGCTTTTCGCGGGGACGGCGTCGGCGGCTGCGGCAGGGGCGCCTACTGAGGAGAGCTCGCCGGAAGAGGAGGCGAGATGGCATCTGAGACGGGCCAACCGCCTTGACGGAGAGGAAGAGGAGAAGGAGGCCATGGCAATGTGCGTGGAGGTGAAGAGGCGGGTAAGGAGAGGCCTCATGGCTGCGACGGTGATATCGGCGCAGCGGTGGGCTTGGAGGTGTCGCCGCCGTCCGACGTCCCAAAGATTGTGACCTTGCCACCGCCATTTGCCCATTTCGGTCAAGGACCACGATCCCCAATCGAAGTGATCTACTGTAGCTCCTTTTTTCTTTTAGAAAAAAAACAGATCTTCCAACGAAAATATCAAAAGGTATAGAAAAATTCACATAACCATATTATTTTGGTCTATTTGACCCTGCGAATATCAATAACGAGTCATTTTATTACTCAATTGTAAGTATTGTAAGAGCACCTCTGAGAGTCCCCCAATTCTCAACACAACTATCATGTTGGAAGAGTTGATAAGAAAATAGTACTCCAGCCATTCTCTTAACTTTTCTCTTTTCCCAATAATTATTAAGACAATCCAATAATTTACTTCAACTTGAGTTATGTCTCTCCCAATAATTTAGTTGGATAGGGGTGAAATTATTAGAAGACTGCAAAAGCAAATTCTCCCCATAATCTTAAAATTGCTAGTGGGACATCTCTCAATATCATCTGGCTTTTGCTATAATTTCACCGATGGCTCTCCACACTATTTCTATCAAGCGGACTATGGATTTTGAAGCGAAAGCAATGTTGCAGTATCTTAGGAATAGGTTACTTAGAGGAAATTTGCATAGGCACCGTACATATAAGGCCAGTCTCAGTGAGAGTGTCATCGGCACAGTTACCAAGACCAGAAACTAGATAATTGTGCCAGAGGTGTCATGGTGATGACACTCCTCTCACATTTCGTGACACTCTGCATTCTCTTTTCATAAAACTTTGCCACATCAGCAAATTTAATACTCATGACACTACTATGACACCCCCACTGAGACTGGCCTAACTATTCTAGAAAATATTGTTTAACTTCTAGGCCAAAACCTCTTTGCTCATGGTGAAAAAAAATCCCTGCCATGGCCCTCCCTAAAAAAATAAAACTAATGCATATTAAGGCTTTGTTGAGATGCGAAAAGTTTTTGGTGTAAAGTATTGTAGCACTTTCGTTTGTATTTAGTAATTATTGTTCGGTCATGGATTAACTAGATTCAAAAGATTTGCCTCGCAAATTATAGTCAAACTGTGTAATTAGTTACTATATTTAAACTTCATGCATGCGTTCAAAAATTTGATGTGACGGGGAATGTTGTAAAATTTTGAAATTTTGAGTACATCTAAATAAGGCCTAAGTAATTAGTTGATAAAAATGGACCAAATTTTGATAGAAAATCAATGCAAACTAAAAGAATGACTAGTTTTCTTTAACAAAATAGACTATTTTGTTAACAATTTTTTAGTCGAAGAGCAACTTCATCTCTAAACTTCGAAAATAATTGTTTCAACCCTCAATTTTTTTTATCTTCATTTAGTCCTTCATTCTACGTGTCTTGCCATGTTCCAGGCATGCTATGTCAGCATCCAAAGGGTTTCTATTTTTTAGAAATAATATATATTGGTTCACACGTACTTACATATAACACAACAAAATTTTAACTTGTGTCTACACAATTTTTTCAAAAAAAAAAAGAATTTTATACATGTATATAAATATGTTCGGATCAACTCCCTTAAAAATTGTACATCATTTAGTTTTATCAAGGTGAAACTTTTGTAGTGATCAAATTTAGAAATATTGATTTTTACGAACCATAACTGACTAGATGTGACAACGCGTGCCAAAATATAGCATGCCACATAGGATAAAGGATTAAATTGAACTGAATAAAGAAATTTAAGGACTGAAATGATCATTTTGAAAGTTTGAGAATGAAGTTGAGCTTCCGCTGAAAATTTATGGTACAAAATTAAATATTTCATATATTTGTTCGGTTCGCTTAAATTTTCGTTTCAGTTCCGCCACTGCTAAGATGGAAATCCAAGCGCTTGCAACTCATATTGTTTCTTTTTCGATGTTTCGGACAGTTGTTAAGTTTTCGATGTTCTCGGTCGACCGGAGATCGAGGAGGGACTAGAAAGAAAGTAGGGAACTCAAGTGAGACTGACTGACTAACTGTGAATAAATTAGTATAAAATGAAAATAAAGAAGAAAAAACTGAAATAAGATCCGAGGAACGCAAGAAAGGGACTGACTGAAACGGACACGGAAGGAGCAGCCTGCAGGCTATTCTTGTCAAACGGGTTCGCCGTGGCGGTCACGGTCAGCGCGCGCCTCTCCTCTCCTCTCCCCAACCCAAGACCAAGAGAGCCCTTCCGCACTTCCCTCGCGCCACCCACACCACACTCGCCATGGCATGCAACCAACACCTTCAAAAGCTCCTGCGCATGCACCCACTCCGATCCTATTGACGACCCCACGCGCCCGCAATGCCGTCGCGACCACCGTCCTCCTCGTCGTCGTCGTTGTTGCCGTCTTCTTCCCCTTCTCCCGGAGCGGCGGCCGCGGGTTGCCTCCCCGCGGACCGGTCCTGCTTCGCGGTCGCCGTCTCCGTCGGCGCGCCCTACGCCTCGCGCCGCGACTCCTCCTCCTCCGCCGCCGCCGCCGCCGCCGCCACGCCCGCGCGCCCCTGCTGCACCACCACCTCCTACATCGCCGTCCTCGGCATCAGCTTCGGGTCCCTCCTCTCCATCCTGCTCATCCTGTGCGCCATCCGGTGGTACCTCGTGCGGCGCTCCGCGACTCGGGACGCGGCGGCCGAGGCCGCCGCCGCGGCGGAGCCGGACAAGAAGTGCTTCACGGGGCTGGACGCCGACGCCATCGCCGCGCTGCCGGAGTTCGTGTACCGCAAGGAGGAGGCCGCCGAGGAGCGCGAGTGCGCGGTCTGCCTGGGCGCGCTGGCGGAGGGCGACGCCGCGCGGCTGCTGCCCCTGTGCATGCACCTCTTCCACCGGGGCTGCGTCGACGTCTGGCTCAGGGAGCACTCCACGTGCCCCGTGTGCCGCGCCGAGGCGGTGGCCGTAAGGCGGGGCGGGGAGGGTGCCGCCGGCAAGGAGCAGGAGGCTGGCGGCACGTCACGACCGTCCACGTCGCCGCCGCCGCAGGACAGCCTCCTGGTGCTGGACGACGGGGAAAGGGACCTGGAGGCGCAGCTCTAGACCTCTAGACTCTAGTAGCTAGTGTGTGTTTCGATCATGGTAGGAGTAGTAGCCTTAATTATGCTGCGCTCTCTCTCTCTCTCTCTCTCTCTCTCTCTCTCTCTCTCTCTCTCTCTCGGTTAGGGAAGTGACTTAATTAGCAATTTGGATGGTTTGGTGGTTGCATTGCATTTGAAGAACTTGGAGGATTACGTAGTGTGCTATCTGAATATATGTTGCACATAGCACTGCTCGGCTGGGTGAAGTGGTGAGAATAAATCAAGCGGAGATTAAAACAAAAGTTGGAGCTCAAGACTTTCACGTCGCATTCCGTGTCGTATGATCTCAATTGTTTCACTTAAATTCATTGAAATGGCCCCGCAGAAGAAAGACACTAAAATGAACCTTGGACGATGTTCCTTGAAGTCAGCTAGGTAAACAAGAAAACTTTTTTTTAGGCAGCTAACATGAAAACTAAGAGCAATTTCAGGAGACTCTCATCTTTGTTCATTGTTAGGAATAAAAATTTTAATGGAAAAATACTCTCCAACAGCTTCTCTAAGTGGTTTTCTAAATGTAGTCATCCTACTTTCTCGCTAGCCAAAGATAGATAACGAAAATGGCTTTTCTAGAGTGCACACAAGATATAGAAAAGCTGTTGGAAGTGAAAACATATAATAAAAAGCGATTTTCATGCAGAATGAATGCTCTCCAAATAATAATTTAGAGAGTGAAATTTAGAGTGACTCTTGGAAATGCTAACACATGCAAGTTTTTTTCTTTTATTGTTTTAGAAAAGAAAAAGATAAATTCAAATCAAAACATATGACATATCAACCTGGAAATGGAAAAATTGGAGATGTACCGCTAAAAGATGCAAACTTTAGAAAAATACCACTCAAAGTGTGAACTATGAAAAAGTACCATCAAAAGAATGTTTCATTAACCTTTTAGCATCTCTATTAACTCCACGTTATTGCACTCTCGAGATTCTATTTCAGCAGCCCGTTGGTCCTGATTCCAGCAACATAACAGCTACAGTTGAGCCCCATTTCTAGCAGCATTTGCGGATTTGCCACATGTTCGGCTAGGGGTACGTGCGGCCTGCCGCACTTTTTGCATTTTAACCTTTTTAGTGAAAATTTTCCATTTTTAAACTTTTTGAAAATGAATTGCATTTTTTAACTCTAGGGGTCGGTGCCATAACTCACGGCGCCGAGCTAACACTGCTTGGCGCCATGAATCATGGCGCCGAGCTACTTTTCATCATAACAAACATGGCGATGATGTGACACTGACATGTACGCTACTTCGGTGCCATAGATCTTGGCGCCGAGCTCGGCGCTGTAGATCTCGGCGCCGTGTTCAGATCTATGAATTTTGAGGTATGGTGGGTACCCTACAGATTTTGGCATAAATATATAAGAAATATTATTTCTAAGTTTTGTGAACAACACATTTGTAAAAACTTGACCTGCGGGGGTAAGACCGCCCCCACGGCATTGTTTGAGAGGTAGAATGACCTTCTCACAGCAGGCCAAGAAAACCCCCGAACCCCTGCCCCACCCGTACACAGGGGCTCGTCGCCTTGTGAGTTAGGCCGGGCTCCACAGTGCTTTGGACATGAGGCAGGCGAGGGGTTTTTTTACCCGCAGGCGGAAATTCGTCCCGACCAGAGATCGAACCCACAACCTGCGGGGTGCCGCCGGACTGCCGTGACCAACTAGTCCGATATCCTTTGGCGTGAACAACACATTTGTAGTACAACTGGTTAAGAAACTTGCCTCTTAACTAGCAGGGCCTGGGTTCGAGACCCATCTGGACGATGTTTTTACATCATTACCGAGACTTGAACCTGGGTCTGCAAGACCACAACCAAAGGACTTAACCGGTCTGCAAGATCACAACCAAAGGACTTAACCACTTGAGCTATGAGGGATATTGAGTAAATCGCAGAGAGCAGGTTTACTTATATAATTAGTAAGTCATTTTTTTAAAACCAATCGACGATAAGATCCACGGCGTCGATTTCGGCGCCACAGATCTTGGCACCGGCGCCAAGATCTGTGGCACCGAGGTGGTGCCACATTGCCTCCACGTCGACAGCCACATTAAATCGAATCGCAAAGTCTGGCGCCATGACTTGGCACCGAGACGTATTACCTCGGCACCACGAATCGTGGTGCCGATCCCAAGGTCCAAAAATGCAAATCATTTTTAAAAAAGCCCAAATGTACAATTCTTTATAGAAAAGAGCCAAAAACCAAAAGGTACGGGTGCGGTCTGTGTGTGGGTGCGTGAGTAGGTGAGTTTGGCCGGTCTGTGTGGGTGCGTGAGTAGGTGAGTTTGGCCACCAGTGAGTCTTTCTTTTCCTTTTTTAATCAGCAGCGTTTGCTTATCGTCAATGCTAAAAATCAACCACGGATTCTAAACACAATTCTAAATCACTGTTTTTTAATGATGTTTTTCTAAAATTTGGATATTTTAATAATTTTCTCCTCCCAATGGCGGAGCCCTGTATAGGCCATAGTGGGCTTCGACCCTCTTTGCTCATAAAATTTTCATTAATTAAACAGTAATTTTGACACTATTTATTGATTTAGCAGCTTAATTAATAAAGATCGATCTCTGTTGATTCATTGGTCAGGCTTCGCCACTGTCTCCTCCTATATGCATATCCAATGGTATACATCAATACTCTCTCCATTCATCTATGCAAGGTCTATTTTTGTTTGGCTGAGAGACCGAGGGACACACTCTCGTCATTAATTTTTCTTGGAAAAAAACAACCAACATTTATTGTGGATTCAAGTACTCTTTGCATGTGCTTTCACTTCCGAAGCATGTGATGAATTACTGCCGCACCGATTTTCGAAATGTCACTCCAGAGAAAAAAAACATAATATACTTTACATATCTGGATTTTTTAGATTTCCTAATAAGTCTTGGATAGTTGGATGGAGGGAGTACCTAATTTCTTCTAAATGTAGGTTACACAGTGACATTCTAGTTAAATATAATACCATTAAAGAGCAGTGATACAAATAGAAGCAGTCAATGCAGTTTATATTCTAAATTGTAGTAATTTAGTGTCTAATCACGCTCTAATTAGGCTCATTAGATTCGTCTCGCGATTTACAGTCCATTTGTGTAATGTAATTTATTTTCGACTATATTTAATATATTATGCAGACGGTTTACAAAATTTTTGTATTTTGGGTTTTTGATCTAAACTGGGCGGTACTCGTGTTGGAGCTTGGAGTAAACAGTCAACAGCGGAAGGAAACAGCGAAAAGGACAGGCGGACATCGAGGCCCTGTTTGGTTTCATTAGCACGGTAGCACGCACAATTCTCGAAAAAAGAATCTTTAATACATGGAGTACTAAACGAAGTTTATTTGCAAAACCTTTTCACGAATGAGTGTAATTTTTCACGACGAATCTAATGACAGTAATTAATTGATGATTGGCTACAGTGATACTACAGTAACTATGTTCTAATCGTGCGGTCAAAGGCCTCATTAGATTCGTCTCGCGAAGTAGTGCAGAATTATGAAGTTAGTTTTACAAATTATCTTTATTTAGTATCTTTAATTATTAGTCAAAATTTTTGTGCTACTCATGCTACAACAAACGGCCCGAACCCAACCCACCCGCTTCTCGCTCCTCCCTCTCCTCTCACCCCACCCGGATCTCGCGCGCGACGCAGGCAGACCCCGCCACCTCCCAGAAGCTTCTAGAAGGCCCTCCCCGGCGCCATCCAGCTCCCGCGCGGATGAGCGGCGGCTCGGGCCCCCTCCCCTACTCGATGCGCGATGTGGGCGCCGGCGGCGCCTACAACAACGCCAAGTTCCGCCACCGTTCGCGCCTCAAGGTGCCGCACGCCTGCGCCTCCCCTCCCGATCCAAGCCCCCATTGTTTTCCTCTAAAAATAGGGTTTTTTTTCGCCCTAGACTAGAGAGGTAGCTCTACTTGGGGGTTGAAGCTTGATCTCTGTGGCGATTGCAGCGGCGACCTGACTCGTTGTGTGGGGGAGTGATTTGGTGCGATTGGTTGGTTGCGTCGTTGGGGAGATCGAGAGGTGTCGCGACTTGCGACTTTGGGTGGAATGAGGGTTCCGTGGCATTGGATCTGCGGTAGTCACTGTTGAAATTGCCTCCGGACCTCCGGTTGGTTGTTCTGATGTCTGTGGCGCTGCTGCACTAGGTTGTTTCGATCTGCTTGAGGTCATCTCCTAGATCAAATGGTTGTTTTCATCAGGAGGTTGTGTATGCGCGTCAGCGTTTGGCTTGGTTTACCTTGAGGGTTCAAGAAGTTAGCATGGTCTCGTATAATTTCTCTTTCTCGCGCATATACTTCAACATTTGTGCCTCGTCCATTGCTTGTGGTGTAGATACAGCTAATAGAATAAATGTGATGACCATCGCAGATCATGGATTGAAGAATTTGCCGACCATGTTCCGTTATATATCTGCAATATTGAGCATGTTTGGCGCCAAAATTCAGAACATGTTATTAGTTCGTAACGCTTGTTTGGATATTTAGAAATAGTAGTAACGCTCGTTTTGGTACTTTACATATTGGTGCTGTTTGTTTTACTTCATTTTTGGAAACTTCATACTACATGTGTTATGTGTGAGAAGAACTGATCTTTGTCTATCCTCTCGATATGATGAAGAAACATCCCTTTGCACAAATTGTTTTTCGTTTGTTGCATATAGGAGACTTGTATTCGAGACTGTTATGGTATCGTTAGTTGGTATTCTTTCTAAAGTTTTTTTTTTAAATTCTCATATGCAGATAGTTTTACAGTCCCTGGCTACTAACAGCAGCAAGTACCGTTGTGGAAAGTTCACTGTTGGTAAATTCTTGAGCCTGTTGATGGTTTCTGGCTTATTATACTTATTTCTGCACAAAAGCCCAGAGGGTCTTGTACCTGATGAGCTACTCGGCAAAGAGGTAAATAATAACAATGTCAGGAGAGCTCCCAATATTCGCACATTTTGGAGAAAACCACCAAGGCTGCCCCCACGTCTCCCACCAAATGAAATTTACAAAAATAATTCTCTGCTTCAGCAGTCTCCATCTGAGTGGACATCTAGGCAGAAGAAAGTTAAAGAAGCATTTGAATATGCATGGTCTGGTTACAGGAATTATGCGATGGGTTATGATGAGCTTATGCCTTTGAGCCACAGGGGCACTGATGGATTAGGAGGTTTAGGTGCTACAATTGTGGATTCTTTGGACACTGCGATAATAATGGGTGCTGATGATGTTGTTTCTGAAGCATCGAGATGGATCGAGGAGAACCTAATGAAAAGAATCAGTGAGAAAGGGCAGGTTAATTTATTTGAAACTACCATCCGTGTCTTGGGAGGGCTTCTTAGTGCATACCATTTGAGTGGTGGCGATCATGCAGGATCAGTTGACTCTGGGATACCAGCATCATATAAAATGGCTAATCCGGAGCGACTTTTGGAAGTTTCAAAGGATTTGGCAGACAGGCTATTGTTGGCTTTTACATCAAGCCCAACAGCTATACCTTTAAGTGATGTCATTCTTCGTGACCGCACTGCACATGCAGCCCCAGATGGCTTAAGCAGTACCTCAGAGGCTTCAACATTGCAACTAGAGTTCAGTTACCTCAGCAGAGTATCGGGGGATCCGAAGTATGACAGGGAGGCAATGAAGGTGTTAGAGCATATGAGAACACTCCCAAAGGTGGAGGGCCTGGTGCCTATTTACATTAAGTATGCATTGTTTCGACCCTCCTATATTTTGCAACTAAATTGCTTTTGCATTCCATCTTAATGCTATTCCCATGGTTTTCACGGCGTCGCCTAGGCGACGCCAAGGCGTCCAGGCGACTTCCCAATGGAGGCGTCCTGCCCATCACGCCGTTCCTGCGTATGGCATCGCCTTGCGCGGAAAGGCGTCGCCAAGGTGTCGGGTGGACGCCAAGGCGACCTCCCAAGTCCAAGGCGGGTCCACGCGGGGGAAAAAAGCAAGCGCGCAGCAGGCCCCTTAGCGCGCGCAGGGGAAAAAGCAGGCATCTTGCGCGCGGGAAGGGTGAGGGATCTGCGCGCGCGGGAAGGGAGAGGTAGGGCGCGGGAGAAGGGAGCTGCGCGCGCGGGAAATCGCGCCTATACTCCCGCGCAGGCGTGCCCCATCGCTGCAGGCCTGCAGCGCGCAAGAGGAAATAGAGGGGAGGGGGAAGAGAAGAGGGCGTGCTGCAGGCCAGCCGATTTGAGTTTGCTGCTGCTGCTCCATGCGACCACGCCTCCACGACCTCCACCTGCGCTCCGCCCGTCCGCCGATTCGTGTCTGTCGGTCCACCAATTGGAGCTTGCGCTCTGCTCGTCCGCCGATTGGAGACCTGCGGAACGGCGCCTCTGACCTATGAAGCCCCGCCCTCCATCGATTTCGTGGCTGCTTGCTTGCTTCCTCTGCTCCGCCTCCTTGCCTGAGTGCCCTCATCCCTTCCTTTCCTTCACGTCAGCTCAGAGCCTCGGAGGTATGTCTTGTCCAGTTCTGCCCCCTTCTTTGCTCTTCCTTCACTGCTCTGTTCTCCTTCCTATATAGCCATAGCACTGCTCTGTTCTGCTTTGTGCTTTCTTTATAGCCAAAACTTGCGGCAACAAGGTATATGTTTCTATCACTCCATCTAGGTTAAGGTATGTGTATGGCGTCGCCTCGCCGCGCGCCATACTCGCCTAGGCGTCTGGAAGGGGGTGAGTCGCCTCGCCTTAGCGCCGTAAAAACCTTGGCTATTCCATTGTACTGCATTCAAAGGCATCAAATTTTAGAGGAGATCTTTATTTTCTTTTTCTTGTTTTTATGTGCAGCCCCTCCTCTGGTCAATTTAGTGGCGAGAATATTAGATTAGGATCTCGTGGTGACAGTTACTATGAGTATCTACTAAAAGTGTGGATTCAGCAAGAGGAAAATCGTGACAGTAGTTTGAAGTATCTGTTTGAAATGTATACTGAAGCAATGAGAGGGGTCAAGCATCTTCTTGTTCGAAAAACTGTTCCAAACGAGTTGGTCTTTGTTGGGGAGCTTCCATTTGGACGAAATGGTGATTTTAGTCCTAAAATGGATCACCTGGTATGTAGCTCTCATTGAGCATCAATCCTCTTGCACTCAATTGAGAAGTCATTTATCCTTATAATGATTTTTGCCCCTGGGCAAGCTTTTGAGACCTTTGTTGTTTTCTGCACGGCTTCCTTGATAACTAGCAATGGGATGTCTTCATTTTTGCAGGTGTGTTTTCTTCCTGGTACCCTTGCCCTTGGTGCAACTAAAGGTATCACCAAGAAAAAAGCTCTTGAAAATAATTTGTTGACTGATGAAGACATCGAAAATCTCCAGCTTGCTGAAGACCTTGCCAAAACATGTGTTGAGATGTACTTTGTCACCTCAACTGGCCTTGCTCCTGAAATAGCTTATTTCCACATTGAGGTAAGGGGTTGTCTTAGTTAGTGGGGTGTCCTAATCATGAGTTCGGTCGATATTACATTTTATTTTCTGATCTTTAAATGTACACGTTGATTTTTCAAACAAATCACTAATGGCACATGGTTTCTACAGGGTAATCAAGAAGGGGGACCTGATGGCGGTTACAAAAGCAACAAATATGTCAATGATATTATAATAAAACCACTTGATCGGCACAATCTTTTACGCCCAGAGACTGTGGAATCACTATTTGTTTTGCATAGAATTACAGAGGATCCCAAGTAAGATTTTGGGAAATTGACTACTTTTCAGATTGCATCATGTCGCTGTTTGCTCATCTTTTTTATTCCTTTTTCATTAACAGGTACAGGGAGTGGGGCTGGCAGATCTTTCAGGCTTTTGAGAAACACACAAAAGTTGATTCGGGTGGTTACAGTTCCTTAGATGATGTCACGAGCTTACCTCCTCATAGGAGAGACAAAATGGAAACTTTCTTCCTTGGAGAAACATTGAAATATTTGTATTTGCTGTTTGATGAAAGCAATACTCTTCCGCTAGATAAGTACGTATTCAATACAGAGGCCCATCCTCTTCCAGTCATGCGGTCTGTGGAACAGGCCTCACATTCTGTATAGTTTAGAAGTGTATAACTGTTGTATGATCATGAAGAGAGAAGTAACAGATATATGCGAAATATACTTGACAACATAGTTGGAGGAGTGAAAATCCCCTGCATGAGCTTGAAGCAACATAAGATCATTCTTGGAGGCAGACTCATGATCATAGAATAGTCATGCTTGGTTTTTAGGATTTTTGGCTTTTCGATTGTGTTTATTGGAAGGCCATGAACTTTTAAACTCTGTACAATCTAACTTCAAAATTTGAAATGGGTTAAAATCAGCTGGCTGTTACACCATGATTTTGTCTATAATTGTTGGACTATGTGTCATCCATCCTTTCTTGTCCAACATTTTTCTTGTCCAACATAAGGTAAACATTTTTCCAGTTGTCGCTAATACATAGTGTAGCACATTGCAACTCGCTCTTTTTAGAAAGTTGTTCAAAATTCAGGAAAGCCATGAGTCCATGACCAACCAGTGCGCAAATTACAGTCATCGTCAATCTGTCTTGTTCAGGACATGTTCGGTTCTTCCTCTTAATCGATAGACATTGCCTCTGACCTAACATGTCAAGTGCTAAGCGATCAGAATCTTTCTTTTTATATAGTTCCCGTGTCCTGAGCAGATGAGTAGGTTCGTTCAAATCTGAGATGACAAATTTGTATTTTTTTTCATTCTGCGTATCGAGACGTGCGAGGCACCATTGTCTAATAAGCACGTCGGGTATGTCAAGCTGACACAACAAACTGAAGGAGAAACAAACAGATTCAGATTCAGATTGTTTTTCACTCCTATCTTGGTGCCCGAGTACTTGCAGTTGCGTTGGCGAAGCATGTCGTGGACTTGTACTAGACTTTACACGAAACAATTCCAGTCCAGGCGCGGCCAGGATCCCAGGAATCAGTAACATCAGAATCCCAGAAACAATACAGTGTGCGGCGGAGCATTGCGTCGAGACTGGCTGGCCCATATGGAAGGTAAAGCGGACGGAAGCGCCGCAGCAGGCTGCTGGTGGGCGGCGCGTCCACCGGCGTCCGGCGCCAGCGCGGCAGCGCCACCCTCGCCGACCGTGACGCGCGGCGGGCACGGCCGGCCCACGCCACGTCCCCGTACACCACCTCGCCCCCCCCCCCCCCCCCCCCCCACGCGCCCGCTGCTCGGTCCGGTGGGCGGTGGTAGTGCTACTCTGGTTGGCCCGCCCGCTCGCGGGATACCCGCGGCAACGTGCCGCAATTCCCACGCACGGCGCCACGCGGGGGGCACGGGCACGGGCACGGGCGGGCTCGCTGTCCCGCGCGCCAGCTCCCGCTACGTCCTTGCCGCGGAGCCAGCGGTGGAGGGTGGGGTGGGATCGGTGGACCACGGGGGGCGCGGACGGCCGCCCCCGTCTGACTGGCCACGCCAGCGGATTCCTTTGCAGCCGGAGGACACGCGGCTCGAGGCCGCGGGGGCGCCCGCGCCTCCCTCCCCGCGGCGGCGGCGGCGCCCGTGGGTTTCCTAGAGAATAAGTGGCCACGCGGCGGCGTAGGGCTGGGGTTGCGACAGGAGGACCCGCTCGCTGCCCGCCGGTGAGGTCCAAGCGCCGCCGGACGCCCGTTCGCTCTCGAGGAAAATGGCTTTTCGGTCTTGGAGGCTCCAACTCCAACTCCAACCCCAACCCCAACCGATAGCTGCTACAGTTGAGATGAAGCCTCCACATTTTCTTCCTCCACCACATCGATCTAATTCATTGGACAACCTTTTCAAATTGACTCACTGGTCGTGATGGCCTATCCTTAAACTCGATCACCTGATTGTAATGGTGATCCCTGCTGTGCTGTGCTGTGTGCTCTCTGATCAGGACTGGCCTGCCCTCAGAAACAGAGAAACATCTCACAGTCAACAAGTCCAGTGTCGATCTGGCAAGCAAGATATCACAACAGTGCACTGTATCCTGGAGTACTCCCCATGTGATCCGGAGTACGCAAACAGTAGGTAACTGTCGGAAATCTGAGACAGTGTCATACACACGCATCCATTTCTCCAGGTATCATACCCCTGCCTCTGAGCACCACTCTCCCCATGCCTATATAAACAGAGGCCGCCCCCTTCGTCTCCCATCCCCATGTGAGCGAGAAACAAAGCCTCTCAAGCTCGAGTTCGACCAAACCGTCCCCCTGCTTCCAATCCATTCCATCCCCCTCTGCTTCTTGGAGACACACGCGCGCGCACACATAAACGTCGGGAATTCCGCGGCGACCACCCTGTCCGTGCGAGCCTGTACTACTGCAACCATGGTGGTCCTTGCCAAGGGCGAGCTGGAGCAGATCGCGCTCCCGGCGGTGCAGCGCGCGGCGCCGCCGCTGGCCGCCGTGCCGGAGGTCGACCTGGCCCTGGCGGCAGCGGATGCCGGGGGCGGCGGGCGCGCGGCGGCGGCGCGCGCGGTGGCCAGGGCGTGCGAGGAGCACGGCTTCTTCAAGGTGACGGGCCACGGCGTGCCCGCGCCGCTCCTGGCGCGCGTGGAGGCCGCCGCCGCCGCCTTCTTCGCGCTCCCGCAGCAGGAGAAGGAGAAGGCCGCCGCGGCGCCGGGGGGCGGCAGCCCGTTCGGGTACGCCAGCAAGCGGATAGGCGGCAACGGCGACCTCGGCTGGGTCGAGTACCTCCTGCTCGGCGTCGGCGCCGCGGCGTTGCCCGGCGCGCCATTGTCCGACGCGCCCGCGGGGGCGTCGCCCTGCTCTTTCCGGTGAGTGAGTTCCCTCGTTACTTGGTAAATCACTCGGTAAATCAAATTCGACATTGGCGGCGGCATTGGCGCATTGCTGGATTTCGCTTTGGGCAAGAGGAGCAAGAGCTCTGTAACTGCTTCTGGGTCCAAAAACACATCTACTCCTAGTAGATAGTTCGTGGTGATATTTATTTGCTGGAATTTATTAGAATCTACCAACGTATAATTTGCCCGTATTTTTCATACTTTTCTTGTTGTATTATTGTTGGCCAGATGGGCCAGGCCCGCTGGGCCAGCACTAGCACGGCCCGGTCCGTGGCCATGCGGGCCAGTGCCGTGCCCCGTGCCTGGACCCAGGCCGTGCCTGGGCCGCGGAACCGGCCCGTGGCGCTAGCACGGGCACGACCCGATTATTGGGCCGGCATAAGGGTGGCCCGTTTAACATCCCAAAAGGCCAAAAGCCTATCTGAGACTGAAATCCTAACCGGCCTAACTCACTCACTCCTTCCCCCTCTTTCTCTCCACTCCCTCCTCTCCCCGACTCCCTCGCGAGTGCCGCTCCCCCGATTGCCGCCGCCGCCTCGGCCGCTGGTCCGCCGTCGCGCCCCCGGACGCCGCCATAGCCCCCTCTGCAGCCTCGCGCTACTGCTCTGCTCGGCCTCTTCGCCTTGGCCGCGGCGGCCGCCACGAGGGCCGGGGCGCCGCCGCCGTGCGAGGCGGTCGTCCCCTCCATCAACCTCGGCGGCGGCGTCCCCTGCCTCTGCCGCGTCGCGTCGCCGCCCAGCCACAGCTCGTCCTCACCCCTCTCGCCGCCGCCGGTAAGGACCGCCGTCGCCTCACCCGTCGCCTGCACGGCTGCGCCAGTCTTCCCCGCCGTGCCTCGTCGTGGCCGCCGCCGCTCGGGCCTGCCGTGCTGTCGTGCCCAAGGGCACGGCCCGGCACGCCGGCGCCCTCGTAGGGCCGGCCCCGGCCGGGATACTGGCACGGCGGCACTACGCGGCGGCGGCGCGGCGGCGGCGCCGTGCCCCGGGGTGCCGTGCCTCCCCGTGCCCGTGCCGGCCGTGCTCGGGCCGTGCCGTGCCCGGGCGGCCCGGTTGGGCACCTATATTAGCAATGGAGAAACTGAGCTGTGTAAAAAAAAAATCAACCAGTGCAGGGATGCATGCAGCACTACTACTAATTGTGGAAGAATACGGAGAAAGAAAAATATGATTTTCAAGTATACTTGAACTTCAGCTGTGTGGAGCACTACATAAAACAAAAGGATATAAATAAGAAATGTGCCATTTTTGTGAACCAGAAGTGGAATAAGAAATATGATTTCCCATATATATAGATTTCAACATGTAGCTGTGTGGAGCACAAAAAAGCAGAGAGCCTCATTGGGACAGCCGGACTGGGAGATGCGAGACACAAACAGCACGTGCCGAATTGCGTCCCTCACCCGTGCGTCACATGGGCGATGGCACCACCAGCAGCAGCACCAGGCCAGGCCGATCGGACCCTCCTGCCATGGCCGGCGTACGTGTCAGCTGGGCCGGGCACCGCCATGATCGCCGTCCCTCTCTTGCTTGCTTTAGTCACTGTTCTTATCCCATCACCCTCTTTCCATCTGGTTTTCTTTTCTTTTGTTTTCATTTTAAACTTTGAGCTGGGCGACAACGTACGAGATGCGCCACCTGTGACCTGCCGGTTGGAAATTCGCGTCACGTGTGGTTGGTCGGTTAGTTGGTTGCCTAGGTGCACCGTGCACGTGCAGCCGCTATTCTACTCCGGCGAGCTTTCTGACGGTGGTGTCCGCGCAGGGAGATTCTTGACGAGTACGTGGCGGCGGTGCGGCGGATGACGTGCGCGGTGCTGGAGCTGATGGCGGAGGGCCTGGGGCTGGAGGACACCGGCGCGCTCGCCCGGCTGGTGCTGGCCGGCGACAGCGACTCCATGCTGCGGGTGAACCACTACCCGCCGGCGCCGCGCCTGGAGGACACCGGCGCGCTCGCCCGGCTGGTGCTGGCCGGCGACAGCGACTCCATGCTGCGGGTGAACCACTACCCGCCGGCGCCGCGCCCGGAGCCCGGCCGCCGCCTGACGGGGTTCGGCGAGCACACCGACCCGCACATCATCTCGGTGCTCCGCTCCAACGCCACCGCCGGCCTCGAGATCTCGATGCAGGACGGCACCTGGGTCGCCGTGCCCGCCGACGCGGACTCCTTCTTCGTTAACGTCGGCGACGCACTCCAGGTTCCGATTTCATCCTCTCTTTTTATTTCTTCTTCCCCTTTGAACATAATCGCAATTAGTTGAAATTACTGTAGATGCTGTCAGGTTTGCCCTGATTTGACACCACTTTATTTACAACTGTGAGTGCCCACCTGACTGGTCGCTTTTTTTTGCTCGAAAAGAAAGCGCCTGTCTTTCTGTGTCTCGTACCGTCGTACGGCACGCGCAGGCCTCGATGCTCACCTGTCTGTCCTTGTTGCCTTTGTTGATCCATCCATGCATGCGTGTGCAGGTGCTGACGAACGGGAGGTTCCGGAGCGTGCGGCACCGGGTGATGGTGAGCAGCGCGCGGCCGCGGGTGTCGGTCATCTTCTTCGGCGGCCCGCCGCCGCGGGAGCGCCTGGCGCCGCTGCTGGGGCTGGTGGACCGGGACGGGGGCCGCCGCCGCTACAGGGACTTCACCTGGAGGGAGTACAAGACCTCCGCCTACCGGACCAGGCTCGCCGACAACCGCCTCGCCCACTTCGAGTTCGAGTTCGACACCACGCCGCCGCCACCAGCTAGCATCATTGTGTAGTAGCGTACGTACAAATGTTTTGTTTTTGTGTGTGGTTGGGTGTGCGGGGACGATCGAGAGCAGCCAGGGGCCGGTGGTGCACCGTGCACTGCCGGCCATGAGTGAGCTCAGGGCGGAGGCAACCGTGTAAGGGCAGAGTGGCGAGACGAAGATGGTAGAAATGTGCTACACTGTAAATAAGTAGCCAGCAAGGCACCGAGATCTCGAATGCCACGGGATGCTCCTCGGCCACGCTTGTTCTTGGCTTTCTCATCTCTGTCGAGCCCGGGACGCGGAGCAGACCGGAGCACCGCTGACCTTTCTCGTCGGCGCAGCGCCGCGACAGAAATGACCTCAATGTTTCTTGCGTTGCTTCGAGTGCCGTCAAACCCCAAAACAACCATTTCGCCGCACCAGACACGGACACACAAAAAAAAAAAGCAGAACGGATGAACTTCGCCCACCGTATTGGTTTCTTCTACCGGGCCTCAAATTTGCTTCGGTCTCTCTTCGTGTGTTTCCCTCCCCCTTCCCTTCAGGTCCAATTTGTGCCTTTTTTCTTTTTGGTTATTATCTGTTTATTACGCATTTTTATTTCTTTTTCATTTTTTGTGTTACCTTTCTTTTGTCCATTTTCCATTTTACACATATATACACGTAGTATAATTTAATCTTTTCGTGGCCCTTTCCTCGAACACTAAACGGCGCAACACGTGTCCCACTAGTAACAAAGCAACTTCGAGGATATATTCTGAAGTAGCATATATTGCTGTAAATTTCCAGAGAGTATAGTGTTATTAATGTTGTGAATGATTGTTCTCTCTATTGATTGATTGTGCTTATATACAAGACCAAGAGACATCTCCCAAAGGACATGTCCCTTTGAGATGACCCTTTGGGGTGGCAGTTCCCCAAATGGGAATTATCCACTAATTACAGAATTAACTAAATATTACACTAATTGATCACTAATTAACTATTTTTCTTCTAACACTCCCACTTGATCAATTTGTCCTTGTGGTCTTGTAACTAATTTGATCTTCTTGTAGTCTTGTAATCAATTTGATCTTCTCATGATCTTGTAATCAATCGAAAAACTCCTTGAAAATCCTATGGGAAAAATCAGGAGATGCAAAACAATATATCTCCCCCAAAAACCTTTCAGGAAAAATATGAGGAGAATCTTTGGAAAACTCTGTGGGAAAAACTAAAGTATTTCCAGTATACTAGGCAAAACTCCTTAAAACCCAGTGGGAAAAATAAGAAGAAACACCATAATATATAATTACCAATGTTAGTAGACTCTTGAGATAAACCCAAAGTCTTAGTCTAATAACACCTTGACCATATGGTCAATATGCTTCAAATATCATCTTCTAAAAACCTCGGTGGGGAAAACTAGATGAAATAGCATATAACATTTATGTTGACATTGCCTCATCAAAAACTTTATATGAGAAACCTCAAAAGGAAAAACTCATATAAAAAAAAGAGCACAATGTATCATATGTCCCAATATCATCCACCAAAAACCTCTTCGGAAAAAATGGATGATATGACATAGTCTTGTGTTGATATTGCCTCATTAAAAAGTTTATATGAGAAACCCAAACAGAAAAACTCATACAAAGAAAAGAGTACAATATTATGTTTCCAACAAGTTATTAATTAAAGAGGCGAGAGACTCTCCCCCTGAAACTTGCAAACCTTTCATACCAATGTACTCAACACATATGAAATGTGGAGTATGGTAGACTTTGTGAATATCTCTGCGAGACTATCACAATACTTAGTTTGCAAATATTCATATGCCCATATGACCTATGGAACAAAACCATCTTAATGCAAAATATTGCATTAAGTATAACTTGTATCCATCTACACAACACAAGCTGCATTACCATTATAGATAATGACATTTGATTCAATAAAATCGATACTACATATCTTTAGGGTGTGATATATCATTCTGTCAAGTTATACACATTTATGTGTAGCCTTGTACAATACAATATCAGAATGATTAGTGGAACTAACTATTAAATGTCTACTTAAAGACTATTACAAAATGATCTTTCCATATTACTGTAAAGATTATTTTAATGATCTGGAATTTGGAGATCTTATAGATAACCAGAATCATGATATCCACATAATTGGATCATGGATTATACCATGTCCGTATGTGCTATTTTAAGATATCAACGATATTCTTAACTTCAATCTACCAACCTTAGGTAAAATAGCGCTGCTATTAGATAGCATATATTATTGCAAAGACAATATCCAGCCGGGAACCTTTTGCAATATATGTATTAGCGCATAAATAGCATAGGGATAATGGATCACATGTCCCATTATCTTAATTCAATCACTATGGCATAAAACAATCTCCCCTCATGCCTTTCTCTATCACGAGGTAGAGCCACTATAGGATTCCCTTTCATATTGAATGACTCAATATGATGTGGATATAGATAGCTTTACTACAAAAACCTGAGAGAAGATACTTGGATCATAAACACAAAATAAAATTTTGGTTTAGATCGTTATCTTCCATCTCTAAACTCCGTCTTTAGATTACAACGTGTTCTTAACAAGTGTTCATTTCTAATGATGCCAAGATTATTGACAATCATGTAATACTAGGAAATCCAACCAAGGACTCCGAAATGAACATGTGTAATCAATCTTGTATCCTTCAATATAAGGAATAAATACAAGGTTGATTGTACCAAAATCAACTCAACTACCTTAAGTCATATATTGACTTAAGCAATAAACGGTATATGTTGTGATTTTATATATAAGTAAATATTGGATATGTAAACTCCTTCCCGGAAGTTTCACAATATACCAAATCAAGTGATCATATGTAATCACTACATCTATCAACTATTAACTATAAAGATAGATGCTTTTGTACTGCCAGCCAAAAGTTAGTATCGGAAATTTTATAATTTACTATGGAGAATAACCTGCATTGAAAATCAATGCTCTGGGCTTTGCGTAAACCCCTTGTGCTACTAGTCTTGCTTTAATCTCACCACCTCATTGTTCTCAATCCATTCTAGGATGAAAACACTTTTGTACCCACAGTAAAGGTACGTCTAGGTGTTGGCTTTACTACCAAAAACACCTCTCTTCTGGTGAGCAAGACTATCTCTGTATGTATAACTTTACTCGTCAAGTTCCAGTAAGAGTGACAAAGCACTCTGCCATGGTCTTAATAACTGGATAACTTGGAATAATATATATAGTATATTCAGAGAAGTATGTATCGATACATGTAGTCTTTATATGATATAATTCTCCGGTTATCAAAACTCAAAACTGAACCCTGAATGACTCATCGTGACTTCCTTAAATGAGAGTCAGGGCTTTCCGATATCCCAGCATCAGTATTTTGGTGCACCTCTGAGTTGGGATGTGGATTATAAATATACACAGGGCATAAAATGTCCTCTAGGTATCTTTCAACTAAAGTTGAGTTGCATTTACTACTTTCGAAGAAAAGTCTTCTATTGCTAGCATAAATAATCCTTCTTTATGGCCATACTTCTCCCCCTCTTATTTACAATTGGGAGTTGAGTGGTTTTACTTAGTACCACTACTCTTTCTGGCACATACTTGTATCAGATTAATGATTAGTAAATGCATGTGACAGTTTATTTGCAATACTATGCAAATCAATAATTCTTTGAACTCAAAGTCCAGTTACTTTAGTACGTGATCTTGAGCTTGAAATGCTTCATGCATTCAAATGTTTTTCGGGCATTATATATGGTACTTCTAATCTCCCCCTAATGTCTGGAAAAACTCATTTATACTAAAAACCAGCATACATGTTGTAAATAGATACTCTCTAAGAGATCTAGATACTGAACAATTGACGGAGATTTGAAATCTCAGATTGATCCCCAGTTTCCTGTGTGAACCCATCAATGTATGCTGTGGTGGTGAGAGTGGTACGTATACAACGTAACTCAATTTTACGCAAATAGGAAATCTTCATGTATTTCCACGTACTATATGCATATGGGGATATGCAGTTAATCATAAGTCAGGAGTGTGTAAATCCACCTGACTCCAATATGAAATTGGCAATAGCAATTTACTAATAATAGTCCTGCTATGACTTAATGTCATACTTATAGATTCCAATTTATCCTTTTGGATACGTAGCTAAACTTTTGTTATACCAAACAATCGTCATTGTAGGTATAAAAGCTGAGTAGTAATTCTCATAACAAGAGGCATTATCTACCAAATGCATGGCTGAGTGTGTAAACTTTACACACTCTAGATCATCTCATAGATGTATCTATACAACCATGAAATGCCTGAACTGTCCATACAATCTTTGTATCAGACCCATACATATTCTTTTGAATATGATCAAAGAATCTAAGATAGTCAATCTAATTTTAAGATAAGAGGGTCTTAAAATTTGTGTCCCTATGGTACTTACCATATCCATACTGTGGGCAAATCATGACCAAAAGAATTACTATTAATTTTTCATGCATCCCTTTGGATGAGCAAGTTGATCCTTCCAAATCATGAATGGATCAACAATGTGAAAAATTCTTATACGCAACATATTGTACGGGATGGTTGTATGCATAATACAACCAAAATGAGATCCATCTCATTACTTATATGCCATATCCAAAGTTATCTTTTTGTATTTCCCAAAAAACACATATGGATATCTCTATAGTTTAGTAAAATATGAGTTGAATTAGGACATAATTAAATGTTCTAAATTCTTTACTCATATCCTTAGTAAGAATGATAGTGGAGAAGAGTCGACCAAACTATCATTGCATCGCATCAGCGATAGCCAAAATTATTCACTCTTCTTGTCATAAGAACCAGGAATATTTTGCTACCGTAATTATATAGTTTGTGGTAGAAATTTCCACTAGGCATATATCATTCCACATTGGAATGATTCCCGTATAATCTATATATGACAAGAAATTAATGATATTCTTGTCAAATATATAGAAATCTATAAATATTATCGAGTATCAAATCCATCAATACGATACTCACAATAGTTATGTATTGACAACAAGTGTTACAACATATTTCGATGGATAATATTAAATAATATCAATGGACCATGAGATTATTTCAAATCTCGAAGCAAGTCATTCGGATTATATTTGATGAGCTTGTTGTCCATGAATTTAGATCCTCTTGTGATAGAAATGGAAAATTTTGTTATGCGATCTTAGAAGATCCGGCAAAAACAATCAATTTCCAAGAAAGCTTGAAATTTAAGATTGAAAACCTTCAAATCATATGTCCTAGCTCCTGTTTTATCCCTTGTTGATGTTTAATACAGATCAATTTTACCTTCCATAAGATATTTATTGATAATCTTTATGGATATTGTTTCTTAACAACAGTAAGCACAATTTTTTTTGATCTATAATAAACAACCCCAATCAAAGGTTATTAAAATCTTTTATTAGTTTATGGGATAAAACCAATATTAATGTCCATTGTCCATGTGGGATATTGATGCCATCAAAAGCGAGTTCAATAGACTCATCTGAAGTCAATATCCAAAACATGTGACAAACCATTGATTTAATAAATTTACACCTAAGGTAAACTTAAATCACTATGGTGATATTGTAATATCAAATGCAAAATTTTATAATTGTATATCTTATCATAGTTTTGGATCATTGTAGGTAATCATGTAAATGTGTAGACCATACAACGAATCATCATAAATTTTATTGATACACAAGACAAATAATCTCTATGTTAGAAACATAGAGTAGATCTTTATAGTAGGCAATGTAAATTGCTGCTTAAGCAAGGTCTCTGGGCAGAATAATTCACAAGGAATTAAATGTAGCCTTTGCTTAGGACTCTACTACCTTGTGTAATAATAAAACAATATGATGACAAAGAGCAATTCAAAATCTTTATTTTGATTAAAAACACAGCGTAGGTAATCATCAAGTTTCAGAGAAACAATATGTAGACCTCTCAGTAACAAGTGATTAGATCACTGCAATGGCACGGTCTCAAGGCAGGATAATTCATAAGGAATTAAATGCAGCCAATGCCATAGACTCCATTACCTGGTGTTAATTAACCAAAATAATCAAGATATTTATATTGCATTTTTAATCCTATGATCCTATAAGGATTATAGTTTTCTTATACTTGAGGATAATGTAACTAGCAAATTTAATATGTATATGGTGCAAAAAGTGGTTTGGAGGACTAAAATAGAACAATCGAGATCCTCAAATATATGCATGCAGAATTATATATTCTAAATATATAAATATGGATAAACTTGGGGGCTAATTGAATATTTTTCAAAAAAGGAAGCAAGGTTAATGGGCTGGCCTTCCGTGTTCTCGGCCTACAAGGCCCACACCAGTCCATCCATCGTGACTGGCCTGTAGAAGAGCAAAGGGGCTGGGCGCTCAGGATTGGTTTCGAAAGGGCGCCTCCCGGTCCCTGGAACTGCTGCCGCCTCCATGGGGGTGTGGATCCGCCGCCGCCCTTTGGGGCCGCCGCCCCTGTGCCACACGCGGCGCTGCAGCGCCGTTGCCGAGCGCCACTGCCGCTCCAGTGCTCCAATGTGAAGCGCCACCGCCGCTTGGGCCGTGCGCAGCCGCTGCAGCCGCCGCCGACGTTTGGCGCGGTCGCCGCCGCCGTGCGGTCCAAGCGCCGCCGGGTCCGCCTGCACCGGCCGCCGCCGTTCGCCGGGCCTCCTGGCCCTTGTCTCTTCCACGCCCAAGCACCGCCGTTTGCCGAAGGGCACCCCGTGCGCCGCACGCTGGTGGTCGCCGGTGACGGGCCGCGGCGGCCGTGGTGGCACCACCTCCACCGAGAGCGGCCGTCAAGTTCCTAGGATGCCAATTCGGCCACTCGTCGCCGGCGTCCGTGAGTGCTTCTCCACGGTGAGTTCCTGTGTAGGGAGAGGCCCGCCGGCCTTTCTTCTTGCCTTCTCGTCGCTCAGTAGGAGAACAAAAGTGTCTGATTACGTGTTGTGAATGGTTGTTCTCTCTATTGATTGATTGTGTTTATATACAAGACCAAGAGACATTTCTCAAAAGACATGTCTCTTTGGGATGACCCCTTCGGGGCACCCTTTGGTGGCAGTTCCCCAAATGGGAATTATCCACCAATTACAGAATTAACTAAATATTACACTAATTGATCACTAATTAACTATTTTTCTTCTAACAATTAATTCCAGATGCATATGGTGTTCCCATAATTAAACCGTGTGTTTTACCGAAAATGAGAACGCGGGAAAAGAAAGCAAGAGCGTGGGGAAAATACGCGCGCGCGCGTTCCGTTCCCACTTGTCACGCGCCGTACAAAAAGGCCACCACCTCCTCCACTCGCCACATCGTCTTCCACCTCGCCCCCACCACACCTCCCTCGACCCCTGTACGCCGAGAACAATGGCCGCCGGCTACTGCGCGCAGGAGCTCGAACGAGTCGCCAACCACCTTCTGCCACCGGAGATCGTCGCGGAAATCGGCACCGTCGTAGACACTACCGTGAACTCCGCCGCCGCCTGCCGCGGTCACGCCGTCATCGAGGGGCTCGCCGCGCACCTCGCCAGCATCCTCGGCCTCGCCGGCATGGGAACCCAGCACCGACCACCTCCAGCGAATGCGACCCCACACGGCCAACACACTGACCTGAAGACCAATGGCGGGATGATGGCCCATGTCGCGCCGGATTCCAGGAGGAACGGCGACATGGTTGTTCTTTGCCCTGGAACCGTAAAGGTGTTCGCGACGACGCCGGTCGCCGCTCCACCTGCCAGCGCTGACATGGCGGAGATGAAGAGGCGACATCAGAATGGAAGCGGCACCGGCGTGTTCTTGCCGGCGAGGCATCAGGACCACCACCGGAGTGGCACCGGCGTGTTCATGCCCCTTGCCGGCGCGTACCGTACCAGGCCATTCAATTCTCGCAGCAGCAAGGGTAAGTGGAGCCGCCGCGACGTATGTGTCCCTGTTCTCGAACCATTCCAAATTGCCATCGATCGTTCAATCACGACGTACATGATGCAGCCTGCAGCCAGGCTTGATGAATGATCAGAGAGGAGAAATAGGGCAAGCTTTTGCATTCCAAATTCTCACTAGCATTTTTTTTATGTGAAATATGATTTGTTCCCTGTCCCTGCTAATGAACGATCCTGGTGGCAATCTCTGAAGTTCTGAACAAATCTGGTGATTGGTGGCTGAAGCAGGTCTGAAACCGCCGCGGCTGATGAGGAAGGAAGCGGCAGAATGCAGATGCAGCCGCGTTGCAAGCCTGCACTGAGCAGCTCCCCCTTCCCTGCCGCCATAACAGAATCAAGTGCGGCCATCTATCATGTCAGATGAGCAGTAGCTACAAGGGTTCTGAGTTGTGGCAAACGCAAAACAGAAAAGAAAAATGGCACCTGTTATTTACCAGCAGGAATCTGTATCTTGCCTCTGTAATAAGAAAATAAAATTGTGTTGGGGACGGATACATGTGCTATGTCAATTGCATGCTGTTGGCGCATACATGAGCGTGCCCTGGGTCGCAAGTGTGGGTACTTTCTTGCCCAAAAAAAAAAGTGTGGGTACTTTCATTTCTTAGCGTAAAGTCACACTACTTGTGCGTATTGCGCCTCCTGCAATCCCCAGAGTATATTTTTCACTTACCCTCATGGCCACATGGCTTGTCCACATCATTCAAATACCACCGCTGCTGTATTCACATCATTCAAATACCGCTGCTGCTGCTTGAAGTTTGGTGAGTATGCAAGATAGGTAAAGATTCCCACGAGACAAATCCAATGGCCAGAATAGGCTGTCTCTTATTTCAAAAAAAGAATAGGCTGTGTGGTCACACATAGGGTCCAGGGCTCCAGGCTCGCATCGGCGACCAAGTCAGCCAACCAAGCACGCTCATCCCTCCTTGTTGAGACATTTGAGAGAGTGCTTCAGCTAAATCAGCTTACCAGTCTGCAAAGCACAGAAGATTTTGTGATACCCTATCGGAAACGACATTCGACCAGATGGAATATCAAACTCCCTGCCGATTCTTTGCCATCAACTGTTCCCATCATTTTCATCACAAAAAAAAAAAGATGACTCAAATGCAATACACTAGTTTAAAAGGCTTAGCAAAATGCTTGACAGCCGAAAAAAATCTCTGTATAAAACATGGTCCAGTTCCATTCAATGGCACGACTAGGTAGTACCCCCTCTTGTGGCTGCATCCCAGCCAACTAAAGCATCTCCACCCCCCCAAAAAATGCCCCCACAATACAACAAATATTACGATTATTGCAACAATAATAATTGGCATGTAAGCTAAGGTAAAAATTGGTCCCAGACTTGTCCCTACCAAAACCAACTACTACAGTGTCAAAGCAGCTGGGATGTTATTACGATAGGATGGAGCGGTCAACCCCATTTTGATATGTCGGTCTTGTGAAGTTATATGCCAATCTTCTTCTCGAACTTCTGGATCTGATTCAAGAATATCCAGGTCATCTGCACAAACATCATCATTCTATGAGTATATATACCACAAGAGTCAACAGACTAGATAGAAGACAACATAAAACATGGACTGTCCAACAGAGCATCACCAAGCATTTTCACTTACCATGACATGGGGCGCAATCCTGACACAGTACACCGGGAAGCCAGTGTAGAACTTGAATGGCCCACCACTCTTGAAGGTCTTCATGGCACAGTCCAAAGAACCTGTGTACGGGTACTTGCCATTGGCATCAGGTTGCATCTTCTGAATCTGTGTCTTCACGTAGTCAAAAGGCAAACTGCATGCTGAGGCGAAGAATCCAGAAACAGCACTGGCTCCTGTAAAAAAATTTGATGATTGCATCAGGAAACCAATTGGCCTAACATGGCTACATATAGAAACGGATGGAAATACGCAAACATGAGTGTTGTAAAATCCCATACATGTAGGGCAAAACGTCAGTTGCATAAGACAAGAAAATGGGCATTCGATTTCAATATCATAGCACACAATGCAAAAGGCACAAGAATCTTACCAATGACAGTAGAAATTTCTCCTGCGCCAAATTTGTCCCTAAATAGCTCAACACTCTGGTCATACGAAGCAAGCATACCCATGTTCAATGCCATAGCTCTCACAACAGTAGGGCCTGCACCCTTCCAAAGTGCAAGGATTCCCTCATCAGCTGTAATTCGGTAGAGAGCATGGAAAGCATTCTTGTAGTTGCGCCTTTGTGCAGCTGGCAGCGTTGAATCAGCTTGCATCCTAATGAGTGCCAAATCAGCAGGGCTACCAACACAAGCACCAATTGCTCCAGCAGTCAGACCAATAAAAGCTTTCTGAATTAGCGGCAACGGCTTTCCCTCATTCTTTTCAACTGCTTTGTTTGTCAGAACCCTGAAAAAAAGTATCCAAGTACAAGGTTCAAAATCAAATATAGAACAATTGTTTGAAAGAAGGCAAAATTAAATATAGAACAATTGTTGGAAAGAAGGCAAAATTACTGCAAAACCAAGCTAAAACAGCTCAAAAAATTCATGGCTGGTCACCTTTGGGGGAAAAAAAAAGTGGGTCTGGATATATTTGTTCACACTATATGGTATAGTGATAGTAATTACAGCAACTACAAGATCACATCATTCACACAACACAAACAAAAGAGAAAACTGAATTCATAGACCCTTTTGTGGAAAAAGAAATTTTATATTAACATCAAGCAAAAAAATTAACAGGATTATTCCTTTGTGAAAAAACATCAAACAAAAATCAATGCAGAGGAACAAAAACCATCAATCTCAAGGCACTCTACAAGGTCAAGTCAAATTTGATGACTGCGCAGCTCATCGGACAAAGTTGTATTGAACTATATATCTGATTAACCACAAAAAACTAGCACTATCTAGATGCAATACCAATAGCAACTAGAGGCCGCTCTTCACATTCAAATGGGAATCATATGTTATAACAAGCAGATCTTGGTCCACAGATTTATGTACAACAAAATAAAAAAAGAAACAATAAGTGAATTTACCATTAAAGAACACAATACACAAACCTGAAGGATCCAAGACGAGCAGTCGTGTATGTCGCTTGCCTTAGCAAACCAGCAGACAGACCCTGCGAAGAAATATATATAAGCAATTTTGCAATATGGAAACGAAAGGTACCAATTAATTGAAATGTCATATGGAACACAACCACACTAGCTCAACATTCCATACTGTGCGAGATAGAATGCAATTGCCACATCTTGGATGTACTGGATTAAAAATGTGCACTTGCATTATGAATATTTAAACTAAATAAAAACATAATTTTCTAAAATCATAGGGTCAAATACTCAAATATAATACATTCTTTGGCTTCTCTTGAACAAACTATGCCAATTGTAGAAGCATTGGATCAGTAATCAAGAACACATACAAGGACTTTGTAAAAGGAAAAGATAAAAAACAACCAGAGAAACAAACCTTGTAGAAGGAACGGACCCCCTCATTAGCAAGCATGTTCTTCGTGACCTGACCAGCGGAGCCCTCACCCAACTGGATCCTGACCTGAAACAGGAAAAACAATAAGAATTACATGTTTGGCTGAATAGGAGTTCGCGTCCCAAGGGTGATATAGTATAAAGTTCCAAAAAGGCATGGCATCAAGACTTTGACAGTGACATCTACTAAGCCAACTTTCAAGTTGGAACAGAATAAACATGTACGTGGTTCCCTTTTCACCATGACCTTAGGTTCCTTTAAGGTGTGCGAGTAGCCGAGTACCATAAAACATGTCAGTGCATTGAAAGAATTTCAACAGGAGTGGAGCTTCACGCATAAATTAATTACCAATCACATTATGGTTCAATTTGATCAACTCCACTCAAACCTAGGGCCAACCAAAGGCTATTATCCAAATTGCAGCAATCCTCTTCCAAGAGAAGATCACAGGGAATCTAATAAACAACAAACTACTAGAAATGAAATCGCATTGGATGGCTAGTTAACGACTTCCATAGATAACCAGATCTTACGAAATGAGAACCGAACAGGCATGCCCACCTCACATCGTTCAGAAAGAGTAAACTCGATCTCCATGGACCTAAGCAACCCAAGCAAGCTAATTCTACCATTTATTACCAACAGATCGCGCGGCCAACAAAACATAACGAATAGCTTCAACCCTACCAAGCCACGCATACACGATCCATTTCCGGCAATTCTCACGGATCTAAGGCTAGCCGCACCTAACCACCCAACAGCGAGCTCAGCTCCACTGCGCTGACCGCAAGGCCGCCCTCAACTCACCAGATCCGACCTCCATAACGCAAATTCCGCAGGTACGCGACCGACCCGTCACTCCGAGCAGCAAGCATCCGCCGCCCCGGTAGATCTACGCCCGCGAACCCCCGATCCCGCCACCCCCAGCTCACAGACACACACTCCCACCAGCACTAGGAGGACGCCGAACGGGGGAGGGAGCGGCGCGGTACCTTGACCATGTCGATGGGCTGGATGACGCAGGTGGCGAGCATCCCGGAGGCGCCGCCGTTGACGAAGGGCTTGATCGTCTTCCAGACGCCGGTGGCCGCCACCGCCGTCTGCTGCTGCTGCTGCTGCTGCTGCTGCTTCGCGTCCGCCATCTCTCTCCCTCCTTCCGGATCGGGCTTGCGCTGCCGCTCGGCTCGGCTCGGGCAGGGAGCGGAGCGGACGAGGCGGCGGGAGCGAGGGGGAGGGGGAGATGGGGGGGAGCAGGGGAGGCGGCGGCCTAGATCACTGGGTGGCTTTGCGCTTTATTAACGCGACGGGGAAAAAAAAAGAAAAATGGTTGCGGCTTTGCGGCCAGCCAGCCAGCCAGCCGGGGCCTCGTGAGCGACGTCGCGTGCGGGATCGCCCGGTTTGGCGCGTGGGCGCGGTGCACGGCGGTGCGGGTCGCTGGGTGGCTGCGTGTGGGGTTGGGAGTGGGTGGTGTGAGGGAGAGGCGTACAGGCTCGGTCTATGGAGGAAGTGAGGTGCGGTAGTTGGGGGCCCAGTGGCAGATCCAACTTGCGGCTGCGGAGCGAGGCGAAGTCGGGGGGTGGGCCAGGGAGGGCGCCGTGTCGTACTCGTGCCCGTTAGGATAAAACTCTAATAAAACATAGACCGGAAATGGCCAACCGCAGCGGAACAAACACAAATACGCCTGCGGGAAAGCGTATTTGTGTTTGTTCCGCTGCGGTTGGCCATTTCCGGTCTATGTTTTATTAGAGTTTTATCCATATTAAATAGGATATTATTTCATCATTTCAGATGATATGGTAATGGATTAATAAGAAGAGAGATGAGATGAGTTTCATCTGGATGAAACTATATACGCACAGTACCAACTTTTGATAAGTTTTAGAATTAAATATAATAAGTGTTTATAAAATAGCAAACATGAAATAATGCATTGAGTGAGTCTCAACTATGATTTTGTTTGTATTTTGTTGATGTGACACTCTTAGAAACAAGAAAATGAAACCACCTATTAGCATTAGTCTAAGAGAAATTTTACAATAATTGAAAAAATAAGAGTCGTCCATCTGATAAAATCCTACAATAGTGAAGATAGGAAGTATCTAGAAATATCTATGATAAAGTACCTGGTACTTCCAAAACGTGGGACCAAGTACCGAAAAGTGAGATAGAATACTAATTTAATTTATTTTTTATAAATACTTTCAATGCATTGACAGCTAGAAAAAATTCAAAATTAAAATATTTAAAAGTACCATTGATATTTTACAATTATTGTAAAAGAACTCTTAGTCTAATAAACTAAACTAGCAGTACTTTTGGGGACGGTACTCGAAGTCGTGTCTGTACACCGTTTTTTTTTTTAACGTAATGTCTGTAAACGTTGAAAAGGCTACCTTTCATCCTTCAGGCTTCGAAAAGATCAAATAGCCCCTTGATGTTGTTAATACTACTTTGCCAAAAGAACCATACGCTTTTGTATCACATGGTGTTTATTGTTGTTCGTTAATCTTAATCGGCATATTCCAGTTCTGGTTTCAGATACCGGTGACCACGTCCCTCCGCAACCCCTGTCCTCGTCACAACTTAGGCCCTTTTTAGTTCCTAAAAAAATTTACATAGTACCCGTCACATAGAATCTTCGAACACATGCATGGAGCATTAAATGTAGTTGAAAAAATAACTAATTATACAGTCTAACTAATTAGCACGATTTGAATTTTTAAACCTAATTAGTTCATAATTGGACATTATTTGTCAAGTAACAACGAAATGTGTTACAGTACCAAAACCCAAATTTTTTCACCAACTAAACACACTGATATTCGAATAACACATCTGGGCAACTTTAGAAATTTAAAAATATATTTTAAGAGTTTATGGATCTAGAAGACACAACGAGACAATTATTGTGCAAATAGCGTAGCCACTCATCATGTGAACCAAATTAATGTGGTGACAAATCATCAAGTCCAGGCACTTGCAAGGTTTCGTCAGCTGACTCAAACACTTGAGCTATGGATTTTGTCACCTGTGCCTCTTCTGATTTTGTCTCTTTGGATGCATTTTCAATTCACGGACCGAAGCCGCCAAGATGAGCGGAAAGAGGACGGGAATCGTGAGATACAATCTTTGTTGTAACGGAAAAAGACATTTTGAACATGCATTAAGAGCATGATACATCACGCAACATATGACTTGTTCTGACCCTTGTAAATAAATTGATATTTTCAATGTATGCTGAGCTAATCAAAACGTACCGCCGTTAATAAGCATGCATGGTCACCACAAAAATTGGCCAAAAACTAATTAAGCAGCGAACTAGCTGCCCGAAACCAGTGAGAAAGAAGTTTTCCTTTTTTATATAAAAGTTCTTATTGCACCAAAATCAAGTTCTTTCAAAACTGCAGTCCACATGCATCAATTCTTTTTCACTACAAATTAAGTTCAAAACAACTGCCATGAGTTCTCTTTGAGTGACTGAATGGGATTCCACTCACTATTTTTAACCCCCTCCAACCGCCGACATTATTTTATCATCATAGGACTATTTCTCCAGAGTAAAGTGTAAAGAGATAAACTGACGAATGCCCACAACCTGAGGAATATTTTACATCTTGCTGTGACCTATCCGTCTATATCAGTTACGGAGAGTACAAAAGTAGTACTGGGAAAGATTTACCTATGTAGCGTCCTGTATTACATACGAGCAAAGAGTAATAGAGTATGGTACAACTGGAGATGGGCGAAGGCAGGCCCCCTGGACCCAAAAACATCATGGAGCCCCCCCTAGTCCCCCCTTCATTTTGGAGAAGAAAAGATTAGGAAGGAGAGGAGGAAGAGAGGAAAGAAAAAATCAGCCCCCCCTTTAAAAATGTCTGGATTGGAGCTAGTACATAGCAGACTGTATAGCATTGTGGACGTTATTCAGATTAGATGCCAGAAATTCAGCTTTGCTTTTGATTCAATCCAGGTTTGTCAACCAACCTTTTTGCTCATTTGCCGTGCAAGCAATATAGTAAATATATCATAGTAATAGATCTCAGATTGCAAGGCACATCGCCAAACTGACATACGTAATAATAAAGTTGTTTGAGCCGTGCAGAGAAAGGGTGAGAAACCGTTCCTTTGCCTGATGAGCTATGCGCCATCTCCTTTTCGTTTCATCACAAAACGTGATACAAAAAGGGTGTGTCGATCACGGGATTTCGACAGGGCTATGTGTTTGCCCCTGAATCATACTGGGGCTATGTTTAATTCGCGAAAAAACTTGATTTTGGTACTATAGCATATTTCGTTGTTATTTGATAATTAATGTCCAATAATGAACTAATTATGTTTAAAAGATTCATTTTGTATGAGACAGTTAAAAAACGTAATTAGTTATTTTTTCCAATTACATTTAATGCTCCATCTCGTAGGAATTTTTTGGAAACTAACCCCTTTGTTTAGATGCAAAATTCAAAATTCTAAAACTATCGCATCGAATGAGAATCTTACATGCATGGAGTATTAAATCTAGATGAAATAAAAAACTAATTGTATATTTTGCTTGTAAAATGCGAGATGAATCTAATGACCCTAGCTAGACCATGTTTAGACATTAAATTGCTACCGTAAACATATGCTAATGATGAATTAATTAGTCTCATTAGATTCATCTCGCGATTTATGGACGGAATCTGCAATTAATTTTTTAATTAATCTATATTTAATATTTCAAATATGAAAAGATTTTTTTGCAAAAAGTTTACGGGGTGCATCTAAACGAGGGTATGGTCTGATTTGGTTTTGATTTTTGAGACTTCCAAGTTTTTATCATTTATTGTTTTGACTGTTAGATGTAGTTCAAATGCTTCAGCACATATATTTCAAACGATTTATTAAAAGTAACAAAGAGGTTTTGTTTTTTACTTTCATTTTCTGGTCGAAGTTTTTTCTTTGAAAAATTCAGGAGAAATACTTGTCCACGTTGCGCTGCCTGTGGTTCCCGCCCGCTGACCGGTGGGCTCACTCTACTCCTCGCTGTCCTCGACCTCGGGTTCCGCGCGTAGAAAATGGGTCACCCCCCTGCGCCGGCAGTGAGCCCACTCCCAAACCCACCCAAAACCCTCGTCGTCTTCCTCCAAATCACCCGCTTGATCTCCCCTTCCCCAGCTCTCTGTCCCCGTCCCCAATCCCTCGACCCTAGGGTTCCGGCGACCGCCCGCAGCAAATGTCGGACGCCGGCGGCGGCGGCAGCGAAGAGTACAAGCGCGAGGAGTCGGTGGCCCTGCTGGTCATCGTCTCCCTCGCCGCGCTCTCCCTCCTCTCCCTCATCGCCGCCTTCGCCTACTACTGCTACATCACCCGGAAGGTCTCGCGCCGCCTGCACTCGCTCCAGCCCCCCAAGCGCTCCGGCTCCCCTCCCGCGCCGCCTCCGCGGGCACCGCCGCCGCCGCCGCCGCAGCAGCAGCAGCAGGGGAAGGAGAGCCCGTCCAGCAACTCCGCCAGCGATGGGGCTGGGGCGGCGGCGGCGGGGATGGCGGTGGTGGTCGCCGGGGAGAGGGGCGTGCAGGTGTTCAGCTACCGGCAGCTGCACGCGGCGACCGGCGGGTTCGGAAGGGCGCACATGGTCGGCCAGGGCAGCTTCGGGGCCGTGTACCGCGGGGTGCTCCCCGACGGGAGGAAGGTCGCGGTCAAGCTCATGGACCGCCCCGGGAAGCAGGGCGAGCAGGAGTTCGAGATGGAGGTAAAATAATTTTTTTTGCGTTTCGACCGAGTCCTTGCTTCCCGGCGGTGAATGCGGGTGTTCCCTAGTGCTGGGATTGGGGCCAGGATAGATTCCACCAAGTCTTCCAGTGTGCTTGCCCAGTTGGTAGATGCTGGATCTGGCCATTGCGCCTTGGTGAAGTTTCTGCGGTCCAAGCGGACGCATTGCGGGGTTTCCTCGGTGGAAATGGGGTCACTGTGCGTTGGGGCTTTCTGGGGTTGGTCGCGTGTTTTACAGATCATATTCTCTTTCTAAAAATGGAGCAATCGGATGTGTGGTGGGTAAGTGCGAGTTTGTACTCTATAGTTTCACAAATCGTAAAAAAAAATTGGCGTGTTTCGGCCGGGTTACTTGAGGAGTCTCGATTGTGACTTTCAGCACTTTGGCTTGTGTTTATTTAGGTGATAGTTTGTAAGTGACTAAGGTGGTGTTTCTTGCAGTATTTTTACGGGGAGGGTGGTATAATCTTTTTTATTTTATCTGGAGGTTGATGAAATTGAAATCAATTTGGTATGGTGTGGGTAAAATTGAAACTACTGAGTCCTGAATCCTGATTCTGTCCATACTGGTTTGTTAGTGATACCTAACTGTACAATCACTTCGAGATCTTCAGGTACACTGGACAGTTTGTCAGTCAACTGGGAATAGGAACAGAAGGAACCACTCCCTGTTTGGTTTCACCAATGCTTCAAATGCCCCTGTTTTTTTTCATGGGGATAGTAGTAAACCAACAACTATAAAACAACGACCTTACTACCGGGATAGTGCACAGGCTTGACATCTGTTAAAAAAATAGCAGATTTGACAACGAGCAGCGGATTGAACTCAGTCACCAGCAATAAATACTTGACAAGCAGGGAGTCGAACACATTTTTGATATACTAGCAGCTAGCTGACTATAGGAACAAAACTATATGTATAAATAGCATTACAGAAATTTATGGATGTAATGCTGTTGTTTAATCAGCTATGCTAACTTGGTAATGAAGTGAGAGGAGCTTTTGTGTATGACTGAAATGTGATTCATTGATTTTTCTATTTGGGATGGTTCACATATAGCGCATGGACCGGAAATTTTCCCTGTAAGTCCTGCAGTATTTTCTTAACATTTGATGTTTCTGTAGGTGGAGCTGCTGAGTAGGCTCCGATCGCCACATCTGTTGGGCCTGATTGGCCATTGTTCTGAAGGTGGACAACGGCTACTTGTGTATGAGTTCATGGCCAATGGGGGTCTCCAGGAGCATCTCTATCCAAACACAGGTATACCCATTTTGTATCCGCCTATTGTATCTGTATTTTTATGTGTTTGGTGTTGTTTACAGATAATTGAGAGCATTTCACTGCTTGTTCAGTCGAGTAAGACTCCAAATTTAACTGGCTGATGATGCCCAAAAGCTGCATGCTTTAACAAACTGGTACAAATGAGCAACGGAATGCTAACTGCATTTATTGTATTGATGTGCTGCTTCTTGCTAATGGTGGTGATCCTTGAGATTTGCACCATGGTCATTAAACTTCTTAGCATTTTGTGCGTATGGCTTAGCAAAAAAGCGAGAACACTTTGAGATGTCATGATTTATAAAATATGCTAAGTGAGATTCATTACTGGTGCTGACCCTGAGCTTCTCATGGCATGACAGTAGAGCGATGAACTCCAGACCCTGGTCCAAAGCCGAGGGACATCTCTCCCTCTGGTTGATAACACGCAGCTTACATTTAGTTGGCATATCATAAAAGTGATTCAGTAGAATTGTTACATTCAATTCTAGCTGTAGATAATATTTTTGTTTAGGTTGATATGGAAAACCTGAAGTTGACTAAAATATTTTCGTACCACTTAACACTGATAACTTTGGTTTTAATACTGTTAATTAATACAGCTTCTTTATGCCAACTGAGAGTTCTGAAATGTTGTTGCTTTAGGTTCCTGTGGTGGGATCTCAAAATTGGACTGGGATACAAGAATGAGAATTGCACTTGAAGCAGCAAAAGGTTTGGAATATCTTCATGAGCGTGTTAATCCACCTGTCATACACAGAGACTTCAAGAGCAGCAATATTCTTCTGGACAAGGACTTCCATGCAAGAGTTTCAGACTTTGGTCTAGCCAAACTTGGATCTGATAGAGCTGGTGGTCATGTCTCAACTCGAGTTTTAGGCACACAAGGCTATGTTGCGCCCGAGTAAGACTAGTCTAATGCTCATTTAGCATTTTTTTAACTTAACTGTTTGCTAAACCAAGTGTGCAAGATCATAAGTTTGATACTGGTTTGCCATTTGTGCAATCACTTTCTTGTTCTAATTTCTAACCAACTCATTATACTGTCTCTAATATGATGCACATGCTACAATTCTTTGTAGGTATGCACTGACTGGGCATTTGACTACCAAATCAGATGTGTACAGTTATGGTGTTGTCCTTTTGGAATTGCTTACTGGTAGGGTACCAGTTGATATGAAGAGGCCTCCAGGAGAAGGTGTTTTAGTGAATTGGGTAAGTATAAACATTAGATGATCAACCGAGTTACTGATTGGACATTGGTGTAGCTTTGCTTTGAGCTGTCTCTTCTGCCATCTTGGAGCATAATATTGATTCAGTACTGTTAAGTTAATCTAAAATGAGTATAGATGTACAATGTTGTACCCTTAAACTATAAAAGTCTAATATTGTTCCCAAAGCAAATTGGATGTACACACGTACTTCAATTTGTTTTAAGGACTTTAGCTCATGGATTTTTGTTCCTCAAGGAAGGGCGGGCCTGGTGCAGCGGTAGAGCCTACCGCTTGTAACCGGAAGGTCCCGGGTTCGAGCCCTAGCCTCTGCACAAATACATTTGTGCGGGAAAGGCTTAGTGTTTAAAATAACCCTTCCCCAAACCCCGCGCAGTGCGGGAAGGTTACAGCAACGGGTACGCCCTTTTTTATTTTTGTTCCTCAAGGCAATTGGCTTCAAATTGTCTCTGCTCCTATACTTAGACTTTTATGTACCATCTCATGGCAAGTCTTAATTAGAATCCACCTGCCTCTCGTCCTTGTACCTGCCAGGTAGGAAAACATATGCTTTCATGGTTTATTTTTCAAGTACCAAGAGTGGTATTTGAATGCTACTTATATCTAACCTGCCACTTCTTGAATTAATGCAGGCATTGCCTATGCTCACTGACCGAGAGAAAGTTGTGCAGATCTTGGATCCAGCGTTGGAAGGTCAATACTCCTTGAAAGATGCTGTCCAAGTGGCTGCCATTGCTGCAATGTGTGTTCAACCAGAGGCTGACTATAGGCCACTAATGGCCGATGTAGTACAGTCATTGGTCCCTCTTGTCAAGAATCGTTCTGCTCAGAAAGCTTGCAACCCCAACGTGCAAGCATCGAAGCCACTCGACTAGAAAAGCAAGTCTTTAATCTGCAGTTTGGTGCTCGTCTCTCTGGAACTCCTCTCGTCTATAACTAACTACCGCTGCTGAGACAATGAGACCAGCACCTTTCTTGACGTGGTCCTCTTGCTCTGCTGGCGATCTCCTGATTTTGTAAGGTGCGTCATGAGCTGGTAGGTTTCGAATTGAAAGGAATTTGGTTGGAGAGTCCTGAGAGTTTATTTGAGTTTCAAGAGAGGTTCAGTCATGTGTAATTTAGTAGCCATGTTTGGTGTGGTTGGGAATTTGGGATCGGTACTTGTAGTTGTGGGGAGTTCATCATTGGATGGTAGTGTTTGGTATGAGCTTGCAGTACTGTGTTGTAGAGTACTGCTTGACTTTCGTTTGGCTTGTCTGTTAAGCTAAATGCACTGTAATCGTTGTAACTAAGAACTATCGTCCTTGGAGTTCATATATATGTAATGTATAGTAGGTCTCTGGAATTGGTTTGAAAATCTTTTGCTGTTTCATTACCTACTTTTTTACCTAATCCTGGCGGATCTTTTTTACGGTTTCCACTGATTCAGAGGTTAAAACATAGGCAAAAAAAAGGAAAGGAAAAGATCTGTACAAGAGAACATCACAATGTCGTTTAGGTTACCTGGGTATAACACAACTTGTCTTACCCATAAATCACTTATATCATATGACTTAATTTATCTTGTGCTATTCCCAAATTCTGAGATAATCATTTCACTGACATGGGATTGTGTTCACTCCAACTTTTTGGTCCTAGCAAAGGGGAATATATATACAGAAAACAATCTATTCGATGAGCTAGGAATGCTTGAAGTTTCATTCATGTTCGTTAATGGGAATGCTTGGACAATCTTGAACTTGTGTCCCTTGGGTGACAATAGTTAAATGGATGGATCAATGTAGTCTTGGTCTTATGCTCCTCGGCTGATGATGGTTTATTGTTTGGATCAAACACAATTCCTAATATACCGAGCTATCCTGGATTAGGTGCTAAGTAGCAACAGGAATTGGTGGTGCTTGCTGCATTGCCGGGCTAACAAGAATAATGGTACACTCTTAAACCAGATCGATGAGCTAATATATGCATATCACGGAACTTCAGTTCCTTCCTTTTCTGTGGATTTATCAACATAAATGCCACTTTCTTACCATCTGAATGGACGGTCGAAAAAGCATGCATGTGACGTGGACTCTTCATAGGCGTGAGAAAGTCTGACATGGTAGCATTATTTTTTATATGGGGAAACAAAACGTCTCTTTTGATATTTCTATTTTAGGTGATTTGTGTGTTGCACACAACTTTGTAGGTCCGAGTAGTGATTTTGCAGGTTTGGTGATGGAAATCTATTTACCTTCAAACCCTGAGTTTCCAATAATCTTACTTTACTATTATGAAGTAGAGGCTTCTTTTGAAGTCTTCACGTGAAGCCAACTAGAATCCTAGGTGGTTGTCCTAGAAAAAGAGAGAAAGTTTGGAAATTATCTAAAAAACAAAAAAAAATATCTAGCTGTCAATCAATGAATGGTAATCATCATTGATCGGATTTACTTTATTTCTAAAAAATTACTCACCTATGCCAATAAAGAATTAGCCTAAAATAATCCCCTTTATCTATATATTTACTCATGTCTGCCATTATAGAAAAACTAGATCCAGCCTAGTTTAGATCATATATCTATATCTTAATTACTCACATCTATCATTACATAAAAAATTTGATCCAACCTAGTTTAGATATTTCAAAATTTTAAATATACAAAATAGTACCGGTCATATCTATCCTAACTATCCTTCTTAATCTCTTTTCCTTATTTAAATCAGAGAGTTTATCTCAAAGGGCTAATCGAATATGTGTACATCTACCGATATATAAAGAGAGTTTTCATTCTTTCCTAAAAAGATAAAGTTTAATGATTTTTGTGATGAGTAGCATATCGTTAGATGACTGGCACTAAGATAGAGCCTGGCTTACCAGCGCATTAGTTGAAAGTATATTTACTCGCAAAAGAGTTAAAATATATTAAAATTCTATGTATTATGATGCATAAATAAACTCTATTTGCCTAACCCCTTCACTCTAAACTATAAGTTATTTTAGTTTTGTTCTAAGTTAAACTTCTCTATGTTTAATCAAGTTTATATAAAAATCTATAAATATCTCTAATATTAAACTAGGTTCAGATTAAAATATTTCTCCATCTATATTTTTTATAAACTTAGTCAAAATTAGATGAATTTTTAGGATAAAGGTAAAATAAACTATGATTTGAAATAGAGGAAGTAGTGTTAACTAGAGATATAACTATAAATTATTTTTGCCCGTGCAGTCGCACACGTTGATAGGCTAGTTTGGTAAACTAATTTGGCTATGCCAGAAAATGGAGATGGCAGCCAAATACTACCTTCGAACATGGAGGAAAATATTGGCCGCCCAACGCAAAAATGAAGCGGCACGACACAATTGCGTAATTAAGATACTACCCCGAGTGTCCAGTAATTTAGTAAACTACCAATCTAATTTTACTATCCAGGAAAAGGGAGATGGCAGCAAAAAACCTTTTGGGGGTATCGAGGAGAGGAGGAAAATCATGATTATGTTGTTAGTATTTCAATCTAGTTTGGAATTTAAACTTACTATATGATTGTCTATTTTCCCAACACCCCGTTGCGATCTCCAGTCCATAGGAAAGCATGTCTCTTTTTATCAATGGCTTCAACTATGCCAACCGGCAGTAGTCTGGACGGAGCACATTGGGTAGACTGCACGGGCACTCAAGACAGCATTAAGAAGAACCGTGCGACCACTTGGATCGGAGTCAGAGTTTTTCCACACCACCTCGGAATATATCCTCCAACAGCACGCAATAGAGGTTGGAAGTCCTTGTTTCTGAGTTTGTTGATGGTGGGTGGCAATTCAAGGTAGGCCTGGGGAAGGATGACACTGGACACCCAAAGATCTGAGCCAGATCACAGCTGGTTGCTGGGTCAAGAACTCAAGACCAATCGGGATGAAAGTACTCATGTCATAATTGATGCGTAAGAATTGGTCGATGATGTTGTTCAGTAGGGAAAGTTGAGCAGCATCGGCGAGAGGAAAATGTTTGTGAGCGTGCATGCATCTGTACTGTGTTTTGTAAAAAAATAATAAAAAAAGCATCGACGAGAGGAGGAAAATGCTGGCCGCCCAATGCAAATGAAGCGGCCGGCACGGACACAATTGCGTGGCTGAACACTCCATGCTCGGGCGGAGCCAGGAATTTATTTTTTTCATTATTAGAGGAGGCCAACCATACTAATTTATATAAAAATTTAATCAAAATTCAAATATTCAATGTAAATTTAGAAACCATAGCCCTGCCCGCCCCCTGTTTCCGCCCCAACATGCTCAATGCATGCTTGTAGCATGCGGAGTCAGCGTCGCATGATCCTGTCGCGCCGTCATCTCCGCGCTCTCATTACACTTGAACACCTCCTCGTCGACGTCGTGGTCCCGACCGTTGAGTCCGACCTGCCCTCAGGCAGGCGCCCGCCTCTCGCTGTCGCAGGTCAACTCACCCCGCCCCGGCCCGTTCGCAGAACCGAGGCGATAGTTAAGAATCCGTCCATTCCCTCAATCATTCCCTCCGAAATAAAACCAAGATTCCTGCCTGCGGATGCGAGCGCCAGCCACGCGAACAGGCCTCGACCTGGCCGTCCCGGCCGGCGTGAGATGGTGAGGCGGCCATGGTAGTGATCGCCGCCGGTGAGGCCAGCAGGCCCGGCCGCGGCGGAGAACGGCCGGTGGCGCCGGACGGGGAGGTGGTGGTGGCGCACGTCGTGGTCGACGTTGCCGACGGGTGCGCTGCGGCCGATCAGGAGCTGCAGCGGCCCGGGTGCAGGATCTGCCACCTGGTGGACGGGGACGGGGACGGCGAGCTGCCCCAGCGGCTGAGCGGACGGCTGGTGAGGCTCGGCTGCGACTGCCGCGGCGAGCTGGCGGCGGTGCACCGGCGATGCGCCGAGGCGTGGTTCTCTGTCCGGGGCAACAGGTACGTTCTTCGTTCCATGGCCAAGCTTGTCATTTTTCACAACAACACTGTATTGATCAAATCCGCTATAATGTCTACTCAAGCAATTTGTAAAGAATCTAGCTGCTTCTCTAGCCTCAACTTTGAGGGACCATTCAGCACACCACTCACAGCCTTCTCCCATCCACTCGACTCCAAAGCATTCACCTTCGCTAGCCTGCACAACACTAACTCCAGCAACGCCACATCTCCTCCCCTCTCAACCCCCTGAACAAACTTCCTCACACCATCCTTGCTTGGTGCAAAACCCTTGAAAACCATCTCATTGAAAACCTGATCTGCCTCAAGAAACTCCCCAGCAGCACACATTCCATCGAAGAGCATTCTGTAGGTAACCACATCCGGAGAGCACCCCTGCCTCGGCATATCCTCGACCAATTCAGCAGCATCCGGCCACCGCCCCAACTTGCACAGACCCGCAACCAGCGTATTATAGGTCACCGCATCTGCCTTGTTCCCACTCTTCTTCATGTCGTCAAGCACTGCAAATGCAGCACTTGGATCCCTCTCATCCTCGCAGAAGCCTGCGATCATTGCATTGTACACCACCCTATCAGCCACAATCCCCCTCCCCTTCATCTCCTCTAGCAATCCAGTTACCTCACCCTTCCTCCCTACCCGGAACAATGCCCGTACAAGTGTCGCATATACACCTGAATCCAACACAGCTTCAGCACTCCCCGCCATCTCTTCCTTGAGCCTCACCGCGGCATCCACATCTCCTTGCTCACAAAGCCCCTTCATCAGACTCGCATACACATAAGCATTCGGCGACAGTTTGTACTGCCTGACCATCACTCCCTTCAACTCGAACGCGTCTTCCAGCTGGCCGGCGTCGCACAGCGCGGCGACAAAGGTGCTGAACGTGACGACGGTCGGCGCGATGCCCCGGTGCAGCATTTCATCGAACAGGAGTCGCGCGTGCTCGAGGGAGACCGACGCTGCGGCGGCTCGCATGAGGATGTTGTAGGTGCACGCGTCGGGCGGGATCCTTGCGTCGCGGCAGACCGCGAGGAGGTCGTGTAGGGGGGTGCGGCAGGCGAGCAGGGCGTGGAGGAGGGTGTTGAGCGCCCGGACGGTGCGTGGCTCGGGGAAGGCCGGGTGCGCAAAGGCGCGGCGCGCGGCGGCGGGGAGGCGGGCGCGGCCGTAGGCGGAGATGACGCGGCAGAGGAGCTGCTCGCGGGGACGGGGGGCCGAGGAGGAGGCGAGGCGGGAGAGGACGGACTCCATGGCCGGGAAGAGGCGCGCGGCGGCGAGCTTGGAGATGATGAGGTCGTAGCAGCGGAGGGAGTAGCGGAACGGCGCCGAGGACGGAGCGGTGGCGGAGGTTGGGGGGTTGAGGAAGAGGCGCAGCGCGGCCGCGGGGTCCAGCTCGCGGCGGAGGGCGGCGGCGAGGTGGTAGGACGAGAACTTCTTCCCAGCCATGGCGGCCTGGAACTCCTGGCGGGGGGACACGTCTCAGTCAATACCTCTGACGTGATGCTCAAAAAAAAAAAGTCAATACCTCTGACGTCATGCTTGCCGTCGCAGAATAACTCACTAGCTCTGGGCCCTGGGCCCTGGCCCAGATACAGGATATCGAGTGGAGGCCCATCCGGATTCCCATTCGATTGGGCCATCTCATGTTTTCACCACTTGGGCCTGCTTGGCTTGGGGTCGTCGTCGAATTGGGGGCGATTCGATTGGAGTCGTCGGAGAGGGAGCTGCGGCGGCGCTTGCGCGGAGGAGGAGGAGGGATGGAGGCGACTGTGGACGACCTGAGCGCGGCGTACGACGAGTTCGTGGCGGCGGCGGCGGCCGTGGTGGAGGCCCGCGCGCAGGCGGGCGGGGAGAAGACGGCGGCCACGGACGCCGCGCTCGAGGCCTTCAAGCAGCGCTGGGAGCTCTTCCGCGTCGCCTGCGACCACGCCGAGGAGCTCGTCGAGTCCATCCGGCAGCGCATCGGATCCGAGTGCCTCGTCGACGAGGCCACGGGATCCGCCTCCTCCGGATCCGGGCCCGCCGCCCCCGGCATCAAGCCCATCAGCGCCGTCCGCCTCGAGCAGATGAGCAAGGCCGTCCGCTGGCTCGTCATCGAGCTCCAGCACGGCGCAGGAGGCGCCTCCGCCCCCGGGGCCGCCGGAAGTGGCGGTGCCGCCACCCCCAACGCCGGCGCCGGCCCGGGCCCCGGTGGGCAGCACCCCGAGGAGGGAGGCCAGTAGTAGGTATGGAGTTGCAGAGTTAACTAGTTGTGTCGTCCTTCAGGAATGAACTTGTAGCATCTCTCCTTCAATAGAGTACAAAGAACGTGTTTGCATCTCCGAGTTACAGCATTAGAGCTTGCGATCACTAGCATGGTACTTGACAATGCCTTGCGGTGTTCATATTTTCAAGAATGAAGAAATGAACTAGTTTCCTGTACTTTGCTGGTTGCTTCCCTCCCATTATGAGATCACATAATGAACTAGACAAGGCATGGTGGCTAATTCTTGTTCTTCATAACTAGTTGTAAACCGCTAGTGCACTGCTATGGTTGGCTTCTGAACTGTGCACTCAAAATTAAGCTTAGATCATATATTCATACTTCAAAAAAAAAAAAATTGATGCTCATTGCCTAGTACTCAGCTATCAAAAACGCTGCTCCCCATAAATGATTTTAATGATGTAAGAAGGAATATGAGATACATGGATATAAATAAAATGATTATAAGGCACAAAATGATAATAGAAAAATATGTGCTCACAGATACATATTTGAAAGTGATCGGGTGCTCTAGCCTAAGAGGGGGAGGGGGTGAATTAGACTCTAATAAAAACTTAGACCTATGGCTCCAACTAGTTTGCACAAAACTTAAACTAAAACATGCTATCAATATGTGCAACTAGGTTGTTCTAGTGTAAAACCCCTATCCCAAAAGAGTTTAGTAACCTATAGCCTTTCCTACCAAGAAACTATTCTATGAAAGTAAAGGCATACAAATTACTAGAATGAAATGCGGAAGCTTAAAGAGCGGGATAGGAGATAGCAAACTCTTGACGCGAGTGTTTATCCCGTGGTTCGGTTAGCCACAAAGGCACACCTACATCCACGTTGTTGTAGCACTCACTAAGAGTATTGCTACTCGGCCACCAAGTCTCTTCCGTGAACACAATCACGGTCACCTTGGCCCCGGGTTCCACTAAGGAGCTTCTCCACAAAGGATGGGGGTCTCCACGTCCCCCGCACAAAGGTGTCGTCGCCGCTCCACACCAAGTCGGAGGGTCGATGACGTTGCCGGCGAGCTTCACGCTCCAAGGTGCCGGCGCACCAAGCTCTTGTTTTGGTTCGCTAAAGAACCACAGCACAAAAGCTTAAGGCCTTGCAATCTTACTCACTAAGAGCTAATCCTTTACACAACACTCTCAAAGTGTGATAAGGGCTAAGGATATGATCTTGATGCTTTTGTATGGCTTGGAGATGTTCTTGGGTGTGTGTGGGATGTCCAGCAACTCCAGCAATCTTCAAATGGCCGGGGTGAGGCGTATATATAGGCCACCAAATCTTGTAGCCGTTGCTCCAACGATTAGCTGAAAATCCGCGTACCACCGGAAGAACCGATGCCCCTTGGCGGGGTAGCGTCGGTTCATCCGGTCACTCATAACACGAAGTAGCCGTTGGACTCCTGATCGGTTCAACCGGTGGTCACTGTGTCAGCTGTCAGGAGTTCAACGGCTACTTCGGGTATTAGAGTGACCGGATGAACCGACGCTACCCCAGACAGAGGCATCGGTTCATCCGATGATGCACAGATTTTCTGCTGACCGTTGGAACAACGGCTACAAGACTTGGTGGCCTATATATATGCCTCACCCCGGCCATTTGAAGCTTGCTGGAGTTGCTGGGCATCCCACACACACCCAAGAACATCTCCAAGCCATACAAGAGCATCAAGATCATATCCTTAGCCCTTAGCACACTTTGAGAGTGTTGTGTAAATGTTAGCTCTTAGTGAGTGTGATTGCAAGGCCTTGAGCCTTTGTGCTGTGGTTCTCTAGTGAACCAAAACAAGAGCTTGGTGCGCCGGCACCTTGGAGCTTTGAAGCTCGCCGGCAACATCATCGACCCTCCGACTTGGTGTGGAGCGGCGACGACACTTTGTGCGGGGGACGTGGAGACCTCCATCTTTTGTGGAGAAGCTCCTTAGTGGAACCCGGGGCCAAGGTGACCGTGATTGTGTTCATGGAAGAGACTTGGTGGCCGAGTAGCAATACTCTTAGTGAGTGCTACAACAACGTGGATGTAGGTGTGCCTTTGTGGCTAACCGAACACGGGATAAACACTCGCGTCAAGAGTTTGCTATCTCCTATCCCGCTCCTTAAGCTTCCGCATTTCATATTAGCATTTTGTATGCCTTTACTTTCATAGAGTAGTTTCTTGATAGGAAAGGCTATATGTTGCTAAACTCTTTTGGGATAGGGGTTTCACACTGGAACAACCATAGTTGCACATCTAGATAGCTTGTTTTAGTTTAAGTTTTGTGCAAACTAGTTGGAGCCATAGGTCTAAGTTTTTTAAAGTGCCTAATTCACCCCCTCCCCCTCTTAGGCTAGAGCACCCGATCACTTTCAGGAGCCACTCCCAAGCCCAAGTGCTGCCCAACAACTCTTGTCCATGGAGTTGATATGGAGATGACAGAGGGTATTAGATAACAAGTTTACATCTACTCCACGCAAATCAGGAGGCCAATCACCATCACCTGCTGCTTTTTATCTGTTCTTTTTTTTTCACGTGAATTATACTACTAGTAGTTGTATAAATTACACACAAACTTTATCGATAATGATTTTACATATATATTCTTATCTGTACCACGGATATGATTGATCTATGCAAATGCTTTGCCACGCGCTTCTATACTACACATGTGCACGTCCTCAAATTCATGTTCCATTTCCAAAAGGCCCCCGAGGAGCCGTGATTTGCCAGCAAAAGGGAGGTGCGCACACACGCACGGGGCGTACGTGCGACAGTATGTGCAGTGCAGTGCGTCATAAAAGCATGGCTGTGACGGAGTCATGGAGTCGTTTGGGTCTAGACCACCTTCTACATTTTTCTCCCTTTCATTTTCTTGCTAGCCGTACTCACCATGGCAGAAAATGCAGCCATGGATGTGTACGATGAGCTGATGATGAGCACCAATGGTGAAAGAAAGGTACAGGCAGGAGCGGTACCAATCCTAGACGACCACATCTCGTGGGGTTCCATTCGGTCGGTTTACCGTCTGCAAGCAGAAACGCACTGTCAAGGACTTGCATTGTCTCAACATTATTTGGTTTATTAGCAACAACAGAGTAGTATAAAAAACCCATATGCAATTATGCATGGCAATAGTTACTGCAGGACGGGCTTGCTGAACCTGAGGCAGAAAGAGGAAAAATGATGAGACATCACTAATTTATTAGGGAAAATTCGATACATGCCACCATAACTCCGTGAAATTGGGTGTCATGTTGAAAATCATGCCACTCAATGGCATGAATTTCAACATGAGATTCAATTTCAAAAAATTGGAGTGGCATGGATCCAACTGACCCAATTTATTATGCGGCTGTGATGGATGCCCATCGTCCAGTCAGGTCGCCGGCGATGAGGAGCATGGGCGGTGGCCGGAGACGCCGCCGCACTGTGGGTGAACAGACGACGAGATGCTACTGAGGCGCCGTGCACAGCGCATATGGCAGCGATGCTGATCCGATTCCGATCCTTCACCATGAACACGATGATCACTGCAGCATGCAGCCATGCACGAGCACGACACGAGCCCAGGAACAGGATCCGGCCAGGAATGACGACGAGCCGGTAAAAGGGCAAAAAAAGTCCAGTGAGGATGCTGCCATTGCACGTGATTTCTGATCGTCCGTGCCCTGCGTTTTCTGCAGTACTTGATGGTAACGCTGCCGGTGGGCAGTTTACCCGCCCGGGTTCGATCCGTCGGATCGGCACCGGGTGTCTCCCCGGGATTTATTCCCAGAGGAGGCCCGGGGTGTGTGTGCGTGTATTGCGTGTGTAAGTCTCGGTAGTCATGTTTTTGACTTCCCGGTAGTCTATCTGTATTGAGTCCGCGGTCAGTGTGAGTGCTCAACTGAGTTCTACATGATTTTGTATTGAGTCTGCGGTCAGCGTGAGTGTTCAATTGAGTTTTTACATGATTTTCCAATGCTCCTGGGTGCTTTGCATGCCCTGCAGCAGATGCGGAGGGAGGCTAGCGCCGCGCGAAAGGAAGAGAAAGAGATGCGTCAAAGGTGGGCCACAGTCTGAGGAATAAACAGTGGCACTGCCCACTGGGTCATACGAGTGGGTCCAAGGGGGCAAGCATCTTTCTCGGCAGCACGTACGTCCCGGCGATTTTTCTATTGGCGTGCCTCGTGCGCCCATGGCCGGGGCCGGCTTTGTTTGTTTTCTCCACGCTATTCTATTCTAAAATAATCTTGTATACATGGTGTACTAAATAAAATTTATTTGTAAATTTTTTTAGGGATGTGTGTAATTTTTCGCGATGAATCTAACGACGGTAATTAATCGATGATTTGCTACAGTGATGCTGCAGTAACCATTCTCTAATCGCACAGTCAAAGGCCTCATTAGATTTTTCAGAGTCACTAGCGCGGGGTTCTGAAGTTGGTTTTATAAACTGACTTTGTTTGACATCGTAATTAACAGTCAAACTGTCACTATTCACTGGCACAGCACAAACAAAACGGAGCCCATATCTTGCCCGTCCTTCCCGAGAGGATCCAAGAGCGGAAGAGCCCAACCAAGAGGTGTGTTGTGATGCTGAAGCTTGCATTGAGATCTCATTAGCCGCCTGATGAGTAGTGCTTGGAGCCAGTCCAAAGCTCCAAAGCCTCCGGTAATTTAGGAGCTCTTCGAGTTCCAACCCCTGGAACGCAGTGGTCTGTCTGTATTCAAATCCTGTTTGGACAGAGCTCAAAGATCCAGAAACTGTTGGAGTAATGGGCTTGGCCCATTTATTCTAAAGCATTAAAAGAATTTAAAGCACACTATTAATACTAGGGAATCAATGTTTAATTCCGTACCGGGAATTGAGGAGGATCTCAACCGACTTAAAAGGTGGACTTCTTGTACACCACTTGTGAAGTCGGTAAGAGGAGGACGGTGAACCACACGCGCGCGCGCGCTCGCTCGCCTCGCCGGGCCGGGCCGGGCCGTGGCCGTGGCCGAGGCCGAGGCGCGGCGCGGCGCGGTGTGATGGCTATTTTGCCGTTGACAGCAATTAATCGTGCGATTAAATGTGCAATTAAATCTGTAATTAATGGCCATAACCGCATCACCTAAATGACTCTGATGGTGTCCAGGTTCAACGAATCTGAGCACCTGAGTCACTATATAAGGAGTGCCATTCCCCTCATCCATCCTGCACCAGAGCACTGAGGCAACTCGGCTCCTCTCTTGGCAACTCGGCTCCTCTCTTCTCCCTCTCCAGTTGCAACAACTGAGTTCCCCAACGCTAATCTCTGCGCGCACAGAATTAGCGTGAGCAGGCCTCCGAAACCTTGCTCGCCTTGAGATCCTGCACGGGATAGGCGGGCAATCAGGTTTTTGGGTAACGCTTTAGCGTGACTGCTCAAAAATACTAAGGCTTTGCCCGATTGTACGACTACTTCCTGGTGGACGAGCCGAACGACTACGTCGACTACATTCTGGTGGCCGAACGACTACGTCGACTACATCTTGGTGACCGTTCGTGGGACTGCACTGCGAACTTCTTCCTGCACCGATTTAGTTCGACTACTTCGACTGAGGCCAACCGAGTAGATGTCTACTCCAGTTGGTAACAGCGCAGCCAATGCCTCCGGCAACGGCCCCGCTTTAGGGTACTCCCTAAAACTTTGGTTATTTATATTGTTTATGCTTATATGTGTGATAAGTATAAACATGTTCACATGTTTTATTTTACTCCTTAAAGTCATAGAAATATTGCTAGTTTATACATTTAATTTTGGAATTAAAATATACCGAAAATTGCCTAGATATCTAACAATCCAAAAACCTGATTATGTTAATAGGCTTTCGGTATCTAGCTTTGCTGCATCAATCAAACCATCACCTTTTGATGGTTCAAATTACAAACGTTGGCAAGAGCGGCTTATACTGTGGTTAACATTATCGAGAGTGATCCATGTGAAAGAGGGTAAGCCTGAACAATTCTCTCCAGAGGAAGGGAGTGCGTTCGATGAGGCTGATATCCTCTTTCGAGGCTTGATCATTAGTGTTCTCGGTGATAACCTGGTGGATTCTTATATCCGGCTGCCAACTGGCAAAGCTCTGTGGGATGCTCTTGAGGCTCAATATGGAGTATCTGACGCCGGGAGTGAGTTGTATATCATGGAGCAGTTCCTTGAGTACAGGATGGTTGAAGACCGTTCTGTAGTGGAACAGGCTCATGAAATACATACTCTGGCAAAAGATCTCAAAAATTGCAGCAAAGAGTCCCCATGTGTGTTACCCAATAAGTTTGTGGCTGGAGGTATAATCTCTAAGCTGCCACCTTCTTGGAGGGACTTTGCTACTTCTCTAAAACATAAGAGACAGGAGTTCACAATAGATGGACTCATAGGGACTCTTGATGTTGAGGAGAAGGCGAGAGCAAAGGACATACGTGGGAAAGGAGTTGTTGGTGCTTCAAGTGCCAATCTTGTTCAGAAGAACAACTCCAACAAGAACAAGAAAAAGCCACCGCAGAACCAACCAAAGACTAAGAAGACAACCACTTTTAAGAAGAAGAAGAAGACGGGAGCTTGCTATGTGTGCGCTAGTACGGATCACTTTGCTGCAAAGTGTCCGAACCGCAAAGGCAACAACTCCGCCAACATGGTTATTAGCGAGCCTGGAGGAACTTCGGGGTACGGTAATTTATTACCTACTGTTCTTTCAGTCTTTGGTTCACCCGAGTGGTGGGTTGATACTGGTGCTAATATTCATGTTTGTGCTGATGCTTCTTTGTTCTCTTCTTACCAGACCGGCGGGACTTCCTCCTTGCTGATGGGGAACGGATCACATGCGCGTGTTCTTGGTGTTGGTACGGTAAATCTGAAGTTTACTTCGGGAAAGACCGTGCAGCTGAAGAACGTGCAGCATGTCCCCACCATCAAGAAGAATTTAGTCAGCGGCTCTCTACTGTGTAGAGATGGTTTCAAATTAGTCTTTGAGTCCAATAAATGTATCTTGTCTAAGTTTGGTACTTTTGTTGGAAAAGGTTATGAAAGCGGAGGTTTGTTCCGTCTTTCTTTGTCAGATGTTTGTAATAAAATTGCATACAATGTTATTAACGTTGATGAAACAAATGTTTGGCATTCGAGGCTTTGTCACGTTAATTTTGGTTGTATGACGCGCTTAGCTAATTTGAGCTTAATTCCAAAGTTCACTTTTGTCAAAAATTCTAAGTGTCATGTATGTGTTGAATCAAAACAAACTCGTAAGCCTCATAAGATCGCGGAGGCAAGGAGCTTGGCACCCTTAGAATTAATTCATTCCGATTTGTGCGAAATGAATGGAGTGTTGACAAAAGGTGGTAAAAAATATTTCATGACTTTGATTGATGATAGTACTAGATTTTGTTACATCTATTTGTTGAAGTCAAAAGATGAAGCTTTACACTACTTTAAAATCTATAAAGCTGAAGTAGAAAACCAACTTGAGAGAAAGATCAAAAGAGTTAGGTCAGATCGTGGTGGCGAGTATTTCTCAAACTTATTTACTTTATTCTGCGAGGAACATGGTATTATTCATGAGAGGACGCCTCCCTATTCACCTCAGTCAAATGGGGTTGCCGAAAGAAAGAACCGCACTCTAACGGATTTGGTTAACGCCATGTTAGATACAGCGGGACTTTCCAAGGAATGGTGGGGTGAGGCTATATTGACTGCATGTCATGTCCTAAACCGTGTTCCTACAAAGAATAAAGAGATAACTCCTTTCGAGGAATGGGAGAAGAAAAGGCCAACACTGTCATACTTACGTACATGGGGTTGTTTGGCAAAAGTAAGTGTGCCAATAACCAAGAAACGTAAGCTTGGACCTAAAACTGTGGATTGTATCTTTCTAGGTTATGCTATTCACAGCGTTGGATATAGATTTTTAATAGTGAAATCTGGAGTACCTGACATGCATGTTGGTACTATAATGGAGTCCAGAGATGCTACATTTTTTGAAAACATTTTTCCCATGAGAGATGAAACAAGTTCATCTAGGCAAGAGTTCATCAAGGATGATGGCTCTGCTGAGCCGATAGAACACAATGAACATACACTTGTAGAAAATCCTGAGGAGGATAACAATGATGCTCCGAGAAAGAGCAAGAGACAAAGGACTGTAAAGTCTTTTGGTGATGATTTCATTGTATACCTCATAGATGATACACCCAGAACCATTGAAGAGGCATATTCATCTCCTGATGCTGACTATTGGAAGGAAGCAGTAAGGAGTGAGATGGATTCTATTATGTCTAATGGAACCTGGGAGGTCGTTGAACGTCCTTATGGATGTAAACCGGTTGGATGCAAGTGGGTGTTCAAGAAAAAGCTTAGGCCAGATGGTACTATTGAAAAGTACAAGGCTAGGCTTGTGGCCAAGGGTTATACACAAAAAGAAGGAGAAGATTTCTTTGACACTTATTCACCAGTTGCCCGATTGACCACAATTCGAGTGTTATTTTCCTTGGCAGCCTCTTATGGTCTTCTCGTTCATCAGATGGACGTTAAGACGGCTTTCCTCAATGGAGAGTTAGAAGAGGAGATCTATATGGATCAGCCGGATGGGTTTGTATCAAAGGGTCAAGAAGGAATGGTTTGTAAGTTGTTAAAATCTTTATATGGTCTCAAGCAAGCGCCTAAGCAGTGGCATGAAAAGTTTGATAGAACTTTGACCTCTGCCGGCTTTGTTGTGAACGAAGCTGACAGATGTGTGTACTATCGCTATGGTTGGGCTGAAGGAGTGATTTTGTGCTTGTATGTGGATGACATACTGATCTTTGGCACTAGCCTTAATGTGATTAAGGAAGTCAAAGAGTTTTTATCTCAAAATTTTGAGATGAAGGATCTGGGAGAAGATGATGTTATCCTTAATATAAAGCTGGTAAAAGAGATCAATGGTGGGGTGATTCTTACACAGTCTCACTATGTGGAGAAGGTGTTAAGTCGCTTTGGTTATAGCGACTATAAACCTGTCTCAACACCATATGATGCCAGTTTAATTCTTAGAAAGAACAAAAGGATAATGCGAGATCAGCTGAGATATTCTCAGATCATTGGTTCATTAATGTATTTAGCGAGCGCTACAAGACCTGACATCTCGTTTGCTGTAAGCAAACTGAGCCGGTTTGTTTCAAACCCGGGAGATGATCATTGGAAGGGTCTTGAAAGAGTAATGCGCTATCTGAAGGGGACAATAAACTATGGAATTCACTACACCGGGTACCCAAGGGTACTAGAAGGGTATAGTGATTCAAATTGGATTTCTGATGCTGATGAGATAAAGGCCACAAGTGGATATGTGTTTACACTTGGTGGTGGAGCTGTTTCCTGGAAGTCTTGCAAGCAGACCATCTTAACGAGGTCAACTATGGAAGCAGAACTCACAGCATTAGATACCGCCACTGTTGAGGCTGAGTGGCTTCGTGAGCTCCTTATGGACTTGCCGATAGTTGAAAAACCGTTACCGGCAATCCTAATGAACTGTGACAATCAAACGGTAATTGTCAAGGTGAATAGTTCAAAGGATAACATGAAGTCATCTAGACATGTGAAAAGGCGGTTGAAATCTGTCAGAAAATTGAGAAACTCCGGAGTTATAGCCCTGGACTATGTTCAGACGGCTAAAAATCTGGCAGATCAGTTTACAAAGGGTCTTTCACGAAATGTGATAGACAATGCATCTATGGAATTGGGCTTGAGACCCACGTGAGTCATTCTATAGTGGAAACCTGTCCTATGTGATCGGAGATCCCGTGAATTAGGATGGTGAAACAAACTAAAGTCTGACTGTGAGAAGAGAACCTTTGTGAAAAGGGCTCATTCCGTGTATAAGGTGCATTTCTCTTCTAATCTGTATGGCAGGTTGGTCTATACCTTAATGTGTGCCAGGTGGTTTCTTTTAAACAAATGAGTTGTTTTCTTGAAACAAAGATGTTGTCCTACAGAACATCTGAAAGGAACACACCTATATGAGTTTGACCACTGGTCATGGTCTATGAGAATTGGGTATTCTCTAGAAACTCATGAAGGGCCTGGAGTATGACTTATAAGCTCCAAACCGCGGGGATGCTTTTGCAGCCTAGTACCAGTGTAGGGCTCTGGTCAAACTTGTTTGCACAAAACTGGCAATTCAAGGCATAGTCCATTGCACAGTTGTGAATAAGTGTAGCCTTTGTCCTAGATGGAAGTTCAACTTAACAGTCTCTGTCGAATACTGGTATATCAATGAGAGAATGAGGGTATTTCTAGTGTGGCTTAAATTTCTTGGTGGGGATTGTTGGAGTAATGGGCTTGGCCCATTTATTCTAAAGCATTAAAAGAATTTAAAGCCCACTATTAATGCTAGGGAATCAATGTTTAATTCCGTACCGGGAATTGAGGAGAATCTCAACCGACTTAAAAGGTGGACTTCTTGTACACCACTTGTGAAGTCGGTAAGAGGAGGACGGTGAACCACACGCGCGCGCGCTCGCTCGCCTCGCCGAGCCGGGCCGGGCCGGGCCGGGCCGGGCCGTGGCCGTGGCCGAGGCCGAGGCCGAGGCGAGGCGCGGCGCGGCGCGGCGCGGCCGGCCGGACGGGCGGTGCGGTGCGGTGCGGTGCGGCGTGGCGCGGCGCGGCGCGGCGGCGCGGCGTGGCGCGGTGTGATGTGATGGCTATTTTGCCGTTGACAGCAATTAATCGTGCGATTAAACGTGCAATTAAATCTGTAATTAATGGCCATAACCGCATCACCTAAATGACTCTGATGGTGTCCAGGTTCAACGAATCTGAGCACCTGAGTCACTATATAAGGAGTGCCATTCCCCTCATCCATCCTGCACCAGAGCACTGAGGCAACTCGGCTCCTCTCTTCTCCCTCTCCAGTTGCAACAACTGAGTTCCCCAACGCTAATCTCTGCGCGCACAGAATTAGCGTGAGCAGGCCTCCGAAACCTTGCTCGCCTTGAGATCCTGCACGGGATAGGCGGGCAATCAGGTTTTTGGGTAACGCTTTAGCGTGACTGCTCAAAAATACTAAGGCTTTGCCCGATTGTACGACTACTTCCTGGTGGACGAGCCGAACGACTACGTCGACTACATTCTGGTGGCCGAACGACTACGTCGACTACATCTTGGTGACCGTTCGTGGGACTGCACTGCGAACTTCTTTCTGCACCGATTTAGTTCGACTACTTCGACTGAGGCCAACCGAGTAGATGTCTACTCCAGTTGGTAACAGCGCAGCCAATGCCTCCGGCAACGGCCCCGCTTTAGGGTACTCCCTAAAACTTTGGTTATTTATATTGTTTATGCTTATATGTGTGATAAGTATAAACATGTTCACATGTTTTATTTTACTCCTTAAAGTCATAGAAATATTGCTAGTTTATACATTTAATTTTAGAATTAAAATATACCAAAAATTGCCTAGATATCTAACCGAAACCCCGGACCCGAGAACGCTCCCTCCCAGGAAGAAGGCATCAACTTCCATAGTGGCTTGTCTTCATATGAGCTGGGGCGAACCCAGATTTCAGATGAGTTCAAGACTTCAAGGGTGTCCACTTCAACCAAGCTCCAATTGACTTAGTTGTGCTTCGAGCATGGATCAACCATCAACGCACCAAATTACCCTAGCCCAAAACCTAACCCTAGCTCACCCAAGCTCAGATGATCGAGCTCGAACCAAACCTAATCGGGCTCAAGAGGTCACGCTAAACCCACACATTATTGAGTAGCATCTGTAATCGATCATTTTTGCATGGGATCGGAGCAAACCCTAAAATAATCAAAGAGCACAGGTGACGAGCATGCATAATAACCCGGGCGGCTCGTGACTTAACTATAGACAAGCTACAATAGGAGATGTCGGCCTACTTTAACAAGCTTTACACGTCCTATAGCAGCCAGCAGCATTGGGGCAATCAAACAAACCGAGACACTCCCCGGGAATGGGGGCAAACAGCAAGCTTTAGCACTCATTTTCCTATGGGTTGTGTGGTAGACCTACCACATACATCTATCGTCGAGCAAGGCTCCAAAGCTAACCATTGCTGTCAATGTACATTCTCCCCTTTTGTTAGGTGATGCCGTGATGGTCATGTAACAAAAGCCAAAGAGTCCCTGTCTTGCTTATCCTGAATTGCTGCCTTACGTTAGTACTCTCTTTTTTGTAGGTTCTCCAATTGATGGTAATGGAAAAGGAGATATAGGTGAGTACTATAGCTAGCTTTACTTGTGAACTTTTCTTACACTGTTTTGACTATACTAAAAATCTCGACTCAGAAAAGAAAGACCACTACACCAATGTTTGAATAATGGCAATATTTTGCCTATGATGAATCATCATTGCACACCGCGGTTTCAATTCCTGCACCACGGCCTCCATTTGATTTGGTTGTTTAGTCCAAATGAAAATAGATAGTTAAACGAGCACCGATTGTTTTTTTTCATTTAGTTGAATATTACTTACCAACAGATACCAACACTGGCCATTTTCATCTGCCAGTAATTATCATGTGCGTCTAAGAGATGCTGATGCTTACATAGCTCCACAAGGCAAAACCTAGCTAGACATGTCACCTCTTTGGAGACAAACCACCTACTGCAAACGCCATTTTTTTTCTTCAAAACAAATTTTGTGCAGCAGCGGCTGACGTGTGGGCCCGGCCCGCATTGATTTCTGATCATTTCGAATGAGAATGTGTCCCGCCCCATTTGGGTGGATTGCCCATGATTCAGCCGTTTAAACTGCTGGATGTTGTGGGGGTAGTCCTGCCTGTACTGTTCACTGCTCACTTGACTTTTTTTTTTTTTACAGCTGCTCACTTGACTTTTTGTTGGAAAAAAAAGTTTCCTTTCTGGTTTTGGAACGTTAGGAACAGGACAGGTCGAGTCGGAAATGCATGAAATGTTGATGGTGTGTACTAGATACAAAGCTTCATGTTAAAATGTAAAAGAAATTTTAGGAACGTATAGTATACCGTAGTGGACCAGACCTTCTCAGTGTCTACTTCGTCCTAGGTTTCTTACAAAATTCATTTGACGGGACTTTCGCAGGAATGCCAGGATCCATCCCACTGTCCCAACACAAGCATTCATCACACAGGAGAAATTCTGCATTGGATTCCTTATGCAAAACAGGGTGCGACATGGGCGTTTCGTAATATATATGCGAGTTCTAGCATTGATTTCCCACTTGTTTTCTTTCTTGTTGGCACCATGTTTAATTTTATACTCCTACTTACTGAAAGAAAGAAAGAATACTTGGAACCTTAAAAATTCCCCGGCCGGAACATTTCTTTCTACGCATCAAATCAGGAATCCGCATCCAATGTTCTGTAAAAGCTCGAGATGAGCTGCAGGAGGGGAATAATCATGGTGCCCGCCGGTGGTGTGGCCTGTGAGTGTGCAGTGCCTCCCCTCCTAAGCAAAACCCCCCCGCCATTAAACAACCCAAATTGCCTCCCCAATCCGTACCAGAGACAGACACCCTCGATTATATTAATAACTAGTTGAATACCCCGCGCGTTGCTACGGGATTTGTGGACAAAAATGTTGAAATTGAGTGTATTGAAAAGATGGAGATATGAAGTTGTAGACAATTTTAGCATTAGAGATATATGGCATGGTTGTATATAAGATATACTTAAATACTAAAATTGAAGTACATATAAAAAATTCAAGTTGATGAAACTGATAAAAAGAGGAATTGTAATTGGTATGGTAAGATCACTTTAATTTTATTCTAGGAGAAAATGGAAAAAGTCTGCATCATTTTGTGAAGTGATTCGACTTTGTATCGACTCTTTGGCTAAGCGAAATTTATGCAAATATTTTTTTAAAATGAAATGTGAGGAATGCAGTTGTGTGTGAAATGTTGATAATTGGAAATATAGTTGTACAAATATAGTTGTATCAAATAGTAAAATATTAAGGAGGAACCAAACATAGTGTCAATATCAGAACATAATGAATGAATGTGTAACATAGAAGAGAAGAGACCTGGAACAATCCTTCACGGTGCTCTTCCTGCATGCCACAGTGATGCAAGACAAAATTTAAGAGTAGCAAAACAGCTGGGGAAGGCAAGGAGCTACCAGAACCGAATGAAATAATGGAGTTGAGAGTGTGTGTAACGCTACGATGACTTCGACTAAGCAAAATATATAGAGCGTTGGGTTCTACAGATCATGAGACACTACGGGAAACGGCAAATTTACCGTGTGTCTAGACATTTGCCGTGTGCAGGATATCGAGCACACGGCAAAGAGTGTATTTGCCGTGTGCCACACGAAAAACACACGGCAAACACAACACGCACGGCAATCACCCCTTTTGCCGTGTGCAGGTCAGAAAGACACACGGCAGTGATTTTAAGCCGTGGGCCGGATCACGCCACACGGCAAAAAACCCCACCATTTATTTCAAACTCAACCCCCTCCCTTATCCACTCCTGCCTTATCCTCTCCACCGGCCGCTCCTCTCCTTCTCCCCATCGGCGGCCTCTCCTTCTCCCCATCGGCGCGGCACGTGGCCTGCACCTCCTGCTTGCTGCCCCTCTCCTCCCCCCTTCGCTCGCCCCTCACATGCTATAGTGGGGAGCGGCGGCGGGGCGAGGGGTTGCGGCAGCGGCGGCGCAGGGGGAGGGGAGCGGCAGCGGCGGCGCAGGGGGAGCGGCGGTAGCGGCCGAGCGAGGGGAGCGACAGCCGAGCGAGGAGCAGTGGCGGCGGCATCAGCCAAGGCGAGGAGCAGCGGCGGTGGCCGGCGACCGGCTCGAGGAGCAGCGGCGGCGACCGGGCGAGGGGAGCGGCGGCCGAGCGAGGAGCAACGGCGGCGGCGCAGGCCGGTGAGTGGCTCTTTCCCTTCAGATCTGATGAAGAAGGGTGGTGGAGCGGTGGCCGGTGGGCGGTGGCTTCACGGCCACGGGCGGCTGCCAGGACGTGGCCGGCGGCCGGCAGGACCACCTGCGAGCGCCGTCCCCTCCCCTCCTCTCCTGGCGAAGACGACTGTAAGGATCGATGGACCAAGAGGGGGGGGTGAATTGGGCCTTTTTCAAATTCTAAAACAAAGTAAAGCAATCTTAACCTATGCAATGCTAGTAGGGCACCAATTCACCAACCGGATAACTAAGCTTCTAACACAAGCTAAGAGAGCTAAAACAAAGTAAAGCCTAGCAAGGTAGAGCTAAGTTATGATCTCTAAGTCAAGCACATGAGTAAATTGCACGAAAGAAAATGCTTGAATAAAAGTAATGGACAAGAGACAACCGGATTTTTTCCCGTGGTATCGATGTGTTGGCACACACCCCTAATCCACGTTGTGACACTCACAAAGAGTATTGTCACCTCCCAAGTCACCGAGACGAGGGCGCTCACTAAGAGTCTCCGTTCACCATCCCGGCGTGGTGGAGATCAAGCCACGTACAATCTTCTTCTCCGGGCTCCCACAATCCTTGGCAAGCTCCGCGAGAAACACCTCGATCACCAAGATCGCCTAGGTGATGCCAATCACCAAGAGTAACAAGCTAAGGCCTTCACTTGAGCAAGAACCGATCACCAAGAACGGATGCACACTAGCTTCTCTCTACTCAAGTCCTTAATCTTGCTTCTTGATTGATTGAATGCACAAGTATGTGAATGATGAAGCTCAATGTGGCTCTTGACTATAGTATGAGTGTATGGATGTTGCCTGGTGTCAAGAGTTGGCGAAATGACCCATTGGAGGGGTATATATAGGCAACTCACACAAATAGAGCCGTTGGAGAAAAGCTGCCAGAAAACTGCGTAGCGCCGGTTAATCCGACGTACCCCCCATTGTCATCGTCGGTTTAACCGGTGAATGTAAACTGCCTCTTCTGAAAACTAGCCGTTACAACTGGGGCAGATTAACCGACGTAGCATCGGTTTAACTGGTGAGTGTAGTTGTCCACTGAACCACTGAAAAACCAAGTCTCTGGACAACTGCACCGACGTTAACTCAAACCTATCGTCGGTTTAACCGGTGAGTATAACTTTTAAATTCCTATGAAAAACCATCTCACTGGTCAATTGCACCGACGTCTTGATTCAAACAGCGTCGGTTAATCCGGTGAATAGAACTTGAATTTCCCTGGAAAAACCAACTCTGGACCAATGCACCGACGTTAAATTCAAACACGTCGGTTTAACCGGTGTATTGAATTTGTCCAGACTCTGCTGACTTCGTTCAACCGACGTATAGAAAATTGAGAGCGTCGGTTAAACCGGTGTATAGACTTTTTTCTGATTTTGTCTTTTCTGATTTGAGTCTTGAATGAAATCCAAATATTCTTGAGATATAGTTTGAGAACCACTTATTTGAACTTCTAGAAACCTGAGTGACCATAGTGTGCATCCATTTTCAAATGACCATGTCCATGCTCAAGTTACTTAGCCTTAACCCCTCTTAATAGTGCGATCACTACAAAACTATAAAACCTATACTAACCTAAGTGTCCTTCTCAACCTTATGACACTTAGGACTAGAAAGATCCTTAGTCTTGACATAAAATTGAGTTGAATACCGAGATCGCCTTTTTGAATAATGAAATTGAGGGGCCTCTTTTGACATATGACCAAATGAGCGATAATGATCTATTAAGCTGCACAAACTCATTAGTCACAATAATGGTTGTCATTAATCACCGAAACATACCTTGAGGGCCTAGATGCTTACAATCTCCCCCTTTTTGGTGATTGATGACAACACAAACATAAATGACGAGAGAGCGAGAAAGATAAAGCAGGATAAACACAAGCGAACTCGAAAAGAAGGACCAAAGAGCTCAACGGCTCAAACGAAATTCATAGATATGTCTCAAAGCACGGCATACTCAAGCGACAAAAGTACATATCCATGAACTAACACCAAATGTGATACAAAGAATCAAAGTCCTGATAACTACGAGCTCTCTCTAGCTCTACCCTCCCCCTAACTCTGGTGCTCCCCCTAACACCTCTCCCCCTTTGGCATCAAAGCACCAAAAGGCGAGCTACGGGTCGTGCTGTCGTGGTACGACGACGAAGCGGTCCGGGTCGTCATCGTCGGACGGAGAACTCTCACCCTCGGTGACAGACGGAAGCTGCTGGTCTGGGTCTGAGCTCACTGGGGGGGTGACTGTCGTGGAGGCTCTCGTGCTGGCACTGCCTGGTAGAAGATCCGTAGAAGTCGTAACCGGGTCAGCAGAAGAAGTATCAATATCTGAAGAGGTGACTACTGAGGCTGCCGGCTGCGTCGACTGTGGAAGCAGGGACTCCTCTACTGCTCCTCCCCCTGAAGGTGCTGCCTGAAGTGAGGAAGGGAGGGCGACCGACTGAACCGCTGACGGTGAGTCCTGAAAGAGTGTGGTCGCTGGCAGTGGAGAGAACAGTGGACGACCGGCAGACCCAAGTAATGCGGACATCGAGAACGTGGTCTCCGGTGTCGCTGAGGTAGCTGGAGCTGCAGTAGGGGCTGGAGCTGGTGTAACGACAAGCTGAGGTGCTCCAACACCCTGAAGGCCTGGCTGTCCTGGCTGCTGCGGGGCGAGTCCGGTGTGAGAGTAAAGCTGTGAGATCATCCCGAACATCGCCATCATCCCCTGCTGCATCTGCTGAAACTGAGCGTCTGTCCTCTGTGAAACTCTGTCGATAAGCCCGACAAAACGCTCCTCGGTCGCAGCCCGCTCTCGGGCGGCCTCTCTCTGTATAGTAGCAATATGGGCCTCATGGGCTCTCCTGGCCTCCTCCTGTGCAAGTCTGTCCTCCCTCTGCTGGGTCACGAGCTGCTGTAGTAGTGAAGTGAGCTCGGACGGCTGAGTCACCTGAGACTCAGAGACTGTAGCAGCTGCTGGTGACTCTGGAGCTGGCTCTCTAGACCCCCCTGCCTCGTGGTCGTGACTAGCTGGGGCTGCTGCAGGGAAGTACTCTACGTCCTCGGAGGAGTCTGACTCAAGCTCAGACCAGTGTATCTCATCCTCTCCTCCGGGAAGCTGTGCCTCGGCGGCAAGCAGTGCCTCGTCCTCCTGTGCCACACGGGCCTGTGCCTCTGGTGACAACTGTGCCATGGCAGCTCTCTCTGCCTGTCTGCCCCTCCTCCGGTCCTGTGGAGCTGTCGGTCGGTAAACTGGGAACCGGGGAGCCTCGTCGTGACGGTAGGGAGCGCTGATGGGTGACTCTGCTGGCACAATCATAGAACATATATAGCTGATCCAGTGTGCAAAGGGAAACTGTCGCACCACACCCATCCCGTCTGTGATCACATCCTCTATCTCAGCCAGAATAAAGTCAACTATGTCAAACGGCTCGTGAGTGAGGATGTGTAGAAGCAGGAGCTGCTGCAGTCCTGTAAACCCCTCTGGGTAGCCACTCCTCGGTAGCAAAGTCCTCCGGAGTGCCATGTGTACTGCGTATGCTTCTGGGGTCAGCAGGCTGGGAACTCTGGCGTAGGAGGCAGGGAACGGCTGGCGGAAACACTGAGAGATCGCCTCATGAGAAGGTGCAATCCCGCCAATCATCGCTCTGCGCGGTGGATCTGCATCTCCGTAAACCATCTCGTGCAGGGAGACGTCAACTAAGTCAACTCCGAGAATCCCTGCTATCGTCGCTCTCGACAAACCAAAGACCTGGCCTCCATAAACAAAGTGTACTGCTCGACGCTCGGGAGCAATCCAGGCCGTGGCATAGAAGACTCTGACCCAGTCCTCAATATATCTGTTCTGCTCAATCTGGAGTAACCTGGGCAGGCCCCTGAAGTGAGCGAAGTGCTCTCTGACATCTGCTCCCCCAGCGGCTGTCCTCAGAGACACCCAGTCAAGCACTATGTGCGGGAAGATCCTGTGACCCCGCCTCTGGTAGGTCTCGTAGAAACTGGCCTGAAGAAGCGTCCAGAACCTATGGTCGACTCGGCTGTCACGGGTCACGGGGAACCAGTCCTCCTCCTGAACACTCCACCTGAGCCTCTTGACCTTCGCCGCATTGGCCTTGGTCAAGTTCTGGAGCAGCACACCTGGCTCCAGACGCACAACAGTGTCCATACGGAACACTGCGCGCTCGGCCTCTAGGGCCTCGGCTCTACGAGCTGCTGCTGCTGCAGCTGTGGACCTGCGAGGCTCCTGTGGCTGGTGACCTCCTCGCGTCCTCGGTCCAGTGCGACGCTCGGTCGCTGGTGAAGTCTCTGCTGCTGGGGATGTCTGCCGAGTGCGGCCAGACCGTCGTAGAGTCGGTGACTCCTGTGTGCTCTGCCCCTGAGACTGCTCGGACTGCTCTGCCTCTGAATCTGAATCTGCAGCTGTATCTGATTGATCTGACTCTGCTGCTGCTGCCGTCGCGGCTCTGGTGGCCCTGGCACCTATGACTCTACCCATGCCCCTGCCTCTGCCTCTGCCTCTGGGGTCCTCCCTGATCTGAAACGGACGAGCGCGACCTGATGCCTGCTCCTCGGCGGCCTTGGCCACCATCTCGGCCCTCTCGGCCTCCTTCTCTGCACGAGTCCGCTTGCGAGCGGGCTTCTCGACCACAACTTCTTTTCCCTTTCTCTTTTCGCGACCCATCTCGAACAAGCAAATTGTCGAGCACCTGGTGAGCGCTGATCGGGTGCTGTTGCGGCGTGGGACTGCGGCTGCGGCGTGGGGCTGCGGCTGCGGCGTGGAGGCGTGGAGCACGACGGCGCTTGGCAAGGTTGAGCGGGCGGCTCTTGGAGCACTGAGGCGAGCGCGGCTGGCGTGATGGCGGCGCGGGCGCGGGTGAGGAGCGGCAGCTACGCGCGTAGGCGGCGCAAGTGGTTGCGCGGGCGGCGCGGTGAGCGTGCAGGCGAGCACGGGAGTGGTGGCGGCTGCGTAGACAAACGGTGGCGCGAGGTTGAGGGCAAGCGGGCGGCGCGGAGGGAAGGCGGCGGCGCGAGGGGAACGAGTCGAGCGGCGGCGGCGTGAAGAGAGAAGAGAAACAGGGGCCGGCAGTGCGGGCAAGAGACATATATGACAGGCGGGCCCACGATTTTTCTTAACGCCGGTCGATCCGACGCCTAGGTTTTGATCATCGGTTGATTGCGTCGGTGTAGTTCACCCGAGGCTTCTGCAGATCTGAAACTGAACGCCGGTTGAACCGATGATGTCAAGAGTGTACTCGTCGGTTGATAGATCAAAACATCGGTTGATTGCTAGGTCTGATTTGCATTTACTATCACCGGTTGATCCGATGCTCTGACTTTTGTATACGCCGGTTGAACGCCTGAAACTTGACTGAGCTGAGACAAAACTTAGTAACGCCGGTTAAACCGATGATGATGCTCCATTGAACGTCGGTTTAACCGGTGAACCCGAAAACCCTCTCTCAGCTCACTCTTCTATGCTAAGTCCAATAAACTTATAAGATTCAAATAAACTCAAGTTAATGGACTTGCATAGGCGACTTTACCCCTCAAAATAAATAGAATAGCACACTTGCTTAAATAAATTTCTTTTCAAACACAAGGAAAAGCCGCAAGAGAGACAAAGCGCCAAATAAAATGTATGAGCCATGTCATAGGAATATTGAAGATAGAAAACTTCAAACTCATCATGACATTGCTCACTAGGCAATAACGCACCTAACACTTTGCTCTTTTCACTTTTCATGAATTAAGATCTTGTATATGAAAACAAGTCTCATTTTCATCAAGTGATCTCCTTTGTGACCCTTACGCATGCAATGATAATGCAAGCTACAACCACATGCGAAAGTATAGTAAACATGAAGTGCACATCTATATGACAAGAAATGCATAACAAGAAATTAAGATCTACTTGTCAAGTTTGAACCCACGGGAAGCTTCTTCATGATGAGCCTTTCTACAAGCCTAGAGGAAAACAAGTGGACCACCACCTCTAGCTAAACCCTTGCTCATCACTATCTTACCATGGTTAGACAAGTGTCCTATATGTATGCATTTTTCTATATGACATGGCAACTTACATGACGTTTGCCGCATCTAACACATTAAGCTCATTCCTTAGCCTAACAAAGGTACTCTCGTCTAAAGGTTTTGTGAATATATCCGCCAATTGCTCCTCGGATCTCACACCTTGAAGGGAAATGTCCCCCCTTGGCTTCGTGATCACGCAAGAAGTGATGGCGAATATCAATGTGCTTTGTGCGAGAGTGTTGAACCGGATTCTTGGCAATTTTTACGGCACTTTCATTGTCACAAAGGAGTGGGATCCTATCTAGTTTCACACCAAAGTCCAAAAGGGTTTGCTTCATATATAGGATTTGGGCACAACATGCACCGGCCGCTATATATTCCGCTTCCGCGGTGGACAAAGCCACGGAATTTTGCTTCTTACTTGACCAAGAAACTAGAGAACGCCCAAGCAAGTGGCAACCCCCGGAGGTACTCTTGCGATCCACACGGCTTCCGGCAAAATCCGAATCCGAGTATCCCAAGAGATCTAAACTAGCGCCTTTGGGGTACCACAAGCCTATGCTAGGAGTGTGCTTGAGATACCGAAGGATCCTATTCACAGCCGAAAGGTGTGACTCCTTTGGGTTAGCTTGAAAGCGGGCACACAAGCACACACTAAACATTATATCGGGCCTAGATGCGGTAAGGTAAAGCAAAGACCCTATCATAGAACGATAGAGGGATTGATCAACCGGTTTACCGTCCACATCCAAGTCGAGATGCCCATTGGTTGCCATGGGTGTCTTGATTGGCTTGCACTCATCCATCTTGAACTTCTTCAAGATATCTTTAGTATACTTTTCTTGATGGATGAATGTCCCTTCCTTCATTTGTTTGACTTGAAAACCAAGGAAGAAGGTCAATTCGCCAATCATGGACATCTCGAATTCCCTAGACATCATGGTAGCAAACTCATGGCTTAGTAAATCATTAGTTGAGCCAAAGATAATATCGTCAACATAAATTTGACAAATGAAAAGATCCCCGTTGACGTCTTTTGTGAACAACGTGGTGTCCACCCTCCCGATCTTGAAGCCTTGCATGATTAGGAAGTCACGAAGCCTCTCATACCAAGCCCTTGGAGCTTGTTTGAGCCCATAGAGTGCTTTGTGCAACCTATAAACATGGTTAGGATTCCTCGGATCTTCAAACCCGGGAGGTTGCTCAACATAAACAAGTTCGTTAATAACGCCATTTAAGAATGCACTTTTCACATCCATTTGATACAACTTAATGTTATGATGTGAAGAGTAAGCAAGAAGGATACGGATAGCTTCAAGTCTTGCGACCGGAGCAAAAGTTTCACCAAAATCCAAACCTTCGACTTGAGAAAACCCTTTTGCCACAAGTCTTGCTTTGTTGCGTATCACCACCCCATGTTCATCTTACTTGTTTCGAAAGACCCACTTGGTGCCGATGATGTTCTTGTCTTTCGGAGGAGCTTCGAGGACCCAAACTTCATTGCGGGTGAAGTTGTTCAATTCTTCTTGCATGGCCATCACCCAATCCGAGTCCTCAAGCGCTTCCTCTATACTAGTGGGTTCAATACAAGAAACAAACGAGTGATATTCGCAAAATAAAGCATGTTTAGAGCGAGTTCTTACTCCCTTTGATGGACTACCAATGATTTGATCAATTGGATGATCCTTGGAGATGCGACCATACTTCACTAGCGGTACTTGCGTGGATGCTTGTTGGAGTGGATCATGTGTGACTTGTGCTTGTGGTGGAACACTTTGCTCTTTTTGTTCTTGAACTTGGGGTGTTGGCGTTGGCACATCTTCTTGAGGTTGTGTATCATCTTTTTCTTGATCTTCATCCATTTGGGGCGCCGTGGAGGTGCTTGGTGTAGATGAGGAAGATCCTCCCCCTTGATCATTGCCTTCATGTACCTCTTCCGGCTTGATATCCCCAATGGACATCTTCTTCAAAGCTTCATCAATCTCCTCATCACCTACATTTTCATAGCCAACAACCTCCTCTTGGGAGCCATTAGATTCATCAAACTCCACATCACATGTTTCTTCAACTAACCCGGAGGTTTGATTGAATACTCTATATGCTTTGGAGTTTGATGCATAACCAAGAAAGAAACCTTCATCACATCTACTTTCAAACTTACCGAGCCTTTTCTTCTTGTAGATGAAGCATTTGCAACCAAAGACTCGAAAGTATGATATATTTGGTTTCTTCCCGGTGATGAGCTCATATGGAGTTTTCTTGAGGAGTCGGTGAGGATACACTCGGTTGGATGCATGACACGCCGTGTTGATTGCTTCCGCCCAAAATTTCTCGGACGTGCCATAATCATCCAACATTGCTCTAGCTAGGGTGATGAGAGTCTTGTTCTTTCTTTCCACCACTCCATTTTGTTGAGGCGTGTAGGTGGCGGAAAACTCATGATTGATGCCCTCTTCATCGCACCATTCTTCAATCTTCATGTTCTTGAACTCGGTGCCGTTGTCACTCCGGATCTTCACAATTGGGGAGTTGTACTCCCTTTGAGCTCTTCTTGCAAATGTCTTGAAGAGTTCCGGAGTTTCACCCTTATCGCCTAGAAACATAACCCAAGTGTAACGTGAAAAATCATCAACAATTACTAGGCAATAGAGGTTACCACCAATGCTCTTGTATGTAGTTGGACCAAAGAGATCCATGTGAAGTAGCTCGAGCGGCTTGGAGGTAGACAACATCGTCTTGATGGGATGATGTGTTGCAACTTGCTTCCCGGCTTGACATGCTTTACATAGCTTGTTCTTGTCAAAGGTGACGTCCTTCAAGCCGGTGATCATCCCTCTCTTGTGGGCTTTCTTGAGGTTGCTCATGCCAATATGAGCAATTCTTCTATGCCAAAGCCACCCAAGAGAAGACTTGGTGAAGAGGCATGTCATGGTGCTTGTTTGCTTTGAAGAGAAATCCACTAAATAGATGTTGCCATGCCTAAACCCCGTGAATACCATTGACTTGTCTTCTTCAAGAGTTACTACAACACCATTCTTGTCAAAGGTACACGTTAGTCCAAGATCACACAATTGAGCAATAGAAATGAGATTAAAACTAAGTGCTTCTACAAACAAGACATTAGAAATAGATAAATCTTTAGAGATTGCTATTCTACCCAAACATAAAACCTTTCCCCTTGAGTTATCACCATAGGTGACGTGTTCATGATCGCCGGGGTCTTCAAGGGAGGTGAACATGCTATCATTGCCGGTCATGTGTTGAGAGCAACCGCTATCAAGTACCCAATGTTTTCCACCGGCTTTGTAGTTCACATACACACATGAGAATTCACTTTTGAGTTTTAGGAACCCAAACAAGCTTTGGGCCTTGCACATGTGTGACAAGAGCTTTTGGGACCCAAAGTTGCTTGGGGAGCTTTTTCTTTGACTCCTTAGTGAGTTTGCCAATGAATTTGGCCTTCACCTTGCCCTTCACTTTACTCAAGAGAAAATGGTTATTTTGAAACATTGAAGAGTAATTCTTGGGTAATTTAGGAAGAGGACGTGATGGTAAAGTGCACTCCCTAGTGTGGTGCCCGGTGACTTGGAAATGTTGGCAATATGAACCAACTTCCTTGATGAAGCTTATCTTGATCTCCGGAGAAGGAGTAGTGCCTTGATTTGGCTCCGGAAATGAACCAAGACCTCTCTTGCCATAGTCACGTGCATTGTTGAAGAGAATTTCCTTGTGGATGTATTCTCCTCTTGAGAGTTTCTCCACACTACTCTTGAGGCTTGCAACTTGATCCATCAATTCCTTTTCCCTAGAAGGTGCAAGCTTGGGCAAAACATTAGTAGCATACGCATTAATGAGTAGGTCATCACATGAAGTAGAAGCATTGACCTTCTCAATAGTTTCATGAGCAAAGTTTTCAAGACTTGGGTCAATTGCTTCATAGGCAAATTCAAGTTCTTGATACTTATGAGCCAACTCCCTATGCTCTTGTTTAAGCTTTTTGTGGCTCTCTTCAACTTGCTTAGCAAGTACAAGTGACTCATTGTGCTTTTTGAGCAAGTCATTGTACTTGCCAAGCAAATCGGAGTGGGCAAGCTCTAACTTTGCACGAGTGCTCTCAAGAATCTTGACTTTGCCCTTTTCCCTCTTGATGACGGATGTATACTCATTAATGAGGTTAGCAAACTCATTAGGGTCAAGCTCATCATCACTATCATCTTCACTCTCACATACCTTAGAGTTACCTTTGGCCATGAGGCACATTGGAGGTGGAGGTAGTGATGGTTCTTCATTTGTGAGGGCGATGGTGACTATGTCTTCTTCATCACTTGAATCTTCGCTTGATGAGACATCGGTCACCCACTCTTGTTTTTCCACCAAGAAGCTTCTCTTGGTGTGCCCTTTCTTCTTTGGGAAGAGCTTGGTCTTCTTGTCATGGCTCTTTTTCTTCCCAAGTCTCTTGTTTTTGTTCTTCCTTTCTTCTTCTTCATCATCGCTTGAATCATGGCGATGCTTGCTCTTGTGATCCTTGTTTCTTTTGTCCGGCTTGGGGCAATTTGGACGGATGTGACCTTTTTCTCCACAATTGTAGCAAATTTTGTTCTTGACATCCATTGGCCGGAACATTCCCTTCTTAGAGTCAAAGTTGAACCCTTTCTTGTTGATCTTGTCATTCAAGCGGGTGAACTTCCTCATCATAAGAGCAAGCTCTCCATCATCTTCAACATCGGATGAGCTTTCATGATGATCATCTTCTTCATTGCTTGAGCTTGAATCTTGCTTGATCATCTTGAGCTTGCGGGCTTTGTTTGCCTTGGTCTTTAGAGCAATTGATTTGCTTGAAGTTGGCTCTTCGGACATACCAAGGATACTCATCTCATGAGCGCGAATTTCGCCCACAAGTTCTCCTACTTCCATTGTGTCAAGATTCTCCTTTTGAAGCATAGCATTGATGATGTTATACTTGGGCTTCGGGAGGAGCATGAGAATCTTGCGATTGATGGAGGCACTGTCAATTTTGGATATTTCAAGTGCATTAATGTCCTTGACAATGACATTCAAGCGAGAGTACATATCATTGCAATTTTCATGAGCTAGCATTTTAAAAGAATCATACTTAGCTCTAAACAAGTGATATTTTTGTTCACGGACTTTTGTGGAGCCTTCATGAATTTCAATTAGTTCTTTCCATATATCACTTGCTAAGTCCATGCCATTAACTCTAGCAAAGACTTCCTCACTAATGGCTTCGAAAATTGCATTTCTAGCCTTAGCATTCCATTTTAATTGTTCGGTGGTGGGAGTTCCGGTGAACCCGGTCTTAGTTGCCAACCATACTTCGGGGGCAATCGCATCAAGGTATGCGGCCATGCGAACTTTCCAATAGGCAAAGTTCTTGCCCTCGAAGTGATGCGGCGAACCACCCATCTTGGCCATAGCTCTAGGCGGTGAAGCCTAATGATCCAAATGAGCAACGAGGCTCTGATACCAATTGTAAGGATCGATGGACCAAGAGGGGGGGTGAATTGGGCCTTTTCAAATTCTAAAACAAAGTAAAGCAATCTTAACCTATGCAATGCTAGTAGGGCACCAATTCACCAACCGGATAACTAAGCTTCTAACACAAGCTAAGAGAGCTAAAACAAAGTAAAGCCTAGCAAGGTAGAGCTAAGTTATGATCTCTAAGTCAAGCACATGAGTAAATTGCATGAAAGAAAATGCTTGAATAAAAGGAATGGACAAGAGACAACCGGATTTTTTCCCGTGGTATCGATGTGTTGGCACACACCCCTAATCCACGTTGTGACACTCACAAAGAGTATTGTCACCTCCCAAGTCACCGAGACGAGGGCGCTCACTAAGAGTCTCCGTTCACCATCCTGGCGTGGTGGAGATCAAGCCACGTACAATCTTCTTCTCTGGGCTCCCACAATCCTTGGCAAGCTCCGCGAGAAACACCTCGATCACCAAGATCGCCTAGGTGATGCCAATCACCAAGAGTAACAAGCTAAGGCCTTCACTTGAGCAAGAACCGATCACCAAGAACGGATGCACACTAGCTTCTCTCTACTCAAGTCCTTAATCTTGCTTCTTGATTGATTGAATGCACAAGTATGTGAATGATGAAGCTCAATGTGGCTCTTGACTATAGTATGAGTGTATGGATGTTGCCTGGTGTCAAGAGTTGGCGAAATGACCCATTGGAGGGGTATATATAGGCAGCTCACACAAATAGAGCCATTGGAGAAAAGCTGCCAGAAAACTGCGTAGCGCCGGTTAATCCGACGTACCCCCCATTGTCATCGTCGGTTTAACCGGTGAATGTAAACTGCCTCTTCTGAAAACTAGCCGTTACAACTGGGGCAGATTAACCGACGTAGCATCGGTTTAACCGGTGAGTGTAGTTGTCCACTGAACCACTGAAAAACCAAGTCTCTGGACAACTGCACCGACGTTAACTCAAACCTATCGTCGGTTTAACCGGTGAGTATAACTTTTAAATTCCTCTGAAAAACCATCTCACTGGTCAATTGCACCGACGTCTTGATTCAAACAGCGTCGGTTAATCCGGTGAATAGAACTTGAATTTCCCTGGAAAAACCAACTCTGGACCAATGCACCGACGTTAAATTCAAACACGTCGATTTAACCGGTGTATTGAATTTGTCCAGACTCTGCTGACTTCGTTCAACCGACGTATAGAAAATTGAGAGCGTCGGTTAAACCGGTGTATAGATTTTTTCTGATTTTGTCTTTTCTGATTTGAGTCTTGAATGAAATCCAAATATTCTTGAGATATAGTTTGAGAACCACTTATTTGAACTTCTAGAAACCTGAGTGACCATAGTGTGCATCCATTTTCAAATGACCATGTCCATGCTCAAGTTACTTAGCCTTAACCCCTCTTAATAGTGCGATCACTACAAAACTATAAAACCTATACTAACCTAAGTGTCCTTCTCAACCTTATGACACTTAGGACTAGAAAGATCCTTAGTCTTGACATAAAATTGAGTTGAATACCGAGATCGCCTTTTTGAATAATGAAATTGAGGGGCCTCTTTTGACATATGACCAAATGAGCGATAATGATCTATTAAGCTGCACAAACTCATTAGTCATAATAATGGTTGTCATTAATCACCGAAACATACCTTGAGGGCCTAGATGCTTACAACGACCACCTGGAGGAGCTCCTCCTGCATGTCGTCGACGGTGGTGGCAGCGCGGGCCGATCCGTCCTAGCGAGGTCGAATCTGTCCTCGGCGGGCGGCGGAGCAGGCGGATCCAGCGGCGGCCTCCACCCCTCCCTCCATGGCCATGGTGAGCGGCGGATCTCGGCAGCGCGGGCGGATCCGGTGGCGGCGTCCTCCCCTCCCTCCATGGCCACGACGAGCGGCGGATTCCGGCGGAGCTGGCGGCACCGTCTCTCCCCGAGAGAAGCGGCGACGACGCAGCTCTGGCCTTCCCTCGACGGCCTTCCCTCGGTGGCGGCGGCGGCGGACGTGGTGGCTTTTTTTATTTATTCTGAAATTTTTTGCCGAGTGCCACTTAAACACACGGCAAACCGTTTGCCGTGTGCCTGAAAAAAGGCACACGATAAAAGAGCTCTTTGCCGATGTTTGTATGCCGTGAGCTTTTTGCCGTGTGTTACACACGGCAAAGGGTTTACTGAGCTTTGCCGTGTGCAACAGGCACACAGCAAACCCCCCGTCTCCGGTAGTGAGAAGTGGAAGGGGTGGTGGTGGTAGTGTATTGTTAGATAGAGAGACTTAAGGAAATGACTGCTTGGATGATCAAGTTACAAACATGAGAGAAATGAAGAGACATAGTACGGTGGATGAAGGAGTGCTTCTTCCATTATTGGTGGCTCAATGGAGATTGAGAGAAATATAAATTAACATTTTCTAGTGGGATGCATCAATCTTAGAAGACAGAAATACCATAAGAGACTAATTGTTTTTTTTGTTAATGTTTTCTAGTGGGATGCATCAATTTTAGAAGACAGAAATACCATAGAAGACTAATTGTTTTTCTTTTTGAAACAAATGTGGATTTATTTATTAATATTAGATAGACTAATATTTAATTGATAAATGAAAATAATGTTCATGAGACAATAATAAAAGAGAATAAGGGGAGGGGATTTAACATATGTATGTTGCATAGAGTAATATTTAATTAATAAATAAAAAATTTGGATGTTGGGTTTCTTCTTTATTTATACTTTTGATGAACCGCAACATATTGAAAAACATAACTGATAGAAATAGAAATTATGACACTTAGTGGGTTGATGACATAGCAACATGCCACTTAGGTGATACCCCGCGCGTTGCTGCGGGATTTCTTAAATTTAATGTGAAATTTGAAAGTAGAAAAATTAAGATGATTGCATGGCAACATTCACAAAAGAAATCGATGGAAAATATAAATAGATGGCCCTAGTGGACGTTGATGTGCCATTTGATATAATGGATTCCTATATGATGCGGATAACTTGCATGTTAAGAGAAATATAGCTAATGACTTTAGTAGGTGCCATCTATATAGGCTATATAGTTGATATGAATTTTACTTGAATGTTATTTTTTATCAAGATCTGGTAGAAATCGGTAAACTAACGTCAATAGAATATTTGATCACATTATAAAAGAATAGGTGCTCAAAGAAATAGAGTATGTATATGAGTTTTTACGTTAATAGATTAAAGATTAAAAGTATTGCAAAAATAGAGTATGTATATGACTTTACGTTAATAGATTAAAGATTAAAAGTACTGCACAAAGTAGAGATCATATGAACATTTTCTTATTTATTGAATCTCGTAAAAAATGATAAGCTAAAAGAAGAAACACCAATAGAATATTTGATCATATTGTAGAAGAGTAGGTGATGAAAAAATAGCGTATGTATATGATTTTACTTTAGTTAATTAAAAATTAAAAGTATTGCATATTGTAGAGATGACATGAATATTTTTTGTAATTAATAAGGTAGTTGAAAGTTAGTGGAACACTTAGTGGAGAATGATGTGGACACCTTGCATGAAGAGTTGATATGAATTTTATTTGTATGTTATTTTTTATCAAGATCTGGTAGAAATCGATAAACTAACGTCAATATAATATTTGATCACATTATAAAAGAATAGGTGCCCAAAGAAATAGAGTATGTATATGAGTCTTTACGTTAATAGATTAAAGATTAAAAGTATTGCAAAAATAGAGTATATATATGACTTTACGTTAATAGATTAAAGATTAAAAGTATTGCACATAGTAGAGATCATATGGACATTTTCTTATTTATTGAATCTCGTAAAAATTGATAAGCTAAAAGAAGAAACACCAATAGAATATTTGATCACATTATAGAAGAATAGGTGATGAAAAAATAGCGTATGTATATGATTTTATTTTAGTTAATTAAAGATTAAAGGTACTGCATATTGTATAGATGACATGAATATTTTTTAATTAATAAAATTGTTGAAAGTTAGTGGGACACTTAGTGGAGAAAGATGTTGACACCTTACATGAAGAGAGAAATAGTTAGTGGGTGCTATCTATATAGAATATATAGATTCGCTCTTAATCTCCTAGTATTCTATCACCGTATCATGCCCTGCAGGCTGCATCCCACCCTCTCTAATTATTCTGCAGAACCCATTAGGGCGTGTTTAGTTGGTGAAATTTTTTGGATTTGGCTACTATAGCACTTTCGTTTTTATTTAGTAATTAGTGTCCAATCATGTACTAATTAGGCTCAAAAGATTCATCTCGTTATTTCCAACTAAACTGTGTAATTAGTTATTTTTTAAAATTATATTTAATATTTCATGTATTGTATGTGTCTAAAAATTTAATATGACGAAGAATCTTGAAATTTTTTGAGAACTGTTTTACAGTGCCTTAATCTACTCCGACCCATTCCCTCCAGCCTCTCATCAGCAGAGCTAGAAGAAGCGCAGCTCCGGCAGTAGCAAGAGCTAGCCCGCCAGGCCGCCAAGCTCACTCTGTGACCAACAGGGAGAGAGAGAGAGAGAGCAATGGAGACGATGGCAGCGGCCGCGCCGCCGCAGCAGAGGACGGGGGGCATCACGCGGAGGCTGGCCAGGCTCCTACGCCGCAAGCGCACCCCGGCGGGGGCGGGGGTGGCGTACTCCGTCGCCGGGGACGAGTTCGACGACTCGCTCGACAGCTCCATCAACTCGCTCAGCAAGCTCAAGCTCTCCGGCAACCTGGCCGCCGCGTACACGCTCGACGCCCTGTTCAAGAACGCCACGGAGAAGAAGGGGGCGCCGGCGGCGGCGCAGGTGCAAACGCAGGCGCACGCACAGCCGCAGCCGTCTCCGGCGCCGGGGCCGGAAGCCGCGGCGAAGCACGCGTTCGTGGCGAGCCTCTTCGCGGGGGCGTCCGCGGTGAAGGCGGCGTACGCGCAGCTGCAGCTGGCGCAGCACCCCTACGACGCCGAGGCGATCCAGGCGGCGGACGCCGGCCTGGTGGCGGAGCTCACCAAACTGTCGGATCTCAAGCGGCGCTACACCAAGGACCCGGCCGCCGCGGCCCGGAGCGCGGCCGCCCTCGCGGCGCACGCCGAGGAGCAGCGGCACCTGCTCCGGACCTACGAGATCACGGCGCGGAAGCTGGAGGCCGAGCTCCGGGCGCGGGAAGCCGAGGCCGCCCGCGCCCGCGGCGCGCTGGCCGACGAGCTCCGCGCCGCGCGCGCCTTGGAGGAGCGCGCCCACCCGGGCCGCACCCTCGCCGCGCTCGACGACCTCCACCTGTCCGGCCTCAACGCCACCCACTTCCTCACCGCGCTGCGGCACGCCGTGAAGGCCGTCCGCGGCTTCGCCCGGGCGGTGCTCGACGGGATGCGGGCGGCCGGGTGGGACCCCGCGGCGGCGGCCGCGGCCGTGCACCCGGGCGCCAGCCTGCGCGACCCGGCGGGGGACGCCCGGTTCGCGCTCGAGTCCTACGTCGCGCTGAAGATGCTCGCCGGGTTCCACCGCAAGGACCTGGGGCTGAGCTCCCTGCGCGCGCGGGGCGCCCACGACCGGCGCCGCTTCTTCGACGAGTTCGCGGCGCTCAAGTCCGCGCCCGCGGCGGAGCTCCTGGACCACCCCGCGGGCGGCGCGCGGTGGGGCGCGCTCCGCGAGTTCCTGCGGGACCGGTACCGGTCGGTGGTGCACGAGCGGATGGAGGCGGCGTTCTTCGGCGCCGGGCAGCAGCGCGCGGCGTGGTTGGCGGAGTTCGCGGAGATGGCGCGGCGCGTGTGGCTGCTGCACTGCCTGTTCTGGGCGTTCGACGGCGGCGCGTCCGTGTTCCAGGCGTGCCCCGGGGAGCGGTTCTCGGAGGTGTTCATGGAGAACGTGAGCGACGCGGACGGCGGCGGGAGCGGGAGCGGGGCGGCGCCGGGCGGGCAGGTCGCGGTCGGGTTCACCGTGGTGCCGGGGTTCAAAGTCGGGCGGACGGTGATCCAGTGCCGGGTGTACCTTTCCCTCTCCGAGCGGCGGCCGTGACCTGACGACGACCCGCGGCGGCAGCGCGTTGCTCACGGGTGAGAAGCTCTCGTCGGACGGCGGCGAGATCTGTCCCCGGGCGTCGGGCGGCGCGGCCGGGAAGTTTAAGGGTGGCGGGGTAGCAACGGCCTTGGCCCAGCCCGGCACGTAGGTGCCCACCCCGGGTGATCTCGTATGTACGTATGGATGGAAATCGAAGCATGTATCTACCTACCGCTACGACTACGACCAATGTAGTAATAATTATACTACTACGGGCCCTCCAGTCCATGCATTGTCCCAATATATATAAGGGCTTGTTTAGTTGCGTAAATTTTAGGGTGTAAATTACTGTAGCACTTTCGTTTGTATTTAGTAATTATTATTCGATCATGGATTAACTAGGTTCAAAAGATTCGCCTCGCAAATTATAGACAAATTACGTAATTAGTTATTTTATTTAGCTACATTTAATATTTTATACATACATTTAAAGATTTAATGTGACGAGGAATCTTGTAAAGTTTTGGGCAGCCATGTTGTGTTTTGCCGTGCGTGACATGAGGCGCGATCCAGATCGGGAATGTGTGCGGCGGCGTGCGCGCGCATTCTTCTCGTCGGCCAAAAGTCTGAAAAGAGGGCGCGCCACATGAGCTCCACATAGGCAGACAGCTAAATCCGGCAACACATGGGCGGAGACGGCGGTCACGAGTGCGACCTGGGCGCTTTTGCTTCAAGTGCCGGTGTGGGCCTCCGGTTCCTCGTCTCCGGCCGGCCGGCGGCCACATGCGCTACAGTGAGCTGTAGGCCTACCGCCTACGTCTACATGGGCTGGGGTAGTGGCGTAGTGCGATGCGCGGGCGCGAGATCCAGGCAACCATGGGATTACGCCACGCATGGGACCAAAGGCAGGCGGCGATGCCATGCCATGCCATGCCATGCCACAGTAACCATGGGCCCATGGCGCGTGCGCGGTGCCAAGGTTTGGCAGCTACTGCCAGCCCAGCGGCGATCAACAAAGGCTCCGTTTAGTTAAAAAAAAAAAAATCACACGGTACCCGTCACATCAAATCTACGAACACATACATAAAATATTAAATATAATTGAAAAAAATAAATAATTACACAGTCTAACTAATTACCACGAGACCAATTTATTAACTCTAATTAGTCTATAATTAGATATTATTTGTCAAATAACAATAAAATATGCTACAGTACCAAAACCCAATTTTTTTTACTAACTAAACACACCCAAAGGACCGGACGGCCACCCTTTTCTGTCTCTGCAGATCTTTTTGGGGTTGGCACGAAATTTTTGGACATGGGTTAGCAAGCGATGCAGTGTTCGATCCCGGCGGTAAGGAGGTCGACACGGTATCCATCGATCGTGCCGTGGAAGCCTGACCTGCGCCCAAGATCTCGGACGCCTAGTCATGTTCATGTTCATGTCACGAGTACTTTGAGCCAAGGGCGCGCCCTTGTTTTTTTCCCTAAAAAGATAACCAAGTTCAAGAAATATTTATTTATAATAGACCAGTCTGCAGCATTTTTTGTTTTCCTTGAAAAAAGAAGATTAACTATGAAGATACATATATGCATATAATAGTACTGAAGGTTGCATCTATTTGTTTTTCCCCCTACGTGGCATATAGTTACAAAGTCACTATGCTTAAACATTTTATTGGTCATCGACAAATTGAGCCAGAAATTTTTTGGAGCCTCTTGTTGCTTTCACAGAGCAAGTGCTGCATAAGAACTCCTACATGAGATTTCAGTTTTGCAGTGTAAGTTATCGGTTCAGCTGACATTTATGAAATATGAACCGGAATAAGTTTAGTGCTTAGCTGTGGTAGAGTTAACTCTGTTAATATTCTAGGATGTGACATGATTGGCTTCTGTTTTGTTGCAACAAATAGTGGAACCACATTGCTCCTTGATCTGAGCTAAGGATAAGACTATAGCGGCACTAAAGCTACGCCATTTAGCGCAGCTATAGTCTGATTTAACGTCCATAGCTGCCATAGCGGCACAAATACAAATAGCGTAGCAGAGACTCTCTAAAAAAGGATATAGCGGGGCTATAGCGGAGCTATAGCCCGCTATTTAAAACCATGGTAAGAAGTATACTTTGCTCTGTAGAAATTTTGTGGCAGCATTTGAATCGAAAATTTTCTTACCAGTATTCCAAGACGTGCAAACCATTTGACCACAATATAATGCATAGGGCATTAGCAATTGCAGTATAAAGGAGTTTTGGGCTCTTAAACTAAAAGATCCTCGCAGGCTTGGTACAGACAAAGAGACAACCTACAACTATGGAATAGCCGAATAGGAGGTTTATCTTACTTACCTGGAACTATAGTGTTGGTTCTTGCAGACCCTCTGATCGAATCATTTTAGAAGCGAATGAGACTTCTTCTCCTAGAAGCAGTAGTGGAAGGGGGAAAATTAGAAAATATATCCACGAAATGGCTGTGCCAAATAGGCATGAAACCAATCTGTTGGTGCTACGCTTGAACTGCTGATCGAGCAGCATACAGCAAAATAAAGTAGAAGTAATTAATTTGGTTCGCTTGCAATACATTTTCATAAATGTTCGGTTGTCATAATGTATCCAAAATCAGATATATGAAATTCAATAGAACTAATATTTTGTTATTGTCATCAGTGATCAAAGTAAAAGGTGACTACCTCATCTGCTAACTTCTGAAGGCTCCTAAGATACTTAGCCAGCCGCATTTATCTTGCTGATAGCTCCCCTCTACCAGAGAAATCAGTTCTACTTCTATGTAGGGCTCTGGCACCATCCACAACCATCGGAGAAAACATGCAGAAATGGAGCTCCATTTTAGCGATACTAGGGATGGGAACCATGTGTTGGCAAAAGGTAAATGGAGTTTAATGTTTGAATTTGTGAATTATTAAGATGTCAGGATGCCAAGATCTAAATGGCTTTATGACAGGATCAAGGAACCTGGCACATGCCACATTACTTTCTGCACTAGCACTGCCATACAAAATGCCTTGTTACTTGCTACAGTAGCATCATCATAAAAAAATGCTTTCTCATTGAGCCGCACCAACAGAATCCTCCTATCTAGAGCAAATGTAGCAAATTTGATCTGCCCCACAATATATCATTTTGAATAGTACAGAGGTTTTGTCCAATGAAGAACCCATGTAGGCTTTAGTAAGCAAACTAATGTTGATAAAAAAACGCTTGATAGGAGGTGAAAATATATTTCAGCTTCTATTGTTGAATGCTGATATGCATCTTAAATTCAATTGTAATGCAATAAAGATATTCAGTTCATCAACTTGTAGCATGGAAGATATGTCACTAAAAAGCAGCAAATCAGTTGCTAGGTTGAACCTAAGATGCCATAAAGAGAAATAGAGATATTCCTCAACTTCGTAGGAAGCATATAGCAACAAGATTAATCAATAAACAATTAATAATCAAATCGAACAAACAGGTGGATAGAGGTCTAAAGGTCCGAGAAGTGGTTATCAATCAAAAGTTTGTTTTTATATGTAGATTAACCTATTCATCTAATAAAGTGTTAGGTGTCAAAAGTAAGAACAGAGACAGAGAGAAATCAAAGGATGGACATGAACTCACCATAAGCAATGTATCCATAAGTCAGAAGGGAATTCGTCAATCTGTAAATAAGTACCAATCCAAATCTGAAGGCACAGCAGAACATCCTTTAATCAGACATTAGCACTTGCATTAAGGCAGGACATACTACAAACATTGGAGGGGCGAAAAAGGCGATAAGCAAGCTACAACAGAAATAACCAAGCTTAGTGAGACCAAAAGTATATGGTTAGTCAATGGTCACTGTCAATTGGAACAATTAATTCATAATCACTAAGGGAAAGCTGAACATTGGAAAAAAAAATTAAAACTATCAAACTAAGAATTGCTACATGTCTGTGTAGTAAGAACATTGTTACTTCATATATGTAGTAGGTTATCTGAAGGCTTTAATGCTTTGTCATGGTGCTGACATACTCCTTTGAAATCAACGATTCAGAAACCAGAGGAAATTTCACTTACGCTGCCTACTTTGATCCAAATAAAAAATAAACAGCTCTTACATGACATTTTATCTCATATGATGATCCCATTCCCACTGCATAAAATGGTACTAAATTGGAGAGGATGAGTAGCAGAAAGGGTAGAAGGATTCTGAGCCGAGGAGGTCACACCACACAAAGGCAAGGCAACAGAAGGGGTAAAACCGATGCTGCTAGGGGCCTTTAGTAATGACAAAAGAACAGAATCGAGGCATTGAAATCATTCTATCAATCCATGGTGCATGAACTCTCATGCATATATCCGTGAGGATTAAGTCGTGAATCAGGACATCGCAGCTGGGCAAGGATTGAGAAGCTTTCGGGTACTTGAACCAATGGCTGCTCCAGAGAATGGCAATGCACAGCCAAGATTACCTTACAATCATTTCGTCAAGCAGCTCCTGGGCGTTGGTGCCTACCTGTCTGGCGCATTCTACGCAGGCTTCACCCCCACTCTGACGTTTCTCCGCGCGGGCGGGACACCGTTGGTTTCGGCGGCATGAAAATACATGTCGGTACCCTGTAGCAGGGATACCCACTCCTACTACAGTAAGGCAGGACTCGCGTAGTCATCCGTAACTACGCTTTAAGGGGCGGAGCAGCCGGGCCCCATGGGTCAGGCTCTTACCTCACCGGGCCAACGGCCCCGGACCTGCTCCCCGCTCTGGGTCGGGTCCGGTGACGCCACGTGTCCCTGAGGAGGGGAAGCTCCGCGCCAACAGACGAGGGCGCGGACCCCCATAGGGGTCCGGGGCCTCCCCGCGTCCGTCCGGACCTCCCACGCGCGTAGAACCAGCATACCGTCGGGGGGGGGGGGGGGGTCCGGGAGCGCCACATGTTCCGCAGGCGCAGGCGCGGGCGCGAGTCTTCCATTGGAAGACTTGCCCACCCACCGCATTCAATACGGGTGGTTGAGACGTGCTCTGCCGCCGCGGCACGCTGGGCAGCTTTTGTCAGGCCTCACTGTAGACCGCATATTACCGAGGTACACAGTGCAGCCGCATGCGCCGCATCCGCGCAGAGCCCGTCTGCCGCATTAAATGGATACGACGGCACGATACTTTTCCATCATACCTGTAACACCCCAGTGTTACTGAGCGCTAATCATGAGCTTAGATTCGCTAATTAGGAGTTAATCTTGTCGTTAGCGTAAATCGTGTTCGCGCGGTAAACATCGATTTAGCAGTGTTCGATCGCGTTTTTGTCTCTGATCCGAGCTTCGAAGCAACTTTCGCCCAAAACAAAAGTTGTAGCTCTTATCGTTCTCTACAACTTCTATTTTGGCCAAATTTCAAGTTCTTATATCAAATTTCGAGATTTGGATGGTCAAAGTCGGCTAAAAATCACTCAATCTCGGTCAACTGGGACTCCCCTGTTTGTGCTCAGTGCACCGCCGGCCCTCGACGTTGGCGTCGCCACGCGTCGGCCGTCGCGGCAAACCTCGTTCCCCGTGAGCCGTCTTATCCACTTCCAGTGCCCGTCCCTATCCGAACCATTCCCTTCTCCAACCTTCCTCGCGTGCACGCCGAGCTGAGCTCGAGCTCAGTGTCGTCGCCGGCGTCCTCCGGCCATCCTGCGTCGCTGTTCTTCGCGCCCCTTCTCGATTCCCCACACCCCAACCCTCTTCGCCTCACCCCGCACCTCCAACGCCTCTTCCCCGAGCCGACCGACCCGCTCCGCGGCCGAATCGGCCTTCCAACCGCCGGCTGTCATCACCGAGCCCGCCGAACTTCGCCCTCGCCGTCGAACTCCCCTCTCCGGCCTCCTTCCGCTCAAATCGAGTCGCCGGTGAGCTTCTCCGCGCTCTCCTCTCCCTTCCCAACCCCATCCCCGCTTGAATCCCGCACCGCCGGAGCCGGAGCGCCGCCGCGCCGCCGCGGAAGCCCTGTTGCGCCGCCGGCGCACGCCGCGCGCCACCCCTGTGTGGGCCTGCTCGTCGCCGCCGAGCGCCCCGAGGTCGCCGAGCACCCCTCGTCGTTGCGCCGCCCCCTCCCGCTGGCGCCTTGCTTCGCCATGGCCGGAACGGCCCGGCCACCGCGCGCCGCCGCGAGCCGCCGTCGCCCCTGGCCTTGGCGCCGCCGCGGGCCGCCTGCACGCTCGCCCCTGCGCCGCCCCACGGGCGCCCTCGCTCCGCTGGCCCGCCCTGACCGCGGCCCGGTCAGGCCGCGCCGCTGGCCGGCCGCCGTCGTCGGGCGGGAGCCGCACCGCCGCCGAGCCTGGCGGTGTCCACGGCCCTGGCGCGCGTGCGAGGCAAAGCAGGGGAGCGCCCCCTTTTGCTCCCTCTGTTCCAATGACAAGTGGGGCCCACGGGTCAGGAGCTTTAGGGGTGGTTTTATTTATTTTTGTTGAGTTCTGCAGAAATCTTCCAAAAATCGTAGAAAAATGCAGAAAAATCCCAAAAATGCAAACTAAAATTTGTTAAGTTTCTAAAATCAAGATCTTCAGTAGAAAAATGCTAATGCATGAAAAATGTCACTTTTACCCCTGCTAAATTTAGGGTTTGCGTTTAAGCTAGTTTATTTTGTATCGGTTGTTTGGTTTGTCTAAAAATCCTGAAAATTTTAGGGTAGCTTACTCTTTGCATGTATGGTCCGCTGGAAAATTTTCAGGTGCTTAACCTTTGTGCATGTTCATGGACCTATTGTTGTTTAACTTCTTTTCTAGGGTTAAAATGACTGCTCTCGATCGTCTTTAAATGTTGTTAGTTAATTATTCCATGCTTGTGTAACCTCACCAAAGCAAGTTTCTGTTTTAATCCATGCTGCTCTAAGCGAGTTTAATAGTAGTTGTTTCGAAGGAAACACTTCAGGCTAAAAAGGCCTTAGAACCAAAAGCTGCACATCCGTTCTAAACCTTTGCTATCGTAACCCTAGTTGTAAGGTTGCTCCGTAGATGTTTTTGGAGTTTGGTGCATGCTTTTCTCTGTGTGTAGTGCATTGCATTATTCTTAAGTCTCATGCATGGCATATTTTCCTCGTGTAGCTGCTGACACCGAAGTCGCCTACGAGCTCGTTGCCGAGCCGATCCAGGAGCCGCAAGCAGGAAAACAGCAGGAGGACACAGTCAAGCACGCTCCCGAAGAAATCGCTAACCCTGCTGACTTGCAAGGCAAGCCCCGGAGCATATCCCTTATTTTCATTACTCCATGTTATATTTAAAGTATTGTGCATTTACGTTCAAGGTATTGATTGGAACCATAGATGCATAATCTTGATAACCCAGTGTCCTTACCAGTGTAGTTATCGCTAGCACCGCTATGCTTAAGTAAACTCGGTAGAAGACGGGTGATTCCCTGTCACCCGCGAGATATAGGTTGTTACTTCAGCCAGTGTTTTGAGTAATAATGCAATGAGAAGGAAATTGGAGACCGGGCGGAGATAAAGTTGGACATGATTATTGATTAAGGAAAGTTGAGTCTCCGCCTGCGTCGATTGAGGACCGTTCCGTTGTTGGCCCTTTGACTGAGGATTGAACAGTACTAACCACATGCCGGAAGTAGGAGGTAGTCGAAACCGGTAAGCTAATTACCTTAATTGCGTCGGAATCTGGGTCTCGACCTACGGTGCCGGGTAGGGTTGACGGATGGTGAAGTAGCCCACGGGTTCACTGGGTGTTCGCACGTGCGGGGCTCATCATCTGGGTGCTTGCGGGCTTGATTCAGACTTCGGGGTAATTATGGGAACAGTTGACGTGTGTGGCCCGACGGGGTTTTTACGTGTCGTGTGAGTTAGGTCCACCTTGCAAGGTTAAATCGGATCGATTTGCCGTGACTCGCGGATATGAGAGCCTTGGTCAATGCGTCGCATCGTAGTAAGAATTGAAAGGACAGAAAGAGAAAAGATGGTTTTATGTTGATGTTCTTGAAAAGATAATATGATTAACCATGTGTGCTATAGAGAATTAGGCAAACCTAGTTTCTAGCTACTAACACAATTGGAGCTAAAATATTGAAAGTAAGGATCCAGTTTTAGTAGCTTTTCAGCAAAATAACCCAGAGCCAAAGAGCTGTGCATGTCTAGGTAATGGGCTAAGTATACCCATCGACGGGTAAGCCTTGCTGAGTATTAGAATACTCAGGGTTTGGTTGTAACCCTTCTGAGCAGGCTTTATTCCGGAAGACTTCGAGAAAATCAGTGCGTCCTGGAGTGGTCAGCCTCTTCCTCCAGGTTGGGCGGTCGAGTGGGTTCCGCCTTCTCCGTGAAGTGCAGGCAGGTGAGCCTCACATCAGTGGGCAAGATGTGAAGCTCGTCTTTTGTCATCGACGTTATCTACCGTACGGTATTTTGAAGCTTGTTTCAAACTGTTTGTATTTTCCGCTGCGTTTAAACTCTGTATTCGAAATGTAACTCTGGCTTGTAAAACTTTATTGTAAGTTAATTTGAAGACTTTTGTTTAACTTTGGTTGTAAGCTAAGTTTGAAAACCTTGGTTGCTTGTAATCACCTGTGCTCGTCTTTTGGCGAGAGTTCATGTGCAATCGATCCTGGTTAAAACAGGCAGTCTGGGTGTACTGGTGAAGTGCAGTAGCGGAGGTTTAAGTTAAAAGGTTAATTAGTGCATTTGATCGGTATTATTTGGACTGTTCTGTGACAATACCGCCTACACCGCAAGCTACACGGCCCGTTCTGCTACACTGCAGGCAACGCCGCAAGCTACACCCTGGCGCCGTTTCGACAAGACAGGGCATGGATATGCTGGACGGAGGATTCCCACGGGCCGAGCAAGGAAATCCAGGAATGAGATCTCCTTCGCCTGCAACGCCATAATGTGTGAACAATATATTATTTTATACTACAGCAATTGGGCCCACCTGTCGGGGACCCAACGACCATGTACGCGCCTCCCTTGAGATATAAAAGGGAGGCGCTCGCTGCACACTAGAAGATCTCTTCAGACTCTAAGACTCCCCGGACTCTCTCGAGACAAAGGGAAGACAAGCAATACAACACACAGTGGACGTAGGGTATTACGCTCCGGCGGCCCGAACCACTCTAAACCTGCTGTATTCGTCGTGTTCTTCCACCGAGATCGAACTAACCCTAGCTAACCCCCGAGTACTCACCCTCTGGGTTTAGGCGGGTGCACTATGCCACCCGGCTATGAGTTTCCACACCACGACAATACAGATTCCCATCAGCCTCGGCCTTGTCTTCCTCAGTGGGCATGAGGGCGAGCTCTAGCAGCGCGGCTCCTTCCACGGCGGCCTTGGCGAACGGGAGGAACGCGCCGCTGTTCCGCTCGCTATCAGCGGCATCGAACATTCCGAGCATGCTAGTCAACAGCGGGTGCTCTGAGCTCTCCTTGAGCAAATGAGACCCCAGCGCCGCGGCAGAGGCGACAAGTTAGCCTCCGGCGCCACCGCCATCACTATGAATGTGGGGAGAAGGGGAGGTGGGTGCGTGCTCCGAGGCAAATCAGAGCTCGTCAACGCCCCGCGTCTAGCCATCCGCGTCGAGCCTCCGTTAGCGTGGTGCCGCTGCCACGGTCACTCCGCACCTCACCTCGCCGGTGCCGTTGCATGCTTGCCGCCTGCAGGCGACGGCACGGCGATGTCCATATCCTCCTCCCTGTCGCGACGCGGTGGACCGGTAGGCGGCGGCGGAGGGGGGTCGGGGCGCGAGATGGTGGGGAGAAGCTTCCTGGGAGGCGGCGTTGACCGGATTGGAGGTGGTGGTGGCCGTGACGCTAATCTGGGGAAGGTGAGAGGGACGGTCTTCCTTCCGGCACCGGGCATCGCTGCTGTGGAACTGCAGGCGGTGGCGGCAGTGGCGAGCATCGGCGCCGGCGCTGAATACGGGTCGCCTACGGGTGCTCCCTCAACCCACCTTCGCCCCCTCATGGTGATGACACTCCTCTTACATTTCATGACACTCTCCCTTCTCTCTCATCTGCCACGTCAGCACATTTAATGTTCATGACACTCTCATGACACCTCCACTGAGACTGACGTTAAGAGCATGGTGAGAAGTAAAGATGATGTGCCAAGATGGTTGGCTGTGCATCTCACGAACCATTCGCTCGGGCTCTTTCAGATTTCAAGCGTCAGCATCAGCGATCACACAGTGCTTTGCTCAATTTCCATGCGTGCTCTGTGTGTTCCTGGCTGGCAGGCAGGGGTAGTATATACAACGGTCGGGAGCTGGGGTCAATGCCCCTCCGCCCCTTCATCCACCAGCAGCTCTGGCCGCGTTGGGATCCGGGGCCCCAGGCCCTGCGCCCGAATCCGCGCGATCACCATGGGAGGTGGGAGTGGGACGCCGGTGTCGGTTGGGATGTCGGGAGATGAACGAACACGAACCCGGGGTCGGCACTCGGCTAGCCGACGGCGAGCGAGACCATGCCCATGCGGCGCCGACCGTGCCAGCAGCCGTCCAGCTCGATCCCACCCCACGCACCTCCACCCACCGACCGGCCGCGCGAGCGTGCGTGCGTACGTGTGGGTCGCCCGCATGGTAATTGGGACTAGGTTGTGGCGGTGATGCCGTCTGCCAGTCTCGGCAGTGGCGCACGCCTTTCGCACGGGACGCGGCCAATCCCCCGAACGGATCGCTTCGCTTGGGGTGCCGGAAGAAGGTGCCCCGAGCCGAGCGGAGGGAAGCAGGGAGGAAGCCTCGCCGTCGCCGTCGACGACACCTGTTTCATACTCATGCAACGTGTCTCGCATGCACCAGCACGGCCGGCGCAGCCGTCTCTCCGGCGACATCTGATCTGCCCACAGTGCGTGCGGGTGGCAGTGGCGGAACCAGGATTGAGTCGAATCCCGGGCCGAGTTTTAAGTATAGATGTCCACAAACTCACAGTTCAAAAGATACATGGAAATATAAACGGAAAGATAGATAACATAAAAAAACACCATCGCGAAATAATATATTTATTCTTCTTCAGCAATTGATCCAAGTTCTTTTTCAGCAATTGATCCAAATCCAGAGGTAAAAGCTACTGCAAAATGAAAAAGATATATTAAATATCTAAAACATGTAGCAATGATAATGTAGAAAAAAATATTAAATATCTAAAACATATAAAATTTGGGCCGAACCCCAGGCCATATCCCGGGGTGTGCATCCGCCCGTGGGTGGCATGGCAATTGGCAAGCAAGCAAGGCAGCAGCTGCACGTTGCCGCGCGGATGCCTCCAGCCATGTGTCGCCGGTTTCGCAGATGTCTTTCGTGGCTATGCTTTGATGGGCCTCATTTTTTTTCAGTTTCCTTTTACCTTGTGGGCTTACGTACAACGACAATCCACGGCCCGCTTCGCAACCAGACTCCATTGGGACCGGTTTCGGCCTGAACGCTGCTGTGGGGGTGGAGAGACTGACCAGGCCACCACCTCTCGTCCGTGACGGCCCAACGGGCCGGCCTTCCTCACTATAGCCCACCACCTCTTTGATGAACTCCTGGCACAACCTTTGAGGACGGAAATATTGCGTGTGGTGACTAATTGGAACTGATTAAATCACAAGCACATCATATCTCTTCCATTAGTGAAAAATTAATAACCACTCAAACTTAACTACGATGCTTTGTACAGTGTCCAAATTTGATGCCGTGCGATTTTGTTGTCACATGCACCACTCAGCACCCTTCTAATCACAAAGCTATTCTGTCTGTTCGGCTGCCTGGACTGGCTGGAGCTGGTTGGCTAGCTGCTCCAGCAGCCGCTCCAGCCCATCCAGCCAGCCCCGTCGAATCAGCTGTTCCAGCCCCATCCAGCCAGCCCGTCGAAGTGCAGCGGCCGTGCGCTGGGGCCTTCAAGCAGCTGGTTCACCAGCCGTTCGGCTGGGCTGCAGCTGCCAAACGGCTGGGCTGATCAGCCCAACCAACCCAGCCACTCCAGCTCATCCGAAACTGGCCAATTAGCTATGGCCGACTGGCTGATTATGAAGTTCAGGTGCCCAAAGCTATACTCAAAGTAGTGGATGCCTTTTGTGTACACGACTCATGTAAAAGACATGGATGAACCATCAACAATCATTCATTTTTCTCCACCATTACCTCTTTCTTATATAACCACGTGGTATGATTGAGATATAATATTTTTTTAGAAAAAGTGTAGTTAAAACAATAATGCAATGAGTACAAAGTAATGTTCTTCGATATAAAAAATCCCAATAAAAGAAACCAGGGGTTGATAATTTATAACATTGTAGTATGTACAAAAATATATACAAAAAATGTTTTGAGCTCTATTGATTTACGCACGCACTAGTGGAACAAGTTCAGTTCGGTTCAAGCAATAGCCTTTCTAGCTAACTTCAGTTTGCTCCTAGTAGCTATATAATTGTTTCAGTCAACCATGACGGCCCTCTATTATTCGGTTTCTTTAAAAGTGCACTGGCTGTGTCATGCCCTATAGCTGATTGTCCACTCACAAAGGGCGGTACTCATGGACAAACTACAAAAATTTCTAGGCCAACTTTTTGTTAGACATTATTGGTCGGTTAGATATATATGATGACGGCAAATTAATTAGTTATGTATATATATGAATGTAATAAGGGTCAATTTTATATCATTTCAGTTAGAGACTGAAAGATACAGTGACAGAATGATCCTGTGGTTCTCTCGCGCGAGGAGTGATTTATGCTATTGTAGTTTTAATATATCTGCCTAAATGACACCTATTCTAATGAAAGACACACAAAGTTGTAAATTAAAAAAAATCGACCACTAGTTCTAGTAGTTACATGTAAAGGTGTTAATTGGTGACCCTTATGTGCACCTCCAACGCTCTTTAGTTCAAAGTTTTGTACTACTTTTCCAAAATGAGATTTCATTTTGAAGAAGTAGTACAAAATTTTGAAATAAAGAGAATTGAAGGTGCACCTAAGGGTCACCAATTAACACCCCTATATATATATTGGAAGAAAGACAATAGAAAGGTCCCTTGTCATACATAGGTCATGAACCCATAACCGACCTTACAACTGAAAAAAATAACAAATTTCAAGCTAGAAAGCTGTCTAGATGATTTGTTAGAAATTTTTTATTTTTATATCTCACAAACGAAGTCGAGTTTGGACAAAGTATTTTACAAGATTGTATATTATCATATCATCTACATGTGTGATTATTTTAGTGAATTTAGACGACTTTTTTGTCGTGATTTGCACGGATTTTCACGAAGTTGTGGTTTGCACTAGATACGTTCCCGACATTATTGGGTATCTATATATGCTCACCAAACCTCCAATTCAAAACGATTGTGGGTTCTTTTCTGTTGATCCGATTACATTATTTGGAAGACAACCGAAAGGTCCCTCGTCACATATAAACCCATAACCGACCTTACAACTGAAAGAAATAGACGGCGAAAAAATATCAATCAAGTGCATTGCACATCAAGGTACTGATACAACAACTGACATCTCGTCCCTTTCGATCTCCAGCGTTTAGTGGGGTTTGATCTGAAAACAAAAGATATTAGTGGAGCTAATTTATGTGGTTCCTGGCACGGTAGCTCAAAAATTGCACTACACGTGTCAGCCAAGTTCCGGTCCATGAACATGTAACCTGAAACTTTTGCACGTACAAGCGTGTTGGTCGAATTATTATTATTCTCCGAGATGACGCCTTTCAATCATCGGCTAGATTAGATAGCCGACATTAAAGCACGCACGCCGACTAGTTGAGCACGAAAGGCCGGCCCACCTCCGACGGTTAGCAGCATCCCTCAAAATATAATCACTGAAAAAAAAACAAAAGAACAAATAGAATCAAGTCACGCATGCATGCATGCTTATTAATGCTAAAATTAGTTAAAGGCTTAAAGGGGTGGATGACCTAATGAGAAATGTGCGATCAGGATGTGATGTCGGCTAAAAGCCTGGATGGAAGAAGAAGTAAGGCACTTGACGGAGATAGCGCGAGAAGTGTATGTAGGAGTCCGGCCGAAACCTGGCAATTGGTTGGCAATTTGGACGGCCTGAGTTTAATTTGGTTACTATGATTGTGAGACAGAGATCGCCCAGGTGGCAAGTGTTTGCACGGAATCAGTTAACTCTTGTAGCACTTTGTGGACCACTTTTGACCATGCATAATTTGCCACTTATTTCAGAATGAACAAGGACTCGCCACCGTGGCGCACAATTTGTCGTGTTCTTTGATCATGACATTTAGCATATCTTACTATTACTAATTGGAGACTCTTTTGGAGGTTCCACATGAAGCCACTTAGGATCCTAGGTGGACACTCTGAAAAAAATAAATAAATCATATAAATTCTCACAAAAATCAGAAACATATAGCTATCAGTCCAACAACTCTAATTATAATAACCATCGAATCTGTTATCTTTCCTAATAAATTACCCATCTATGCTATTATGAAAATAGACTAAAGTAACCCCCTAAATATGTATATAAATTACCCACCACTGCCATTATAAAAAATCTAAAGTAATCCCTTATATTTGTGTAAATTACCCACCTATGCCATTATAAAAATAATACAAATAATCCCCTAAATTTGCATATAAATTATCCAATTATGACATTATTATTACAAGTTAAATTACTCCTAAATTTGAATCTAAATTATATAATTATAATAATATATTAAAGTACACCAATATAAAATTATAAATTACTATTTCTATTATTATTAATATATTATTTATATAAAAATACTATCCATGATATATGTCACCATATATTCATGTATGATGGAAGAAATAAGAATACTAATTCACAAACAAATAGTTCAACTAAACATATATTGAATACACATGGAGGTGTGATGTAAAATGAAATCTGTTGTAACTACATAATGATAAATATATATTTTAGAGTATGTGTTGGAATATTTAATAGATGAAAAAGGACCTGAGATATATAATTATAAAAGTAATACAAATAACCTCCTAAATTTGCATATAAATTATCCAATTATGTCATTATTATTACAAGTTAAATTACTCCTAAATATGAATCTAATTAATATAATTATAATAATATATTAAAGTGCGCCAATATAAAATTATAAATTACTATTTCTATTATTATTAATATATTATTTATATAAAAATACTATCCATGATATATGTCACCATATATTCATGTATGATGGAAGAAATAAGAATACTAATTCACAAACAAATAGTTCAACTAAACATATATTGAATACACATGGATGTGTGATGTAAAATGAAATCTGTTGTAACTACATAATGATAAATATATATTTTAGAGTATGTGTTGGAATATTTAATAGATGAAAAAGGACCTGAGATAGATAATAATAATTATTAACCTCATTCTTATATTAATTCTAATTATCTCGTGCGGGAGCACGGGTTGATAGACTAGTTTGATTAAATTGCAAAATATGTTTCCATCGAATATGTACATGGAAAATTATGTAATTTCGTTGCTTTGGCGGTAGTGAAATTCGGGCAAGGTCCAGTTTGGAAAAAAAAATGTACGTGGAAAATGTTTTCATGCAATCAGTGAGACTATGTATGTTTAACTAACTGATTTTATTGTCTAAAAACCTTACAAAAACACACCAAAAAAGTAAAGAACGACATAAATATTTTGTATCATAGCTTTTTTTCTATCTCAGTAAAACCTTACAAAAATAGACACTATATATGGCATGGATAGGTTACGGATATATACCGAGACTTTAATTTTAGCACTCTGACAGTGATAAGATGGTTTATATCGAGCCATTTGCAAATTGGTAGATTTTACCCCTTCTTTTTACTGCACCATATTTACAAAATGTGATAGTACTTACCTGATGAAGCCAAGATTCACGGGACGAGGAATGACATTTGTTGCAGATCAACGTCCAACATAAACAATAATCGTGCATACTTTACAATCGGTAGCTAGCTTTTCAGTATTGTTAGAGCATCTTCAGCAAATTACTCATGTCTCTCCCTAGTATCAAAAAAACTGCCCTTTTGGCAGCTCCAGCAGGATTACCAATTCATCGCATAATACCAAATATTATTGATGATTTCCAAAACATACCTCCATCTTTGCTCAAATGTAGGGGATACCCTATTCATTCAGTAATTTGCTATAGTATTGGCTACCAAAAATGCAAAAATATTGAGTACTCTGGCCAAACAAGATTATTGTTATTTGGTCCTAAAATGAAAACGAAGAAAAATGAAGATGCTTGTTTCTTTTGGTCACGATGATGATCGGCACACATGGACGTCATTACGTTGTTATGCCAGCTCATGAACTCGACCACGCGATCGACCTGATCAGCAGTAACGTTGCGACAAAATTTTGCTAAAAATGTAACATATCTATTATTGCTCCATTTGAATCTTAGTTATTTAAAAATCATAGTTATAAATACAAGCAAACAAATATTATGAATATAAAAAATAGATTTGAATAATTGATAAGTATTCTGCCAATAGATAGGTTATATTTTTAGAAAACTTTTAATACCCATTTCATAATTTTTTGATTTAAAATGAATTACTTATGAATTTTTTAGTTTAAACTTAAATATTTTTAAATCTCATAAAATGGAAAACTACCTTCGAAACCACCTAAGGGGCTAAATTTGTCCGGTTTAAATAGTTGGATGGCTCTGTTATCTGGTTTCGTAGTTGAAGGTTGAAAATCGGACTTTTGTGATAGTTCGACGGTGTAAACCGAACTTTTCCCAAATCTAAATTAGGGGAATGTTTCTTTGGCGCCACATGGTTTCTTCAACGCAGCAATTCAATCACTCAGGTGGTTACTTCACACTAGCTCATTCCCACAGGGGGTGCCTCTAGGAAAAAGAAATGGTGAAGCATTTCAACCACTTCAAAATCAAACCTGGCCCATTAGAATTTCAAAAGCATATGTATAAACCAATTGCCAATTTAACTGGCAATTATACAAACTCAGGGTATATACTCATTTATTCTTCTCATAATCAAATACACACAACATTAGGAAATAATTGCGTCGATCTCCTAGATGTTTTATTGATATACATGTATATAGCTAGCTAGCAATATATAAGCTGGCTTGCATGTCGTTAGCTTATGTATTTGAGTCGTACTATATATATCATCATATGCAGCTGTGTGCAATTAATCAATCCCTATATGTGTAGAAAAAGGCCAGGCGAGCTAATGGTGATGGCCAACGCCGGGGCTCGGCACCGATCCGTCGTCGACGACGACCTGGACGGTCTGCCTACGCACGGCGGTGGCGATCTCCGGCTGCTTGCCGATCAGTACCAGCAGCGTCGGCGGCGCCGTCAGCAAATCTTGAGAGACCGACGGTGAAGAAGAAGGGCTCTCCATAATGGCATGCTGCACATACGAATGAGAATGATCATCCCTTGGCATCATCCTCGCGTGCACGAGAGACGACTGCGACGATGCCAACAGAAGCAAGCTGGTGACGATCGCAATGGCAGCACCATGTGAGGCAGCCATGGGCAAGCTAATAAGGTTGCAAGCTAAAGCGAGCTAAGCTTAAATGGAAGAAATCACACAAGAGAGAGGTTTCCTATATCGGTTGCTTTTGCTTGTGAGGAGAGGTGATCGAGCAGGTGATCGACCGAGAAGATATGAGCTTCATTCGATGAGAAGATGTGAGCAACCAGGGCATGCATTTATAGGTGAGGACAGGAGAGAGGGGCCCAGGAAGCGTGTGCTTTGCGTGGCCGTGACAAGTTTTTAGTTTTGTGGCTTAGTCAAAACAAGTGGAGCACACATCACCGTTACACATTTTCGCTATAAAGCTGCCCAGCAAAGTGTACTATTTTGAGCACTACCCTGTACTTAATTAATAATTATTCGCGCCTTTAGTTTTGGGCCAAAGATTTTTGTGAGAGTGTTGCTGCTGGCTCGGGTTACCACAAGGCGCCGCGTGGAACCTTCGTGCGTCCTAGCCAATGCCGCGTGTGAATGTGCTGTGTGCCTCTACCTTTTGGGCTTATTCATATTTAGAACGCATTTTATTTGGGGAATATACGTACTAACTGAGGTTATTGATAAACAAAGCAAAAGAAGTGTTGTAGAGTGAATGAGAGAAAGGATTGAGGGAATGAATTATGGTATTGATTGATGGTTTGAACCACAGTATTTATATGTACAAGAGGGAAAGGATGTCTATTCATGAAAGGACAGGCCCCTTCGTGAATGGCCCCTTGGTGTGATTTGTAACTGCCTAGTGATGTAATAAATCTAATAATAAATTGATCACTAATCCTATTTTCCTTCGTAACAAGAAGAAGAAGAAGAAGAAGAAGAAGAAGAAGAAGAAGAAGAAGAAGAAGAAGAAGATCTGTGGTATCAGCTGAAAAATTAATGCAAAAATTATTCGGCGGAACTAAGGATCATGCTTTGTTTGGATCTAAAGTTTAGTCCATTAGATAATCCAAACAGGTTTGGACTAAAGTTTAGTTTCATCTCAACTAAAGTTTAGTCCATTAGTCTATATAACCTACCTAATTTGGATTAAAGTTTAGTTTCACTCATTTATGTGCTTCAAATGGTTTTCCACCTAATGTTTATATTAGTCCATAGATCTAGATAGCCATAAACTAAAATATTCAGTCACCTAAAGTTTAGTCTGGACTAAACTTGAGCCCTAGGTGATCCAAATGGGACCTAATAAAGCATTTTGTGAACTTAGTGCATGCTAAAATATCGAAGCAAGGTTCCCATCAGAAAAAAAAAAGCATTTAGATGGTGGATGAGCAGCAGATGCCTCGTTCTTTTGTATATTGCTGGTTGCCATGCATGCCCACTAAAATGTGTATACTGTATAGTATAGGCTAATATGTATTCAGACACATAAGCAGTCATCTAGATTCTTTAGAAAAACTAAAAAGCCTTTAAGAGAATTAGAAAAATTGGAATTATGTGAAAATTCGTCTTCCCCTGTTCCGGTGTTATTGCAATGATAGAAAGAAAATTATGCAATGATATAAACAAAATCACGAGAAAGACACAAAGCTAAGAAACTCAAGTGCGGAGGAATGTTGACATAATATACTCGAAATTTGCGAGGAGGTGAGAAACATAAGGTTTTGGTTGAGCAGCAATTTGCGACGCTCTGCACATGCAAGATTTCTCCATTGTTGTGCCTAAAGAGAAAGTACATTATTATGCAGTATGAAACCTGACGGAGGGAGTATAACTCATAAGAGAACTAAGTATTACAACATGCAACCTTGGACTGGTATTATTAATTCATTTTTACAACATAGTGCATGTATTCACTGTCACATGAGTATATAATAGCTAGCTATATATGCGTAGCTGCTTTTTTATTTAATTTGTATATCTATATATACGTACGTAGAGACGACATTTGCATGCCAAGTAGCATTTGCTAGTGGCCTACGCCTGGGCTCGGCACGGACCCATCGGCGACCTGGGTCGTCCCCCAGCGCTTGGCGACGGCCATCTCCGGCTTGCCGGACGGCGGCGGCGAGGGTGGCATCCGCGGAGCGGTAGCAATAATGGTGCCGATAGCAGGGCTCGGTGCACTCTCCTTGACATGCGCTTGATCTCCTCGTGCACGGTCACCTGGCGCCATCATCCTAGCTTGTAGCATGGGCGGCGATGATGTCAACAAGAGGATCACCACGAACAGGCCGATCACAATTTTGTGTGAGGAAGAAGCCATGAAAACTCTGAAAGAGTTGGTGTGTCTTGGCAAGTAGTTTGCTATGAAAACTCTCGAGAGACTTGTTGTTCCTCTACGTTGGCACTACTTGTGAGAGAAGAATTTATTTGTGTGTGTGTGTGTGTGTGTGTGTGTGTGTGTGTGTGTGTGTGTGTGTGTGTGTGTGTGTGTGTGTGTGTGTGTGTTTTGCTATGAGAATGTGAGGAGGATGGCCATGTACTTATAGGCCAGCAGGTGAAGCAGGGAGGGCGGCCAAGCAGGCTCTAGGCGCGTGCAATCTTTGTGTGAGCCAGCTGCATGGGGAGTAAACTTTTGAGACCAGGTCAACTATGTGAGGCACACATCGCAATCACATTTTAAATGGGTTTCAATTCAAATCTCATAATTAAAATTGCTCTCCATGTACTAGTGCTGATTGGTGCACTGTCGGCTCCTGTTCCTCACGCCTTCCTTCTTTTCTTTCCGACACGTCATGCCTTCCGTTCTGGTTCAGAGAACTTGCTTGGTTGGGCTGCTGAGGCCTCAAGAAATTGCCACGTGGAAGCATAACCTATCATGTCAAGCGTGCTACTCATGGGGCTCTGACCTCTGGCATTGGGCGCACACCGCACACGTAGGACCGACCCCCTGAGCACGATATGCTACAATAATCCTGGCCGCTCCATCATGCATGCATATCGGTGAACAATTTGTGCATTTCTTCTTTTGGAGATGATTGATGAACCATGTACTGTGCTGATGACTGGTAGCTAGTGCCATGCATTCAGTGAGAGAATTAAATTAAGAAACTCGCACACCGTCGCAGTAAAAAATGCGATAATATACCGAACTATTAGTGATGCAATTTTCAGGTGGCAAATACTTTTAACCATGCATTAGTGTCTATCCCTCACTTGAGTGAAATTTTACCTTTCCTCACTCGATTTTTTTACCTTTGGATTTAAATCCAATAGCTTCCTTCATCTTCTACCTCCACTTCATCTTCTATCTCCAGCCATCTTCTACCTCCAGTCCAGCCCGCCACCTGCCGCCACCCCTCCGGCGCGGGCGAGTTAGGGCTGCCGCGGCCGGCCCTCCTTCTAAGGCTAGCGGTGAGCAGCAGCCTACCCCAGCAACCTCGAACCCTAACCTGAACCCTAATCTCGCCAGAGTTGCTCGCCGGAGTTGGAGAAGAATTTGTAGATGAGGAAGAAGAAAATTCAAGTAAGCAGAGCCTCCAAATCACTCAGGTGAGGTTTAGCAATAAAGATTTAGTTTAGAGTCGGCAACATTTAGAAAATTGAAGAAACGGCTCGGTAGTTGATAAATAAAGACAAAATCCAGAAAAATGTAACTGTGAACTCCAGGTGAAATAATGGATTGGATTATATTTCCACACCACTAAAGAATAATATAATGAATGCTTAGACAGGATGCACCATTTGTTTTTTATACACCACTATGCTAAATTTATTATCCGCCAAGGAGAAACAATTATATTACTTCCCCCGTTCTAAATTGTAGGTCATTTTCACATATCTAGATACATAAATTTTATTGTGCATCTAGATATACATTATGTCTAGATACATAGCAAAAATAATATATCTAGATTTGCTAAAAAGGTCTATAATTTGGAACAGATGGAGTATTTGCTAATATAAATTTACTCAGGATCAAAGACTCAAACTCTGACTGATGCTTGTTGCATTGTGATTCCGCTCAGGAACCATGCAAGCCTCAAAACTCTAAATAAACTACCACTTAGGAACTACAAGTGGACATTGACATCCTGCTACGTGGCCGTCATTATTCTATTCTTAATCCACCCCACATCGATTGTGGGGGCTACTTGCTGGTTGCACTTTGGGTCAGCAATTCAGCATAGATGGGTTGACACTGACGATATGTACGCGTACGTCCTGCTGCAGCAGTGATGTCGTCGTTCCTAAGCTCAGTGCGTAGGCAACTGTTAGAAGAGAGATTGGCCTGCTTGTCCTTCCATCGATGATTTTTTAGGTTCGATCCAATTCTCACCTCCTCCCATGTACTCTCCATTTCGACCATTCTTGACCACTTCCGCAAAATGAAGGGGTTTTGCAACCGATCGAGATTCTGCTCGTGTTTTGTAAAGAGAGAAGCTGATGATTGTCCAAACACTCCATGTTTTTTTCTCTGTTCTTTTCTTAACAGAGTCAGTATATATAGTAGGGAAGTGATGTCATTGGACACGTCAAAACTCGCAGCTAGCACACCACTGCCTCACATGGTACTTTATTAAGGCAAGAAGTGCCCCCAGTTCCCATTAAGCGTCAATACATATAGTGGCGCCACTGGGACATGACTCCAATACAGAAATCAAATCCAGTGCAATATGTTGATGTCGCTGTCGCCTCTACAAACACTGGCACTGATATATCATCACTGAATAGAAAACTCAAGCCGATCATATCTATTCATATCCTGAATTCGCTTTGAAACTTTTTTTAAAAAATTTTGTGAACGTATATAGAACAAGAAAGAACATGCAAAAGCCATATAAAAATACAGAGACACATACTACCTAGCTTAGCTTTAGTTAGGTTTCAGCCAGACTCACACAGATGACACAAGTATGTACGTACGGTTACACAGAATACATGGACACGCGACACGCCATCTAGGGATGGTGGCCGACGCCGGGGCTCGGCACCGATCCCTCCGGTATCCAGCCGCCGTTGCTCTCAGGATGGTCGACGTCGCCGGTTGCCGGCGCCACCGGCGGCGACGGCAACGCCACTCCTTGTGCCAGCTGCTGAGGTGAAGTGGTGGTGGTAGTTGTAGAAGTGGCCGCATGGCTAGTAGTACTGATACTTCTACTCTTGATGCTGTTAGGTTGTGCATGGTCATCACTTAGGATCATCACCCTGGCTCGAGAAAGACAAGGTGAAGATGATGCCAGGAGGAGGACGAGGAAGATCACCAATGTCATCTGGGGACAAGCCATTGCAGGTTGGTCTGTGGGAGCAGAGAGATGCAAATTAAATGTGGGCTCGTATGTGTGCGCGCGCGCGCTTTGATGGGAGGATGCGAGCAACATGGCCATATTTATAGGAGTCAGCAGTGGAGCTCTGCCAGTAGCATATATATGTGGTGACAAAATAGCAGTGAGCAAGTGGTTCATTTTTCAGGGCTTTTAGACGCTAATGCCTAACGGGTTGTCGTAGTCAATATGTACGCTCCTCCATTATGCGTCGAGGAGCACTACTGTTTGAATTCAGTACTGAAGTTCGTTCAGAACATCGAAAAAAATGGCTCAAAAGATTATTTTTTAATGCAAAACAGTATAAAAAACTGATATACTATCTCCGTAGCTAGTTATATGGAAACAGTTGAGAGACATAAAAAATTTATCAAAGCAAATATCCCAAAGAATCTGAATGAATTCCCGTTCTGGTAGTAAGAAAACGAGGTTATTTCTATAACATGTACTCTCTTCGTTCCAAATTATAGGTCGTTTCAATTTTTTAACCTCAACTTTGACCATTCGTCTTATATATTCAAAAAATTTGTACAAATATAGTCAAACTTCGGTTATACTTGAAGAACTTGTATTGATAAAAGAAGCCACAACAAAAGAAGTGATATTTTGCACAAATTTTAAAATAAGACGAATGGTGAAACTTGGAGTTAGAAAAATCAAATGGTCTATAATTTGGATCAATATTTTTTTAGGGATTGATTTTTAACTAGGTGTCGCACATGCTCTGATGCTTATACAAATATATAATTAAAGAAATGAACTCTGTCACTTGTAACTAAGGCACAGTTCAAAAGTTGTCAAAACATATCTTTCCTACTTAATTATTTTTAAAATTTTGGTTAACCCCCCCCCCCCCCCATTTTTTAGCTGGATTATTCAAAGAAATAAAAACAAATTGACATAGTGTATCAGTTTGCACTCATCATGGGCGAAAGCAGAAAGGTAGCCAATGGTTGATTTCAGATGCCCAGGTCCTCCCTTCCGTCACATATGCTTTTCTTGTCCCACTGAGTCGAGCAGAAATAAAGCACTTAGACAGATAGGCGTAGAGAGCGAGCACTCTGTATTGGTAACTCGTACTTTTGGAGTCTTTTTAAAAACAGGTAATTGTAAAATACCATGAGCTTTGTTACAATGATTGTAAAGTACCAATGGATACTTTCAAGTACTTTTATCTTGAATTTTTTTCTAGCCGTTGATCAATGGAAGGTATTTACAAAAATTGAATTAAATTAAGTATTTGGTCCCACTTTTTGGTACTTTGTTCCATATTTTTGTACCACCAGGTATTTAGTCTAGGTACTTTCAGGTACTTCATATCTTAACCACCGTACGATTCTGTTAGATAGACGGCTTTTATTTTTCTCAATCATTGTAAAAATTCTCAAACCATATCACCTGGCTTTTCGTTCACACAGTTCAGTGCATGATGTAGTGTTAGTCTGTCAGGAAAAGAAATGTATCGTTTGGTACTGATCTTACGGCAACGGATCGAGTGGCACTTCCTTTTCAAGACAGGACTTCATTTCTGCTCAAGAGATACTACAACAGTGAAAATAATATGGAATTATTGCAGACATATAGTTCATTCTATCAAATGTGCATGACACATTGACACTTGATGAGGTTGCACCGCGTTCACCTTTCTGGAAACAGTGAAAATTTCTGTGTTTAACTGGTCCTGGAAAGGAGCTTTAATGTGGTCAAACAGCTTTTCAGATATGATGCACGATCGACGAAGGCAGGAAGAAGGAGAGCTGAAACAAAGCCTGAATGTTGTGAAATTGTTTGTTGCATGTCTTTCATGAGGGGTTTGATGTTCTTGTTCCAGTATTGTGCGCCATAAAAGAGCTCTAAGATTTGATGTCACCAGCAGCAGTCATGAGTTAGGTCTCACAGATATGTAGTCAAATAATTCATTTAATAGAAAAAATTAAACTAACGGACGACCAGAATTGACTCTTGCTGCAACTTGCAATTCTAATTTGAAGTGGGTGTTATCATAGATGCACCTAGTGGGGGGAGTGAGATATTGCCTGCAGAACATTCAATCTTATATATGATACTAGCAAGTGGCTTAATATAAGTTTTCACCAATTATAGACCAGTAAATTATATGCCATACCATTTATGAAATAGTGTATATTAAACAAAACTTTGACCAATAACTTAATGTGACAAGATAAGTTCCCAACAAAGAAAAAAAAACTGATGCAAATTCATTGGATTGTTTAATAAACGTGCCACTTTCACAAGTCAAATCTGCAAAAGGGAACTACTGTGTATTGGGCCTCTAAATAAAGGGAACTATATATGTATTGGGATTCTAACTTTCTGTGATACAATCATCCAATCTTATCCTCCTTTTTGACTTGCCTAGTGTACTCTCCACTTGGCTCACCTCTCTCAGGTCTGACTGACATGCACATTGGTTTTGCATTATGCATGCTTTACTATTTTCTCTCCCTAGTGCCAAAGTGCCAATATTTGTGTCCTTTTGTCACAACACGTATACAAATTAACAAACGCAGCATAAGGATGAAAATTTAGTAACAACATACTATTTATGCAATTAATGTTTGATATTGTCCTTCATGTTAGTCTCTCGATTTGTGATAGCAGTTGGATTATATTCTGGAAGTGTTGTAATAAGAAACCGGCTGCTTATATTGAAACAATATATAGGCCAGAATTAATTGACTTCGTGTTATCTGAAGAAAACATGTACGGCGGCATGTATTTGCCGTCCATGTCCTAAAGAAATATTATCATTTATGGGTCAAGCAAGTGTGTTTTTTGAAATGACATCACGGGGACAGTTCGTTGTTGTGCAATGCACGATTGGTTTCTGATGCACTTGGTGACGAGAAACTTTGTACAAAACGTGGAGGCACCATTACTTCAATTTGTTAGAATACGTGCAACTGGATTAGGACTTGCATATAAACTAAGATAGCATGAGCACACATGCATGCACCGATGACAAAGCATAGAACCAAACCTGGAGCTTTTCTTGAAGAAAGGTTGCTTATGGCAGCAAGATGCACGTTTGCTTGCACCACAGTGTTATCCAAATTGATTGTTAAGTAGATTGTAGTGCACATGCATGGTCTAAGTGCAGTGGTAAACCGGTATCGGGTGCAAATTAAAAATGGGTTCCCCTGTTTTGGTTTCGACATACAAGCTATTTTAATTTACAATGGGCCGGCCGGCTATTACGTTTCTGTGGCATTCGTATCCTTGCCTTATAGTAGTGTGATAAGCTATTTAATTAACAGAACTAGTTGAATGTTGAATGAGCCATGCATGTATTTCATTAGGACAGAGAAGCAACCAACTGTGAACGTTGTAAGTTTGGTCTATTGAGTTGCATGCAGCAAACAATTAAACCCAAAACTTTAAGCTGATGGAGAGAGATGAGCAATTCACTTATATTCCAACATGGTCGATAGGGGCAATTCCATCAAGCGGCCCACTTTGTTTTGAGCCTTAGGGGCCAATCTGACATTTAATTTTAAAAATTGAAGTAAAATTAATTGTAGTATGTTTCTTCCTATTTATGGATAGAACAATGGAATTTACTATTTTTTTGTATAGGCCAATATTTAGACCCGGTCTCAGCCCAATTAGACACTTGTTTTCAAGAATAGGATCCGGCCCATCTACTACAATGTTTTCAAGGCCCAGAAAAGGGAGTAGCATTAAAGCATAATCACCCATCTAAAACATATATTGAACGCAAGGTTTCCATCAAGTAATTTACACACAGGCAGCTTAATGGAATGACAATAAGAGGGTACGGTTGACTAAATATCTTAATATTGATACTAGTTTACAAGTGTGGTGCCTGTACCACTAAAAGATGGTGTGGCAGCTAGCCACTTTAGTTGAAGTTGTTATCTGGTTCTCTTAACCATTGAATCGTATCGTAGTTAAATAATTATACAATGCCATGACTGACGGTGCTATATATATATATATATATATATATATATATATATATATATATATATATATATATAGATCTTTAGGAAATGCTATGCTATGCGGACGAATCTTATACCATATATGCCACTGGATCACATTGTCTCTCATGGTCATGGTGTTTGCTGAACCATACACTCACTCCATGCATGATGCCCTTTTGACGATGCGAGCTGTGCAGCGGCATGTGTCTCCGGCTCGCTCTGTAATAATACTAAAATGGGTGGGATTTAGTCGTAATTCACGCGACTCAGCCAATTTTGACCTCACTTCCCTATCTTGTATCTTGAGTCCAGGAGCCTCACCCGGGGACCCGCCCGACCGCCGCCCGCGATCCACCTAGCCGCTCACCACCTGCGGCCGCCGGAGCACTGCAGCAAGCTCCCCTGCCCGTGGCCGGCGTTGCCGCCCGCCCTGCACCCGCCCCCCACCCGCGGTCTGGCGACCGCCCCCGGCGCCCTGCACCCGTGCGCCCCCCTGCGGACCGGCCGCCGGGGCCCTGCACGGCCTGCCCCCTACTGCTGCCATTGCGGAGCAGCAGCCGCCACCGGCCGCCGCCATTGCCGCCTCCGCTAGGGCCATTCGTGCCGCCGGATCCAGATCCGCCCCTGGTTCTCTCGATTACAGAGGTGAGTAAGAGGATTCTAGTTATTCCATCTCAAATTTCTAGTGCTCATGCTTGCTTATACCTACTACTTGCTAATAAATTATCAGAATGTTGGTAGTTGCTACTATGGCTAAACCTTATTTTTCTCAATTTTCCAGTGCTCATTTTTCCCTCAATGAGTCTAGCCTACTTTGCCTAAATCTATTTTTTCTCTGGGCCATTGCTATGCTTTGGAACTTTGAAAGGGCCAGGGTTGAGTCATGAGTGTGAACCTTTGAAACATTCATGAACCATGACCACAACATGCAGCTACATTCATGAACCAGTGTTCATAGTACAAGTCTGACGAAACAAAGGGATTGCTTATTATATATTACTTTTTGTATGTAGATGGCACACCACCCGCGCTACCCTCTCCTGGAGATACATTACGATGAGCGACACCGTGGCAAGATACAAGAAGAGCGTACGTAGGTGAACTTGTGTTCGTTTTTATTTTTGTCAAGTCATTAATTTGATTTTAGTTGATTATAAAGTTCATTGATATTTTTGTAGGTTTTGAAGCCTCTACGCCCCCGCCTGCACAAGCCTCTGCGGTGGGACGATAGGTACGCACCGTACCTAAAACGGGCTGGATTCCTCCCGTTGGCGTGGCTAGTCAAGGAGGGCCTCCCCGGTATGCACAATACAGCTTTAACAGCTCTGGTGGACCGGTGGAGGCCGTTGACACACACATTCCACCTTCCCAGCGGTGAGATGTCAATTACACTCCAAGATGTGGCAATGCTATTTGGGCTTCGTATAGATGGTAGAGCCGTAACTAGTAGCATCTGTCCAAATGGATGGAGAGAAGGAGTGGAGCTGTTGTTTGGAGTGCACCCACCCGAACCACCGGAAGACACGAAGGATAAGAGGCCTGGGAGTGACCTCAGCTTGGTTGACACAACATTTTGGTACACCACCTGGAGCGGATGCTAATGGCGGGACGGTTGCTAGGTTCGCTCGGGCATGGCTATGGCAATTGCTCGCCGGGTTTCTATTTCCTGATTCGAGCGAGAACACAATCTCATGGATGTGGCTAGAACTAATTGGTCAAGACTGGGACAACATTGTCACTTTCAGCTGGGGGAACGCAACACTTGGGTGGTTGTACCGTCAGCTGTGTGATGCTTGTAGGCGGAGCAAAGATAGTGCAAATCTTGGTGGTTGTGCTTACCTATTGCAACTGTGGATGTGGGAGCGCCTTCCTGTTGGCCGGCCGGAGTGTTATGCTCATGGAGTAAGTATTTTATTTGTTCATTACTTTTGCATTGTTGTTGTTAGGTTTGGGTAATCTTCAAAATTCGCTAATGTCATTATTTATTGTTATATCTAAGGTTACGCCATTGTACGAGGGAGAGGTTGTGGCTATAGTGGGTTGGTTATGGAACAATATTGGTACCGTGCACGGTAATCCAGGAAGGCGGTACATAGACTACAGCAATGCCCTTGATTGCCTAAATGCTGCACACGTAAGTCTATAACCACCTCCTCTACCGCAATTCATGTAATATATAGTCCTTAATTTGTTGTAATCATATTGAACATGTCGTATTAGGTTGAATGGCAACCATACAATCGCATGGAGGTGGAAAACATGAATCTTAGTCCGCAATGCATGAGGGATAATGAATACTGGCGCTCAGTTTGCCCTCTTATTTTATATTGTTGAGTCCTGCAACATGAACAAGATGTTCAACCAAAAGTATACACAATATCAAAGTTTTTCCCGAAAAATAACAATGCAAATAGTACAAGTTGCTTACCCAATAATTTCCGTACGAGTTTTCACAAAACCAGCCATAGCCAAGCTCCGTCGGGACCATACCTCTACGAGCCAAGATGCCACACTTGCACCGAAGCCGAGGAGTCCTTTCGCATGGCCATTTCTCTTTCCCACTCTCGAATGCTTGCACTTCCTCTTCGGTTGGCCAATGACTTTTCGGACCGTAGATGTACTCTTCGAAATCACAGTGGCCACCCGTCCTAGAGCGGAGTTAATATTATTAATGCAAATTTGTGAACAAATATGACAGCATGGTAATGACATAGGTAACAGACAAATCTTACATGTGTTGTTAGTTTGCAACGGAAGAACGGTGTGAACTTAACAGGTAGTTCAAGGTTAGGTCTTTGAAGCTTGCAAGGGACTCCACAGTGGCACAGTGGCCGATTTGTAACACGGATGCTTGCAGCCTCGGCCTTCTCTTCCGGCGTCATCGAAGGAGGATTTGGTGGAGGAGGCACCCATCGCTTGAACTCATTGTATGACTTAGTTTCATTCTCATGATAAGGAAATAAACGAATTCTAGGGTCAAACTTCTCAAGTCCGTCAATCCATTGAAAAAAGTCGCATGGGTTACACGTGATCGGACACCCAAAACACATGGTCACACTCCACTCCCGAGAGCACGTGTAGTAAGCTCTTGCAGCTGTTTCGGATGCCTTGATTGCTTCACCTCTGCTGGAATTCCACATTCACAATTCGGGATTGGCAACGGGGAAGGCACGGGGGCATTCTCATCATATTCGGAGTACACACTTTTACGCTTCCGTGAAGGCAACATCCTGCAAAAAAGTAGGAAATAATCGGAATACTACTATTTGAACATAAACAATATAAAATTACAGTGGTTCACACGGTATGAAGCATTAATCAAAGTTTCAAAAAAATCAAAACACTTTATTATGTACAACTATTTTCTTACCACGGCCGAACTATTTCTCGACACTCTATTTCTTTGGTTTTTGGGCAAAATTTTGGGCCCTTCTTGTGCTTCTCCATTCGGTGACCCTCTTTATGGCAGATGCTACACCGAACCTTCGAACTTTCTTGGTTGAAATCACCATAACCATAGATATCATCATCATAACCACTAATTTGATCCATCTCATTACGGAGCCGTCTTTTCTTCCTCCTTCCAACCTTATCTTTGAGCCAACTCAATCCCCCCATTCGTACTCAATCCTACCTGATTCGTACTCAATGCCCCATTTCAACTCAAATCCTACCTAAAGTCTAGCCAACTCAAACCCTAACAAAACCAAGAAATGGAGGAAAACCAATCGGATAGAGTGGATGAGCTACCTTCATGGATCGATTTCCCTTCGTTTCCCCTTTGAATCGGGTGGAAGATCGAGTGGATCTAGAGGGGGACAGTGACGGGCGGCGCCATGGAGCTCAGGTCGGGTGGGGAGTGAAGGAAAAAAGAAAGGGAGGTGGAGGAAGAGGCCGTCCAGTGGGTGGGACTATATTCAGCTGAGTCGCGCCACGGGGCATGGTGCGACTCAGCCTTGCCACGTCAGCTGCCTGGCCGCGGGCGCTCGCAACCTGGTTGTGCCAAAGCATGTGGCGCCACAGATCTTGGCGCGAGCAAAAGGGTTAGTTTTTGAAAATTTAGATATGCACGCGTTATTATTAAAATATTAAATTAAAAAGGATTAAAATAAAAAAAATCGCTGGGTTGCCAGAAGACACGTCAGACGTGAATCGGCCAGTCCAAGCCGACCGTTGCCTCCGCCGCGAAATCAAATCGCCCACGAATTCCATTCCGCTTCCGCGCTCTCGACCGTTGCAAAATCTCCCTCCACAAAAACCCAAACGCTGCTCCTCTCTCCCCCCACCAGGCCACCACTCCCGCCCGCCGCCTCCAGCGCCCGCGCAGAGCAGCAATAGCAGCCACCGCAGCGCCGTGATATGGTGTCGAGGACGCCCACGAAGCCGCCGCCGTCGCCCAGGCTCGGCGCCGGGGCGGCCAATGTCACACCGCCGAAGCCGTCGCCGTCACCCGTGGCGCGGCGCCGCCACTCGCTCCGCCGCCGCCTGCCCTACGCCACCACCAAGCGCCGCGGGAGCCCGCTCAAGTCCCTCGCGTCCGCGCCCGCCGCCGTCGCCGCGACCTTCGACCGCTCCCTCCGCTCCTGCCGCCGTCGCCTCCTCAAGCTCTTCGCCCGCCTCGCCGTCCTCGGCTCCCCGCGCAAGCGCCGCGCCGCCGCCGCGGGGTTCCAGCGCCTCCGCTCCGCCTCGCCTCCCGCCACACCCCCTCCCCCGCCCTCGCAGAACCCCGCCGCGGCCCGCGCGCAGCCCGCAGCGCTCCCGCCGCCGCCGTCGCCGGGGAGGCGGACGCTGTTCCTCGACCTCGACGAGACGCTCATCCACTCCCAGACCGACCCGCCGCCCGCGCGGTTCGACTTCACCGTGCGCCCCGTCATCGGCGGCCGGGCCGTCACCTTCTACGTCGCCAAGCGCCCGGGCGTCGAGGCCTTCCTCCGCGCGGCGGCGGAGAGCTTCGAGGTCGTCGTCTTCACCGCGGGGCTCCAGGAGTACGCCTCCCTCGTGCTCGACCGCCTCGACCCCGACGGCGAGGTGTTCGCGCACCGCCTCTACCGCGGCGCGTGCCGCGACGCCGGGGACGGGAGGTTCGTCAAGGATCTCGCCGCCACAGGCCGGGCGCTGGACCGCGCGGTCATCGTCGATGATAACCCCAATGCCTACGCCCTGCAGCCGGAGAACGCCATTCCTGTGGCGCCGTTTGTGGACGATGACAACGACCAGGAGCTCAAGAGGGTGGTGGCGTTCTTGGACGTCGCTGCGGCGTACGAAGACACAAGGGAGGCCATCAGATATTACCAGGATCTCGTCACGCCAAGCTGAGCCGCCGGCTTGCACCGTGGAGAAGGTGCCCCTTTTGCGTGCCGTGCCTATCAGTTCTTGAAGCGGTTTCAGGTTGAAAGATTGCTCATTTCTCTCAGATAGGTGGTTAGTTGAGTCTTGAGTGGAGTAGAGCAGAGAGATTTCAGCAAAACAGGAGATGTGGTAGACAGGTAGAGCTTCAATTTTTCAGGATCTTCCTGAATTTGGATGCGAGTATATTATGATGTAGTTGGAATCTGAAACCAAACTGAAATTGAAATTGCACAATGCTGGGAAACTTTGTAAGTTCAGAATACTTCCATTTCGGATTCATGAGAATGCAACCGAGCGTTGTGCATGGAGTTAGAAATTTTCCCCAGTTTTTGTCAGGCTTGTGTATTAACTGGTGTGTAAGTAGAAATACTGGAGAATAACCGGTGAGCATTGGTCTTTCAGGATCTTGCTGAATTCGGATGTGTTTTATGTTATAAAACTATAGCACTACTAGAACTGTTTCATTTCTTTGCAGAAACATTTTGGCGTATCTGCAAAATGCGCCTGAATGCTGGTCTGCAACCAGCTGGCTGGGCTGGCTGAATGCGCCTGGAGCTGGTTCGTTGGCTCAGCCTCAGCTCCAACCCAGCCAATTCTGGCCAACCGAACAGGCAGACATTCTACGGAAATTGTTAATCTGGAAGAAACTAACGCTGTGGCCTAAACCATAGTATTCTGCTACATTGTGCACTACAGGCCCATGTTTCATCGTTGCTAAGATAGAATAGAATCTAGCAATTAATTCTTATGTCCAATAAAACGAAGAAGAAAACTCTGCAGTGGAAGAGGTTTATTTTGCACAAGGTTGGACCTATTTGGAAGTTGTCGAGGACTGTATTCTAATCACAAATGAAAACAGATATGAAAGAATCAAAGAAGTGATGATCTGTGTTTCTCTTCTCCGTGAAACTCGCAGCCTCTGAATGCAATGAGTTGAGGCAATTCCCACAAAACTAAAATTTGATGGCAATTTACCGGGTCATCGGTTCCTATGATGATTCACAGTTCACACCATGGCAAGTCAACATCAGATGGGCGCGACCTTCACGGAGAAGAGAAACCAGTTGCTCAGGCGTATTTCTTAATCTCATAAATAAAGTACAAAAAAGGAAGTAACAATCGTATTGGCACTGAAGAAACCAGTTCTTCGAAAATGCCAAGTTCAGTGGAACTTAATTCTTAACATCGTGTAAATGGCAATCGGCCGCTACACCAGCAGCTGGGTGTGCGCCGCCGATTATATGAGGCTGGCGAGTGGGCCTAGAACCTCATTCGATTCTTCAGAAGTTCATGTCCTCATCCTCTCAACTGGATGGATGGATATAGCGGTGCCAGTTCAGATGTGAGCTACTACTACGTGATGCATCTGCTATAAATTGGTTTTGGTTTCTTATGCATTGTCAAGCTGCGCAGACTATGCAGACTTTGTGTTGGCACATCCTGACTTCCTTGAAAGGAACCCCAGAAAAAGGAAATGAAGCCAGCAGAACTGTCTCCTTTGCCCCCTCCTTCTTTGATGGATGTACACATAACTCATGATCCCAAAATAATTGAGAATGTAGGAAAACTTTTAGTCGAAACGACAAGTTCCTGTGGAATCCCATGAAACTAAAAATATCTTGGCAAATGGATCGGATCAAAAAGAAGGATCCGAAAGCGACTAATGAGAGCATTGTGGCCTAAACTATAGTCTACTATATTCGCCAGCATTCCGTGCACTCTAAACCCTTCTTCTTTCATTATTGCTAAGACCAAATAAATAAATATCCCATCATCTACGAACAATACCAAAACCTCATAAATAATAGAGATGTGGTAACGCACAACTTGGTGCCTGCCTGGAAGTCGTCAAAGACTTCAATTTGACACACACTCACACCAGCACAAGAACCAGAGGACAAAACGCTAAGCCCTTTTCATTTCCTCGTGAAGCTACGAGCAACTTTTTCTAGATAAAGAGCTAAGAGCACCAGAATGCCGTGACCACCATCCTGTTAAAGCGCACACAGAAGGTCGATTAGTCCGAACTGACGAACTGCTCTGCCTTGAGGTGGATTTGGTCATTTGGAAGAGATGATCTTATCGAAATCGGTCGGTGTCACAACAGGGATCACCTGACGATTAACGTTATACAAATATTGGTTTTCGTTACTACCCCAAAGGATTACTTTTCTCAATCGGCAAAAGAAAAGCTAGTTTTGAAGTTTGTGACTGAATCTCAGCCCCGTGGACTAGTTAAGCGCTCATCTATTATTTTTATTTTAAAAAATGCATTAAGCTCTCTGGTTAATTTTTAGAAATGGAACAGACGACAAACGTGTCAAAATTAAATGGGGCCTACTCTCTTATACAAAACTGGCTCAACGATCATACATAGTATGATGTCAAAAGTCAATGCAATTTCAAAGATTCTGAAGATCATACCACATGCATGACAAATTCAAGATCATAGCCGCTATATTTCTTGATCACGGGGGAGCTACTTGTCAACAACTCACATGACGGAGTTTGCATTCACATTGTTGTGTTTTTTTTTAAAAAAAGCTCGTTACTCGTTTGTGTGCACAACGTTTCACAGAATTTCCGGACACGTTCATACAAGTAGACTAGTCTCCATGGTCAGTCGACGAAGCCAATCAGGATAATTTTTTTTAGGATTCATGCAGCTCGCCATCTAGCCTGGAAGGCTGGAACTGGACCCCATAAATAGTGCTTAGACCAAGCTGCTGCTTCTCATCTTCTTCTTCCTCTTCCTTGCAACGCGGGGAGGCTCGCCGCCGCTGCTGCTGCTGCTGCTGCAGGCAGAGATGGCAGGAGCAGAGCTTGCAAACGGCCTGCACGAGAGCACCGTGAGTATGGAGGAAGGCCGAGGAGGAGATGAAGCATACCGTGAGAGCTCGGAGCAGGATGGAGCCGTCAGCTGCCCCATGTTCTCCGTCCCGTTCGTGCAGAAGGTATGCTTCTTGCTTCCATGATGGCTGCTCTCGAGTTTCTTATCGCGATTCTAGAAGCATGGCTCTGTATATGATAGTCATAGGAATCTATGGTTCTTGCTTGTTTAGCAAAGCTCAAGCAAGAGGGGTTTTTCTTTTCCTGAGAAAAAACTATCCGTGGGTTCAATAATTCAGATTTCAGACAGAGGGGGAAGGATGGAACACTAGTGTCCAAACACTGTAACAGAGCAACAGACAAAGCAAAGAACAAGATGAAAGAAGTTGTCATCTGTTTGGATCTGCGATGCACGTGAGAAATGGCCAAATTCAGAACAATACTACTGTAACGCACGGCGGCATAGTAAAAATCCAATCCAAGGAATACAATTCTTTTGCCTTCTTTGCTTGCTGTAGTTCAGAAACACCTTGTCATGTCGTCTTGGTGAAGGATCCCAAATTCACATCTCGCAACAGCTGGTCTTTGCATGATTGGTCACCTGCACCTTCTTGCTGCAATACAATTGATTCTTTCTTATCCGATCGATCGATCGACGTAGAAGATAAAAGAAAAGAGTCAGTGGGCAACTAGGGCAAGCAAGCGACCGATGTGAATGCGACGTGTGAAGTGTGATTCCTGCCCCTGCTTTGGGTGTGCAGATCCTCGCCGAGATCTTCGGGACCTTCTTCCTGATCTTCGCCGGGTGCGCGGCGGTGGCGGTGAACCTGCGCACGGGCGGCACGGTGACGTTCCCGGGCATCTGCATCGTCTGGGGCCTGGCCGTGATGGTGATGGTGTACTCCGTGGGCCACATCTCCGGCGCGCACCTCAACCCCGCCGTCTCCGTCGCCTTCGCCACCTGCGGCCGCTTCCCGTGGTGGCAGGTGCCGGTGTACGCGGCGGCGCAGGTGATGGGCGCGACGGCCGCCAGCCTGACGCTGCGGCTGCTGTTCGGGAACGCGCGAGAGCACTTCTTCGGGACGGTGCCGGCGGGATCGGACGTGCAGTCGCTGGTCATCGAGCTCATCATCTCCTTCAACCTCATGTTCGTCGTCTGCGGCGTCGCCACGGACAACAGAGCCGTAAGCACCAAACCCGGCCTTGTGTATGCATTCAGCTTTGACCATCGTCGTACACATACACACTCCATCACATAACTACTAGTCGGACACACTGTAGAATAGGTAGACTAATCTAAATTTAAATAAATTTTTAATTACAAAAATAGGGAACCAAATCAGTCTGATGGCTGTTAACCATCGCTGTTCGGAGCGTTGATTTTATGGTTGGCTGTCACTTTTAACCATTCATCGTTGATTAACCCTCCTGCTCTTTGCAGATTGGTGAACTCGCTGGCCTTGCTGTTGGAGCTACCGTCCTGCTAAACGTCCTCTTCGCAGGGTAAATGCAAGGACACTTTATACAGAATCCGTAGCACTCTGCCCATTTGCAGTATACTAATGGCCGTGCACGCAGGCCTATATCAGGAGCGTCCATGAACCCGGCGAGGACCCTGGGCCCGGCGATCGTCGCCGGCCGCTACGCCGGCATCTGGGTGTACTTCGCCGGGCCCATCGTGGGGACGGTGGCCGGCGCGTGGGCCTACAACCTCATCCGCTTCACCGACAAGCCGCTGCGAGAGATCACCCAGACCTCCTCCTTCCTGCGAAGTGCCAGGAGGAACTAGGTTGCTTTTCTAGCAGACCCAGCTCTGAAAATAGATACAGCTAATTAGCAGTGGGTGGGGTTTCTTGTAGTGTTTGCATACGGTATATTGGCTTTGAGCCAATTCCCTAGGTACCATTATAAAAGATTGCAATTCCCTACAACCCACTGGAAAACTTTTCTTTCCCTCAGCCACTGCTCCAACTTTCGTTTCCTCCTGTGCCATTGCCGTCCATCCGTGCGTTTGGCAGTTAACTGGAGGATGAAATGTCTGAAAACTCAGCTAAAACAAAGGTCTTCATCCTTGCCATCACCAAGAACTTCAACTTGCTCTACAGATTCAGTCAAAGGAGGAGGCACTGCAGAAATGCCCACAAGATTATCAACATCAATGTTCTGATTCAGCAGCACAGCATGAGGAAAAGGCTTATATGGCACAATGGCTTTGGAACTTGAAGGCTGGGCTTCAGAAATACTTGCAATCCTCCTGCTCCCAGTCTCACCAAGTGATAAGCTTTCACAAAAGGTAGACTTATTGAGCACATTTGGCTCAAAAGTAGAATTCCAGGATCTCTTGAGACCCTTCGGCAGAGGATGCTCATACGCATAAGGTGGCTTAGATGCAGAGATCACATGCTCTTGAGGAGTTTGCTCTGACTCTCCATGCACCTTACCCTTCTCACACACTTGGGCTTGTTCTGCTTCAAACGCTTTCTTAGCTTTCTTAATTAAGGACTCCAACAATATTTTCTTTTCATTCCTAACTCGATAGGCAGACCGAATCTTCTCGTAGGTTCTCAAGCTAAGGGCCATCGACAGAACACCATAATATTTACGTGCATCATCCATCAACTTTGATACCTCATCTTCTGAAAGCACCTGAAAGTAACACGATTCAGCACGTTACGTGAGATTCAATCTTCCACGAAATGCAATGTGAGCAGCTGAGAATACATACAAAATAGTTAGTATGATTACCTTACGAAAATCATTGTCGTCTTCTTCAGGGCCAAATATCACTATCAGAGCTGTTGCAAGCTTCAGATTGCCCCAATTCTCACAATTAATGCAAGATGTATCCTTAAGGCACAGACTAACATTGCGCAAGTAAGATGAAAATAACTTTTCGACCGCATCACACTCAAACAGGTCACCTGCTGTCTCAACGATCTGATCATTGACCTGTATACAAAGAGCAATGCTTCATAAATCATAACTAAAGAGAAATTTTAAAGGCACATTTTTCTATGGAAACTTGAATCCCAAACTTTGGTCCATGAAAAATAAAGCATTATAAGTGCACAGTACATAAGCTATCGTACAATGTAACACTAAATGGCAGGGAGCCATATAGCAGAAAGCATGGCAATTGAAACAACTGAACTCACCATCTCTGGTTTGACATCAAATCCATAACGTCTCAGGACGATTTTTAGTCCTTGACTCATGGGGAGGCGGTCCTCTTTTGCCACCTCTACTTTTTCTTCAGGCACAAACTTGTGCATGAGATGTTGTATGCCCCACATTAACTCCATCACAATCTCATTGTGGACGCAGGTTATTTTCTGAAAGAAGTCAAGGCAACAATGACCATCAAAGTTGTTCAAAAATATAAACAGACAATGAGCAAATACTCACCAAGTCTGATTCAATTATCATTTTATATTCAGGTTTTCCAACAGCCAATTTCATCTCAGGAAGCAACCACTGCCTGATCATACCAGAAAGCTCTTCGCTAACACCAGTAGCATTAATGGCGCTGGCTTTGTCCTTAAAAGTTCGAAATTCCTTCGGAATTACAGCCTGACAAGGAGATATGGATGAGCATGTTCATGGGCACAAAGAAAGAATTAAGCAATTATCATACATGTCTCAGCATCAGGAGAAGGGGAGGGGGGCATTCAGTAGGTTTATCTAAAACCATAAAGATATACCCTTCTCAAGTCCTAGTTTATCAAATACTTGCAGTGAAATCATAATAAGTTCACAAGTTCATGTTATTCAGAAGTAGCACCACGTCAAGGCCCTATCATCCCTACCTAGCAAGCAGATACTAGTTAGAAAATTTGTGCAAAGCAAGACACACAATTATACAAATGGTTCCAGTGAATGTTAATTGATTATTCAGAGATTTCCTTGCACCTATGGTGACCTTACAGCAAAAGCAGCACCATTCTACATGCTTTACAAACAGATTTATGGGGAGAAAAAAATGTGTTTTACTAATGAACAATGAGATTGTGTTCATATCCTTCCTCCAATGCAAAGAGCTACTTAGAAATTCGACAAGAAGCAAGCAAGGAGATAATACTCAGAAGGGAAAGCAAGGAATGAAGGAGGCACTAACACAAGTTGTTGGCTCCGCTTTAGCAAACTCTGCCCAGATTTTCTGTATAGGAAGCGAATAATTAACAGAAAATTAGATTGATGGCATAGACCACAGGAACAAGCATTCTCATAGTTAACAAAAGACGGTAAACCAAGCGAGGAGGAACAACATACCTTCTTAGCATTAGGTAGGCGAAAGTAAAAATCTGAAAATTGCAAAACCAGTGGGCGAATCAAACAGCAGACACATAAGCTCACTACGTTTGTTCGATTCGCCAGCTGCAAACAAGATGTCAAGCAAACTTAAGCAAGAAGGATTGCCAAGAAAAAACGCAAATAGACGAATCGCCTGTTCATGAATTAAGAGTAAAACCAGCCAGCCCCGGGCATGAGGCTGAAGACCCTTTGCCTCCGCCTGATTCGCTGCCGCGGTCAAGTCACAGCTAACCCACTCCACTGTAACCGCACTCGTGCCCGCATCGCACGCGGCTCGTCGGTGCGGCCACCGCCCCCTGTCCTACCTCTCTTTTAAGCCCGCCTCCAACCCCACAGCCCCAAATTCTAACTCACGAAATTATAACTCGCCGATGCATAGAAAGCAGCAGGTTGTCTGGATCTGTGTAACCGGATCCAAATTGATTTCGTGAACGTGGAAATCGCCTCCCTAGATCTCTGTCTCCCAACCGACGTGGGTGGGATGGAGAGAGGAGGATGACGGCGGGCGGGAAGCTCACCTTTACCGGAGGCTGCACGCTCACGTCGTCGCCCCATCGCCGGAGGAGGCTGCATGCGGAATCAAAGGGATCTAAACCCTATTGATTTGTTGATGGGCCGTTTTCTGTTGTTTTATTCGGCCCAGCAACAATTTTTTTTGCCTCCCTCAACTTTGAGCCGAATCTACTTTTCTTCCCTGGACCACAAAACCGTCCGTTCAGCCTCCCCAGACTTACAAAACCGTTCACATAACCTCCCTGAGCGGTTTTAGGGTGAGGTGACAGTGATTTTTCTATTTTTCTTTTATTTTTTATTTTGATTAAATCTTTGAAAAATCACAGTAAATAAAAAAATCATAAAAGGGAAAATCCAATTTTATTGAACTTCACGTAAATAGATCTACGCATTAAACATATTATATGATATATTTTAGTACATTTTTTCTGTAGTTTTAGATATATGCTTTTCTATAATTAATTTATAGTTATAGTCTCCATCATCAAATTACGATGAAAGTTTTATGGTGGGCTAATAATTATATGATTGAGCTATAGTAATAATTTTATAATTATTGGACTATGTTTGAATGAGCTATAGATTTATCTATATAAACCTAGATAAATCTAGATCAATTTATAGTTAAACCTAGATAAATCAATAACTCAGTCATACATGATTCGATAATCATAAAATTTTTACTACATCTCAATCATATAATGATTATACCACCATAAAATTTTCATCGTAATTTGATGATGCAGACTATAACTATAAATTAATTACAGAAAATCATATATATAAAACTACAGAAAAAAATTTGTACTAAAGTATATCATATAATATATTCAATGTGTAGATCTATTTACGTAGAGTTGAACAAAATTAGATTTTCCCTTTTATGATTTTTTGTGATTTACTGTGATTTTTTAAATATTTAGTCGAAATAAAAAATAAAAGAAAAATAGAAAACCCGCTGCCACCTCACTCTAAAACCGCTCAGGGAGGTTATGTGAACGGTTTTGTGAGTCTGAGGAGGCTGAACGGATGGTTTTATGGTCCAGAAAGGAAAAGCAGATTCGGCTCAAAGTTGAGGGAGACAAAAAAAGACTTTTTCCATCTTTTGTCTTATCCATCTCCATCCGTGGTTTTTTTCCCCTCTATCCTTCGTTGTTGTTTTGGCCCAACAACAACAAAAACTTTTGGGAAATCCTATCTAGCTTCTTGTAGCTATTTTGTTATTTGACTTTTTAGTATTTGAGATTGGTGCATACATCTTCATCTGTTGGATTTATTTCCTTCTCTCTCAACTTGCTCCTCCTCTCCTCAACTCCGCCGCCTCCTGCTACTGCCCGCGTCGCCGCCGCGCGAGGATGGTTGGCTGCCCATGCTGTCAGACCGTCGCCTTGGTGGAGGAGCTCCGCTGCACTCCGATGGTCGGGTGCCTGCGCTTGCGCACCCCCCGCAACCACCGAGCACCGCTGGCGGAGCTCGGGCGTCGCCGCCGCTGGGGCTCGTCGGTGTTGAAAAATGGCCCATGGAGAGGCCCATTTAATAATCTCAAAGCAAAGAATGTAGTGGCATTCAATAGTCCCATATTGCTAGTCTAAGTTAGTGGAAGCCGAGAGCACTCTCACATCTCTGAATACGTAACCGAAGGAGAGAATGGGCTATGGTTACGCAACGCGTGCGTATTCGCGTGACTCGTGACGCAGCGGCAGCCAAACCAAGCCAAGTTGGCATAACTTTTTTGTCAGTAGAGGGTTGTCATCTTCTCTATAGGATGTCCTGGAGACGTCCAGAAACAGATATGCGAAAACACCCACGAACTCGGAGGAGGGTGAGCGACCGCTCTGTTGTTTTACACCGGTTACAAGAGTCTCGGAGGAGGGTGAGCGACCGCTGTGTTGTTTTACACCGGTTACATGAGTATGTTGCGGTTACTCCTGATTGTTCACATCTAGAATTTGGCTACATAGTAGTAGCATTGAGTTACGTATTTTTGCCTCATGTTTATATCTGGTAGATTTAAATGCATAATTCCAACAGTCGGCCCAGTGCAACCCGGCTCCGCGTGCCGGCCACGAGCCCCGCGCGCCGCCCCACGTGGCGGCAGGCGCCATCGTCGGAGAAAAACAAGAAAAATGTTGAATCCATTGTTTCAAAATGTTAATATATGTTGTGAAAAGTGTTAAAAATGGTACTCGTTCAAAAGAATCTGCCATCGTGAATCTCCCTTTGCGAGTTGTGGCTGCCCTTGCTACTGTGAACGCCGTCGACATTTGGTGCCAGGGCAACTTGACACGTCGGCACCAACGGAGTCCACGACGCGTCCTGGCGGCCGGCCCTCTCGTTCCCCCGGCCGGACTTTTCGTCAAAGCAACCGCACCTCTTTCTTCGGGCCTTTTTAGGCACGTCGACGAGGGTGGCTGCTGCCAATGAGCCGCCGGCAACCCCCCCCCCCCCCCCCCCCCCGCCCCCCCCCCCCCCCCCCCGCACGCGAGGCCGTAGCGCACAGCAGCACCAAAGCACCAAAGACTCGATCTCTCGGTGGAGTTCCCTAGCCGAAAAGGATGGAAACGGATACTGGTGCTGATCGAGGTAAAAAGAAATGGAGAGGATAATGCATGGAGAATGGGCAATTAGCGGTGGTTAATTAATGTGGTCGTGCCTGAAAGGGAGGGAGGGAAAAAAATGTAAGAAGAGTCAATTCTCAGGGTACCATTATAAAAGATTGCAATTTCTTACAACCCACTGGAAAACTTTTATTTCCCTCTCGGCCACTGCTCCAACTTTTGTTTCCCCCTGTGCCATTGCCATCCACCATCCGTGAGTTTGGCAATTAACTGGTGGATGAAATGTCTATACTGCCCTACTTGAAGTATATGTTAGGTGTTTGATAGCTGGGGCCCACATGTTGGTATCATTGTCTTCCTTCTCCGACCAGCTGCCGCCCCTACGCTACGCTCCCATCCCCATCACGTGCCCTCCTCCGCCCAAATCAAAGCACCACGTGGAGGACCGCGCCCGGAAGAGGTCGGAACCGAGTCCAAACCCGCCGGCGGGGGCTACCGACCACGACGCCGAGCAGGAGCGCGGCAAAGGAGGCGCGCATCTGGAGGAGCCGCTCGGAGGCCGTCAGGCCGCGGCGGAGGCGGCGCCTAGTAAGCGGCATCCGCGGGTGAGGAGGGTGCGGAAGATGGCGACGGCATCCACGGGCGAGGAGGGCGCCAACGACTTCATCAAGTGGTTCTGTGAGCAGTTGTGGCTGCAGCACCTCGACTCCACCCGACCTCCCCGACTTCGTCGCTGGAGCCCAAAGCCGACAGCCCCCTCCGGCCTCCCCGCCTTCATCGCGAGGCACGGGTCGTGGGGGAGCGGACGAAGGGCGGGGTGCCGGTGATAGTGTCGGAGAGGGATCTTGATGTCGCCTAGAGGGAATGAATAGGTGCATTTATAAATTTTCACTCAAATGCAGCGGATTAAATTCACTGTCTGTCAAATTCGGAATTTTTAGAGTACGACAGTAGACGAACTCGGAACTTCCGGATTTATCAATCTGGAACTTCCAACTTCACTCAGAGCAGAGTGAATACAATAAAAGTTGTGTTAGTAAATGAATATAAATTCAAACCCAATTGTAGAGTCTACTCAGTGAAGTTTCTTGAACAGGTTCACACAGATCCTGCACACACAAAACAACAACCTCTTCAAGACAAAAGTGTCTAATGGAGAGCTCCTCAAATCCACAAAATAAATATAAATACAATGAACACAAGAATTTGTTTTGCCGAAGTTCAGATTCACCCTGTGCACCCACGTGTGAATCCTAGTCTCCGTTGAGAAGCTTATGTCGACCCCAAGATTAAGCTATCTCCTCCTTCCACTATATGAACCACTGTTCACCTAAATAATCATTTAGCCCGTTTACACACCGTTTAAACGCTACACCGTTTCGTTTAATCAGTTGTTTTGACCGTTTAAACGGCCGTTTTGCCCGTTTAAACACCCGTTTTGTCCGAATAATAGGCTGAACGACAAGTGACCGACTGCTTACCGTTTAGCGTTTAGGATAACACTGATATGAACATGCGTCCTCGTGGCACAAGATTGCTGCTGCAACAAACTTGCCGCTGCTCACCACAATCTTGGGAGCTAGCCGGCGACGCTTAGCCGTCTAGGAGGCTTCACCTCCAAAAGTAACAAAATGTGAATCACACAAACCTCGGCTAAGTTCAAGTGCTCAAGGTTTGTTGTGCTCTTTGGTGCTCTCAAGCATTCACTCTCTCTCAACCCAACTCAAAGATATACTCTAATCACACAATCCCACAAAGAGAGGTTGGGGAGAGCTCAACAATGGCTACCAAGCTTTTTGGGACGACTAGCAATCAACAGAATAGAGTCTAGAATAGCAGCCCACCAAGAATGGGGCTAAGGGGTATAAATAGCTGGTGCCAAAGAAACTAGCAATTATGTGACAGTTAGAACCCGGAACTTCCGAATTCTATAACCCGGAACTTCCGGGATTTCAAACCAACTAGCCGTTAGTGCCACGTGTGCCAAATTCGGAACTTCCATATTGCCAAATCTCTGGCAGCAAAGTCAAATCTGCACGTGAGGCTTTTTGTGTCTCTCACAACTCACTTAGGTTACTTGAGCACTGAGACTAAATCAAAGATCATTGTGATGCATTCCTCTTAATAGTACGGTATACCTAAACTCAAGATAAAAGATAAATTACATTTCAACTTTTTGACCTTCTTATTTTTATCTTTTGACATGCGTTGATCAATCACAAACAGAGGATTGCATCCAACTTGGCTTTTTTACTTTGAGCACATTTTTCTTGAGCTAGTGAATTTGAACTTTATTTTTTGAATGAAATCCACTTCTAGTTCAAGTCACTTTCTTCACAATAAGATTCTAGAAAGATTGATACTTGCCAACATTAACATCATACATGATCAAAATTCTTCAAGTTGAACCCAAAGAACATTTCGTCACCCTAGCATTGGTTCCTCGGCACAACCACAATAGCCCTTCTCCAAGCTTAGTACCTAGAAACTCATTCCCGAATTTCAATTCTTCATCCTTGCATCACATATAGCTTCATATACGCTTGTATCACATTAACCTCAACAATGAAATCCACTTCGATTCACAAGCAATTTTTCTTCTCTAATGAATGACACTTGTCAACATGAAATTCTCCTTGTCTCTTAGAATTCTTGGACTTGATCATTATCGGTCTTCTTGCACACGCTAAGCCTATTACGTAGCCTCTAGAGACTCGTCTTTCGATCCCATCCATTTATTCACAAGAGCCCTCTTAAACTCACATTGATTTTTGCCTTTAGAATAAAAACCATTTCTTCCTTGCTTGGTAAATCATCAATTATCACATCCCTTTTTTATAACAAGTTTCTCCAAATATGAGACTATGTATAAGCATACAACATTGTCTCATTCACAATACCTTGTCTTGTCATTTTGAATTCCACTTCCACCAACAAACTTTATTTAGATATAGAAGTAGATTCTTCATCATTAACGCATATCCCAATTCACATGATAACTGTTGCTTGTTATTATTTTCATACTAGATCATGTCGTGGCATTTATCTTGTTATATGAGCCTTGTCTTGAACATTGATACATTATATCACATATATTATAAATATAATAATCAATTTGCTCATATACTCAACAAGATGATTAGTCCTTTAATTGTGGTATCAATCAATTCACTAAAATCTACTAGGCTACTAGGGTCTAGATGCACTTTCACTCGCTCACTTTCACTCGCAGAGCGAAGGGAATTGGTAGCGGGGCCGGCCGCGTCACGCCGCGGCTGCGCCGGCGCCGGCGTTGCAGCAGTAGTCGCGGACGGCCTCGAGCTTGTAGGGCGGGGCGTCGGTGGCGAACCACTGCTCGACGGTGAAGAGCTGCTGCGCGCACCCCTTGTGCGGGCCCATGATGGTGACCTCGACGTAGTTGCAGTATCACCCGTGGTGCGGCCCCGTGACGTCGGAGGACACACGCATCCAGCACGGCGGCCTCGCCATGCAGGGCCCACGGCCGCTGAAGATGTCGAGGTTGGCGCGCTCGAAGTAGGAGTGGCCCTGCCCCATGAGCCCGCCCCAGGAGCGCAAGTCCGAGATCCTCACGCCGTTGCCGTCCGCCGCGGCCAACTCCAGCGTGATGTTGGAGTTCGTCAGATGAGAGGGAGGGCAATATAGACATTTCATCCTCCAGTTAATTGCCAAACTCACGGATGGTGGACGGCAATGGCACAGGAGGAAACAAAAGTTGGAGGGTTGTAGGGAATTGCAATCTTTTATAATGGTACCCAGGGAATTGGCTCCTTGGCCTTTTAGTTTAACCTCCTGAAAGATTGGGCCACCTAACTACTGAGGTAATTTTTCTTTGTGAAGGAAGCAGTAACCTTTCTAGTATTAGCCCCCCCCCCCCCCCCCCCCCCCCCCCCCCCCGCGACGACGAAGAAGAAGAAGAAGCCGCCGCCGCCGCCTAGAAGCCGAAATCACCTGCTATGCCCTGTATATGTCTGAAACCACATGCAGACGCAATTGCGTTCCCACATCACATCAGAGGATTTGTATTCCCACGTCATATGGACTTGTAAAGTAGCTGCATGCATCAGCTCACAGGATCATTTGGTATTTTGGTCAAACCCAAAAGGGGCGTCATGCATCTTTGTATAGATATTACATGTACCGGTGTACGTCTCCGTATTTATTCTGAATGTCAAACGGTGAGATGCGCGTGATGTGTTTCAGCAAGTTGTTTGACACATGACGCTGTGATATCCTGCACGAAGAAATTAACACGAGTTTTATAATTATTTAGGTGAACCATCAGATACTTCGGATATTCAATTCATGAACTCGCCATGGTCCGGAAAAGAAAAGCACACTTCCAGTATTGCTGGTGTAGAAAGGGCAACCTAGAGTGCTACCTTTGAATTGAAGAGATTTGGTTTATGTGCCGGCTGCAATCTAAATAAATTTTGCGCGCGACAAATTCCACCACGCTATTGCACATGGTTGAATTGGCTTAGGTCCCTCACCCTAACCAACAATGTCAACAAACAACCAATGTACAACTGCTGGGTGGAAAAATTTTGCAATCGACCAAAGGCGACACCAGTTTTGTCATCTAGTTGGGTTCGGAGTAGCATACATCAAACATCAGAGAGAAAATTCTACATAATCCAAACCATAAACACTAGCATTACTGCCAAAGAGGGGGACAAACGATAGAACTTATTTTTGCCCCAGTGCAACTGCCAGCCGGGCCCATATTTGTAGTCTTGTAGAGCTTGTGCTTACTAGAACTTGTTGAAAGTGAAAACAACTTACCGTCACCTCATTAACACAACGATGTAAAATGGCAAGACTGTGTTGGTCGCATACTTCATTAATTATTACCCATTCAGTTATCAAACCAAACTATGGCAGCAATAATTTCGTGCAACAAAGTGTAAACATGTGGTGAGAAACTTAGCCAATACATGAAGAGATAGAAAATAATGATTTAGCAATTTTACAAGTAAACTAGGATCTACTAGTGATCAAGAATGTTTACTAGTTCTTACAAGAGTTTGACAAAAAAAAAGATGTACCATTGTTGCGCATGAACAGCCGCATCCCTTCTTACATCACTTCATCTATTGTGCAAGGCAGCACATGTTCAGCAAACCTAGCAATCGATGGACTGGACGTGATGAACTCGCCACAATAAAAATTGACAAACAAGGTTGTTATCTTCTGTCATTGGAACATCCTGAGGAAGTTATTTGCATAAGCCATCGGCTTCACATCAGGGTGTGGCTGAAAAATGCATCAGCAGGCGTAAGTGCACAAACTCTCGATCATATATCCAGTAAGTAATCAGATCAGTGTTAGAAGATAGTTTTACAGGAGCAGAATAAAGGGATATTCAAAATGGAAATGAAGGGAAAAGGTAAATGTGTTTGTGGACAGTGGCATACTACATGACAAGTAATGACGTAGCATGTGCAAGTGTTTGGAAATCTGGCAGTTTCAAGCAGTGTGGCCACTTATAAGATGTAACCTGACAGTTCAAGTTCTCTTTCTATCCTTGGTCAGTTTGATCCCTAAATCATTTGCTCCTAATTTCTGGTAATACCCGCACATCCCCTAGTCATCCAACCTTCACTCCTATGATGAAGATACAAAAGAAAAGAGTAATACTCACCACAGCTGAGAAAGTAACGATATCAGGTTTCATTTCCGGAGCTGTGAACCGAATAAATGCACCCTTGTTGCCCATCTGTATCAAAAATGCAATTCACAAGATTAAAACATCATGCTTCAATAATAAATACATTTGACAGCATATCCACAAAATTGAACCAAAAAAACCTCTTGTTTGGCCTCCAGGAAAATAAATAAAGGGTATCTAGTAAACAAATAGCATTCCATGACATGACAAATGCAAATGGTAGTCCAAGCAAGCACAGTAACATAAAGTTATACCTGGTCACAATAATTAGGTGCAGAGAAGACTGTTATAAGCTTTCCATCATGTTCAATTTCATAGCCTTCATCCTTTACTTCATGGGATCGGACGATAAGATCTGGTAGCTCATCAAGAAAACAAAACATGAAAACATTTCAAATGAGAATTTCCTTCAGTAAATAAGATGCCATAAACTTGCACATATCATTTTATTCAAAGTTTGGATTTTGGAAGTAACAATGTCAAGAAATCGAATTGGCAATTCAACCTAACTACATACCAAGGTTATTTTCCTGTAAAAACTTCTTAGTCACATCTGCGCCAAAGGAAAGAGCAACACCACGTTTGCTTGGACCTCTTCCAAGCTGAGGCTGGGGATCACTCCATAGTAGTTCACACATTAGACCTGCCATAAAAAACAGTAGTAGCATTGTGTCATTGCCAAATAGCAAACAGAAAGATGGCATAGCACAATTGATTGGGGTCGTAGTGGGGGATCTAATCCACCCTCATTCATGTCCTAGACTTCACGTGGGTGTGCTTACCTTTCCCTCGGAATTAAACTCAGGTTAGGAAATAGCAGATGCATACATGGGTATGTTTACTGGTAAAGTGCACATAAAAATTTGGCTTGACTAATCGCAGATAATATGTTTCAACGTTTTGATATAACAGTGTAGTTCAGTCACTCCCAAGGGAAACAGGTATGTACATTGGGAATCAAGGTCATGTGATGCTGCAGTAATTTGACCAATAAATGGAACTTCACTATATCATCATAGTAGGTTCAGAAGATAGCAAAAGGAACTCAAACCATGGACATGGATAAGACATACACATAATAGCTAAATCAAGTGAGGGTGAACTGCCATAGTAATAAATCAGTCATGATATTAGCTGGAAACAAGCAGGTATCATCAGGCAAAAAAGAATAAAAAAAGGCAACCATACCTTCTTCAGGAGGTTCACAGAAACGATCAATGGACCTAATGTCTGAAAGCTTCACCCCATCAACACTGAAGAGTCCTCCATGGACTACAAAGACCTTCTTGTTGATGACATGAGCAAGAGGTAACCAGCAAAAGACTTCAGCAAATAGTTCAACAAATTTTTCGCCCAGCTTTGATCTCACTTCACCCTCAAAGCCATATATCTTGTTCATACTCTTGCTTTCATGATTTCCTCTTGCAAGGTACATAGCTGAAAAATTAAAAAGATCCCCACATAATAAAATATTATTACATCTACAACTTAACAGCTGCAATTTATCAACGGTTAAGACAACACAAGAACTACTGAGCTAACAATTTAACAAATTGCACAATGTTGATGAGTTCAAGCAATTAACAAAACGTGTAGAGAATACCTTTCGGATAGAGGCACTTGAAAGCAAAAAGGGTGAGTATAACTTCAACGGAGAAAGATCCTCTATCCACAAAATCGCCATTGAAGAGGTAAGGATTTTCTTCTGAGGGGAGCCCATTGAGTGCAAATATGTTGAGCAAATCGAAGTACTGCAAAAAAAAAAGAAACAAAAGATTAAACATGCCAATCAGTATAGCTCATGGCAATAGAAATTTTAGCCAGGCCAATTGAAATACGTATCATTATTTCATTTGTCCAATTCCCCTCGAGTACTGAAGAACTTTATGATTACAGTGCAGTAATGTTTCCTTTGTTTTTTCCTATGTTAAGTTTTAGAAGATGACAAACTTTCCTTTCTCATTTTATTATTCTATAGGGTTTCAAGAAGAGACAAAACATGGTCCGAAATTGATCTACCTTATTTGGTGCATGTTATCTTTTATACAAGCAGTCTGTTTGTTCATTTGTAGGTGGTAACTAATATCGAAAATAGGCGGTTTAAAAGACAAATGAGTTAAAGAGGAAGCATGATACAACTTAATAGAGTGATGTGGTCATCTTGTATTCTTCTCTTAGCAAGTATGCACAAATCTAAAACAAGAAATAAAAAGAACAGAGAGAATAAAATCTATATGACCCTTCAAATGATGCACCCGAAACATAAATACCTGGCCATGCACATCACCACAAACTGTAAAATGCCCACCATTTGGAACATCCACATCAACAAGTGAAGGCATCGAACGCAACAACTCCAAGGTTTTTAACACAATCTGATATGCATATCTGCATTGACAAACAAGTTAAAGAGTAAATGACTAAGGGAAATGATGAAGACAACAAGAAACATGTAAAGAATTCCCAATACCCATTATGTGAATGTACCTTTTATGTATGCATTTCTGCTTCTTAAATTCATCCAACATTGCTTTGACAAAATCTAATGTTATTTCTTCACCATCAATTCTCGGTCCTGCATACTGTGGCTCGACTTCTGGCAAATTAAAAGAATTGAGAACCTTAATAATGTGAAATACACAGACAACAGTTATCCAAATAAGAGAAGCCTCCACCGACTCAAGAAAGGAAAGCTCAAGCAGCACATGCTACATACACAAGTAAACCTGGAATTCACAGAAGTAGAACTAGAAAGCCAAGTTGCTGGAGCATCAAAATGCATGGGCACTAAGAAGTCAGAAGTAGGTATATTTCTTTAATAGAAGTACAAAACGATGACTGGGCAAAGCCCATCTCACTTATTCAAAGGTGCAAGAGCAACATTTAATCACCCGTGCACATGAGACAATGCATTTCATTTTCAACCATGACAGCTGAAAATCTTCACGTTTACTTTCTACCTATTCATTCAGTACTCTCTCCTATTGGAGCCACATTATTGGAAAATGCAATGCCTTCTTCAATAAGGCTAATACAGGAATCATGAGTAACCAAAATCATATAAAGGTAGTGAAGACAGACTCAGCAATGCCACCTAAGCACCTTTTTGCATTATTTGGGGTTATAAATGAAAATCCTGCAGAAAATTGCATTTCTTTTACAAAAACACAATCGGCATGTACAACTCTAATCTATGATTCAACAAACACAATTGCATGTGCTAATAGCACATGACTCAAACAATATAGTGTATCAAGATGATTGTAAACCAGATACCTATGACATGGTAGTCGATAGAATCTGCCACAGAGCGCCTCTCTGCATCTCCAACGGAAATCGCTTCTTCAAAACGAATTTTTTGGACAGCTTTCTCACATTCTTTCAACTTTCTTGAAGCATCTGGATCATTCGGACAGATTTTTTTCACCTAGGAATATAGTTTTTTATTTATTCAGGTTTAGGAGGACGAACCAAAAACAGCAAAATTGACTACTAATATCTATTGGCAGTCCAGGAGCAATAGGCACAATCAGTTTGCTAACCTGTTGAAAATCCTTGAGGGCTTCCTTGAACTTTCCCATGGCAAGATATGCTGCACCACGTCTATAATAACCCTACACAAAGAAAATTTCATTAAACACAGAAACTAGAAAAACAAATAAGTCAGCAAAAGGTGGCAGCATCACTTACTTTTGAATATCTAGGATCAATTTCAATGGCGTTTGTAGCATCCTGCACTGCACTTCCATATTCTTCTAATTTTGTATGTGCAAATGCACGGTTTGCCCAGTAAACTGCATTCGAACTGTTCAGCTCAATCGCTTGGCTGTATAGTTCTATAGCCTGCGAGAACTTGTTTGCTGGAGAAAATAGAGCAAGTAGTAAGCACCACCAATCAGTCAGTCACTGAGCGTAAAGAAGATATGGGATAACAGCCATAATTTATTTTTGAAACTTTAATGCAAATAAAGAAACATTCTCTGTGTATTTAAGTTAGTGGGTCAATTATAAGCCATTTCTAAATTTAGAGCAAGACTTAGCTAGAAACCCTAACATGTCTCTCAACATGTTTGCCGCCATTCCAATTGCATAGAAAATTGTCAGCCACCATAGAATTAATTTTTGCCCAATTCAGTAAGGTACTCAAAGGCTATGTTGTTGTTGTTGTTGTGCAGTAAGGTACTGAGAAACAGCTTTTTTAATAATGATAATAGACCTGCATCTACATGGAGTGTGAAAGTTAGGAAAGGGAGGTCAAGTTAGTACATACCCTTGAAGGCCTCATTTGCCTTAAGTTTCAGTTCCTCAGCCTTTTGCACATCTGAATTTGCAGTAGTATCCATGATAGTTATTATCCTTCAGCTGTATATCAAAGGGATAACTTCATATGACGACTGTAAGACCTCTGTCCACACACTAAATTTGCAAAAGGAAAAGAGTTAGTGGAGAACTAATGAAATTCAAGAGTATCCAACTATAACTCACAGATTGCTTTAGCACATTTTCTAGAAACTTATTATTCATATTTCATGGCAGTAAAACATCTCATAAATCCAGCATTCAAAATATGCACCCTGAATTCTAAGCACACATACGACACTATGACACATACATACCAAAAAGTGGAAAGTAACAACTTCATGAGATCACAATGTTCCTAGAGATAGGAATTAGAACTACTGTTGCTACTTATTCACTTAGAGAGCAGAATGCAAGAAGGTAGTCAGTGGTCACATGATGATAAACCAGCAGCAAAGAAGCACAAGAAACCGACCTCACAAAATTCTGCAGCATAAAAAACCCCATGCAGCCCTAACGGAAACATCTATCTCCTAGACCAGCACCATCACAGACTTTACCCAGTCACACCGGGTCCTAACATCTAGTCCTGACATCTCACTTGGTGTACATCCCAAATCGTCTGAACAAACCAAGATTAAGTTAAGATATCACAGGCCCAACCCTCAGATCTCATCCCCCTATTGATCAGCTCATTAGAGGCCCAACCATTCATATCTAATCTGAAATCTCGGGTCACATACCTTCAGATAGAACCAAGTCACCAAAAATAAAGGGGGCAACAGCTCCACCTCTTATTTACCCTTGTAACTTCTAACTTGTATAGTTGCACTCACAATTGGAGTTCCAGACCCAAGTCGAATAGGCACCAGCTATTCTAGGAGCAATTACCTGCTTCACTTCAGGTTGTTAGCTTTACTTGGTATGCACTTCCCTAAAATTCAATGCACATCAGATTCCCATAAAGTTGCAGTGCCTTATCATGTACTCCCTCTATTCAAGGTTACTCCAGCAAGAAACATAGGGGTGTCACTGTTCAACAGCATATCCATTGGGAACACAAGTCACGGGGTTTCGGTATCCAGAACCCATCAGCGTGGTTAAACTCCGCAGAAAGGGGATATCTTAGCACAATAACCTAGCAACCACACGTCCGCACACTATCAGGGGCGAACCTAGCATAGGACACGGGTGTACACATGTACACCCGATAATTGTTGCAAACAAAATCGAAGCTAGTAAATTGTAACTGGATCAGATCCGAATACAAATAGCTTATATTAGGTTTGGGGTGCTCCGCTTCGCACAGCAGGAAGGGAAGAGAAGGGGAGGGCATACCTGATGTGTGCTCGTCGCCGGCAAAGGGCCCGACGAAGACCGAATTGCACAGCCGCTCACCCAGTCTTCGCCGCCAGGAAAGGAAGTAGGACGACCAAGAGAGAGGAGAGACCGAGAGAGAAGGGAAACGGAACCGTGAACTCCCAGCAGGCACGCGCTGCGCAGTGCGGATTGCCGCGGCGGTGATGCCGGCGCCAGGCGGTGAAGGGGAGGCCGGGGGCGGGAGGGGGAGAGAAGGGGCAGCTGGCTGCCGTAGAGCTCGGCGGAGGGTAGCGGCGGCGGCAATGGAGGGGAGAGGGCCGTAGGAAGCAGCGCGCGGCGGCTGCTGGAGCCGGGGAGAGGAAAAATGAGGGCGCTAGGGTTCAGGGTCCAAAACACATGGGTTAAATTAAAGGGTTAATTGGATCTATGTCATTACAATTTTGCAAGTTTTCTAATCTGCCATTACAATTCACTTATTTCGAACGATGCCATTTCAATTCTTATATTCTTTGAGACATGTCATTTTATACGTATTTGATGTCCTCGGACCCACCTGCAGGTGCCCATATTACCGTATAGACCAAAATGCCCCTGCTGCTACGATTCTCTCACTCCGCTCGCACAGCCGGCCCCACATGTCATCCCCTTCCTCCGAACGCGTCGCCGCCCTTGCTCCGCACGCGCGACGCCGTGCCGCGCCTCAGCCCCTGCTCCGCGCCGCCACCGGGCCTGAGCGCGCGGGACTCCGCAAGAAACAGTACGCAGCAGCGGCGACGGCCCCGGCGGCCAAATCCCTCACCAAATCCAGCACAACACAGAGCTCGCTGGCGGAGAACGGGTCGAGCGGCCGGGCGGAACCTCTCCCGAGGGACAAGGTCGTCCGGCGCCTGCGCGTGCTGAGGCAGCCAGCCACATCCTTCGGCGAGGACGACGCCGCGCGCCCGCGCCGCCTCCACGATGTGCTCGAGGACCTCGCCGCGATGGCCGACGTCGACGCGGCTCGCCAACCCCCTCCCCGCCGCCCACAACCGCGGCTGCTGCACCTGGACGGCAGTCTCGGTCGGCGCGGTGTGACATCCCGAAAAATCAACCAAATTAAGACATGCGATAAAAATATTTATTCGCAAAACTTTTCGTCGTTGAGCTCAAAACCCTCATAAACCCCGAACCCTATTTTCCGGAATCTCTCTCTGTTCCAAGTGCCCGATTCCCAACCCCCGACCGCTTCCCTGTGGCCTCGTCCGCGCGCGCACGCGACGTCGCGCGTGGCCGACCGGCGCCGCGACCGCGGCGTGAATCTCTCCATCTCCCTCTCTTTTTTCTCTCTCTCTTCCCTCCTTTTCTTTTTCTTTTTCCATTTTCCATTTTCTTTTATTTTCTTCTTTACTTTTCCTCTCTCCTTCCTTCTCTCTCCTCCTTCTTCCCTCTGCCGCGCATGCACCGGCCCGACCCCCCCTCGCCTCCCGCGCGCGCTCGCCCTCGCCCCGGCCGCTCTCGGCACCCTGCTCCCGCACGCGCCCGCGCACCCCGCCCTCGCCCCTGGGCCGCGCATCCCGCCACGCCAAGCACGCCGCTGCCCCACTGCATGGGCGCTGCTGTGCGCGCACGCGCACACGCATGCAGCCGCTGTGCCCCACGCTACGCCGCTCGCCACCGCCTGTCAACGCGCGCCGCATGCGTTCCACGCGCCCCCAAGACCCCCCGTTGCCACCTCCGCGTGCCCGCGCCGCTCGCCGAGCCGTGCCCGAGCCGCAATGCCGCGTGCCCCGCCGAGCCCACGTGCGGCGCCCCGCTTCGCCGCCGGTTGCCCTGTGCTCGCATAGCGTCGCCTGCGCCGCTCGCCACCGCCTGTCAACGCGCGCCGCACGCGTTCCACGCGCCCCCAAGACCCGCCGCTGCCACCTCCGCGTGCCCGCGCCGCTCGCCGAGCCGTGCCCGAGCCGCAACGCCGCGTGCCCCGCCGAGCCCACGTGCGGCGCCCCGCTTCGCCGCCGGTTGCCCTGTGCTCGCACAGCGTCGCCTGCGCCGCTCGCCGCCTGCCCGAGATGTCCCATCGTCCTGTGCCCGCCTCGCCGCCCGCGCCGCCACGTCACGACACGAGCAAGCGGCCGGAGCTCCATTAATGGCGCCCCGCACCGCTCGCCGGCCTCCACCGCGTCCCGCCAAGCCTCCACCTCCTTGCCACACCTATAAGTAGGCCTCCCTCCTCGCCTCCGAGCTCCACAGCAGCCTCCACCGCCACACAGCCTCCTCCCGAGCCACCAGCGCCGCTGCCAGGCTCACCTCTGTTGTTCGCCGCCCATCGCCATGGACCGACCTCCTCGCTGTGCCCCAGCCCAAATCGAGGTGGGGAACAGGTTCCCCGAGACCCTCTCTCCCTTTTCCCCCTCCCCTTGACCGCCACCAAGCCTCCAGCGCTCCGGCCTAGGACCGCCGCCACCTGTTGGCCGCCGGCCGCCGTGGCCAGGGCGCCTCGGGCCATCTCCGCCCGAGCCGCGGCCGGGGATCCACTCCACGTGCTGCCCTCTCCCTTTTCCCTCTCCTCCCGAAGCGCCGTCGAGCCCCGGGCCGCCGGCCTCAGGCCGCCGCCGGAGCGCCGCCCCTCCCCTGTTTTCCAGCGGGGGAAGGAGGAAGAAGGGGGCATTTTTGCCCGGACACCCCTGCTCCTTTTCCTTTTTAATTAAGAGCCCCTCCACCCTTTTGCCTTTTTGCAAAAGAACCCCTGCTCTTTATTATATTCACAAATAAACCCTTCCACCATATAAACTTAATACTAAATAAGCCCTTACACCTTTTAGTATGCCACAAATATTTCTAGAAATTACAACTAAGTCCTTTTCTATTCCAGACAATTTACAAATGAGCCCCTGGTTCCTTATTTAACCCTAAACCCCTCTCTGACATGTCATTCCATGCGCCAAACAATCTCCGATCGACCTAAAACTTTACCACGCCTTTCCTAGCATAGTTTTGGCCATGCCATTAAGAAACTGTCCAAAGATATTACTTCTATCTCCATATCTTAATTATTTCCGATTCGAGCTCAACGATAAAACTTTTATTTCTTTTTCTTGATTGTGTGTTTGTTTGTATGCGTCGTAGACCACGGTGTGAACGAAGGAGAGCCCATTGACGAGCAGTACTGGGAGCCAGTGAATGAGGACCAGTTCCGCGACCCCGAGCCCGAAGGACAGTGCTTCGACCAGGACCTCCCCGAAGGATTCGAAGACGGCAAGTTCAATCCCGCCCTTTGATGCATGTTTTGTCCTAGTTTTTATAAACACAACCTATTGGCATGTTCTATAAAATTGCATATGTTTTGCTTGCTGAAAACACGGTTGGATAGCCACCCCTTGATTTGTTATAACCATTCCTTGACCACCTAGATTAACTTCTGATTTTGCTTGGACGTTAATCACTGCTAGAACGCTTAGAATCTCATACTCAATACAACTTGTTTTATAAAGAAAATGTGTGTGTGGGAAGGGATAAAAGTGGATTTTTTAGAAAGATGAGTTTAGACGGGATGGATGGCATTTCTGTGTGATTTGCCGTTTGGTGTGCTTGTGCCTGTGTGGCAGAGCAAGGAAGGGAGATATCCATCTTGTCACCACTAAGGACCGAGTTGGTGTACCATCTCACCTAACTCCACTATCGTGCAAACCACTCGACCGTTGTATGGGCAACGGCTTAGCATAAACCCCACTAATTAGTCTGATTACCATCAGGAGAGCTGAGAGCAACGGGTGATCAAGGAGAAGGGATTAGCTCTGTGTGACTTATGCCCCGGTTAGAACCTCTGTGATAGGTCAATAGCCCCTTGGTGCATCCCGTGATGGCTAGTCAGGTCTAGCTAAGGTGGGTAATGGCTTTGTTGGGATCTGCACCGACACTAAGGTGATCGAGTTGCGGTACCCTGCTTGTGGGTAAAGTTGCACACCTCTGCAGAGTTAAAACATATTCGAATAGTCGTGCCCACAGTACTGGGCGAGTTACGGTGTGGTCACATAACTAGTGTTTACTATGGGATGGGTTGGCGTGAGTTGTTTTGGAAATGTGTCCGGCAGTTGTGCCGTGTGCTACGGCGGATGAGGAGTCCGGTAGCAGTCTTAAAACTTGGATCTTGTGTGCATCAACCCTTTGTGTTACTCGATACAAGAAAAACTGGTTTTGGAAATATTTGCTTTCAGATGAACCCCTGCATAAAATATTGCTTTCCGCAAATCAAACCTTAGTCTTATCCTTGATTTACCCTGTGCATTATATTCTGTTTATACTCCCTCCGTGGGTGTGGTTGGACTTGCTGAGTACGTTTGTACTAACCCCATTCTTTATTTTTACAGAAAAAGATCCAGACTTTGTACCCGACGACGTTGAGTAGGGGTACCGTCCTGCACCCAGCCTTGCCTGTGGATTAGGGTCACCCGCAGGAGATACCGCATGGCGCAAGACTCTGATGACTTTCTTTTTATATTTAATATCGTTGCGTGTGTGTGGATTGTAATCCTCGCGATAGTGGCGCTTCTCTGCTCACTACCGCGGAGAGTTGTACGGTAATGAACCATCTGATGTAATAAATGTGTCATCAACCTACTCGGACTGATGTTTGTAACACATTTAAGTCTTCTCTTATGAGGGGACGCTTCACGCGGGCACCTCCTCGAGCGTCTTGGGCGCTTCCGGCGGGACCTCCGGCGGCGGCACGTTGTCGGCGTGCTCCGACGGCTTGTCTCCCGGCGGCGGCGACCCGTCCACAGGCTCGTCGTAGTAGAGCAAGATGTCTAGCGCCTTGGCGTGCATGCTGGCCGGGTCGTGCACAGCGAACTCGAGGCGCTCGTGCCACTGCAGGTTGAGGTTCCGAGGCACGGCGTACCCTGCAGAAGTCCTAGCCTAGCAACCTCCGGAATCCAAGTCCAAATTGACCACGAGTCCATCGACCACGAGACCACAATTCCAAAAATCTCTTCCCATTTCTAGGCTTGCCGTTGAGATGGTCAAAGCGCGCCACCGCCACTGGAAGCTGGAAGAATGGGCGGAGCAGGGGAAGCAGGGGATGGTGAAGAGCTCCGGCTCCGACGCCATGAGTGGAGCAGGGGAAGCAGGGGATATGGTGGAGTGCTCCGGTCCCACGCCATTGCTGTCCGCGCTTCTGCCCGTCGCCGCGTCGGGGCTGCCTCCTCGTCCGCCGCCGCAAGCAACGGCGGATCCCGGGCCCCGCCGCCGGCCTACTACTCCGACCCGTTCGTCCCCTGCAACCTCCTCGCCCCGGCCATTGCCAACGCACTCCTCACCGCCTACGCCCAGTGCGGCGACCTCCCCGCCGTGCTCGCGTGCTCCCACCTCACCATATCTAACTCTATATCGCCGAACCAAAAAGAGGCCTCCTAACTCTATTTCGCCGAACCAAAAAGAGGCCTCCGGGAGCCCCTCGACTGCTTCGCTAGTCATTTTGCGCCGCGTGTGGCTTTTATCGTGCAAGGAAAAAAAATTACCGCACAGAGGCGCCGAGCATGTCACCACGAAGCAAACTCCGGACGGACCCTCGCATGCGCCTTACGCACATGATGGAGTCGGACGGCCACCGCTTACTCGCTACCTGTCAGGGGTGACGTCCCTGCCTCTCCACCAAATCGGGGACATGAGACCACCCATCGCTCAGATCGCGTTGCCTTCCTCTCCTCTTCTCGCTGCTCCGGTCGGATGAGCCTCTCCCAATCCCTCCTCACCTCCATCCCTCTGCTCGAGCCTCATATTGATGTCCTGGTGAGTCCCCCCCCCAATCTGTGGCTTCGCAGAGTGGCCAAGCATGGCTATGAGCCTATGACTGGTGAGCACCGGTCAGCCGTCACCTTCTCCGCACGCCATCGCCACCACTGCCATCATGGCCCTCGCGGAGGGACTGCTTGGATCAGAGATGGTGTCGCTGCCCTGAGGTTGGTGCCATCCCAATCAGCCTCAGCGTCCTCACCTATGAATGTGGCCGCAGTTCTTGGGGAGCCCAAGCACGCCGCCGTGCGGTTGCCTTGCTGGTTGTTCTCTCCCTCCCTCTCCCTCTCTCTCTCTCTCTCTCTCTCTCTCTCTCTCTCTCTCTCTCCCTCCCTCCCTCCCTCCCGTCCAATCTTTGATTCCTAGATGGCTGGGTCTATGGAGCTCCAGCGCTATCCCCATTTGCTGGGTTGATGTGATTATTTTACTCCCCCCTCCCCCTTCTTTCTCTCTCGACACATTTAGCTAGGCTTATATAAATTTATTGCCTTAAACTTTACAGATACTTCATATTTCCTTTGATCGATTTACATTATCGTGTTAGTCATATACACTAAATTTTTTCTTCGTGTTACAAAATATATCTGTGCCTTCTGAATGGAGCCTGAAAATATGCTTATATATTATCATCTTGGTTGCTTTTCAGCATATAGCTCAATTTCTTTTTTAAAAAAGATTGCAGGAGCATCGTTATAGCTCTCTTTCTTCATGAGATGTGTTTTGTTTCTTACACGTTATGCAGTGCATATGGGCAAGTCATTCCCTGCAGAAGTGGATTATTTGTTGAGGAAATGTTCCTGGACATGGTCAAATGAAACACATTACACATGACTGAACTATATTTCAATGTTAAAAAGTTCAGTTTGATGTCATTGGAAAGGTCAGAATTCTAAAGGATGCGGGCTTGCTGGTTTCCGTAGTTTGGTAGGCCTAAATTTCCTGATAGATTGGTGATTGAAGTGTTATGATTATTGTTTTTTGTTAAGCCAATATTCCATATTAACATTTAATAATTAAATATTGTGAATTTGATTCAGACTTGCAAGTTTAACTTTGGTTACATCAATGTGCAGGTACAAGGCAAGGAGATGTACAGAACTGAAAGCTGCTTCCTTTTCATATTTGGTGTAAAATTTAGTTGGTGTGTTAACATAAATTGAATGAATTTTGCCCATTATTTTGAGTAGTTATGTTACCAACGGTAGCTTATTTAAGAATAGATAAAGTTAGTATTATAAAACTGTAGCTCTTGAACATCTCATGCACCTTCCTGTATCTATTAAGATGCATATTTATACCATGTGTTTTATCAAATTACATTGCTGATTCTACTCTTTTTTCTACATGTGGCTGTCACAAAAGAGTAAATGTGATGTGCATACATGAGGTCCATGCAGTTTTGTCAGATACCAAATTTGACCAGTTTTGGTCTATATAACTGCTTTTGGCGCAGCTGGCCTATCAACATGATAACATTCAGGATCCACCATATCTTGCTTTAGTCACATGAGAGGTGTATCAATTTTTTTCTTTTGGCAAATTATATTTTCTTGGAATATCATCTTGAAGACAAATAAGCATTTACTTCCTCTTATTTGTCTCAGCCTGGACTTGAGTGCTTGCAAAGACGTGGGCATATCTTCAATGCCTTTTCACATGAGAGGTGCTATGTTTACTGATTATAATGGATTCAACTGCAATGCTTTAAGATAGAGATCATGATGCCAGTGCTATAATTTTCACATTCAGTTATTATCATTATTTTTGTGCACTTGGCAATATCATCATTATGATTTTAAGGGACAAAGTGCTTATGGCCTATTGACAACTGATTTTATTTCCAGTGGCTTCCTCCTGCACTTACAAATACTTTTCTATAGTTCCAAAATGATTTTATTTCCAGTGGCTTACTCCTGCACTTGGTAGCTCCAATCATTTTCTCCCCTGCACCACTCAAATATCAAATACTTTTCTATAGTTCAAAAGAGCTTGATTGCAAAACTGTGTCAGGAAGGTATGTGCACATTCTTTCTGCTTGATCTTGAGTTTTTTCATTACAAGTTGGTATTTCCACTGTGTTACTATGTGATTGAAGCAGCTTGCCATTCCAAAATACAGAAAACATAGGGACAAATTTTCCATTGCTGAAACAAGTCTATCTCCATTGTTAATTTGAATACTACAGTAAAGTTTATCAAACAATGGTTTGATCCTTGCTTATTTGATTTAGTTGCATTAGCGTGTTTATTACAAGTTTACATGTGCATTGTTGCATGTTCAGCAAAAGTAATTCATGATCCGATGTATCACTTGGACAAATTTAAATGACTTATCATTTTTTAGATTGTTGTATATTTTCAGAATATATCTGTAGTTAGTTTAGTAGATTTTGTTGTTACTGCAAATTCTTATAATTTCTACTTAGGTTATCTCATAAAAATCTCACATTTGTTGCGGATTTCTTTTATCTATATGCTGTGTTGGTTGCTGATTGGAGGCAAAAAGTTTATGCTTCGAGATAGTTTGGCACATGTACCTTTTATTATGCTTCATATCAAATTATTTATGTACGGGTGTAACAGAAAATGATCATTTGCAGTATTTTTCCCCTATTTGATATAGCCATCTATTAAGTTTGACGGAACTATAAATATACCTGCTATATATGAACAAGAACTACCACATTTATTTTCAATAATACAAATTAGATTTGTTCGTTGATCATGATAGTATACTTACTGCATAGACCATACACATCTTTCCTGTAGGCGCGGTGTTAGCGCGCCAATATTGCTAGTATTTGACCCGTTCCGGAAAATTCCAGAAGCGGGACGCAAGCAGGAGGGTTTGTTTCCACCCATTTTGCCGAGATTTTTTAGCCAGAACCTGTATTTGAAAATTTTGGTATAGATCTAGCAGTTACCATATATTTATTATTAAATTCTGCTTTTCTCTGTTCTAAATTGTAAGTAATTTCAATTTTAAAATATATTAAATTTGATCAAATTTATACAATAATGTAATGATATTTATGATACTAGATAAGTATCATTAGATTCTTATACTTTCATAATATATCTATTTGGTGCTATATTTTTTGGTGCTATATTTTTTGTGATCTTTTCAATAATTTTAGTTAAACATAAAAGAATGAGAATGCGAACCCTTAAACTGAGTCCAACAAAGAGAGGCAAAATGGGAGAGGCATTCCTCCATTTGCCTCGTACACAGTAGATGCACCCCGCACGCAAAAATCGTCATCTCCAACACACGGATGCAAAAGCAGATGCAACCCGCCGGCCGTTCCTCTCGCGCGTCGCTTGTGAAGGGAGGGAGCAGAGGCGTCGTGGCGGCGGCGGCGGCGTGGCGCCCTCCTCCGCCGATTCGAGCTTGGCTCGGCGAGTCCTCGACGAGGAGCGCCCGGCGGGGCCAGGCGGTGCAGGCGAGGCGAGGACGAGACGAAGCGAGGACGAGACGAGGCGAGCGGCGGCGGCTCCCTCCTCCCTCGCCACGCTGGCCGAGTGGTGGCACGGCACGGCGCGGGCGCGGGCACGGCCGTGAGGTAGCAGGGGCTCCGGCGTCCTCCGCCCCACCTTCCTCGCCGGCCCTCCGCCTGGGTCCGGAGCGGCCGGATCCGTGCGCTCGGCGGAGGCGGTGGGGAGGCGCGGCGGTGCCGTGGCGGCGGTGCAGTGCGGTGGCGAGGCCGCGGCGGAGGCGATGGCGAGGCCGCGGAGGAGGAGCGCGGCGGCGTGTCCCGCGTCTATGACCGCCTCCCTTCTCCCTCGAGCGCGCAAGCCACTCCATCCCTGGATCCGCGCCGTCTGTGCTCCCTCAGTCAGGTGGCCTTGCCTCCTTCCCTCCCTCTCTCGCCGCGCCGGCCGTCCGCAGCCTCGATCCGGCGGCACGGAGGCAGAGCCATGGCCTCTAGTAGAGGCGGCGGCCGACGGGGCGGGAGCAGTTGGCGGCGGCCGCTGCGGCGGAGGGGGGCAAGAGGGGGTTGCGCGCGGCCGCTCGATCCGCTCGATCTCGACGCCATGGCCCCGCCCGACCCCGCGTCCTCGACGGCCCCGCATGGGGCGCCGCCGCCATCGCCGGCCTCTGCTCCCCAGCCCTCCTCGCGGCCGGCCTCGTCCCTCCTCCCTGTGCCCGGAGCTCCCTCCTCCCCCGGCCGGCCTCCCTGGCCCCTCCCTCTCCCTCCCCTGCAGATGCCTTTGAGGTGAGAGGCGATGCAATTTTGCTTCGTCTCTCTCCTCGAAGGCAATATGCCTTTCACGGTTGCGTTCTCTGTTGGAGGAGCTCTCTTGTGTGCACAGTGCACTGGGGCGAGGCAAAAATGCTTTTGCGTGAGCTGTTGCAGTCAATCTTAGTATACGTGATATAACATAGCTCCCTGGAAAAGGTGGGTAAAGAATGTATGGATAAACCGGCCTAGGACAGAAAGAGTTCGTGATGTCCCTATAGACAAATACATTTCAGTTTTTTCAAAAGTTTCGACATTCAAATTTATTCAATTCATTCAAATCTTAAACGGTTAAACCCTCAACAACATTTTATCTCTTCTCGTTCTCTCTCTGCCACCTAAGCGAAAAGGTGAGGTAAGCATCCTCATATAGATAGGTAATGTACAATCATCGCCAGCGTCTTTAATTTGTTCCACTGATGGAACATACCCACTGAGATCAAGCTTTGAACGGACAAGAAAACGAAGCATCAGCATCAAATCTTCTGTTCCTGGCACTGTTCCAGCTATCTGTTTGGGCTTCAGTTTCAGACCTCCATCGAGAAATCAAAAGGCTAGCAGTTTCTTGATCGTTCCATTTCCATCGTCCGGTGTTCGATTCGATGCGCCACCAGCTGCCAAACACGCACACAAGCTCAAATCCCATTACTCTCACCGTCACCACGGATTGACGATGCTCGATGCAACGTCAACCTCAACCACCACCATCCTCGCTAGTACTCACTATCTTCTCTGTTCCTAGCTAGATTAGTTGAAGCATCACCATGGCAATGAAGCTTCAGACGACAGTATGACACCGCACCCAGGATCTGGTCAGTGTTCTACTGTCCTGGATGCAGCAGCTGCAATATGTTGGCTCAGCACAGCAATTAGCTGCCGGAACAATCATGCGCATGGTGATCCCGCGCTAGCGATTCCTCTGGCGCTTTGCTCCTGCGGCGGTCGGGAAGCTGTCCGGCACGAAGGCCGTGCTGTCGGGGCCGCCGCCGTGTTGCCAGTGGAGCCCGGAGGCCGTCGGTGGGGAGGGGAGCTCAGGCACCGACCACTGGATCTCCGGCACCTGGCCGAACATCTCATTGGCGTCCCGGTCCTCCGACGACGAGCGGTAGTACGGGGAGCCTCCCGCGCTGCCCCCGAGCTTCCCGCTGTCGGCCTGCCGGTCAAAGCAAACACGAGGTCAGATTTCAGAATGCCAGACTAATTGCAACTTGCAAGGCCACTAATCCTAATCGAACGATAAAGATGGCATCTTTGACTGCCAAAACACCATCGATGATCCTCCTCTTAATCAAACACGTGTCGCTAAAAAAAATGGCACCATCGGTGATCAAGTTAAACAGCAGAGGTTGGCGCTGACCTTGGAGGTGCCGCTCTCGCCGAAGCTGAAGCCGCCGTTGAAATCGCTGACGCCGCGGAAGAACTCGCCCAGGGGCCAGTCCATGATCCCGCCGGCGACGCGGCCCTGGCCGGCACCGAAAGCCGGCGCCCGCGGGCTCCGCTTCGGCGTGGCCCGGCTCCCCGCCTCGGCTTGGCGCGGAGCAGGGGAGCCGAACTGCTCGTTCACGGCCGCCCAGTCCTCGAGGAACCCGGTGACGCCGGCCGCCCAGCTGAAGTCGCCCTCGCCGTAAAGCGGCGGGGCCGGGTCGCTCTTGGCCGGCGGGGGCGGCGGCGGCTCCGGCTGCTCCGGGGCGGGGTCCTCCAGCTCCTGGCCAACCTGGACGCCGGTGAGCAGGAAGCGGCGGTGCGCCGAGACGAAGGCGTTGGCGGTGTGCACGGCGACGTCGCAGCTCCGGCAGAGCAGCGCGCGGTCCTCGAGGCAGAAGAAGTAGGCGTCGCATTCCTGAACCCGCAGCGGAGGCGGATCAGGCTCAGGCCCAGTCCGAGAAACGAAAAGCATCTCGAGGGCAAACAGAGATGGAGCACGCACCTGGCATATGTCGCACTTGGGCGGCGCCACGGCGGCGCTTTGGCCGCCGGGGGCGAGGAGGGGCAGGCGCTGGTGCTTGCCGGCCAACCGGTTGGCGGCGTGGACCTCGCGGTCGCAGCGCGCGCAGAGGGCGGCGTCGTCGGCGCAGCAGAGGACGCTCGCCTCCGCCGCCTCGCAGGCGCTGCACAGCACCTTCATGGGAAACGCCGCCGCCGCTTCTCTCTCGGTGTCTGGGGCACGCGCCAACAAGGCGCGAGGGGCGAGGCGCGTGGGCCGGGCTGGGAATCGAATGCCAAATCGTCCCAATGGCTGCTGGCTTTGCGGCATGGGGGGAGGGTGGCGGTGCGGTATTATGGAGGCGCGCGGCGCGGGGAGGAATGGGAATGGAATGGATTCGTGGCGTGGGCGCGGTGGAGGGGACGAAGGGGGCGACGTCGCCGGCTCCTGTTCGACGAGGCGTTCGAGGCCTGATGGCCGCACAAACACAGCCCGCCATCAAAATCGCCACTTTTATTCGATCATGCTCACTGACGAGTGACAAGTACCAAAGAAGATAGATTGGGACTACTACGGGCACAACACAGTAGTATATTGTGATAACTTTTCAATGGGTGAATATGCTCATACTTTGCAAAATGTCTTCTTCACAGCATATATATCTACTACCTGGCCTGCAGTGATTATGATAAGAGGTGGTCAAAGTTGGGCCAGCGACAAGTTGGAGGCTAAGAGCAAATGTAACTGTTGCGCCGCAAACTTCTTCATCCTCCATGGAGTCTGGAGACCCTCCATCACCTCACTAGTTTCTATAAAACAGGATGTAGTACACAAAAAATCGTCCATTATATTAAAATGTTAATTTGAGTCCACCCTCTCTACTCTCCAGACCGCATCATTGTTGATGTGTGACAGCCACGTCAGCTGGCTTGCGGCGCCTTCTATCTCAGGCCAAACAAGTCGCTGCAAACCATAATCACTCCCATATATATTAGCTAGTAGCAATATAGGCTAATAGCCATAATTTCTTTTTGAAGATGGAGCAGTAGTAACCCATAAATTACCTTGAGATCCCTCCCTAGCTTTCACCAAATCTCCTTAGACAGCAACGGTGCGGTGCACATGCATGCGTGTAGTGAAAAAGTGGTAAAAGGCACAGCGATCATCACTGCTCGGAGTCAAATTGTGATTTGACATGGAATCACGGCAGCCAATATAATGTAGCTAGACAAGATTAGGCTGTGGTGGGTCGAGTCATATCGACCTGTATATTGATCACTTCTGCTAAAAAAAACTGTTTTATCAGATCACTTGATCCATTATTGTCTTACAATCACATATAGGAGTATAACATAAACAACCAGCTACTTGATTACCTCAAATTTTAAAACAGATTCCAATCATAAATAATCGTATACATGTACGTATACTCATCCTTTAAATGCATCCCTTTTTTGTTTGCAAAGGATATATACCGTTTTATTTTTTTAAAAAAATGCAAAATGTGTCGTCCCTATCATCCATAAATAGAACTATTTATTTTCTCCTCGAGTAAATGTATATCGCATTATTCATTTTGAAGTTGAATTGTGACAAGAGGTAATGGACATATCCTGCACTTGTTTTTTAAATTATTATTTTCAAGGCGTGGATTATGGCAGCCAAGTGATGGAGGGCCAAAGCAGCTACGACTTGCATCGTATATTCCTAGCTGGTGGCAATCATTGCAACAGAGTGGACCTGATTCAGTGTATCCAGTTTCCAAGCTAGGAGGATGAAAACGACCCCATCGATGCTGGCCAGCAGGTGGGGTGGCGAGTAGGGCCTTCTTCACCCCCATATAGATTGCAGATGCAGCGCATGTAATCAATATGCTTCATCATCCTCTGATCTTCATCTTCTTCAGAGATGCATGACGTGCAGTTTAGAACGGAGGGAGTATCAATTTGAATTTGAAGTAGTAAATCATAAATTTCCGAGACACCCTAGATTATTTGCATGCTCACACCTCTGCCATTTCCTCAATAAGCTTACTCACACTACTACAAAACAGGCTTTTGTTCCAGGCCATTTGTCCCGGCAATCTTTGGGCCCGGGACAATAGGTGGCTTTTATCCCGGGTCCAACGGCTAGCCGGACTAGCGAGAGGACAGAGGTCTTTTGTCCCGGTTGGTGACACCAACCGAGACAAAAGAGAGGCCTTTTATCCCGGTTGGTGGATACAACCGGGACAAAAGGCTACGCGGGCCTTTTGTCCCGGTTGGAGACACCAACCGGGACAAAAAGCCCCCTTTTTGTCCCGGTTGGTGTCTCCAACCGGGACAAAAGCCTCTTCACGGACTGACTTCGATTGACATCCGTTTATTTATTTTCACCGCTCCTCTCTCTCCATCCCTTATCTCTTTCTTCTTCCCTCGGCATCTTCTCCCAGTGAACTAATTTCCTCCCCTCCCGCACTCACCCCTCCCACTCCTAGCTCCCTTCGATGCGCCCCTCCCCGGCGCGGGCAGGGCCTGGCGAGCCGCCGCACGGGCGCGGGCGGGGGCCGGCCAGCCGCCGCGCGGGCGCAGGCCGCCGCGCATGCAGGACGGCGAGCTGCCGCCGCTGCAGGCCGATGGGGATGGCGCGGACGGGTGCAGGCCGGCGGGCGCGCCGCCTTGGACGGGTGCAGGCCAGCAGCAGTCGTCCAGACCGGCAGCAGCAGCCTTGGACCGGCCAGCAGCCGTAGGCCGCCAAGAGACGACCAGACCGGCAGCAGCAGCCGCCCAGACCGGCGCGGGCTGGGGCTTGACGAGCCGCTGCCGCAGCGCGTGGCCAAGCGCAGGGGGCGGGGACTCCTGCCGCCGTGGGCCGGCGAGAGCAAGGACGGCGACGAACCGCGGGCTCTGTTGTTGATTTTCTTTGTTTGTGAATCTTTGTGATGTGAATCAATAATTTTAGATCTTGTGTTTTCTTGTGTGTGAGATAAGCATATTACTTGTGTGTTATGTGTTGTATGAAGTACTGATGCGTGATGTGTTATGAATTTTAGATCTTGATTCTGAGATTGCTTAGATCTTGATTTTGAAATTACAGTTTTGGATAAATTTTTTGATTTGGAGAACCGGCTTGCAAACGCGGAAGCGGGAGCTAGCTATCCGATTTTTTTTTGTTTGTGAAAAAAGACATTTGTCCCGGTTGAATAGCTGCCGGGACAAAAAAGACATTCACATTTGTCCCGGATGGATAGTCCCGGTTGAAAAACCGGGACAAAAAGTAGTTACCAACCGGGATAAAATAGCGATTCTGTAGTAGTGTCATGTACGTATGATGTAATCATGACAGCTGCACTGCAGAGAACCGATGATTAACGGAGAGGCCACTGATCAGAACCGTACCACACCGGAAGCACGGGAGACGAGAGGGCAGGGCAGCGCGAGCGTGGCCGTCTTGGCGTTTAAACACGCGCCGGGTCTTGAGTGGGCAGGTGTGCTGTGTCTGCTGCGTAACAGCCAACAACTCTGCGTGTGCCCCCATTTACTTGGACAGAAACAACGGCATCAATGGATCTTAAAATTCAAACTGGAAAGGTGTCCGTGAAAATCGACTCTCGGGCGAGACAGCCGGGTACGTGATGGATGTAGATCTATCAATCAACTTGGTCAGCTACAGATACTGTAACGACCCGTCCCGGGAGAACGGCTTAGATTTACTCTACACGTTGAGTAAACCACACCTGCTAATTAATTCTCTTACGCTTTCGTCCTTGCTTCGCGCGAAAGGATCGATCCGGAATTAACTAACTCTCCCTAGGCTGGTATTTAAGTTGGGCAGCACTCCTTCCGTAACCAGTATGGGTCAATCCCGTATAGCTACAGTGCCCCGGGCTGCTACAGTAACAGACCAAATTGGCCCAGCCCAACAAGCTCTGGGCTGTTACAATCACCCCCCTTAGGACTCGAGTACTAGAGCAACCTAAATATCAGGATCTCCTCTCTTGGCCACGTCACATACGTCTAGTGCTAACGGTCCCATGTACCACGTCCGTGCGTCCAGTGCCAACGGTCCCTGTGCCACGTCCGTGCGTCCAGTGCCGGCGCATCCTCGATGCCCGCGCATCTGTGCCCACACGCGCCCGTCCACATGACAGTGGCATTTGCGACCACGCACCCGTGCTCATGCCCGCGCACTTCTGCCCGTATGTGGCGTGAAACCGCGAGAGTCGGCTCTGATACCACTGTAACGATCCGGCCCGGGAGAACGGCTAAGATTTAGCCTACACGTTGAGTAAACCACACCTGCTAATTAATTCTCTTGCGATTTCGTCCTCGCTTCGCGAAAAAAATCGATCCGGAATTAATTAACTCTCCCTGGGCTGGTATTTAAGTTGGCCAGCACTCCCTTCCGTAACCAGTATGGGATCAATCCCGCATAGCTACAGTGCCCCCGGCTGCTACAGTATTGATATTCTAAATATATCTTGTACTTTTATCTAAATATTATTCATAAACTTAAATCTTTCTCATCACATGCTACTTGCTTCAGTAACCAAGAGTGCTTCTCTACTGCTAGTGCAGTGGTGCCTCCTTTTCTCTACATCTTTCTTTGTCAGCGATGTGGCCGCATGGCAAGCGTTCAATCCTAATTCTGTCACGACTGCAATCTTCTCGATCTTAGCTACTACCATTCGCTGTAGTGGTAGTAATATGTTTCTTATCTGCCAGCTCTTGCAGTAATGATGCTCACTGCTCAGTTCAACTGACTCAGTTGTTCTTGCTTCCCTACTTTTATGAACCTCTTGGTCGTCTGTTGCTACTATATTTAATTTTGTAGTCTGTTGCATGGCGCCATGTCTCCGTGGCCTAGTTTCTGTTTGGGAACAATCGATCCAAGTTTCTTACTTTTTGGAAGCCAACAAATCTCCATAGCGCAGTGCACAAGATTCCGTTCAGTATTTCAGCAACGAACATGTTCAAGCCTGATGAGCTTACTTTATCAATCATGCCCTAATCGATATTGTCTTGGTTCCTGATCTGCTTGTGGTGTTAATTGTGAGGTGTGGTAGTGTCTTGTAGCAATGTCGGCAACAAAACTTTGGAGGATAGTAGTCTAATATAGTGCAAAGTTTAGAATTATCTTATTTATTTTGACTAATAATAATATAATCATGAGGGTGCATTTGGGATTTTTTAATATAATAAGATATACATGTGATAAAATATGTTAATTGTTTGTATAGCTAGTATCCTATAGGTATACACGATATGTAGCTTGATGCAAATGAGGGAGAAATTTATATTTATAAGTAGCAATATATTTTAATGGTACTTGTGGGTAATTTATAAACATGTATATGGGTATTTATGCTAATTTTTTTCGTAATGGCAGTGGTCGGTGATTTTAATATTTTCTTTTTTCTTTGATTAATATGTGAATTTTTAGACCTCAAGAGCGAACGTGAAGGCTTTATTTGTTGGTCAAATAATAAAATAATATATAGATTGTCATCAGCGAGAAGATTACGGAGACTTTGCTGTTAATCTCCAAAACTTGCATGGATAATCTCTGTAGACGTTTGTAAGGGTAGTGCGCGCGCACATGCATTAGTTGGAAAGTGTATTAAAAACAATGATTGAAATCTATTTTTTAAGACTTTCTCATTTCAAAATAGATCATGCCTGCAATAATGGAAGTAGGAGTACTGAGCTATCGAGATGGTATAAATACCATATTTTTTAAAAAAATACTTTGCCTAATCTTCATAGTTAGTATATGTAAATTGAAGCTACAGGAGTTCGCGTCTTAAATTCTAAATTTCCATATACTTCTAGACGGATAGAGTGATTGAGGGTAGAGTCTTTGTCATAAACAGTACCGAAAATTTTCATATATATGCCAACCGCTGGCTTCCGCTAACACGTGTCCTATAAATAAGTCTAGGGTCATGGTTTTTTTTAATATTAGCATGTATATATGAGACAACAAAAGAGTAGTTGCTTGTCGCGTTCAAGCTCACTCACCTCCATCCTGAAGCTCAAAAGTTAAGTTGCATGTTTGAGGTTGACTCGTTCATCACTAGAGGCAGGATTGGATCATGCCATACAGTGGCGAAAAGCTACGTAGGAAGGAGGGGTGCGAGTGCACCCACGGCCAAACCAGAATACATTGATAAATGATATCACTTCGCAAAATGTAAATTAGGAGCTAATTCGCAAATCAAAGAGAAAACAACCTAGGAGTTGGTTAAACCACTCTTTTTTTACTTCATCACCGGTTTCTCCCGCGACTGTAGCAAGGAGTCGGTTTGAGAGGAGTTCTCTAAAATATGCCCCGCCCCTAAAGTTTTGGTGTAGTTTCGCCACTGATGTCATATAAAGTTTACCATTATTTGAATATTTAATATTGCATAGTAATATATCATAATTCATCATATACGTAGTGTAGTTATAAGATTATTAATTAAGCTATTCCTGTGCATTGATATATATAGTATTGAATTGACATTAAGCACATAGTATGCCTGTGCATATACCCACCCGTGGCGAACTTTGCCGGCGACAAGTGGTGCGGCGCGGGAACGCAGAAAGTGAGAAACCGGCCGGCGCCGTCCATCTATCTCTGGATCGGGAGCCTTAAATTCGATCCGGGCGGCATGGTGCTAAATTTTGATCGGATGAGCCATCAGCGAATCCACGCCATATCCACTCGCATATGGGCTCCGAAAACGACGCACGTACAGGCTAGTGGTACTAGGTCAGAACTAGACGCAGGGACCATGGATATGGATGCACACCACAAACACTTCTTCGTATTCCCGATCGCCCGGGACCGAGATCACCAGCCTGCTAGTTGGCACGAGAGAGATCTCGGCAAAGGTTGATAGCTACATCGTCTTACTTCTTGGCTATGGGTGGCTGGGAGCTCCTCATACAGGTATACTATGAATATAATATAATTTTGAAAATGAGCGTTTGAGTTTTCAAAAAAAAAAGAGCTTTTGATTTTTGATCACGGTCTTTTTGGGAGATATTTTGAGATACAATATTATAGATTATACACACTAGTGTTTGCTGAGATATTTTTGGTATCTCCAACTCCAATGGACCCAGGGACGGGCCAGTGGCAAAACGTTAGCGTGGGTGCTGCTCTTGCGTGAATTTGCATATTATAAGCATGTTGTCAGAAACTCTAAAAACACAAATACCAGTGTTTTCACCTGACAGGAAAAAAAACGATTTCGGAATCTAAAATCCTGCTCACACCGTCCCCTAATGGGCCAAACGTAAAAAGCCTAAAAGACTGGAGAAACTTTGCAGGGCCGTGGAACATAATGGAGCAAATTTGTGAGCCCAATTACAATTCTCACACAACTGGGCCAACATTTTGGGCCCAAGGGTATTTTGCTGCCTGCTTTCTCAAGTGCAGGTCGGCCCAGGCATAAGCCCAGGGGTCAACTTTTCCTTTTGGGATTCGATACTGGGCAGGCCGCGGGCCGGCCAATTGTGCAGCGCGGCCACAGCGGGCCGGAATATCAACAAATCAAGTCATCAAGAGGCGCTGAGCCAATGAAAGTTCTTCATACTAGACAAATGTTTTGTATTATTCAAGGTATCATGAATTTGCATTGGTTGCTGGAGTGGCAGCGAATCTGTTTGTGCAGAGAAAACCCGGCGCCTTTCTGTTCTCAAAATTAAGGATCAAGCTAAGAATCCAGGCTCAGAGATTCCCATCATCATGTTAATTTGTGCAAGAGCTTGCAGCTATCTGATAATCTGAACATTCATGGCCTGATTGATTTACATACTGAAATGATCTTTTATATGATGATACGGCTCCATATCTTGTTGATTGGCTAAATAACTTCTTGCCTACGACGATAACCATCTTCACTTGTTCAGTCGTTCGCTCCTTTTCTTTTCTCTGCAAGCAGTTTCAGATGATGGAATGGCTCATGCACGCCATTTCCTTTCTAGTCTTTCACGTATGTGCGTCAGTACTGCAGCCCTGCTGGGCTATTTCTGTCACTCACAGCCCATGATTGCAAGCAACCGATGATCCTATCCCATCGCAATATCGACGCATGAAAACTGCCCATATCATCTATACTTCGGATACTCGGTGTGAAAACCATTCAAATTTCTTTTCCCTCCTACATATATCTCCACCCAAAAAAGACTTCCATATATCTACATGATGCCTCATTTCAAACAGACCCATTCAAGAATCCAAATAATGTACGTACTACTGGAAACTGAAGTTCCCCTACGGGTGATGATTTTTTCTGTCGGTTACTTAAGGACCTATGCTGGTTTACAACTTCTGACTTGAGACTTCAAAAGATTGCATAATAGGTTACAATCGGTTTTTAGTGGCAGGTAAAAACATATTTTTAGAGGCAGATACAATATTTGTTCCTAGTTTTCGCTACTATAAATACATTTTAGGAGCGGGTAATGCAACCGCCCTCTGAAAACCCATTTCTAGGGCCACGACCTGCCCCCCTACATATTGAAAAAAAAAACCAAAAAAATCAGCAGCAGAAGCCGCACCGAGTCGTTGCTGCTCCGCGCCGGCACACGTGCTGCTGCCGTGCTCGCGCGTCGCCACACCGCATCCCCACGCCGAGCCGCGGGGTCAGGGTGGCGCAAATCGCGGGGGACGGAGAGGTGCGGGTCGGGGTGGTGCAGATCTGCGTGAGGCGGAGAGGCACAAGGTTGGGGCAGTGCAATTCTACGAGCGTGGAGAGGTCCGGGGTTGGGGGCGGTGCAGAATCACCGTACGGCGAGGAGTGCGGCCAGGAGCGCGGCAGCCTAGAAGGCGTCGACGTTGGCAGCGGTGGCGCGGCCCATGTCCCGGACGGCGGTGCGGTGACCAGGAAGCGGCGGTGGCTTCCTTTGGAAGATGAAGGGGAAGCGGTGGGAGGAAGCGGCGGTTCAACGGTGAGGCTGTGACCACCCTAAGAATACTTTTCTATGGATGGGTCTTTTGCTACAGTAGCACTGTTCAATTCTTTTGGAGGAGGTTACATTTTGACCAATTCTTGAGAAAAATTCGACGTCCTTACCGTTTTTTTTTGTAGTAGTGAGTGATGCATGCACATAACATAAGTAGTGCTGTTAGTTGATCAAATTCTATGCACATTACTGTGCAATAGAAGGTCCCGCTTGTTTTAGCTAGAGATTTTGAAATAAAAAAAATCATGGATGTTAGTAGAAAGATGGATTATGAAAGCTGGTGAAGGTCTAAAATCTAAAACAAAGTGCACCTAAGCTGACGGCCGGTGGGATCCTTTCGACTTGCTGTCTGCAGTCTGCTTGCTGTCTCCGGTGGGATATATAGGCGGGATCAGACGATCAGCATTGCCCTTTGGAGGGCCCCTGGAGCGTCAAAGCTGGAAGAGAAAGGGATCAGCAAACTTGCAAGCAAATATACAAAGTAGCCAAGGGCTACTCTAGTTCTCTTGATGGATCACCTATCCTGGGCCTGGCATCCCAATGAAAGCAGCACCTAGCTAGCTTATTAGCTTGATCACTCCTCCTTCACCACCTTTAATTTCCTTGTTGTGTCCAGCGGAGTTCCACACCCGTTTCACCTACTGTTGAGAATTCTTCTGACCATCTTTCGGTAAAAAAGAAAGATTCTTCTTGCCATCTGACTGAATATACACAGTGCACAACAAAAAAGTTGTGCGCACATATATATGAGACAACTGTTACCCTGTCAGCTCTCGATCCTTAGTTCATATGTACACATGCTCACAGATCCAGCAATTAAATCTGCAAGTAGTAGTTGTCGCGTGCGAAAATGTGTCAGTTCAGCTGAGCACCACCTTGGTTAGTTAAACTAGTCTATTAACCCGTGCTCCCGCACGGGCTAGTTAGATATATCTAATAATTATCTATCTCACCGTATCTTTAATCAATTAAATATTCTAATTCAAAATTATAAAAAATATATTTATCATTATGTAATTGTAATAAATATGATAGATTTAGTTACTAACATTTTTTTCTCTCACTTTCACACATTCATATATATTTGATATGTATTTAATTAAACACTTTGTTTAAGCTATATGAACAATATAAAAATTGGTATTCTTATCTCTTCTCTTATACATGAATATACGGTGACACATGCATTACGGTTAGTATTTTTATATAAATAATAACATAAATAATATATAGTAACGATAGAAATAGTAATATAAAATTTTATTTTGATGTGCTTTAAGATTTTATTATAATAATATAATTTTGATTCAGATTTTTTGGTTTATTTTAACTTTTTATTATGTTATCATTGGATAATATATATAAAAATTTAGGGATTTATTTAATATTATTTTATAATGACATAAGCGGGTAATTTACATGTAGATTAGGGGTTACTTTAGATTATTTTTTATAATGGCAGAGGTGGGTAGTTTAAATATATATTTAGGGGGTTATTTTAGTCTATTTTCATAATGACAAAGGTGGGTAATTTATTAGAAGAAATAACAGATCCAATAACTATTATGATTAGAGTTGTCGAATTGATGACCAGATGTTTTTTATTTTTGTGAGAATTTGTAGAATTTCTCTATTTTTCTAGACTGTCCATCTAGGATCCTATGTGGCTTCATCTGTAGGCTTCAAAAGAAGCCTTCATACTATAGTAATAGTAAGATTGATCAGAGGCCTATATACACTACCTTCTCTATTCCTGATGATGAGCATTCCTCCACCGGACCAGCAGGCATATCCTACTTTCTAGGTAAACACGATCTCTTGGAGCCAGATCAGCACGCAGGGCATCCATTTGCTCATTTCAGTACAAGGGGAGTTGTCATCAATGATCAATCTGAACATTCAGTTCGGTTCCCATCACCCACACATCATGTATGACACGTGGGTACCGCATGGGGGATGGAGGAGACAAAAGATCGAAAGATGTTGCTGGGCCGAATAAAACAAAAGAAAACGGCCCAACAACAAATCAATAGGGTTTAGATCCCTTTGAACATGCAGCCTCCTCCGGCGATGGGGCGATGACGTAAGGAGCGTGCAGCCTCCGGTAAAGGTGAGCTTCCCGCCCGCCGTCATCCTCCTCTCTCCATCCCACCCACGTCGCTGGGGAGACAGAGATCTGGGGAGGCGATTTCCACGTTCACGAAATCAATTTGGATCCGGTTACACGGATCCAGACAAGCTGCTGCTTTCTCTGCATCGGCGAGGAGTTATAATTTCGTGAGTTAGAATTTGGTCGGTAGGACAGGGGGCGGTGGCCGCACCGACGAGCCGCGTGCGATGCGGGCACGAGTGCGGTTACGGTGGAGTGGGTTAGCTATGATTTGACCACGGCAGCGAATCAGGAGGAGGCAAAGGGTCTTCAGCCTCGTGCCCAGGGCTGGCTGGTTTTACTCTTAATTCATGAACAGGCGATTCGTCTATTTGCGTTTTTTCTTGGCAATCCTTCTTGCTTAAGTTTGCTTGACATCTTGTTTGCAGCTGGCGAATCGAACAAACGTAGTGAGCTTATGTGTCTGCTGTTTGAGTCGCCCACTGGTTTTGCAATTTTCAGATTTTTACTTTCGCCTACCTAATGCTAAGAAGGTATGTTGTTCCTCCTCGCTTGGTTTACCGTCTTTTGTTAACTATGAGAATGCTTGTTCCTGTGGTCTATGCCATCAATCTAATTTTCTGTTAATTATTCGCTTCCTATACAGAAAATCTGGGCAGAGTTTGCTAAAGCGGAGCCAACAACTTGTGTTAGTGCCTCCTTCATTCCTTGCTTTCCCTTCTGAGTATTATCTCCTTGCTTGCTTCTTGTCGAATTTCTAAGTAGATCTTTGCATTGGAGGAAGGATACGAACACAATCTCATTATTCATTAGTAAAACGCATTTTTTCTCCCCATAAATCTGTTTGTAAAGCATGCAGAATGGTGCTGCTTTTTCTGTAAGGTCACCATAGGTGCAAGGAAATCTCTGAATAATCAATTAACATTCACTGGAACCATTTTGTGTAATTGTGTGTCTTGCTTTGCACAAATTTTCTAACTAGTATCAGCTTGCTAGGTAGGGATGATAGGGCCTTGACGTGGTGCTACTTCTGAATAACATGAACTTGTGAACTTATTATGATTTCACTGCAAGTATTTGATAAACTAGGACTTGAGAAGGGTATATCTTTATGGTTTTAGATAAACCTACTGAATGCCCCCCTCCCCTTCTCCTGATGCTGAGACATGCATGATAATTGCTTAATTTTTTCTTTGTGCCCATGAACATGCTCATCCATATTTCCTTGTCAGGCTGTAATTCCGAAGCAATTTCTAACTTTTAAGGACAAAGCCAGCGCCATTAATGCTACTGGTGTTAGCGAAGAGCTTTCTGGTATGATCAGGCAGTGGTTGCTTCCTGAGATGAAATTGGCTGTTGGAAAACCTGAATATAAAATGATAATTGAATCAGACTTGGTGAGTATTTGCTTTCTGTTTATATTTTTGAACAACTTTGATGGTCATTGTTGCCTTGACTTCTTTCAGAAAATAACCTGCGTCCACAATGAGATTGTGATGGAGTTAATGTGGGGCATACAACATCTCATGCACAAGTTTGTGCCTGAAGAAAAAGCAGAGGTGGCAAAAGAGGACCGCCTCCCCATGAGTCAAGGACTAAAAATGTTCTTGAGACGTTATGGATTTGATGTCAAACCAGAGATGGTGAGTTCAGTTGTTTCAATTGCCATGCTTTCTGCTATATATATATAGCTCCCTACCATTTAGTGTTATATTGTACGATAGCTTATGTACTGTGCACTTATAATGCTTTATTTTTCATGGACCAAAGTTTGGGATTCAAGTTTTCATAGAAAAATGTGCCTTTAAAATTTCTCTTTAGTTATGATTTATGAAGCATTGCTCTTTGTATACAGGTCAATGATCAGATCGTTGAGACAGCAGGTGACCTGTTTGAGTGTGATGCTGTCGAAAAGTTATTTTCATCTTACTTGCGCGATGTTAGTCTGTGCCTTAAGGATACATCTGGCATTAATTGTGAGAATTGGGGCAATCTGAAGCTCGCAACAGCTCTGATAGTGATATTTGGCCCTGAAGAAGACGACAATGATTTTCGTAAGGTAATCATACTAACTATTTTGTATGTATTCTCAGTTGCTCACATTGCATTTCGTGGAAGATTGTATCTCACGTAACGTGCTGAATCGTGTTACTTTCAGGTGCTTTCAGAAGATGAGGTATCAAAGTTGATGGATGATGCACGTAAATATTATGGTGTTCTGTCGATGGCCCTTAGCTTGAGAACCTACAAGAAGATTCGGTCTGCCTATCGAGTTAGGAATGAAAAAAAAATATTGTTGGAGTCCTTAATTAAGAAAGCTAAGGAAGCGTTTGAAGCAGAACAAGCCCAAGTGTGTGAGAAGGGTAAGGTGCATGGAGAGTCAGAGCAAACTCCTCAAGAGCATGTGATCTTTGCATCTAAGCCACCTTATGTGTATGAGCATCCTCTGCCGAAGGGTCTCAAGAGATCCTGGAATTCTGCTTTTGAGCCAAATGTGCTCAATAAGTCTACCTTTTGTGAAAGCTTATCACTTGGTGTCTTGGTGAGACTGGGAGCAGGAGGATTGCAAGTATTTCTGAAGCCCAGCCTTCAACTTCCAAAGCCATTGTGCCATATAAGCCTTTTCCTCATGCTGTGCTGCTGAATCAGAACATTGATGTTGATAATCTTGTGGGCATTTCTGCAGTGCCTCCTCCTTTGACTGAATCTGTAGAGCAAGTTGAAGTTCTTGGTTATGGGCAAGGATGAAGAACTAGTTTTAGCTGAGTGTTTCAGAGCAGAATGTGGTTAATATTACAGAGAATGAATCAAGCAAAGTGATCAAGCGCAGTCCAAGGCTGAAAAGCAAAGTGATCAGGCGCAGTCCAAACCTGAAAAGCAAAGTGATCAGGCGGAGTCCAAGGCTGAAAAGCAAAGTGATCAGGTGCAGTCCAAGGCTGAAAAGGGACAGTAGCTATCAGCATGTTAAGCTTGAGGATACTCCTAGACGCAAGAAGATTCTTGCACCCTAATTATCTTTCGTTGTCACTGGATAACTGAAGGTGAAGAAGTCCCGATGCCCCCTGGTCTTATGGCAATGGACATTTTGAAATGCTGGGGACTGAATGCAATGTGGAGGATGTGGAGCAGCAGTTCATGAAAGGTTGTCAGATCATGGTGATTCAAGCAAAGAGCATGATGAATCAAGCAAAGAATATGGAGGGTTGTCAGAGCGTTGCTAAAATCTTTTGGGTTTTATGATCAGATTGTTGTTATTTTACCTGCAATGCTGTTCTGTCCCCTCCTAGGACCTTATTCTAACAGTCCACGTTATTAAAAAGCATCTATATGTAGCATTTTAATTTTGCGGCTTGAAGCTAACTTAGCAGGTTGAAGCTAACTTAACAATTACAGTTTAATTTTGACTGAAAGCATCTATATGTAGCATTTTATATCACACAAAGTTCATTTCAAAATGGAAATATTGTTAAAAAGAAGTTTTGAAAGACAACTAAATTAAGACACCAAGTACATAGAAAATTAGTTTTCTTTGCTTTCTTTGCAGCTTGTGCCTGCTTCGTGCTTCCTCGCATGAGCATCAGCCGCCCTTTTGGCAGCTGCTTGTTTTTTTTTGCAACTGCTAATGTTTTTTTCTCTTCAGCTGCAATCATTTTTGCCTCCAAAACTGCTCCTCGCGTGGGTTTGCTGTTTCCTTGCCGTCATTGCTGGTCGCCGCCGCCGCCAACGATAGTCACGATCTTACCGGCATAATAAGGAAATGTGGGCAACGTAATGCATATGTGCTAATGGACAGCTGGTGGACAGGCGTTTATAGATGGAATCAAGAGAAATAAGAAAAGAGAGGGTAAAAGAAAAAATTGCAAATAGATACATCGTCCGAATAGTATCATTAGAGAGCCAGTGACATAGAGTCGGTTAACCTTAATAGCAATGATTTACACTTTTCTAAGTATGATGGCCAAACTAAAACACACCGACAAGTACGATGGCCATCCATGCATTTTACTCCTTTTTCAAAACAGTTGCACCAACATTTTTCTTTAAAATGTCGATCAACATTTTCTTTTCAAAATGTTTCAACATTTTTTGGAATTTTTTTCAACATTTTCAGCTTCTTCATCTTTGGATCCGGCGACCGGTGGTGGGGGTGGACGGTCCACGGCGACGGGATGGGTCACAGCGGCGCAAGCCGAGGTGCAGCCGCGGGGAGGCCACCGGTGCCCCTGCTCTCTCCTGACGAATCCGCAGCGGGGCACTCGCACGGAAGGAGCCGACAGCGGGGGTCGCGGAGGCGCCCGCGCGCCGGCCACGGCGGCGCAAGCACGAGAGGCAGAGCAACAGTGGGAGGGTGGATGAGATTAGGATTTGGTGTGATGATCCGACCACTACGAGAAATCAATTAATCTGTGATAGATTTTGCATGATATTTTCAGAGAATGTCACAGATATGCTAATGGCCCATTTGGGCTTAGACTTTGGACCCAGATTCTATGATAGAGCTCTGATCGTCATAGATTGAATATAAAAATCATCGTGAATTTAATATTATACTTAACTACAATAGTAATAGAAAATATCATCATAATTCAACATTTTTGTGATCTCAGTCCGCTTCCTCCCACGACGGTAAGGAAAAAAGAAAAAAAAATGATGGCATCTACCAGCGGTGGCAGGGAAAAGATTTAAAAAATTGGTGGCAACTACAGGAGGCGGCAGGGGAAAAACGGATGGCTGAGAAAAAAAGAAAAAAGGGGGCAAAAAAAATGGGGGGGGGAATAAGGGACGAAGGGAAGTCTCCAAAATAAAACCCCACACCTTTTTTTTTGGGAACAATGAAACCCCACACCTGACCACTACCCACGCCTTCTTTTGTGATGATACCGGGTAGTACACTTTATATACATATTATTTTGTACATGCGACATATTATTTTGTACAATTTTTAGATGTTACTTCATAGTGGTACGGTACAATAAATGAAAAATAAAAGAAAAGCGCTATACAAACTAGGAATGAAACAAGGCTCAAATAGCCCAACTAGCCCAACTATCGGTGACCGTCCATTGTCGATCCAGTGGTTCAAATCGCAGCACCATGGTATAAAGGCCTACACAAACCCTAACACACCTCCATCCCGTCGCTCCCTCAGCCTCCTCAGATCTGCCTCCACCTCCCTGCTCCTCTATCCCTTAGATCCGACGCATTACATCTCGCTCCACCGCCTCCTCGGCCTCTAGATCCGCCTCCCAGTTCCCCTCGCCGCCGTTGACTGGGCCCCACATGCCAAGCTCGCGGCCTCCCTCGTCCGCGCGGGGCGGCTTCACCACGCCGTCGACTCCGTAAACGACGGCAGCATGGCGCCACGAGGGGCTCGGCTCGCCAAGCCCGAGCTGGCGCACCTCCTCTAGTGGGCCCTGCCATCGCGCCCTCCGCCGCCACCCCGCTGCAGCTAGGAGGAGCCCACTGCTAAGGAGTATCCTCTTCTCAGATCCGCCACCGCCCTCCTCAAGTTGTTGTGCGAGGTGGTTTTTGCGCTGATTTCATTGTCTCGTATGCTACTCTTCGGTTCGGAGGGAGCAGAGCTGGCTGCCGAGATGTTCTGCAGATCTCCCAGCTAGGGATGCGGCTCCTGCGCGAGGTTAGGGCTGAGACGGGAGCTGGTTTGTGCCTTCGCTTTTCCTCTAGCTCCTTTTCTACCGTATTATTATTGCTAGTTCTGTGGATTCATGTGTGAGATTATTCTCTACCTGCTCTTCAGTTCATATAAGAATGAATGTTATAGGCCATAGTTTAGTGGCCAGTGTGGTTGCATCTTTGTTTCAACAATCTGCATGTCAGATACTTGTTCAAATGCCTAGCTGAACCTAATTGAAGTCTTCCATTTATTATTTTATCTGATATCCAATTTCTAAGTAATGGTATGTTTATTCTATTCCGACTGTACCGGTATTGGTTACTGCTGCAGCTGTGTTTGTACTTATATGCGCAGCTGTCGTGGTGCTGCAAACCACAGCCGGGTGGCGGAAGGCACCCGCCCTAGCCCAGAGGGTGTGTACTCGGGGGTTAGCTAGTCTTAGATCAATCTTTCTCAAGAACTCGATGAACACAGCAAGATTTAGAGTGGTTCGGGCCGCCGGAGCGTAATACCCTACGTCCACTGTGTGTTGTATTGCCTTCCCACGAGAGTGAGAAGGTGCGAGAGTTTCAGCCTGTCTGGATTGTGGAGATTGTCCTGTGCACAGCGGGCACCTCCCTTTTATATCTCAAGGGGGTGCGTACACGGCTGTTGGATCCCCGACAGGTGGGTCCAACGATGCAATATAAAATAACGGAGTGTTCATACATTATGGCATTGCAGGCAAAGGAGATCTCTCTCTTGGATTCCCTCGCCTGCTCCCGGAGCCCTCCGTCCATCATGTCTTGGCGCTGTCTTGTCAAGACGGAGCCCGACGCAGCTAGTAGCATCGCCTGTCACGTAGCTGAGCGGCTGTGTAGGGAGCGGCGTAGGTGGCATGATGGAAAAGTGCCGGGCCGTCGTATCCATTTAACGCGGCAGACGGGCTCTGCGCGGGCGCGGCTCAGGCGGCTGCACTGTGCTCCTTGGTAATACGCGGCGCGCAGCAGGGCCTGACAAAAGGCTGTCTTGTGTACCGCGGCGGCAGAGCACGCCTTGTCCATCGCATTAAATGCGGTAGGTGGGCGAGTCTTCCTGCGGAAGACTCGCGCACAATCCCACGTCTCCGGGACACGTGGCGGCTCCGGACCCCTACACGGTGAGGGGAGTCCGGACGGGCGCAGGAGGTCCCGAACCCCTCTGGGGGTCCGAGGCCTCGGCGGTCAGCTCGGAGCTTCCCTTTTGTGTAGACACGTGGCGTAACCGGACCCATCCTCAGGCGGGGAACGGTCCGGGGCCGTTGGCCTGGTGAGGGAAAAACCTGGCCTGTGGGGCCTGGCTACTCCATCTTTCCCGCGCAGCTACGGGTAACTACGCGGGTCCTGCCTTGCTGCAGTAAGAGTGGGTATCCCTGTTACAGGGTACCGACAGTGGCCCCCGGGCCCACCTTGGGAGAGGTACGAACCCACAGGTGGGGCCACTTCTGCGATTTGGCTCTGTATAGCTTGAAGCTCCTTTCCGCAGGGGTCTTGACCGGCTTTGACCACCCATTGGGTTGGTTGCTGCTTCATCACGTCGCAACGGATTACTGACTATGGGCCCCACGATCAGTGGCTCACCTAGTCACACGCGCGACGTTCGGCATTGCTGCGGCCGGAGTAAACGGATCATTTACCACCGGCGCAGCTCCCGAAAAGCTCGGCCACGCCTGCGATTAATGCGCGCACGTCAGCTCGGCTTTCGCCTTGCTTCACGCGCGCGGGCGACGGTTCGGATCCCGCCTTCTCGCACCCTCGTTGATTACCCACCCTCCCTGACATGTGGGCCTGGGCCCCCACGTCATGGACTGGGCGGCTAACTCCGGGTGCGGGCGTCGCTTGAGTTCTGGCGACGGTTCCGGGGCGCGCCGGTTGAGTCAGGCTTTATAACGGGGCATACCGCATTCCACGGTTGCTTTCCCGCATTCGTCTTCTTCCTCCAGCCTTTGCGCCCCTTTGCCTCCGAGCTTTCCTCGCCCTTCTCTCCCCCTTACACAGGCTCCTTCCTCACCCACCAAGAGATGGCATCCCTTGTTCATCCCCGTCGCTTCCAGACCGAGGGAGAGCTGAACACAGTGCGCCGCCTGCTTGGGTGGAGTGCTCAGGAGACCGGCTGGGGGGTGCGAGCAGGCTCGGTTCCCCTTGGCAACCTCCGCGCCGGGGAGTTCGTGCTATTCACCTCGCATGTCTCCGCCGGCGTGGGACTGCCGATTTCTTCATTCTTGCTGCTGCTGCTGGAAGACTTCGGCCTCCAACTTCAGCATCTGACGCCGCACTCCCTCCTCCTGACGTCCATCTTCGTGCACCTATGCGAGATGTTCGTAGGAGTTCGGCCCTGCGTCATCCTCTTCCGCTACTTCTTCATTCTGGTGAGGTCCGGAAGGAGCAGGGACGAAGTGGGAGGGTACTACTTCCAGATAAGGAGCGACCTGCCGACTCCTTACATTCCCGGCCTTGCTGGCGGAAGGTGGGAGGAGTGGCGCAGGGATTGGGTGATCGCCACCACCGAAGCCAATGAGCGCCTTGCCCTGCCGATCGCGGGGCCCGCCTCCGACAAAGCATCCTGGAGGGCCAAGCCGTCGCTGCAGCCGGAGTTCGACTCCGTGCTGGACAAGATCAGGTCGCTGGCGGAGAGCGGCCTCACCTCATGGCACGTGCTCGGCGACTTCGTGAAGCGGCGGATCGCCCCCCTGAAGCAGCGGCCACGACCGGCGTGGAGCTTCACCAGCCTCAACGATTGCAGCAGGACCCACCGCGGGGAGGGAAGCGACCTGACCCAGGAGGCCTTGGAGGTCCTGGTGCGGAACGTGACGGGAGACACCTTCATCCCGGAGAACCTGATCCTCCCGCAGGGCATAGTCCCCCTCTGCGAGGACTCCGCGAGGGTGGCGGTGCTGGCAACCCTGCCGACTCTGGACGACGGGGGACTGGCCCCACGCCAGACCGGAGGCGACGCGAACCGCGGGCTCCGGATCCCTGGCACGTCCGGGGATCAGGCTACGCTGGGCGCTGCGGGGTCCGGCGTCACTATGAAGGGGAAACAGGCCGCAGCTAGCAGCGCGGCCGCGGCCGGCTCCAGCCGGGCTCAGAGCAGCTCCGGTGCGTCGTCGGGGGACGCAGGCCGGCGGAGGCTACTCCGGGGCGACGGGACCCTGGTCTCGGAGCCCGCCGCGAAGCGCCAGAGGTCTTCTGAGGGCGCAGGCCAAGGTAGCTCCCGGGCTGCCGGCCCCCACGGGTCCTCTGGCGCAACTGGACCACCACCATCGCCGCCGAGGAATTCATCGCGCCGGCAGCAAGAGCAGCAGCAGCAGGAGCAGCCGCAAGAGCAGCGGCAGCAGGCACGCAGACAGCAGCAGCAACAACAGGTGCGACCCCGGGTTGCGCCCATGCCGCAGCCGCAGGAACAGCAGCAACGGGTGCAGGCTCGGGTTGCGCCTGCATCGCAGCTGCACGGGCAACAACAGCAACAGCAACAGCAGCAGCCACAAGAGAAGAGGCCCGGGCTCCGGGGACGCTGGGTACCCGGTACTGCTGGGTTAGTGTCATCCTGCTCTCCTTGCCTGCGCCGGTGTTCTGTTTGTTTGTTTTTTGTTGATGGCTTTTCTGCTTTGCTACCAGGGCTTCCCGCCCCAGCGGTTCTTCTACCACCGTTGGCACATCAGCAGGTGCCCGGGCGGCGGCGACCTCGGCATCGACAGCGACGGTGGCAGCAGGTGCGGGACCCTCAGGTACGGCGTCCTGCTGCTTACTCCGTGGCACATGATGCGATGCTGACTGTCATGCCATTTCCAGACTCTGCAGTGCTCAGTGCAGCGGCGGCGGCGGCGGTGGCGCCGGTGCTGGGTGCAGCCGCACCCGACACGGTGGTGGAGGTGCCAGTGCAGGGCGCAGCCGCTCCTGACGCATCGGTGGAGGGGGCACCCGATGCGGCCGCGTCCGCCACGGCGGCAGCGGGAGTGCCGGAGTTTAGGCCTCGGCGGCGAGTAGTAGCGGGGGCGCCGGAGCTGGGCCCAGCCGTGCCCGACTCGGGCAGGGGGGCGCCAGAGCTGGGTCCGGCTGCGGGCGGCAGCGGGGGCGCCGGAGCTGGGTCCGGCCGCGCCGACTCGGCAGCAGGGGGGCGCCGGAGCTGGGTCCGGCCCGACTCGGCAGCAGCGGGGGCGCCGGAGCTGGGTCCGGCCGCGCCCGACTCGGCAGCAGCGGGGGCGCCGGAGCTGGGCTCGGCCGCTCCCGACTCGGCGGCATCGGGGGCGCCGGAGCTGAGCTCGGCCGCTCCCGACTCGGCAGCGGGGGCGCCGGAGCTGGGTTCGGCCGCGCCCGACTCGGCGGCGGCGGAGGCGCCGGAGACAAGTGCCGCAGCGGAAGCCCCTACCTCCAGCTCCGGTCCTGTTGCGGAGGAAGAGTTGGAGGTGGTGTTTGGCAGACGGCTCCTGCAGCTCCAATCCCTGGAGGAGGATGCGACTCCGCTTCCTCAGGTGCTGTTGCGAGTTCGGCGGTCGATCGAGGAGGCAACCTCCTCTGCCGAGGCGGCCTTCCGGCGGGAGTGGTCTGCACTGGAGAGCGAGCGCCAGCGTCTCTCCGACTGGCACACCCGCCTAGAAGCGCACACGAAGGCAGAAGCCTCCCGCGCTGCGGAAGCTCGGTCGAAGCTCAAGTCGGACCAAGAGGCCTACCGAGCCAGCCTTAAGAAGGTGTTTGACCGAGAGCTCGCAGTGTCGAACCGGGAGAAATCCTTGGCGCAGCGGGAGCAGGACTTCACCCTGGAGGTTGTTGGCTTCGCTGCTCAGCGGTCCGACCTCGAGGCTCACCTCGCAGTTCAACAGTCCGAGCTGGAGACTCGCAGCGAGGACCTCGAGTTCCGGAGGCAGGAGCTCGACGTCTTCTCTGCGACTCTGCAGGGATGGCGCGAGCAACTGCAGGAGAGAGCCAGCCAGCTGGCTGCCGACGAGGCGGATCTGGAGGAGGGCCGGAAGTCCCTCGCCAAGCGGGAGGCCCACGCCACCGGCATAGAGAAGGAGCTCGGGCGCCAGCGAGAGTCGCTCAAGAAGCTGAAGGCATATGCGGAGCAGAAGGAGGCCAAGCTGGAGGAGTGGTCCCGCGAGCTCGAGGAGAGATCCCGCGAGCTCGAGGAGAGGTCCCGCGAGGTGGAGGTGGCCAAGGCGGCCTTGGACACCCGGGTGCAGGAGGCTGTCCGGGAGGCGGTCCAGAAGCACCAGGAAGACCAGCGCGCTGGAGCCCAGCGGATCGCTGACTGGGCGGCCGAAGCGAGCCTCGCACTGGTGCCATTTGGAATGAGCCCGATCCAGGTGGCGGAGCCGCCAGCTTCGATAGCTGACGCCCTCCCAGTGTTGAGCTCTGCTTCGGATAGGCTCCAGCGCCTGGGGCCGGTCCTTACTGGACAGCTTGAAACCGAGGGCCGCGAGCTGATCCGGATGGTGGCGGAGCACATCCTGACCTGCCTCCGGAGCCACGACCCGGCCATCTCGCTGGCGCCCGTGGTCGATGGCCCTGTAGCAGAGACGGAGGCCGCCGCTCGGGACAGTGTGCGGGAGGTCGTTGACTTCGTCGCCGCCTACTTCAAGCGAGAGCCTGCGGACCCTTAGGCTGGGGATTGTATCTTTTTTCCTTTTGCATTATGTAACAAACATTGTATTAGTTGAAAGTTTTTGAAATAGAAGAAACTTCAACTTAGCTGTTTGTCGGTTGTTGATTTGCGGTATGCGGCACCCCGGCGCCCTGGCCCCCTGGCGGATAGGTTCAGTTGTTTGGACCTGTCTGCCACGTGAGCCGTAGAAGATACTCCGGACCTCCTTGGGCATAGGTGTCACATAGTTTGTAAGACGAGCAAGCGTCTTGTTCCCTGCGTAGCATACAGAACTACAGAGAGAAGAATCAAATTTGCTTAAATGGTAGCAATAATACTGCAACCTAGCTGTTTGGCGCATGCAGAATCCATTCATGGTGTCTGGGACAAAGTGGATGCTCGGGCCCCCTGGGAGATAGACTCAGTTGTTTTGAGTCTGGCTACCACCCTAGAGGAGGCTTGACTTGTATATCCCCACGGACGGCGCCAAAATGTCGTGGGGATTCTAGGGGTACCCACAGCCGGGTGGCGGAACGCACCCGCCTATTCCCAGTGAGGGAGTACTCGGGGAAGTACTAGGCGATGGGGCTGGATCTACACTGGGACAAGGGGACTCAAGAACACACGATTTAGAGTGGTTCGGGCCGCCGGAGCGTAATACCCTACGTCCACTGGGAGATGTATTGTTCTTGGTAGTGTGTATGAACCTATCCTCTGCTGGCCTTGGCTCTTGCTCAGCCCGGGGATTTCTAGCGGCGCCCCCCCTTTTATAGATCAAGGGGGAGCGGATACATAGAACGTTGATGCCCCGACAGGTGGGCCCAACGTGACTGTGGCTACAGCGGTAGCGAATCTTCCCTCCGATATGCGTACTGCTGCTCCTCTGACACAGGGGGGTCTTTTCTTGTCCCGTCAGCTAGGTGCCCGTTGGAGTAGCGTAGCTTGCGGCGTGGCCTGCTGAGGCTATTATGTAGCGTCATAAAGGGCGAAGCCGAGCCGTCGTATCCATCTGTTACGGCAGACTGGCAGACGCGGCGTGGGCGGCGCCAGTCCCCCCACTACCTTGGTAATACACGATCAATAGTGTCCCTGACTAGTCAAACGCCTCGGCTTCTGCTATATTAATGCGGACGTCCACCTACCGCAATGAATGCGAAGGTAGGTGAACCTCAATATGGAGGCCAAGGGCTTCATACACGTGTCGGCCCCAGACCATCCTGAGGCGGGGCGTCGAAATCTTCCCTTGGAGAGGGGTCCGATTGCTATGCGGGGGGTCCGGGACCCTATGAGGGGTCCGGGACCCCGCGGGGATCCGGACTCCTCGGGAGGTCCGGAGCCTCGGCTGCTTGCGCTTGAGCGCCTGTTTCTCCTGGGACACGTGGTGTCCCCGGACCTTCCCCAGCCGTGGAACGGGTCCGGACCATTGTCGGGAGGACAGGACGCCGGACCGCAGGGGTCCGGCTGTTTGGTTGTAGTCAAGGATGACTACTAAGGCTCTTGCCTAGACACAGCAAGAGGGAGTACCCCAGTCCTGGGGTACCGACAGCAGCTGATAAGGCTCCTTAAGAATCCCTCAAAGATCATTGAAGTGGACAGGCTGATTGATATGGTGAGTGATGCAAATCCTAGCTAGGTAAATGTGATTTGTATCTTCAGTCTGCCTTGTAATTAGATCACAGTGCCCTTTTTGAACTATGATTACTGTCCCAAATTGCAATATAATCCAGACTTCAGACTGACAAAGACTGAACTATAGATCTAATCCAATTTGAAAATTACTAGTCTATACTATGTTCAGTTTGAGTTGGCTTCCTGTGTTGCTTGTTCAAAATGTGGAAAGCCAAACTAAATTTGATCAATTACTTGATCTGTAGAACAAGTTTACAACTAACATAGACATTATCAGATTGCTTTTAGACTTCTTACTATTTCATTCTACATGTTTATACGGTGTTTTGGTAGAACAATTCCATTAGTTGATATCTAGTCTCTGTAAGTTATTATCTAGTCACCTTAGACATTATCAATTCCATTCATCTTAGACATCTAATCCCTGTAAGTTATTATCTAGTCAAACAGTCAAAGTTTAGGATCTGAGATGGTGTCATCTTTTTTCATGTAAAGTTGATAACTTTGAATTCCATTAGTAACTTAGAGCTATTACTTGTTATTATAATTAGATAGTCGTCCATTGATTCACAATTCTTTTTATCGCAAATGTTGCCGACTTTAAGTATTTGACATTTTGACAATGTGCTCTTTTCAGGCTGAGGATGATCATATGCAAGGAACAGAGATGATCTTTTATCTCCATATTTTCTATGCTTCTAAGTTTAAGATGTAATGCTAGATGCGTCACTGGATGAGAACTTGTACATGATCTATTGGATTTGATTGTCTTATTCTATTTACAAAACTTGTACAAAATTATGAAGATATCATTATGGGTTTTTTTTGCTAAGCTTGTGCCAGAATTATAATCCTAAAATGGGCTTTATGGGTTGGAACTGTAATCTGAAATATGATGTGGTGGGCTAGAATTTTTATGGGCTGTACAGATCTGGTGGGCTAGAGATGTGGCCACATCATCATCCACATCGTCCATGTAGGCAGACATGTCATCATCTATGTAAGCAGCAGTATTATTGTCCACGTAGGCAGCCATGTCATCATCCACGTCATCATCAATGTCAGCAGCCACGTCATGTGGCAATACAATTTATGACAATTATTATAATGTTTATTTTTGTCACAAACATTGGGCACAGGCTGGACTATGCGGGCTCAAAACCAATCTATGACGCTTAAGAAACGTCACGGATTGCTTCAATCTGTGATGATTTTGCTAAAAACATCGACCGATTTAATCTGTGAAGCTCATTTCATGACGTTATCCAAAATTGTCATGAAATCGACATAGATATTGTTTTGCGATGTTTTTTCAGCAATCTGTGACAAATTTGTTTCGTCATAGATTAAATGATTTCTTGTAGTGAACGATGTAAGTGTTTACACGAATCTTCAAAGGATCAACCTCATACTACCTTCGAAGATATATAGAATTCGAGGGGAAAAAAGATATATATGATTTCCGGTCTTAGGTTATCTGCAACGATTTCCTGTAAACCACCCTGAAGCCCTATAGTACCGGGCTTTTCCTCCAAAATCATATGCAGCAGCGTCCTCCAAATCACCATGTATTGTCCAGGCGCCTCACCCCATCCCCAAATCTCATGGACACCGCTCCCTCCGCCAAATCTTCGACCCCGACGCCCCTGCCCGCCCCGTCGTCCACCAGTACAACCAGCTCCTCCATCTCCTCGCCACCGCCGACCACTCGTCCTTCCCCAGCCCTGCTGCCGCCACGCGCCGCGTCTTCGCCCACATGCTTCAGACTGGGGCGCCGCCGTCCGAGGCCACCATCACCTCCCTTGCGCGCGTCGCCGCCACCGCCACCGCCGACGCCAATAATCCCACGTCAGCTGCCGACAAGGCCTTCGACCTTGTGGCGACCATGATGGAGAAGCACGACCTTGTCCCGCGCCTACGTTCCTACAGTCGCGTCCCTCCTCCCACTCCCGTCGCTCGACGCCTCCGGCAGGAAGGCGGAATGGCAGCTAGCGGCGGCGCACAAGGCCGGATAGTGGGAGGGCCGCAATTGCTAGCCGTCCTCGTCGTTCGCCACGCACCTGCCGCCTCTGCCACCCATGGCGCGGTGGAAGCATAGGGCCAATGGCTTGCGCCTCCGTGTCGGGCTCGCATCGCGCATCGCCGGTCCAGAGCTGCTGCTACAACTTCGACAGCTTCGCGGTGGTAAAGCGGTCGGTGTGCCGACACGAGGCGAGGTGCCATGGATAGAGTGTCATACACCTTCTACCAGTACCGGGAGCTTCTCAGCTAGTGCTATTGCCCTCGACTGCCGTTGGTTCTCGCAGCAGCAGCAATAACGGCATCAACAAAACAAAGCATTTTCAAGACAACTGCTTCAACAAATCGAACAAATTTAGAAACAGGTGGTTGCATGCTCGTTCATCCATCCTGACTCTAGCTGCACCATCCATCAAAGCATGTAGAGATGGATTCACACATCTCGTGTAGAGCCAGGTTCTAGCTTTCTGCAGAATATTGGAACCGCCGCAAGATAAGGATGCTCCCTGCAGATTTAACGATTTCGGAGAGGTGGAGAACCCAGACGACATCCAGCTCCGAGAGCCACCTCTCCTGGCGCTGAAATTACCTCGACGGAATTCCACAACGAGGTGCTTGATATGCTCGAGGTTCTGCACTTTGTCTTCCTCGATTTCCCTAGCCACATCGAGTTCCTCCGCGCTTTCTTCCACAACCGGCGCCATGAATCAGATGTGGTGGTGGTGATGGAGGCGGCGGCGGCCCGGCGCGAGGCGAGGTGGTCAATGGCGGAGGCAGCTCGGCGGGGACAGCCAAAGCCTGGGCGGAGCGGAGGGGAAAAAACAAAAGAGCGTGGTGGGTCCGGCATGAATAGAGGGTGATTTAGAGGTTATTGTTGCAGGAATAGTAATTTAGAGGACTAAAATCTTTTAGAGGACTATAGGAATATTCTTTTAGAGGGTGATTTATATACCGCTGCAGATAGTATTAGTCACTACCCCGGCCTGCTCGCCACGGGCCCACCTCCGTCATTTTCTTCCTCCCCCAGTGCGGTTCGGTCCATAACGTACGGCTCATTATACCAAAAAGTAAACATTCTTCTCGCTGGCTAGGGCAAAAAGAAGATAGCGTAGTCCGGCCCATAACGCACGACCCATTGGTATTGTGCGAAGAGAGAGAGAGAGAAAGGGATGCCCATAATCCATGGCCCATTGCTATTAGGCAGAAGCAGAGATCCTATTGGTCCGCAGAGGGTGTTCCGGCTAATCCAATCTTGTTTTCATACAGCTTGCCACTCAAATCGGAGCTAGGCGGGAACTAAACAGTGCTAGGCTGCTCGCTCCATATACACAAACCGTACACGCGCAGCCAGGTCCAGCACCAGTGCGTTCCCCGCCTGTGGCCAGGGGAGTGATAGCGGCGCCTGCCAGCACCAAAGCCCCGCCAGTTCCCTGCCCAAGATGGCTACTGAGGGCGGTGCTCTCCGGATCCGCTGGCCATGGATGTCCCACTCCCACCGGGGTAAGTGGTTCTAACTTACCCACCGTACAAGTAAGGGTTTGGGGGGAGGTGACTGAAAGGAATCTAAGGATTTGAATCTTGCCAATCGGAATCGATGTCTAAAATCGAAGCTCAATCTTGACTCAGATCTTTGTTCCATTTTGTTAGGGAACATAAATTGCTTGTTCGAGTGAGTAAACTTGATGTAAAGGTTGCTGAGGGTCCACCTATCAAAATGGCATAAACGAATCTCCAGATTGATGGCTTAGACTTTACCAAATACATATGGGGAAATCTACAATGTCGTTTGCAAGTAGATGCTCAATTGGAAACTCACCGAGATATCACAGTGACCCATCGCAAACCAATGACGGTGGTGAATGATACAGATTTGGTGTTTCCAGCGGGTGGAGTATTTGAGGCAGAACTCCATGTTAGGGTTGCGGACGAAATTGAAATGGTAAGTGAGGTGGTGTACATGTCTTGCATTTCATCTCAAATGTACCATCATAAGCAACTAAATATTTTGTTTTTGTCCATCAGATTGGAGATGCTGGCAAGGACCCATGGCAAGGACCCAAACAGACATCAAGATGATGATTCTGGTCACCACCATGGAGGAAGATATCCACCATGGGCAAGCTCACAGTGCTGGTGCTAGTGCTCTACAGTTCATGTGCATCCTACCATACATTTCCACATACAAGTGGAGCCTTTCTTTACCTCCATTCTCACATATATTTCCTACATGCATTTGTAGAAGCGTAAGCTAGACGAGTTGTACAAGAGTATGGATTCCTCCTTATGCTTTTCTTTATCAAGATTCATTTATTATACATATATTTCATTCCATTTTCACATGTACAAGACATAAACCCAAATTAGACCATCCAAGGCAGCCTTATGGGATTGCCACATACAAAACAAGTACCATCTTTGTTTTCTTTTATTGCTTTTCTATTATAAATTAATATATGTTGGGAATTGAGGTGGCCCTAATACCCACTAAGCTGAGGATCTACACATAAGACACACACCAACTCACTCTAAAGTCGGTTAGCCTTTTCAATTTCTAGCTACTTAGTGTATGAGGTCCTTCAACGGCAGAGCCGCTTTCTCGCTTCCAAGTTGCAGAGCCTACCAACAGATGAAGCTAGCTTATGGGAGGCAAAGCCTTCCTACGATGAAGCCAGTCCAGACACTTTGTGATCTCGGGTGGTGTCGGTGTTTACCGCCAAGCCTGCTCAGGGATACCCTTAGCAGTAGGGTTTGTAGGTAGGGATCGACGGCTCTAGAACTCAATATGGGATTTCATATAAACAGTACTGATGTATAGCCTTGGTTGTGCAGATGAGGAGGCGGCTGGGGGGATGAGTGATAGGGAGCTCAGCCCTACTCTGAATACCGATACCCAATCTGGGCATCCAAAGGGTACTCGATCGGTGGCGAAGAAGCGTTCCAGCTCTTCCCAAACTGCTATCGACAGGTAAGTAGCTAGTTGTTCTTCAAACGAGTACTTTTTGTTGTCGATTAGCAAGGTTTGATTTGATTTTTGATTTTTCAAGTCTGGCGACAAAATTGCCGCCGACCGCATCATCTGGGGATGATGCTATGGTGGAACAGTCTGTTCCTTCCACCATAGTGGACCCGTCAAAGGGGACCTGGTCTACTCTTTCGGCAAGTAGTTCTAATGTAAATAAGGCCGATGATGCAGGTAGGCAGGCTATAGTTGCCAAACCTGCCCACAAATTTGGCATCAAGGAGCTTGCTCTGAAAAGAGCTCCTACGTAAGTTTCTCGAAACTTGTAATTGTAGGATTTACCTTTGTATCGAGTAATTAACTCATCTTTTCAGTGATACCTTCCTAGGGAAAGATGCTGAGGACGACTCAGCCCCCAAATCAGCGATGGAGAAGCCTCCGAGTACTCCTGATATGAGTGCTCGTGAGACTGAAGACATGGTGAATTTCATGCTTCGGGATTCTCCGTTGCCTGATACCGAGAGGAGTGATGAAAAGCTCCCAGAGGATGGTGGAGGAGATAAGCTTCCAAAGGAGGGGTATGGCAAGAAGCTTCCTGAGGGAGGCAACGATAAGCTGCCTGAGGAGACCCCTACAGGTAAACTTGTGCCACACTGTATTGAAAATTATCTTTTCTCTGCTCTTAGTTTGATTAAGTAGCATGTTGTTCCTCTAGATTCCCATAATACAGGAAATACTGTAGGGAAGATTGAAGATGTGCCCAAGAGGGCTGTATCCGAATTGCAGGCGAGTACTTCCCAAGTCACATCGAGAAGTGACTTGCCGCGAGAGAAGGTGGAGCTTGCTTCCAAGCTGCTGGAGGTAAGTAGTCGAATACTTTGAATACTTCATCGTAGATCGAGTAGTAAACTGATCTTTTTATTTTTGCAGGAAGCGCTGGGACGGGAGGGTAGACGGTCCTAGGAAGAGACAGAGCTAAATGCTCTAAAAGAGAGGGTGAAGACGCTCTCGTCCGAGAAGGCTGCTCTTGAGGGTAGCTTAAGAAGCTTTCCCAATCCAAGAAAGGTTAGTCTTTAGCATATATGATGCAGTCGACTAGTAGATCTGCTTTATATTTATAAGATTTTTCTTTTAATCGAGTACATAGCTTGTGCAAAATCTTTAGAGATTCAGAAAAGCTTGGTACTGGATCTAAAGATTCTTATGTACTGAAACGCAGATGAGATTGAAAAGCTCAAGAAGATCAAGGCGGATTCAGACCGTGAAATGGAAGGGGTCCTGAGGCAGCTGAAGGAGCTATCCGAGTCCCGAGACTCGATGCAGCGAGAACTTGTCATGCTGCGGGAGGTTAGGGATGCTGCTCAAGAGATAGCCGAGGTTATGGATATCCCAGAAGGGAACAAAGACGAACCGCTTTCGTTAGCGGGGAAGCTTCGTAAAGTACCCGAGGCTTTTGAAAGGTATGTTTCCACAACCACTTGTCAGTACGTGGGTCACGTGCTCGGGTTCATAAAATCTTACTGGCCGACCACTCGTCTGGACGCACTAGGGAAGGGCGCCAAAGCTGATTGTACTGAAGAACAGTTCGGTCAGTATTTGGAAGAAACTGCTATGGTGGCCGATCAGATTGTGGAATCCCTGAGCAAGTCTGAGTCTCCTTGATCTTTTATTGTAATTGAGTTGGCCTGTGGCCGGAAATACTTGTGAATAAATATTTGAATATTTGTGTAATGTCAAGTACTTATTTTATGGTAGGATTATGAAATCCTTTGATGTGTCGAGTAGCTGTACTCGAAGGTCCTGAGTGTAGGCAGCATCGCGCCCACTCAGTTATAATAGTAGGTAAAAGGAATTGTATCCGTAAATGCCTGTAGAAAGCAGAGTATTCTCGAATAGGATCAAGTTTATATGATTCTGAATCAGAACTCTGGTGCTGACCGATTAGGAATGAATCCCGCAGGATTAACCAAGTGGGAAAAGCACTAAAAGAGTGTGAAAAAATGTAGCTTGGTGTAGATTTCCTTTTGTAAGGAAAAACTTTGTCTGAGCAAGACTCATATGGATTTGGTTGTCCACCAGGAAAAAACTCTTAATGAGTATTTGGAGTGGGAGATGTTCCTTGATAGATAGGTGAACAAGAGATTCTTGTCAACCTATTTTAGAGTATCAAGAACTTATTCGTGCTCCTTGAGGGATTTTCGTAGTGGACCAGTTTAGGATAGAGCTTGCTTGGTCACCCAGATAGCATGCAACTATTTGTGAAAATATCCCGGGCTACTCGATCTTATCGAGTAGTATGTCCTATACATGGACTGGATTGATTTCTAGAATAGAACTGTTAGGATTGAACTCCGTCGAGTTAACCGAGACGTAAATATTCTAGAAATATCCTGAACTTACTCGAGCAAGGCAAGTAAGGTGTCCTACCCGAGGACTGGAGTAACTCTAGGGCAAGTCTGTTAGGTACGAACCCGTCGAGTTGCCCAAGATGAAGATGCCAAAAGAGTATCCAAGACCTACTCGAGCAAGCGAGTAGGGTGTCCCTTTAACCAAGGACTGGAGTAATCCTTACGACAGAACTGTTAGGTACGAACTCCGTTGGGTTGCCCAAGATGTAAATGTTGAAAAGATATCCAATACCTACTCAAGCAAGCGAGTAGGGTGTCCCTTTAACCAAGGACTGGAGTAATCCTTACGACAGAACTGTTAGGTACGAACTCCGTTGGGTTGCCCAAGATGTAAATGTTGAAAAGATATCCAATACCTACTCAAGCTAGCGAGTAGGGTGTCCTTTTAACCAAAGACTGGAGTAATCCTTAAGACAGAACTATTAGGTACGAACCCCGCTGGGTTGCCCAAGACATAAATCTCGAAAAGATATCCAAAACTTACTCGAGTGAGGCGAATAAGGTGTCCATTCAACCAAGGACTGGAGTAATCCTTAAGACAGAACTATTAGGTACGAACCCCGTCGGGTTGCCCAAGACGTAAATGTCGAAGGGATATTCAAGGGTAAACCATGAAAACTACTCGAAAGCTGCTCTGGCGCAGTCAGATGGAGTTTTGGTCAAATGAGCGAAAGCCAAGTAGTCGATTTATGGAAGAAATCAACTTTTATTTGGATTTGTCAAAATTACAATAGTTGTAAAGTGACAGACTCTGACTCTTAAGACCTACCCATTGCCCGTTAGATGTGAGCAATGGTTTACAAGACTAAATAAAATTTTATTCGAAGATAAAACTAGTCGATATGATGGTCGGCTAGATTTGAGGTAGGGTCTCCTTCAGGAGAGGTGCCCCAAGGGCCTTGCAGAGTGAGTCACACTGAAAGATCGTGTGAGAGCTCTTTGGGTGGATGAAGCACTTGCGCAGCAGTACTTTATTGATCCAGTTTCCACCCTGAGATGATTCTCCTTGGTGCGGGGTACGCCGTTTACCCTGGGAACGGGTACTGATGGTTGCCGGCTTGTGCTTCTTGAAGGATGCGGAAACCTTTGGTGGGATGCGATAGTTAGAGGAAGGGCTGTAAGCCTCAACTTCCTCGCGTTCCTTTCTCCTTGAGATGATGACATTGCGCGCGTTGCGGCCAACGTTGATCACGTTGCGGAGATCGCAATTGGAGTAGTCGTAGTTGTCGCCCTGCTGTTCCTGCTGGCTGTTAGCGAGGCGCTGGCGCCTGAACGCCTATTTTTGGTTAAGCAGGCGACGACGCTCATAGAGATCTTCTGCTAGATGCTGCTCTTCCAGTTGCACGGTGACTGTCACCGCTGGAGGAGGTGCAGACGGATCTTGCTTGGTAGTAGCCTAGGCTTTTGTGATTGTGGGAGGAGTAGTTTCTATGTTGTCGGAAAGGTACTCGTCGAAATCATCAGAGTTGTAGTCGTCGAGGTTGAGACGCTCCGTGGAATCGCCCTCAAGTTCTGGAACTTCGGAGATGCGAACCATGAGGATTTCACAACAAAGATCTTGAACTTTCTGGTCTTGTTTGGTTGAGGACGGGTCCAGAGGGGTGCTCTGTTGGTAAGGCAGATCTGTTGGCTGTGAGCCGGAGGTGGTGGGATCTTGTGTCTTCCTTAGGCGCACTGTCCGTCCTTGCGGTGTTGCATATATGACCAAATTAGGGAGGGAGTCCTGATCGGACTTGGAGTTTTTAGCCGAGTTGGACTCAACTTGCTTGCTGTACTAGATTAGGTTATCTAGCTCGTCCTCCGAGTTGGAAGAATACTCGGATTCGGAATTGGTTAGTCCACCGATTTTACAGTATGTGTGCTTTGGGTGAGCAAGAAGCGGGATGCCCATCTCTATACGGAGGGCGTTCTCGTTCATCCAGTGTAGCCATGATTAAATGGGGATAAGCCCTTCAGGCTTCTTAATCCAGGGTTTGTCGAAAATTGAGTCGCTGGATTGTTCTGGAGCTTTTGCTTTTCCCTTTTTGAGTTTGGCCAGTTCCCAGAGATTGTTGGCATGCTCGGGTGGGTTGGTCATAGCATCCATGAACAAGTTGACGTTGTCAGACTATTCTTCGAGGTCGTCGGATGGCTCAAAGTTGTCGAGGCCGTTCATGAATTGATCAAAATCCTGATCGAACAAGGACTCACTTGGCGCAGGAGTCCGAATATGAACAGGTTTCGGTGAAGGATTCTGAGATATCCTGGAGATAGACGGTCCCAACCGAGCAAGCCGGGGGTTTGTCTCACCAGATCTCCCGCAGATTCCTCCTCCCACTTCCTGCTCTTTGTTCTTCAGGGTGCTTTCAGCTATCTTAATACATTCGACGGGTTTGGAATCCACTCGATCGATCCTCGAGAGTATATCGCCCGACCTTTTTTGTGGTGGGTTCAACGCTTCTGGGTTTTGTGATTTAGACGGACCAAGAGCAGTTTTTACGAGTTTGATGCAGCCCTCAATTGATCGTGAAACTCGATTTACTCCATCGAGTAGTTCTGAGTTTCTGATCTTGTGGCGTTTGATCATCTTGAGAAGAGTCAAGTATTTTCCAAGGGTTTTGGAAAAGTGGGGTTTTTCGGAATCAGAGTTTGTGTCGAACTCGACTGAACTAAGAGTTTGGGTTGGAGTTGACACGTTTTCTGGGTTGTCCGAGTTGAGTTCGGGTAGAACTCTTTTTTCGTCGAGCCCGCAGACTCGCGGATGTCGGCGACTTGGGAGGTGGTTTTCGGTTTAGGCAAGTTAGGCGTGATAAGGTGGCTGGAGAAGCCGCCCGATCCATCGGCTGTACATGCCCAAGAACCGAAAACAAGAGTTGTGCCTTCTGGCATGTTGTTGGCGTCGCTTGATCCGGCCATCGAATTCGCTGATGAACTCGCCGAATCCCCTACCTGGCACGCCAGCTGTCGGTGTTTACAGCCAAGCCTGCTCAGGGATACCCTTAGCAGTAGATTTGTAGGTAGGGATCGACGGCTCTAGAACTCGATGGTGCAAGAAACACAAAGATTTAGACAGATTCGGGCCACGAGTTGCGTAATACCCTACGTCCTGTGTGGTGGTTTGTATTGCCTTAGGTGTTGATGATCATTTGGAGGGGGTCCCTGCCCGCCCTTATATATCCGGGGGGACAGGGTTACATGGAAAATCCTAACCGAGTGCAGTTGGAACCCTACTACAACACAATCGGGTAGTTTCCTTTGTACTGCAGCTAGTTCTACGCCTAATCGGGTAGTTACAAGAGAGGTAAGGTACATCCATAAGCTATCCTTTACTCTAGAACATTCTATGACTATGAGCAGTCCCGCTGCCCCGGGTCTGACAGGTGGCAGAGCCAACCTACGATAGATCACAACTTATACACTAAGTACTTAAAAACTGGAAAACTAACACTTACAAAACACTTGCTCTATTACAACACAATATTATTACACAATATCCTAGCACTCACTCTCTCACTACTTCCTAGCACCACTCATCTACCATGCTCATGGATTGGATGGTATGGCAAGGGAGGGGGGCTCTATTTATAGGCCAAAGGTGGATCATAGGGTGGTGACATGTGTCCCCCCCCCTTCTAGAGAGTTCCTAAATATTACAAGGTTTTCTAATTTATTTAAACCAAATCTAGACTACTCCATGGTAAATACCTTACTCTTGCATAGCGTAGAATATTGTAGAAGGTTGCCTTGACTTCTTTCAACACTCCCCCTCAAGGCAAACTTCTTTTCAATATTGTCCTGCAGACCATGCCGAGTGCCTCTCGAAACTTCTCGAACTTTACTTTGTTGAGACTTTTTGTGAGTATGTCGGCAGTCTGCTCCTCTGTCTTTGTAGGTACCATTATGATCTCACCCTCAAGGACCTTTCTCTTATGTAGTGATAGTGAACTTCTATGTGTTTGGTCCTTACATGAAAGACATGATTTTCTGCCAAATGAATGGAAGATAGATTGTCACATAAAATCCTTACTTGGTATTCTGTTGGCTGGTGAAGATCCTACATCAACTGCTTGAGCCAGATGCTTTCTTGTGCTGCAATTGCTACTGATCGATACTCTGCTTCGGTACTAGATAATGCCACCGTTGGTTGTTTCTTATTGCACTATGATATAGCTCTAGATCCAAGACTAAAGAAATATCCTGAGGATACGCGTGACTGCATCAAGGTGATTGTTGCATGAATAGAGGGTGATTTAGAGGTTATTGTTGCGGGAATAATAATTTAGAGAACTAAAATCTTTTAGAGGACTATAGGAATATTTTTTTAGATGGTGATTTATAGGGGATACCGATGCAGATAGTCTGAGCATTCCTCCACAGGACCAGCATGCATATCCAACTTTCTAGGTAAACACGATCTATTGGTGCCAGATCAGCACGCAGGGGCGCAGGGCATCCATCAGCTCATTTCAGTACAAGGGGAGTTGTCATCAATGATCAATCTGAACATTCAGTTGGGTACCCATCGCCCACACAGAATGTACGTACAGCATTTCTTTAATTTACTGCATGCATGCAATGCAAAAGCAAGAATTCAGCTCAATATATCATAAGCATATAATAATGTGCTTTAATGCACTACAGTTTTTTTTAAGAAAGAAAGTATTATTTATTCCCTACACAGTGTAAACCACCAGCCGCAAATCATATATTCTCCGCTGTCAGGAGTAGCAAGGCCAATTTCAATGAAAATATCATAGTAGTGTCATGAGTATTAAATTTGATGACCAGCGGCGGAGCCAGCAACAATTTCAAAAGGGGGCCGGAAGACCAAGATCAATATGTATACATTAGATAATATTACCATTAAATATATTGGACACCAAATTTTTATGGTGTTCATATAGGCATGTAGTCAGGAACCATAGCCCATTCACAAAAGCTAGCTGCACTTTATAAAAGGGTCAACTGAAACTAATATTTTCATTTAAGTCGAACTCTGCGGTTCTTCTTTGCATAGAGATCATCGATGATTGAATCTGTCGTGAACTTCCAAATGATCTTGCTCTTGTACTTGCAGATCAGTAGTTGTGCCATCAATCTTCTTGTAAAAGGAAAAAAAAAGTGTTTGTGCCTTCCTTTTTGGTTTAGTCGTGATTTCCTAGAATGTGAATTTGTGAGGAATGAATAATAGAATAGAATTGGGAACAATCTATTCTCGAATGAATCACCATCCTAGCTAGCACTGAATCCTCGTTCCTCACCAAAGAATAGAATAGAATTGGGGAAAAAGGTTAGGTTTTCAGACCTTAGGCGTGGGGGCTGCCTGCTGGTTCCCTTCTGCCTCCGTGCATCGCTCCTGTCCGACGTCGTCGAGGCTCGCGGTTCCGCTCGTCGGCAGGGAAGGCGCACGGAATCGCCCTCCGTGGCTGCCCTCCGCAGCTCCGTGACCTTCTCCCAGGGCCGGGGCTTATTGGGTCTGTGCGACACTTCCTAGTTTCTACTGGGCTTTGCCTTGCCTGCTGGATGAGGGGGTCTTCATTTTTTTTTGCACTATTGGGGGGTGCCGTGGCCCCTGCTAGCCCCTGGCTCCGCCGTTGTTGATGACGTGTCAAATTTTTTGAAGAGAGAAGATGGAGAGTGTCATGAAATATAAGAGGAGTATTATCACCATATTCTATGACTCAATTATATAATTTATGATTTTAGTAACTGTGTCGATGACATTTCCAATTAAACTAGCCATATCTGCCGTTTGATTTCCACCTCTCCGGAGACCAAATGTATGTGACCGTGTCGTGTCACGAAGCGATCGAGATGTACGTGCAACGCTCCAACGACTAGGCGACACGTAGCAAGGAGTATAGCTAACCTAGTCGTAAGACTCGTAACTCGTAAGTCGGGATGGAAAGGGGGATGCAAGGAAAAGCTTGGCCTGCTTGCTTGCCTGACGTATCTCTTGGATTATTTGATGGGAAGCGGATCGAGGAGAAAGGACACGCGCTTTTATCCCACAGGCCATCGCGCACGGCCACTGACCGACCGTGGATCGGGTCGTACGCCGTCGCGTCGCGCTCAACCGGCCGTCACCCCGTACGTGTACCGGGCCGGCCCAGGCGGGGCGGCCAGGCCAAGCCATCATCAGGAAGGAACGACGACGTGATTTGTATGTGTCACGTGATGACACGCGTCGTCTCATGAATCATCGGTGGTCTGATTGATTGATTGACGGGGTTCATTTTTTTTATCGCAGTCTGCAGCAGGCTGTGCATTGCATGCATCTCCTCAACTCTGAAGCAGGCTAGCAGCAAACAGCATCAGAAGAAAAATAATCCTTCAGTACTAAGTACTGTATGTTGCTGACTATTGTTATTAATTGATTTCACATACTTTTAAGGAAAAAAAATAGAGAGTAGGAGGGAGTTTCAGAAGAGGATAAGCTTATGTTTCTAATAAGGGAGGGCACCTGAGCTGCTGTCCGAGGGACACCACATCGTGTTCCACCCTGAATCCCCTTCAGACTTCAGAGAGGGGCTGGTCGGTAGGCAGTGGAGTAAATGGCCGGACGGAAGCCGTTGTGCGCGCGGGCTTCGTTGTTGAGTTCATTGCTTGCTTGTCATCTTCACCCTCGTCGACGACCATAAGCGAATTGAAGACGAACGATCCGTTTGCTGATGGAATACTCAAGCTGGTCATGACAGTACATCGGATGGTGAACTAGCTTACCAATTCACACTACTATGTGTGCTGATGGAGTAGTATTTTCAGTTTCCTCAAAAAGAATATTTCTTGAGGTATATATTAGCTAGGTTTAATTTGTAGCCCAACGGAGAATGCCAGAACAATACGTACGTATATGCAGGCAGGCATGTACAGTAGCGCGGCAAGTAGTCAACCATGCCGTCCACTACTACAAAAACGTTGATTTGTCCCGGTTGGGAAACCGCTGTTGTCCCGGTTTCCCAACCGGGAACGCCTGTCCGGGACAAAAGGGGGTGCCCTTTTGTCCCGGTTGTGGCAACTGGGACAAAAGAGGACCTTTTGTCCCGGTTGGTAACACCAACCGGGACAAAAGGTGCAGCCAGCGCCCACGTGGCTGGCGCACCCTTTTGTCCCGGTTGGTGTTACCAACCGGGACAAAAGGTCTCTTTTTTTTTCATGTTTTTCTTTTCTCGATTCTTTTTCTATTTCAATTATACTTTTGCATTTCAATTAAACTTATGTATTGGAATTCAGTGTGTATGATCTCCACTAATATATACATATATATAGTTACTTATATAATATTTGTCCTAGATAGTTTTCATATATAAATTAATTCACTTATATATATATGTATACACATATCTATACATGTGAATTCCTTTACATATGAAAATGTCTAGGACCAATATTATATAAATATATATATATACACATATATATTATTGGAGTGCTTATATATATAATACATACATACTCCATCATATTTGCATAGGTATATTCGTTCTTAATTACATAGTAGAATTTGCCTTTTGGAAATTTAATACATACATACATACTCATAAATAGAAATTTAATACATAGACACACATATATATTTACATAGTTATATTCGTTCTTAATTACATATATACGCGTATATTGTCATATTTACTGTGATTGTCAATATTAGATATTCCATCATAGTAGAATTCGCCTTTTGGATCGAGGACTTGCTCAACAATAAATCCGGAGAATTGTTCTTGAATCGCCATAACCTTTTCCTCCGGTATGAGTTTATCGCGCATCTCCCCGACCTATGGAAAAAGGGGATAATTAATTTCGACTAATTAAAATACGAGTTCAAATATTAACAAGTTTTTTTACTTACTTCCTCCTCCCAATCTGTCCAGCCCTTTGGAGGACCTACCAGACCATGGATGTTCTCGCATACATAGTATGCGCACAATACAGTGCCTGGTTTCTGCCTCATACACTTTAAGAGAGAAGAAATTATCAGGTATTTACATGAATATATAATAAAACTAATGAATCGTGCAACGAATCATCCAAGCGCGTACCGGAAAATCTGTCTTGATCTTCAATTCCTTGTCAAATTTGCCTGGATGATTTTTAGCGAATTCTTTCCAAACCCTGTGCATGATTAGAACAATTATAGTCAAGTAACAAAGTGATTCAAATTATCAGTCACCGACGGAGTAGTGGTAGATTTACTTTTTCATCATGTTAAGAAGATTTTCGTATTGTTCTGGAGGTCTCCTCAATGAGTCCATAACCACGAGTAGGCTCTTCTCGGGAATTATGACAATTAGGATCCAGTGTTCACTGCAAGATTATACGGAGGCAGTTCTTGGTAGTTAAGGTTTAAACAATTCGATTACAGAATAGAAAGAGTTAGACGGAAGGAATCACTCACGCAAAGTTGTAAGGAAACAATATCATTTGCTTGTTGTGATAAACGCTTATGTACTTGAACAACATTTGGAATATCTCATCGGTATTGTCGCGTAGAAGCCTCCAATTACAAGTAATTGGGTCGATGAAGCCGAGGTGAGAGTATCCCTTTCTTCTGCAAGTATGTATCTCCATTCTACATGATACCGAATAAATCAAGAGATCAGTATGTTGAGATCATGCAAAACAATACGTAAGGAGAGTAAAATACTTACAGAACCCACAAGGCGACCATAGAGATGTCGAGGGCCTCCTGATGGAATAGTTGGTAAATTTCTTCCCAGTTTATCCATAGAATGGCCTCCCCCCGTAAGAAATCATCATCTTTAATCTTTGCGCCCTGCATGAAGATGCAATCGGCCATCGCACGCATGTAGTGCTGGTGCAGCTTATACATTTGCGTTGGAAGCACAGACACTACTTCGGGGGGTACAAGAGTTTTGCCGATCTCAAACGTCCATTTGACGACCACATCGGCCTTTGGAATATCTTCTCCCCCTGCAATCTGAGCGGCCGTCAGGTTTGATTCTTTCAGAAATGTAACAAAGTCTTGTTCTTGCGTCGTCTGTCCCACTACGAGAGGCTCTATTGATTGTTTCTTTTGGGCTCCGAGCTGTGGAACGTCGGACGACGACGACTTTGATTGTCTCTTCTTTTTCTCAGTAGTTTTGATAATTGTGCGTTCGTAGTCTGAAGGGGGGTCTCTCGGAATGAATTTTCTCTTATTTGCTTCGCACATTCCCTTAAAAAATTTCAAATCTATCGGATTTATCACTTTCTCGGGCTCCGGCTTCGGCTTCGGCTTGAAGTGCTCTTTAACTCTTTCTTGAGTTATCCGATCGCATTCTTCAAGGCTCATGTCCCAGGGTTTAATAGGAGCCTCCTTGGTTTTCTTCTTCTTTTCCTTCTTCTTTGGAGGCTCCCTAGCCGGTGCAGCTACCTTCTTTGCCGGCGGCCGTTTCTGCTTCTTTGCCGGCGGCGGAGGGGGTGACCATGGAGGCGACGGTGACGCTTGAGTGTTCATCGGCGCATGAGATGATGGTGATGGAGAATGTGCCGGTGAACCTTGCCGAGACAGTGCTGCCCTTGGGGAGTTTTGCGGAGATGCCGGTCTTGGAGAGGCATGCTGAGATGCCGGTCTTGGTGTTTGATCATCCGACTTTAGGACAATGTAGCGCTTATCCCATAGGATGTAGCCATGAATGGCTTCTGCTAGTGTCCTCTCCCCATCGCCTCCAGGAATATCAAGCTCGAGCGTCTCCCAACCCTGGCACACCTGCTCCACGCCAACTCTTGTGTATCTAGGCGGAATTTGCTGCCCGTGGTACACGTCGCCTGGTTCGGTTGGCATGGCGGTACCGTACGCAACAGTGAACATTAAGTTCTTAACGGCAGTCTGCAGGTCACAAGGTGTCCGGTGGGTGATCTCATCCACTGGAAATCGCTGCGGGGCCGACGCTTCAACTGCGGCCTGGATCCCCGTGGGCTCGGCAGCGGCGACGTCTGTGGAAGCGCAGCTACTTTTCCGCTGAGACAGGTGATCGGCTGCGACACTAGGCTCTGGAGGCAACGTTTGCGCTTGCTGTTGCTGGCTCATTGCTACGGCCACTTGGCGTTGTACCTCTTCCTCCAGTCTTTGATCGTGTGACATGAGCCGTTCCTCTAGCCTTCGCAGGTGCTCCCGCTCATCATTCTTTCTTCTTTGCCGGCTTCTATATGAATCAATGTAATCCCTGAACCCATACTTCCACGGAACCACGCCTTTGCCTCTTGTGCGGCCCGGATGCTCTGGATTCCCAAGGGCGTAAGTCAGCTCGTCCCTCTCTCTATCTGGCTGGAATGTTCCCTCGGCCGCTGCTTGTATGGCCTCCTGTAGTCTCTGGGCTGCTCGCTGGATGTTTGGCCCATAGATGCAGTCATCAGTCATTGGGTCCAAGCTTCCCCCGTGACCATAAAACCAGGTCCTTGACCTTTCAGGCCAGTTCATGGTCGCAGGTCGGATGCCTCTGTCAAGCAGATCCTGCTCCATCTTCTCCCATTTGGGTACTGCAAGCTTGTAGCCTCCTTGGCCTAGAGTGTGATGGTACACTTTCTTCGAGGCGTTGTCTTTGGCCTTCTGCACCTTTTGAAGCCCAAGCTCTGAAGACTTGTATTCCACAAATGCATCCCAGTGACCCCTGAGCTTTTCGAGCTCGCCGGTAAATACGGGTGTGGTCCCGGTCTTGATATATTTCTTCGTCAAAATTTTCTTGAATGATCGCAGTTGTTCGGCCATCTTACTCAGGGTCCAGCGCTTGCATATCTCTTCGGATTCAGCTGGAACCGTGAAGTTTTTCTTAAGCTCCCGCCAGCACCATTCTTTTTCTCTTTCGGGTACCGCATCCCGTTCCTCGCTTGGATTGGAAGCTTTCCAGAGCTTGAAGCTGATCGGGATGTGGTCCCTGACAATACATCCGGATTGTCTTATGAATTTTTTGGCGGCAGCTTCTGGAGCGATCGGTTCGCCATCTGGACCAACTTCCGTTATAATGAACCGCCCTTCCAGTTTTTTTGTTGGGCCTCGCTTCGTCTTTTTCTGCTGCGACGATGATCCAGACGGCTATAAAAAAACATTCATAGTATTCATATAGATTCAGATGAAAATATGATTGTCACTACAAATAATTATAGTTGTGATATGTACATTAGCACTTTGTTCAGCAGCAGCGTCATCCTGAATAGATGGTGCCTCAATTCCATCACCGGACATATTCAAATATATGTCGGTATTGCTGCCATCATCAGCTTGTTCAGCGACATCTCCTTGACCTTCGCCAATCATATTCAACAAGAACTGTTCGTCTTCCGCGTCTGTGTGTCGCGGGTCCATCGTAACTAAAATATGAATACAAATAAAACCCTTAAAAAATTATCTAAATAATCCACATATTTGCGAGCATTTGACTAAGTAACGGAGAATTGTTTGCATGTGTGCGCGTTTGTTGAAGAGTCATGCATGTGCCAGCTAAGCTGGGCCAGTTTATGATGTACCTGTGTTTGTATTGATCTCGTACGGATGCTATTTTGAAATTCCCCTCAAGATTGAGAGAAGGCTATTTGCTTTGTGAATCGACATAATGAATCATCTTCTTTAACTCTCCGTTGGAGAACCCAATTGCAACAAAATAATTGTATTTCTTTAGTCTCCGTTACTGGGTTAATTAGTACTTTAGTCGTCAAATCACTGCTTCTGCTGATATCTTTACTGTTTCTCTCTTTTAATTTATTCATTTTTTTACATAATACCGTTGTTGATATTCTGTAGTAATTTGTGGAACCCTAAGTATATGTCTTTTCACCCCTGTTCAAACTTCATCTATCTAAAGACTTATTAGTGTACCCTTTTATCACTACTACAAAAATAATTTGTAGGAACACCCCTTTTTTTTAAGGAGCGAATCAAAAAATAACTCATTTCTACTGCTACAAGAAATCCTTAAATGTATGATAGATTTTTGGTGAAATTTACGAAAACTGCCATAAATAGACAGGATCTATGACAATTTATAAATTTTCATTATATATTTGCAAATAATCCATATGGACTCTAGTTTGGGCCCAGTTTCTGTGGCAAACATCTGAAAACATCACAAAATGAAAGTAGAAATCGTCACGAATTTAATATCTTGCTCAAATCACAATAAAATTTTTGCATAAGAATATTGTTGTACAAAAATATGAGGTGCCGAAATTGAACCTCTAACTCCCTTAACGATGCAAAAGTTTTACTACTTCTTTGCACTAAATTTGAGCACCTTGGCGGCGCGTGAGGTCGGGGCGGGCTCTGGGCGGCGGCGTGAGGTCGGGGCGGGCTCTGGGCGGCGGCGACGTCGATGGCGGCGGTGCTCGGCTCGCGCGGTGGGGGGAGCAGGACGGCGGCGGCGGTGGCTCTGGGCGGCGGCGTGAGGTCGGGGCTCTGGGCGGCGGCGACGTCGATGGCGGCGGTGCTCGATCGGCTCGCGCGGTGGGGGGAGCAGGACGGGCGCAGAGATGAGAAACCAAGTGTTAGGAGAAGGGCGAAGGAGGAAGGAAATATATGGGGGGGGGGCCTTTTGTCCCGGGTGAAGCCACGACCCGGGACAAAAGGTCCTTTTGTCCCGGGTCGTGGTTTCACCCGGGACAAAAGGCCCCCCCTTTTGTCCCGGGTGAAGCCACCACCCGGGACAAAAGGACCTTTTGTCCCGGGTGGTGGCTTCACCCGGGACAAAAGGGGTTTTTGGGCGGGCCGGGAAAATTCCCAGCCCGCGGCCCACCTTTAGTCCCGGGTGGATCTACCACCCGGGACAAAAGGGGCCCGTTTTCCCTCGTTCCCGCCTAATGTTATGTACAGACAAAGAGTCACAGGCCAAGTGCTATGACCACTGCTCATCTCACCAAAAGGATTCATGCCATCCGTACTCAAACCGAACCTTATGTTTCTCGCATCCAAATCAAATTTAGGGTACGTTCTATCTATTTTTCTCCACTGCGACCCATCAGCGGGGTGTCTCAACATCGAGTCTTTCTTGCGTTCCTCTTTGTGCCATCGCATCAACTTAGCATTATCTTTATTTCTAAACAGACGCTTCAAACGTGGTATTATAGGCAAATACCACATGACCTTCGCAGGAACTCTCTTCCGGGGAGGCTCTCCCTCGACATCTCCAGGATCATCTTTTCTAATCTTGTAACGCAATGCACTGCATACGGGACATGCATCCAAATTCTCGTACTCGCCTCGGTAGAGGATGCAGTCGTTGGGGCATGCATGTATCTTTTGCACTTCCAGTCCCAAAGGACAAACAAGTTGTTTGGCTTCATACGTTGTGGCAGGCAATTCATTGTCCTTAGGAAGCATTTTTTAACAAGTTTGAGTAATTCACCAAATCCCTTGTCGGATACACCATTTGTCGCCTTCCATTGCAGCAACTCCAAGGTGGTGCCAAGTTTCTTAAATCCATTTTGACAATCTGGGTACAACAACTTATGGTGGTCCTCTAACAACTTCTGGAACTTCAACCTCTCTGTTTCACTCTCACAGTCTGCCTGCACATTGTGCAATGCTTGCCCCAGATCGTCGCTGGGATCATTTTCTGCTACATCTACTTCGGGCTCTTCCATGGGAATATCGTCATCGAATGCACCGATTCCAGCATTCCCGGGAAAGTGGTCGTCAAAATCTTCTTCTTCATTGTCTTCCATGGTAACCCCCTGTTCTCCGTGCTTCGTCCAACAAACATACTTTTTCATGAAACCATTTGCGAAAATGTGGCTGTGTAGGATTCTTGAAGATGAGTAATCCTTGTTATTGTTGCAATGAACACACGGGCAGCACATAAAACCATTCTGCTTGTTTGCCTCAGCCACAGACAAAAAATAATGCAGGCCATCAATGAATTCTTTCGAACGTCGGTCAGCATTGTACATCCATTGCCGGTCCATCTGCATTTTAAATAAATCGATTTGAATTCTTTACACGTATCGAATAAATAAAATATATCAAACCTAAATTAAACTAAATGTAACATAACATGAATAATTAAAAGATATGCAATATCTATCATACATCTTGATTAATTAAAAGGGGTACTTAATCCATTACAGAACTTAACAAAGGAGTACTATACATGAAATTTAAAAATTCGGTCAACAACACATAGGTTTTCAACCGTCCTTGCGTTGGAACGCAGAATGTTCTAACGGATTTCTTGCTGGCGCAGAATAAGATGGCGGAGCTGAAACCTCCGAGTTTGGTGGTGACGAACCGTAACGCCGCAATAAATCCTCAAGATCAAACGGAGGTTCCTCGCCCCTTGCCATGCATTCTCTATATTCTTTTTCCAAATAACGGAGCGCTGCCCTATGAAAAGCACTAGGTTTTTTGGACCGACGACCTACTCGAGTTGTGCCCTTCTCTCCAGAAGGACAACGATCACCCCCACCGGCGCCACTCCCTCCAGCTGTTGAAGCCATATTTTACTGAAAAATACCTTTATTTTCCACAAAATTATAAATTCTTACCATTACAAAGCAAAAATTATTTACTATTACAATTACAATGATCAGATTAATAACTCTTGCAAATAACAATGAAATTATATAAAAAAAGACGAAATGTATCATTAATCCTCAAGAAATCTCTAATTAATTGAAAGAAATCTCTATAACTTCTAATTACTTTGACACCCTTCAGTTCCAGGAGTACACTCTTTTCAATATCCAGAAACCCTCTAGAAGAAAAATAAACCTTTATTTCTGAAAATGTATATGTCAGTAACCTCAACCCTGCGGTGATGACACTGCCTTTCGGGGGGACACGGTGCGGTACAAGGATGTCACCAATCGGCTAGTCGCAGCACCAACATTTACGATTAATAGGCACAGCACTTGGCACAGGCAGCATGCTCGTTCATATGCTCTCAGTACAACAACGGCATGCTGACTGCGTCAAATGCTGTCTTCTTATCAATCGGAAGTGCTGGTGATGCGACCAACCGATTTGCGACGTCCTTATAGCGCATCGTGTATCCCTGAAAGGTAGTGCCATCACCGTTGGATGGAGATTAACGACGTATACTTGTTTCGAAATAAAGATTTTTTTAGCTTCTAGATGGTTTCAATGTGAGCCTGATTAAATACATCACTAGAGTGTCAAAATAATCCATTCATAATACAAAAAATTCTATAATATACTCATTTCATTAATTCATTCACGAATAAAAAAATCAACTATCCACAATATGGTCATATATACAAGTACATCACATGAAGTATCTACACTCATTCTAAAAATTTCTACTATCCATATACTCATCTAAATCTAAAAGAAAATTACGCCTACATATATATGCAATCTAGCTAGCAAAATAATGTCCAAGAAATGAGCTAGCTACACATTTTCTCTATTTCTAAAGTATGAAATGAGCTATACAAGCCAAGGAAGAAGAGAAAAACAAGCCCCAAACCTTTAGAGCAGATGGATGGACGGGGAATCAAAGATCTTCACAAATGTGGTGAAGAAATGAGCAAGAACTCCTCTATCCCGAGCCAAGAACAGAGAAAACAAGTGAGCTGAATGGCTCGGGCGGGGGGAGAGGGAAGGGGATAAGGGAAGGCCTTTTGTCCCGGTTGGAGGCACGAACCGGGACAAAATGGGGGACTTTTGTCCCGGTTGGTGGTTCCAACCGGGACAAAAGGCTACGCGGGCCTTTTGTCCCGGTTGGAACCACCAACCGGGACAAAAGTCTCCCATTTTGTCCCGGTTGGTGTCTCCAACCGGGACAAAAGGCCCCCGTCCCCCCGCTGGCCCGGCTAGCCGTTGGACCCGGGACAAAAGCCACCTATTGTCCCGGGCCCAAAGGCTGCCGGGACAAATGGCCAGGAACAAAGGCCTGTTTTGTAGTAGTGGTCCTCTCAACCCGTCCAGGATGCATGGCACGCTTTGATTGGACAGCTTAGCAGCTCGCTAGGTTTCTTGTCACCACGGGGAACAATCGATGGGCTCATACATATATGGTCCTCGAATCTCTAGCTGCTGCTACTACTACTCCATCTTTAAATAAAGGTGTGATTGTGAGAGGGTTTGGAGAAGGTGTCCAATTTTCTTCAAAAAAAAAGAGAGAGAGAAGGTGTCCAAGCACTCACAGATTGTGAGATGGGTAGCTCTTTTGGATGATGGATCCAATGTGGGTGCGCAGTGGTGATGTTACTGCTTGCTCATCACAAAGGTTATCCAGGCATCCAGTATATAGCAGCACGCCAGCAGCACTTGATGGCAGGATGGAAACGGGAGGCCGGGAGGGAAACAGGATGATGGCCAGATACGTTTGAATATGAATCCGATCCGCTTCCATCTCAAGGATGGAAACATGAAAAAAAATTTAGATGAAGAAAAATTCCGACCTTAAAAATTCACATGTCAATATTTACAACCAATCGTTACAAGAGTTCTTAGAGTTTAAACCTCAAACGAGGATCTAAAAATACAAGGAAGAAAACTCTAAAATAAAGAAAGAAATCAAGAAGACTAAGCTTCAATTCTTCTCATCGTCCATGTTTCATCCTTGCAAAACCTTTACTCAGCACCAAATCATCACATCTCTCGTTTTCTTAGAAACTCAATAGCCAAAATCATCTGATACTGCTGAGGTAACTAAGGCCCTGTTTAGTTCCAAAAATTTTTCAAGATTCTCCATCACATCAAATTTTTGGACACATGCATAAAACATTAAATGTAGTTTTAAAAAATAACTAATTGCACAGTTTAGCTAGAAATGATGAGACGAATCTTTTGAGCCTAATTAGTCAATGATTGGACACTAATTACCAAATAAAAACGAAAGTGCTACAGTAGCCAAACCCAAAAAAATTTGCGGACTAAACACGCTCTAAGTTAGATCGAAGGAACTCCAAGATGATGCTCCAAGAAGAAAACAACATCAAAGACGTCAGTCGCCGCCTTATCCACCACCAAAAGCTAGAATTTGGGTTTCACCCAAAGATCCATCAATATTCGTATTCGTAGAGGCCACGACAACAACGCCTAAAACACCGTCATTGTTCACACAAACACAAGGTCTGGAAAGGCTTTCGCCCAGAACGCTTGCCGGTGTAGTACCACCGCCACAAGAGCTTCCATCAGCAAGTAGAAGTTACCCCGCCATCGCGCCAGCTCCATAGGGCAAGGCTGTATTCAGCCTCACTAGTCTGGGATCCGACGCCGCCACCCCATGGCAGCGTGCCAACAGTCACTGACGCAGGGAGAGGAGCGGCGACGAGGAATCGTGACATGGGCCGCATCCGGCATGGCCACCGCATGAACGAGATTCGGGCGTGCGGCCACGACGGCAGCGCTCCCCCTTCCCACCCCTCAGCTCCGGCTGAGGGGGAAGCGGATCCGACTGTCACAACCTCCACCGCCAGCAAGGAAGCCGCTGCCGGAGACTCCCGCGTCCACCATATATAGCCTGATAGGATTGGGAAGGAGGGGGGTGAGAGGAGAAAGAAGAAAGAAAGAAAGAAAGGAGGCAAGGGCCCTGCCGCCACCATCCTCGCCGTCGTACATACTTCCGGTGGCGGCGCGGTAGGGGAGAGGGTGGAGGAGGCCCGAACAGCGGCGGCGGGGTTCCACCCGTCTGGAAACGGGAAGATGGATATCCGAAATATCCATGTTCGTTTCGATGCGAATCCTATATCTGCTTCTATCATATACATCAACCAAATCTTAGTTGCATTGGTACTCATTTATCGTCAGGGGTAGATTGACATGAGTGCAGCCCTTTATGCCACATATGTGCAGGATGAAATATGTTCCTGCCTCTGCAAGCAGTTCCAGTGTTCAAGTGATGAATGCATATATATTTGCATCAAGCTAGCCATGTATATATTTACAGACTTAAAGATACACGTGTATATGACCAACACCTCTTTCATTGTTCCTGCCCCTTCTGAAAGGAGTAATCTTTTCCCTCCCTGAAGTCTGAACAATGCTGCCCAAGCCCAACCGCCGCCAACCTCAGATCACCGGGTAAAAATTGCACCAAACCATGCACCATGTTACATCTAGAGCAGTAGAGCTCACATACACCACCACCATGACTCCATCTCCCTGTCAAAACTTGCGAGCTGCTACTGCTATATACTAGTTGCAGAAAGCCTTGCAGGAGGTAGCTGTTATTAAACTCGTCGCTCTTCCTAGCTAGAGCTCTCGTCTTTGTTGTGTGTGGCACGTGACACCACCACACTACCCATGACCATCTTGCAGTCGCAGCCAGCAGATCTCTGAATCCCTGATGGCTCCGTTTCACCGACCGGTCCTCACGTGGCACCATCACCGGCCGGACGTACCCCGGCCGGAGCGGCCGGCGTGGCGTCCACAGCTCAGCAGCGCCGCCGCGCCGGGCTCGCAAGCCTCACCCCTGACCACGACAGCTCGATTCGCCGGTCGCTTAGAACGCCGGCCACTTCATACATGCCTGCGTCGGCCGGCCGGCCGGCGGGGCGTTTTCTTCCGACGACCGCGAAGGGGCAGGGGATCGACGGGCGGTGTACGTTCCTACGCGAGCTCGACGTGCGTACGCACCAGCGCGCGTCGCCACCGGCCGGTCATCGTCCTTGCCGGCGGTGGGATATGATCGGAGGCGAGGCCGGCCGGCCGGCCCCACGGCGGTGAAGTGAAGGCGACCGAGCGTGAAGACGGCGAGACCGGACGGGCCCAGCGGCGGCAGACGCGGAAGGGGAGAGCTATCTAGTACGCGTGCTTGCATTGGCATCGATCGATCTGTTGACATCTACGCGCGTACGGGCGTGTGTCCAGCCAGCCAAAGACGAGACATGGCTTGCGCAGGGCTCACATGGGAAGGCCCATACGTGAATGTGCCTTGTTCATTTCATGAGCGTCGCTGTCACGAATGAATTGAACCACTAACAGTGCACCACACGATCCTTAAACATGCAACAATCCACATTACTAAAAGCCTAAATAACATAAAAAGAAATGACATCCAATCCTAGAATCCCTCTCCTCCCACTACGGGAAACGGCAAATTTACCGTGTGTCTAGACATTTGCCGTGTGCAGGATATCGAGCACACGGCAAAGAGTGTATTTGCCGTGTGCCACACGAAAAACACACGGCAAACACAACACGCACGGCAATAACCCCTTTTGCCGTGTGCAGGTCAGAAAGACACACGGCAGTGATTTTTTGCCGTGGGCCGGATCACGCCACACGGCAAAAAACCCCACCATTTATTTCAAACTCAACCCCCTCCCTTATCCACTCCTGCCTTATCCTCTCCACCGGCCGCTCCTCTCCTTCTCCCCATCGACGGCCTCTCCTTCTCCCCATCGGCGCGGCACGTGGCCTGCACCTCCTGCTTGCTGCCCCTCTCCTCCCCCCTTCGCTCGTCCCTCACTTGCTATAGTGGGGAGCGGCGGCGGGGCGAGGGGAGCGGCGGCGGCGGCGCAGGGGGGGCGGCGGCGGCGGCCGGGCGAGGGGAGCGGCAGCCGAGCGAGGAGCAGTGGCGGCGGCATCAGCCAAGGCGGGGAGCAGCGGCGGTGGCCGGCGACCGGCTCGAGGAGCAACGGCGGCGGCGCAGGCCGGTGAGTGGCTCTTTCCCTTCAGATCTGATGAAGCAGGGTGGTGGAGCGGCGGCGGCGTCAGCCGAGGTGAGGAGCAGCAGCAGCGGTCGGCACAACGAGAAACGGCGGCGGTCGGGCGAGGAGCAGAGCCGGGCAGCCGGTGGGGGCGCCTGTGGGCTGTGGCTTCACGGCCACGGGCGGCTGCCAGGACGTGGCAGGCAGCCGGCAGGACCACCTGCGAGCGCCGTCCCCTCCCCTCCTCTCCTGGCGAAGACGGCCACCTGGAGGAGCTCCTCCTACATGTCGTGGACGGTGGCGGTGGCGCGGGCGGATCCGTCCTGGCGAGGGCAAATCCGTCCTCGGCGGGCGGTGGAGCAGGCGGATCCGGCGGCGGCCTCCACCCCTCCCTCCATGGCCATGGTGAGCGGCGGATCTCGGTAGCGCGGGCGGATCCGGTGGCGGCGTCCTCCCCTCCCTCCATGGCCACGACGAGCGGCGGATCCCGGCGGAGCTGGCGGCACCGTCTCTCCACGAGAGCAGCGGCGACGGCACGGCTCCGGCCTTCCCTCGGTGGCGGCGACGGCGGACGTGGTGGCTTTTTTTATTTATTCTGAAATTTTTTGCCGAGTGCCACTTAAATACATGGCGAACCGTTTGCCATGTGCCTGAAAAAAGGCAAACGGCAAAAGAGCTCTTTGCCGATGTTTGTATGCCGTGAGCCCTTTGCCGTGTGTTACACACGGTAAAGAGTTTGCCGTGTGTTTACTGGGTTTTGCCGTGTGCAACAGGCACATGGCAAACCCTCCGTCTCCGGTAGTGTCCTCTTATCTCTTGAATTAATACAGTGATGCGCAGCTCTTGCATATGAAAGAAAAAAGAATCCCTCCACATATAAATTAAACCATTGCCTATTTGACCATGCATGGGAAACACAATGAATATTTGTTGAAAATTGCTAAAAAAATGCTATGGAAGTGTGCTATATGTCTAAGTTTTTGCTAAAAAAGACTTCTACATGTTGTAGCTTTTTTTATTTAATGCTGCAAGTTGCATCTTGCTGAATTTAAAGAATAATGAAAAATGTTATTATTGTCTTTAACTACTAGAGATAGTAATAAACTATGTGTGCTCACAAAAAGTTTTCATGAATTGGACAGTCGGATGATAATTAAATTTCGATCGAGTTATAACTTTATTATTTATTGAGTGTCGTCTCAAGTTTTGTTAAAATAGGACCGATACAACTTGGTCCTACAGAGTTAAAGTGAGTTACTGAAGCAACCAAGACTGCCCTTTCTAGCATCCACTTTCCAAAAGCTTAGGCAAGCTGCAAGAGGAAACTACGAAACCGCTCCGAAATTTCCTAAGTGAGTTTTTTTGCAGCTGCTCATCAAGTACTAGAATTTAACAGCACATAAATAATATAGTTATTCGAGAACCCTGTAAAATCCCGCGTTCCATATGGACCTAATTGATTGCCTAACAATGTGCAAGTCATGAAATTAAAAATATGAGAGGATGAGCATGAAAATGCTGGTACAGAGATATAAAGGAGAGGTAGAGGGGACTGGAACACCAGGGCAGCTAACACCACACTGACCACTCCATCTCCTTCTCCCACCTTTCTCCTTCAACACAAATCCTCTCCCTCCTCTCCTGCTGGCTAAAGAGAGAGGGCGAACATGCATATCCAAGAAGTGCAACCATCCACGGACATCATGGTGATTGCCCCTCTTGCCTTGAAGCTTGCTCCTTTTTCTTGTCCAGGCTGTTCTTCATTTCTTTCGCTGCAGATCCATCTTATATGAACATAACACAACCCTTGTGTGTGTGTGTGTGTGTGTGTGTGTGTGTGTGTGTGTGTGTGTGTGTGTGTGTGTGTGTGTGTGTGTGTGTGTGTGTGTGTGTGTGTGTGTGTGTGTGTGTGTGTGTGCTTGGAATTCTTGGTTTAGCAGTGGGGGTTCTCCGGGCAGTCTACCTTGACTTCAACGACGGGTCCTAAGCTGAAGGAGCCGGCGGTGTCGTCTCCGGGCTCAGGCTCGGTCGGAGCTGCTGCTGCTGCTGCTGCTGCAGAGAAGAACGGGAGGGGCAAGATTGAGATCAAGCGCATCGAGAACACGACCAACCGTCAGGTCACCTTCTGCAAGCGCCGCAATGGACTCCTCAAGAAGGCGTACGAGCTCTCCGTGCTCTGCGACGCCGAGGTCGCCCTCATTGTCTTCTCCAGCCGCGGCCGCCTCTACGAGTACTCCAACAACAGGTCGGTCGTGTTCTTCTCGATTCCGTGCACTTTTTGTAGTATCGCAAATGCACACATGCCTGGTCATCCCAAGGAAATTTAAGGGGGCTCTATGTTAGATTAGACACATGGTGTTTTCCTGAATTCCTGTCCGAATTGGAGCAAGTAAGTTAGCTCCCAGCTTTCTTGCTGCAAAGAGGAAAGCTGCATCTTTTTTGCTGCATGTTTCTGTTTATTAACTGTCTTGTTTATTTCTGTGCTAATGGAGGGAGGGCAGTAGCAAGGGTGAAAGGAATTGCAACGGTTTCTTCAATTTGTTGGGTTGGGTGTGTGTGTGTGTGTTCCATCATCCGTGGTGATGTTTGCGGCTCCCTTTCCGGTTTCTTTTGTGTTCCTGTGAGGTGAGCTAGATGTCTAGATAGATTCAGCGCAGGGTATGCTTTGTGAAGCATGTACATCCCTTTTCTTGCTCCGTTTACCTTCTTTCCCTTCTATTCGAGAGAGAGAGGCTTAGATCTTTCATACCTCATGATATATGTGGCAAGCATATTCACACAAAAATAAGTAATTTCCTCCAATCTCCTCCCTGCTTCCTTTTTGTTGCTTTGGTCATGCTAGAGAAGATCTAGCAATTCTTTCTCTAGCTATGGTTATTGGGTGTGCCCCGTGCAGTGAAGTAACTCGGTAACTGTATGAGAGAGAGAGAGAGAGGTAAAAAGATGCAACACATCTTGGGGTGTGTTTAGATCCCCAAAAATCCCCACAAAATCCAAACTTTCCATCACATCAAAATCACATCGAAATATTAAATATAGCAAATGATTCATGCATGGAGTACTAAATGTAGGTAAATAAAAAAACTAATTGCATAGTTTTGATGTACATTGCGAGACAAATCTTTTGAGCCTAGTTAGGTCACGGCAGGATAATATTTACCACAAACAAACGAAAAGTGCTACAATGTGCTACAGTATCCGATGTGATTTTTTCTCCCACCTCTTTTTAAGGATCTAAACACACCCTTGATGCCAATGTGATTATGTTAGGGTTAGGGTTTCTTTCCATGTGCCCCCATCATCATCATCTCTCTCTCTCTCTCATACGGAGCGTGATGTACTATAGCAGTAGATGTTACTGTTGTCCCTGCGTGTGGTGGTTCTTGTCTCCTCATCAGAGCCATGCATGTGTGCTGTGCTGCATATGTTAAGCGATGCGCCGATGCCCATCACGAGTTCACGACTCACGAGTGCTCTGGGGGTCTGGCACCCTCTGACACCAGCTAGCACTGTAGTTCTTATGACCTACCAAGATAAAAGCAGCAATGCAGAAGAAAATGGCAACATAAAATGAAAAGAATTAAAGCTATCAACCTCATACATTAACTTGGAAGAAACAATGCTTACCTCTGATTGTTTTCCTTAGGCGTTTGTGCTTATTTGTAAATTTCCTTATGTTGCACATACTCAATCCAGCATGAACGTATAGGTTCACAACAGTATTGATAGATTGGATTTGCTCTATATGATTGTATGCATTTTTCTTAATTGCAAAGAACAATAGTTATATGTCTTCACAGAATTCTTTTTTTCCTTTGAAATTTTGAATAGATGATGGTAGCATGCTGATATATTGGATTGAAATGTTTAACGCTTATAGTAGTAATATGCCATTTAAGACAAAAAAGCCTTATTGTTCAGAGGACCAATAGATCTGGGGAAAATTTGTTCTTTTTCTAAGAAACCAAATTACTTTTTAAATGGCGTAGGGAATGAAGATAAGAAGTCAATCCATATATTCTTGTAAAATTCAAAGGAAAATAAATGAATCATAACTTAGAGGCATTACATGCATGCATCAGTTAAAACGTTTGTGCAATTTGTATATACAAATTAGGACCATTTATTTGAAAATATGTCATTGTTTACAATTAAAAGGGCGTACCCAGTGCCATAGGCTTCCCGCACTGTGCGGGGTATTTGAAAATATGTCACTGTTTGCAATTACTTAATATAAATGTGTGTACCTCCATTGTGTCAATCTTTATTATAGAAGGTTCGAGCATAATTACCTATATTAAACATTAGAATGGTGCAAACTATGAAACTAAAACTCAAAAAAGGTTGCTTACAGTTCGTTCCGACAACTGATTTCTTTTTTTTAACTGAGATAGCTGATTAATTTCACCATGAGCATGCATGTTCCAGTGACCATATTGGAGGCAACCGGAGTGGCCAAAATAGCAAATTTCTCTACCTTGCATTTTGTGTATTTGTGTGATATGAATGCTGTCCGTACGGCACCAATGGCATGGCCAGTTCCTTGCTAGTGTTGCATCGGGTGACTACAGGGGAAGAAAGCTGGCAAGCTGGTCAGAAATGGTTATGGCCCTCTAGGGTAGGGCTGGCCAGCTAGATAAAAGCTGAGACCCTGGCTTCTCTATCCCCTCCCCCTTTGTGACCAATGGGTAATAGATTGCCACTGCTCGCCGGCAAATCATGCTGTGGGCAACGCCCTCTGGCTCTCGATAAGCATGCTCGAGGATACCAAGGTTTTGTTCTTCAGATTAAAAAAAAGAACACATTGAGATTTGTAAATCTCTGATGTATGTGTGAGAGAGATTCTATTATTTTCCTCACTCTCTTGGTCTTGAGAATGTTATTTCCCATATCGTTCTGAAGCGTTTGTTTTAAATGTTTGGTCTTTGGGAGGGAAGGGAAATGATATACTAGTCACTGGTAAATTTTTGTTTGGGAATTGCCATTACAGGTTGTTAGTTCTTGTTTGATCATCTCTCAAATTTATTTAGCAAGATTGTACTGACCAGTGCTCAAGAGGGAATGTTGCAAATATGTGTCGAACCATGCATACGTTTTCTTCTTGCTTGCTTTCTTACTTCTAAGTCATTTGTCGAACCAGACTGTAATAGCAATATATAGTTGTTTTGTGAGTTCTCTTTTATTTTAGCAAAGTAGCATACAGTTCTGTTATGATACCATAAGTTCAGCACTCAGCACAAATGAATGTATAAGTTGCAAAAGGTAATTTGTAGTCAAATTGCACTTACATGGTCAATTTAAAACTTTTCAACCAACCATTAATTTGTTTTAATGAGATTTAGGAATAAATTCCTTGAGAAAGTACTACTAGTAGGCTGGGGTCAAAATCGATCTTCACCAAGCAAATGAAAGATCAATAGATGCATAGCATGCCTGCGGTAAGAATGTAAGATGGCTATTTTTTTAAATAAAAGCAGGAGCACTGCTTTATCATTTTAGGAGGTAGAAATGCAGTTTTTTACAGATAATTCGATATTACATAAATTATTTTCTTTCTCTGAAATAACATCTGATACGAGGGTAATTCGCTCACCCACCAGTGGGGTTCGGCTCATCATGAATTAGCCTAAGCAGCGTAAGATGGCTATTAATAATTATATTAGTGGAGTAGGGTCATGAAAATGCGGATCTAGCTACTAAGTAGAACATTCAATATCAATAGCATAAAATACACAAGGTTCAAGAGCACTCAGCACAAATGAATGTATAAGTTGCAAAAGGTAATTTGTAGTCAAATTGCACTTACATGGTCAATTTAAAACTTTTCAACCAACCATTAATTTGTTTTAATGAGATTTAGGAATAAATTCCTTGAGAAAGTACTACTAGCAGGCTGGGGTCAAAATCGATCTTCACCAAGCAAATGAACACTACTAGAAAAAGTGTCATAGGCACCGGTTGAGAATGCCCTTTGGTACCGGTTTTTTGAACCGGTACCCCAAAAGTGGTACCAATGGCTCGAGCCTTTGGTACCGGGTAAAATAACCGGTACCTAAGGCCTCCAAAATGAGACAAAATATTCTTTCGCTGGGATTTGAACCCACGACCTCTAGTCTCGCACGCTACCCCTTTACCATCTCAGCTACATAGTTGTTCTGATTGAGAAGGAGATATATTCCTTTTAAAGTAACCCATGTATGAGCCATAGGTACCGGTTTGTGTTACCAACCGATACCAAAGGCTCCTAAGGTACCGGTTGGTAACACCAACTGGTACCTAAGGCTCGTCTATAGATATCGGTTGGTGGTACCACCCGGTACTAATATAAAAATTACCACCCGGTACCTATGGAGAGCCTTAGGTACCGGTTGATAATATCAACCGGTGACTAAGGCCAATTCAAAAATTCCATCCACCCCAAAAGTACCGGTATGGAGATGAACCGGTACCTATACTACCATAGGTACCGGTTCATTTCGATACTGGTACTTTTGGGGTGGACCTAAGGCTTGTTTTCTAGTAGTGGAATGATCAATAGATGCATAGCATGCCTGCGGTAAGAATGTAAGATGGCTATTTTTTAAATAAAAGCAGGAGCACTGCTTTATCATTTTAGGAGGTAGAAATGCAGTTTTTTTTACAGATAATTCGATATTACATAAATTATTTTTCTTTCTCTGAAATAACATCTGATACGAGGGTAATTCGCTCACCCACCAGTGGGGTTCGGCTCATCATGAATTAGCCTAAGCAGCGTAAGATGGCTATTAATAATTATATTAGTGGAGTAGGGTCATGAAAATGCGGATCTAGCTACTAAGTAGAACATTCAATATCAATAGCATAAAATACAAAAGGTTCAAGTCAGACATGAAACAAAGAAGTTCTCGGTAAAGAGCAAAATCACTGTAGCAGACTTCCTCGAAGACTTGTGGATCTGTCAGCTGTGGTGTTGTGGCAACACACCTCTTGAACCGATATGACAATCGATGTTCCTAACAGTTCCAGTTGGTTATTAATGTCTCTTCTACATCTTTGGCTGGACCTGTGGGGTTCCACTTCCACGTTTGTTCTGCAGGTTCATATATACAGAAACAAGTATTTGCAGTAGTGAGCCGTGTGCACTGGTATATGCAGTGCCTATTAGGTTCATTTATGCTGCTGAAAACTAGTGTTTTGGGATAACTTGGTTCATTTATTTTATCCTGGCCGAACTAACTTTCAGAAATCTGGAATTTTAAGTGACATTATTTTTGGTGGCCTATGCTATATTACTCTTTCTGGCTCCAAATGTAGATTGTTTTATACGTGTGCATTAGAATTAATTACATGTAATGACCTTGGTGCCCTTATTTTATACTGTTTCGGAATTTGGAAACTGTCTGTGAGCGTAGTGGCATAGAGGTTTTAGGATTATTTACAGTTGGGGGAAAAATGAAGGCTACTTAAATTTGGAAGGATGACTGGAGTAGTAGTGGCAAATAGCCATGTAGGAAAATCACACATTTTATTAGTTACCTGTATATTTTCTGGACATTTTAGTTAAAATTTCTATTATAATTTGTGTAATCACTTTTTCCTGGAAAGAGTTCGGCAATCTAAACATTGTTGTTGCTTTTTTTTATCTATCACCACATACAATATTTGTTCATTGGAAAACCATCTCCATCATGTATGTGCATGTAATTAAGCACAGTATACTGCATGTGTGCACTAACTCCGGTAGCATACTGTTTGTGTAACTGCGGCAGCGTGAAGGCAACCATTGAGAGGTACAAGAAGGCAACCAGTGACAACTCCAGCGCAGCTAGTACGGTTGCAGAGGTCACTATCCAGGTAACATCATATCGATCAGTCAACACACAATACTAGTGCTTCTATCCTGAGACCTGGGATGGCGACCACAGGCAATGCCTGCAGGGTTGCAGTCTACTTTCTGAACCTAGTGCAGGCAACATTCCTTGTAACTGTGGCCTCTTCAGCCAAAATGATTTCTCCGAGCAAAATCTTCAGACTGGTCGACATAATTAACTCCTGTAGACTGTAATTCCGGTCATTACACGATAGAAATTTCAGTGATCTGTATATATACACTAATCCTCATGAGAACAAACTTGGACCAGCAGACCATGTGCCGATGTGCATATGGTTGTCCACTGGACAACTCTGATTATTCTACGCTTGAAATGGTAGAGGATGATAGCATGGATATTTTGGACAGTAAAGGGGGATATCAGCGCAGATTAGTAATATGTTTTTGTCGGCTGAATACTTGATGTTTCACTGATTTAAATCCGTTGAATTAAGATTTAGTAACACATGCATGATTTTGTAGCTAAACTTTAGGTTGCCTATCTAAAGGTTGCATGATTTTGTAGCTGAATAATATAGCTTGAAACTGCCATATAATATGGGAGCAGTAGTTAAAAAAAGAGGAACTGAATATTAACTATTTTTTTTGGCTTTTGGCTTTAGGTGTTTATTGCATCAACCTTACCCTTTTTTCTAAAACAATAGCTTTAATGAAATAACAGGGTCAGGCTAGAATACTTTTGGGTTGTATAAAGGACTAAACATGCTTCAGGGAAATATTTAATTTCTTGTTCCTGAAAACAGATTTCCACTAAATAACTTAATTGGATTGGAGTCGGATATTTTGCAATTGGTATAAATGATTGCATCCCTCAGCATTGGATGATACTTAACTTAGTAGGTTACCGAAGCTCCCTTGCTTGACATTTGCTTGAACATCAGAATGAAATATTATTAAATGAACCTAAATTCCAAACTTGCAGCACTACAAGCAGGAATCTGCTAGGCTGAGGCAGCAGATCACCAACTTGCAGAACTCCAACAGGTTCGGTATTTAGACAGAATTATCGAGTACAACATGGTCAATTATCCTAAGGAAAAGGTTTTCCTTTGCTGACCATATAAACTCATCTATTCATGTTCTCCTCAGGACCCTGGTAGGTGATTCTATTTCAACCATGAGCCACAAGGACCTTAAGCAGCTAGAGGCTAGGTTGGACAAAGGCCTGGTAAAGATTAGAGCTAGAAAGGTACACTGTGATAATAATCATATACGTTGCATTGCGAGGAAAATAAATATTTATTTTGTTTGCCCGATTCATGGCCATCTCATTACTCTGCAGAATGAGGTGCTATCTTCTGAACTCGAGTATATGCAGAGGAGGGTACGAGAAAATACAACAAAAATCTGAACTTTATTGATTTTCTTGACATTGAGCATATTACAAGAATTTGAACTTTTTCAGGAAATGGAGTTGCAGAATGATAACTTGTACTTAAGGAGCAGGGTAAGTAATAACCTGTTAGTTATTAAGAAGAATGTGATTACTCCAAGAAGCAAAATTTTTAACTGTAATTACTGAAATGCTATTTTATCCTACCTTTCCAGAAAAAAAATTCTAACAAGTTAATTGCCACACAAATGCAGGTTGACGAGAATGAGAGGGCACAGCAGACAGCGAACATGATGGGGGAGTCGTCGACGAGTGAGTACCAGCAAGGTTTCATTCCTTATGACCCAATAAGAAGCTTCCTGCAGTTCAACATCACGCAGCAGCAGCCTCAATTTTACTCCCAGCAGGAGGACCGGAAAGACTTCAACCTAGGTAAGGTTTCATCTCTACTCTATTTATCTATATGAACGTGTTTAAATGGACACCCCTCAATTGTTGTATAATACCATGTAAATTCCTCTAAATCACATGTCAATTGATCATAAGGGGAAAAAATAGGAAGAAAAAAAGAGAGAGAGGAATTATTATAAAGAGGGTGGCCCTTAGGACCAGAAACAAAAAAAGAAGGTTACAGTGACTTTATAATTGTAGTGCGCCTAGATACCCTTGCATTTAGTTATGCATGCAAAATTTCCTCAACAGTACATCTCACTGTAGTTCTGCATCTCGTTTTTCTTTCTTTTATTGTGTTCAGGTGGAAGATAAATGGACCAATGGAGATCCAGTTATCTGTGATGTGCCTGCAAGTGAGGAGCTGGAACTTTATTTATATTTAAAAAAAAGATGACAACTACTGCTTCATGTGCATGCAAGCACAATTATATTAAGGCTTTAGCAGCACCTACCTATGTGATGCAATTAATCTTTATTTGCAACTGGGACACTGCATTATTGTTCATGTTTCTATATGGAATATTTGTGATGCTGTCTTATTATTAACTTTCACCAAAGTCATGCACAAACAAGTAGGATTCTTGCCGGTGGCGGAGGGCAGATCTCAACTACTCGGTGTCTGCCTACAAACTGGAGGAAAAGATCACGGCGACGCATGAAGTAGTCAGTCAGATCTCAAAATCATCCATCCACATCCATCCATAGCGCATGATCATCATGGACGACACTTTGCCTGGTCCCAATTCCCACACAGCATCCAGCCCAACAACGTTGATGGGCTAAAGAATCGGCCCGGCGCGAGCACGCACGCGTGCAGGCCCTGTAAAAAAAAACGACGCGCGCGCGCGAGCGTAGGGGACGCGAAACGCGGCCGGCCGCGGCCAGCCGGCCACGGTCGCCGGCCGAGACGAGGCACGGACGGCCTCGTTTCTCTCTCGTCCAGCGAGCCCCGGCCTCTCCCTCCCACCACCCATCCGCGCTTGAAAGCCAGGCCGCCCACCACGCGGGGGCGCCATGCCCATCATATGCAACAAATTAAACCAACGAGCGAGCGAGAGCAATAATCAGGCAGCCAGGCCAGCATCCATCGCCGCCGTCCATGGCTCGACTCGGCACCGCCTCGCTCGTGGCCCTGGTGGCTTTGTGCGTGCTCTGCTGCGCGGCGTCCTCGGCGGCGGACCTCGGGGCGCTGCGGTCGTCGCCGTCGTGCGACCGGGCGCTGGGGCAGTGCGCGGTGGGGAGCGACGAGGAGGACGAGTTCGCGGCGGGGCTGGGCGGCGGCGAGGCGTCCCTGCGGCGGGCCATGGCGCAGCGGCAGCCGACCAACCGGTACATCAGCTACGCGGCGCTGCGCGCGGACCAGGTGCCCTGCAACCAGCGCGGCCGCTCCTACTACAGCAACTGCGCGTCGCAGCAGCCCGCCAACCCCTACCGCCGGGGTTGCTCCGCCATCACCCGCTGCGCGCGCAACACCAACTGATCTCATCGTCAGGAGGATCAATCATGCACGTCTGAGACTGAGAGAGGTCGAGGTCCTGATCGATGATGACGACGATGACTGCATTATTGAGTAATTGTACGGTGCGAATGATGATCGAGTAATCAAGTAGCTCGATTATTAGGTCCCGTCCTAGCTTGCAGTCTGTGCTCCAAGTAGTTATTGGGATCAGTGCTTGTATGATCGATCGACAATGTACTCATGGAATAAGGAGGATTCAAGAAAGGCCACGCTCAGCAAGAGTAGCGTCTGATCGATCGCAGATGTATGCTTGGTTGGATCTCTACTCTGTTCATACTTCCCCAATTTTTTTAAAAAAATTAGTTGCATTGCTTCTTTTATGTCCATTTGATCGCAAACTGGGCCTAGAACCACATAATTGAATTGGGCCGAATTCATTTCTAGTGCTTTTGGATCTTGGAATCTCATTTGGAGGCCCATTCCCAGGAAATTGCGCAACAACTAATGAACCAAGTCCACATCCCTCCTCACTTGATGATAAAATATTTGAAGTGATACATATAGTGTCAATTGACAATTGCTCGCACGTATCGACCAAAAAAAACATTTTTTTCATAGTTGAGAGAGTGCAGTTGAACGAACCAGCAATGCCACCTGCGTTTATTCAACCACAAGAAAAATATACACACGAAGATGCACGTATTCAAATACCCTCTCAAGGAACAAAATATTTTTTTCCTCTCAAGGAAAAAAGTGCATCTGCGTGACTAAGGACGACTTAACGACCTAGTAGTAGCAAAGTGTAAAGATTTTTTTTTTTGGAGATTAATTGTGCAAGATCAGCAGATCACGCAAAGAAGCGGGGCTGGCAGCTGACGGCCCTCTCCATCGTCTTGGAGGCGCGGAGCTCGTCGTGGCACGTCGTCGCCGACGACGCCCGCCGGTTGAAGCTCCTCCGCGCGATGTCCCTCATGGAGCCGGCGAGGGAGAGCTTCGGGTTCAGCCTGGTGGTCGCGTTGAAGTCCCTGCACACCGCCGTGTGCGACCGCAGCGCCGCCTCCACGCCGGCGCCGGGCTCCCGCCGCAGCCGCTCGCCCACGGCCTCCGCGCAGAGGCCGCACACCCAGCTCCCGCAGTGCGCCGCGCGGACGCGGCGGATGTAGGCGGCCGTGCAGTCCTCCGGCACGCCGCAGCACGCGCACGCGCACCGCACCGTCTCCGCCACCTCCAACGACGAGCTTCCGCTGCCACCGCCGGGAATGAGCTTGTTGGCCTTGGCGTTGTTGGAGCACTCCGAGAATGAGCGCCGCAGCTCTTGATCCTTTTGCTGAAAAATCTGAGCAATGATGCATCAGTTATATATGCACTCATGTGCTCTTTTATTTTTAAAAAAATAAAATAAAAACATTCATGTGACTTCTGCAACATGTTCAGACAAGCTTTGCTCACGTTATTCACTTTGAGAATGAATTTAATTAGCTAAGGATATGCTCTATGTAGAATCATAGAACCTAATTACATATCATTAATTGATTATTGCAAAAATTAAATGAGCTCTTTACCTTGGCTCCAAGTAGGCAAGTACTCCCGGTTTGCAACATCGTGGTATCCTGAATCTTCGTCATCTATCGTGTTTCACTGAACTAAGCTGAACTGCTTCTTGGTTGGTTGCCAGTGATTTGGATTAACGATCTGTATCCTATTTATAGGCACAAATCTTCTTTGTACCAGCAGTAACATGAGTTGATATATGCGTGCTAATAACGAAAAAGTAGTAGGCAACTTGTATGTACTTTAATTTCCCTACTGAAACAAAAAAAAAAGTGAGGTGATCGATCAGGCTAGCTGCTATTGGACATGCACAGCAACTTGTTGATATGAAAGAGAAGCATGTATCTTTCGGACAGTTAGAGAGAGATCTATGTAGTATCACATATAGCTACAGGTAGGTTCTTGTGACGGTTATAAGAAGTTGTATGTCCTGTTCCTTAAGGAACTTTTGGAGCAAATCATTGCTGTCTGTCACCTCTGAACTGGCACTGTCACAAGTTGAACCCTGAAGAGCTCGTAGGTGCTTAGAGAAAGCTAGATTTCTAACTTTAACCGTCATATAAAAGAAGAGCGATAGTGTGACTAATTTTCAAGTGGTTCAGTTAAAGCAACTTATTTTGATTACCATAAATAGGTAGGATACTGCCTAAACTAGGTTACTAAAAACAAAGAAATTGAAGAACAGAATGCATCTCATTATTCTTATGCAAAAAATTTGCTGGATACGGATCAACTAACAATGCAAAAAGTCGACTCCTTTTTCAATCCTCAAACCGAATGGATATGCCAATGCCAATGGTTGGTAAATGACCCAGAGCTTCAATGGCAATGTCATATTTGGAGCTCGCCATTTTTTTCTCAAGAAGCCGTTGAGAAGCTGTCCCAAAGAGGCCTAAGAGGCACGAGTCTACTTGTCAACTAACTAACTAACCTAAGATCATCTAAATTGAAAGAATGGATGAGGGTCTGAGCCATTAAGATATTAACCTGCAAAAGGAGGTGTTGGAACTCTGGTACAGAAATGATGGTACAGTTGCTTAATAACTTACTGGAGGTAATAAATAGTTCCTTTCATTATGACATCATGACACGAATCATTCATCTGAATTCAATCGCCTTCATAAGGACCACCACCGAGTGAGGATGTCCATAGATAAAAAAGAGGGTGTGTTGAGAAAGATACATGAACCTAACCAGAAAGGAAGCCACATATGCAGCAGCTTGCAATCAGTGTGCAGAACTACAACAAAGTGGCAAATATAATGGAAATTTTCGGTGTCCTCATACATACTGATTATATGCTACAAGTAGTAAAGCCATAAACTACTTTTGTTTGAGACAGTTATTTTTTGAAGCTACCTTCACTATATAACCATTAAAACTGTGGAGTTGAATTACATTTGAAATGAAGCAATCAAAAGAAAAATCCACAATAAAGTTCAAAGGCACGAGAAAAATCCTCGAGATGAACTTAACTTGCTGTGAGCATTAGATTTCAAAAGGAAAAAAAATGAAGGCCCTTTGTTATTTTTAGAGGTCCTTGGACAAGAGAGAATAATAAAACTGTCAAAAAAAAAGAATTATAATGTGGTTAACTCGACTTATTTGGAAGGAATAGGAAGAAATGTAAGAACCATATTGGAGCAGAGACTACATGCATGGTAATATGTGCACGGTCTTCCAAATAATATTTTGATGATTCATTTATTGTACATTAATTTATTGTATATTATATCATTTATGGTTATAAACTTATAATCATGATAAACTACTCCCTCCGTCCTAAAATGTAGGGCATTCTAGGACTCAAAATTTGTCCTCAAATATAAGACATTCTAGGTTGAAAGTGGACCCAACCATCTTAATTGTGCATCGTTTTCGGGTCTTTCTCAATAGAAAGATGTGTATACAACCATGCAGAGAAGGTGCATGTGGGGGAGGTGCATGGGGGAAATGACATGCTACCTTAATTAGTACATAGTTAATGACCCAAATAGAGTTTCAATGCATAATAATTAGGGGTAGGAGAGTCTTTTCTACACAACCATAATCTGTTCTAAAAACTCTAAAATGCCCTACATTTCAGGACGGAGGGAGTAAATTTGATTATGAATACAATCATATAAAGTTTATATTAAAAAATAAAAAAATAATAATCAAATTATTGGTCAAATATTGCAAAGTTTGAATCTTGATATGCGCGTGTCTTATAAAAGTAGATGGAGGGAATATAGATACTCCCACCGTCCCAAAATAAGTGTAGTTTTAGCATTCAAAATTTATCTCACATGAATGTAGTTTTAGCTTGTAATGAGATCCATCTAATTAAAGCAATACCAAGTACCAAGAAAGTATTTTATAAGAATAAATATAGAGCCAATCAAATATTTAATAGATATTATTTTTCTAGTTCCAATGCATATGCATGAGAATATAGAAAATCAAATAAATAACACGATTTTCAATCACAATTGCTAGAATTAATTAGAGGTAGCAAAGTATTTCTTAGGATGAGTAATGTGTCTAAAATTTTATAAAACGACACTTACTTTGGGACGGAGGGAGTATATCCTAACTGATATGGGCAATTTACGTTGCGCAGGTATTAGTTATGTGATCGATTGGAACGCAAGGAACCCGTGCAAGTGCAGGCAAAAGCGAGCTGATAAGGGACCATCCTAACTAGAGCTACGACGTATAAAAAGGTGATGTAATTAAAAGTGGTTTAAAAGTGCACGTATAGGTCACTTTTCATTTAAACCACAAAGCGGGCAGGCATTGCTAGTGATCGCTGATCGTTTGTCCGTGTGATCAACTATACGATGCAAAAAGGGATGGAATTTCTAAAGATGATAGAATCTGGCGAGGGTATTTTGATATTTTGCTATATCCGCTGCCAGAAATTAGCCTTCATTGGCTGGGTTTGGAGGGCTATGGACTAAACTTTAGAAGTTGACTAATTTTTAACCCAAGGCCATATCTGTTTGGATTAGCTAGAGTAAATTTTTAGCTGACTAAAAATTAGCCCTTCTACCCAATCAGACCCTAATTCCACCCTACCAGAACACGCAGGTTACTGCTTCCATGGCCGAGAAATAGTAGTGCATCCAGGATTTGAAGCTAGGTTGGTTATTTTTTAATAACATAATAGACTCTAAAAACTAGCCACTTGTCTTACAATACACAATTTTTATATGATCCTACATTACAACCATGGCTACCATGCATTCTGCAAGCTATCAATTGGAGTAAGCAATTATTGAAACTAGTGAATTGAGTACTATACTATCGGGCCAAGAATTGCTGGCCTCCCGTGAGTTCTGGCCCCACATGGGCCCGTGCACTGTTCATGTGGACCCGCGCACTGTTCACGCGGTTCCCACGTGGGACCCGTACACTGTTCATGCAGGTCCCACGTACTATTTAGGTGGGACCCACATGGGCCCACGTACTATTTAGGTGGGGCCCACATAATTTTTAAATTTAATTAAATGCTTCCTCCCCTTCCTACATTACCTTCTTCATTTTTATGTTTTTCTCATTTCTTATACTAATAATTGATATACAAAAAGTCATATGCAACACCATTTTAATTTTTTCCCACACCTCACAACGGTAAACTAAAAATATATTTATAAGAGTTATTAAAATTATGAACCAGTTTAATCTAACATAAATAAATCTATTTCCTTCTAATAATTAGTTTTCATAATTCATAACACGAATCACACGGTACTATTTACAATGACCCACATACTATTCACACCTACACTCACACAAATACTACTAATCATAAACTTTAATACATATTTAAAAAATTACCAAAAACCTTAAACCATTCCAATGTAACGTACAAATCCCAACAAATATTCACATCCAAATAATTGAATTTTAATTTTCATACAACTTTTTTCACTATATAATGCTTTTTTTAAATTATTTTAAATAATATTTTTGCACAGGCGCGCATCGCCCGCCAACCTGTCTAGTTACATTCCCACTGATGAACGTGAAATGTGCCATGACCACGCAGTTAGCCTTGCAAATGGGTTGGAAATTAAATTATACCCACACCAATCCATTCTCATTAGTAAAATTAATATTACCCACACCACCTCAAACCACCATCACCACACACTAATCCAGCCCAAATATTTCAGCTCATAATATAATAAACTATTAGTCAAACTATGGTTACAACCTAATAAGAATTTGTTTCCTAAAAAAAATTTATAGTGTAGATTTTGCCGCACCATTTTGCACAGAATAGCTGCCACTCATACTGAGTCATTTCCAACAAATTTCAGTCAATTTCGATAAAATTTTATAGTGTGAACTCGAGATTTCATTTATAGGGTCCGACTCTTGACGTAGGGCCCACGTGTGATTCTAGCCACACTGCTTTGTACAGAGTAGCTGCTAGTCATACTGAGTCATCTTCAACAAATTTCAGTCAATTTCGATAAAATTTTGTAGTGTGAATGTGATGTTTTATTTTTAGGGTCCGGCTCTTGATGTGGGGCCCACGTGTGATTCTAGCCACACTGCTTTGTATAGAGTAGCCGCTAGTCATAATGAGTCATTTTCAATAAATTTCAGTCAAATTTTAATAAAATTGTATAGTGTGAACGCGAGATTTTATTTGTAGGGTCCGTCTGTTACGGTATCGACATTTATATATAGTCATAGTATCCATTTCAGCCCAACCCAATCCATCTCAATTCGCATTTACATATAGAACCCGCTCCACAACGCTCCATTAGTTAATACAACCCACTTGAACCCACCCAAACACAATTCATATGAAAACTCAACCTAATAAATCTATTTCAACCCAATCCATTTGCAGAGCTACACGCAGTCATGGTGCGTGTCCTTGGGCCAGATCTTCGGGTGGGCCACAGCCCACCCAACCCAACGCACCTCTAATTCTGTCTCCTAGTGCAGCAGGCGAATAAATCCTTTTCCATTCCGTAGCATCCATCATGCTAGCTGATGGAACCTGTTTTCTTCCAAAGCGTATGGATTCTCATCTATGCTAGGCTGCCACTGATCATATGCAAGTGGGAAGGGAACATATGCAACTCCATCATCAAGCAACTGATCATATATTCATATCAGAATTCAGAATCGATCGAACAAGCTAATACAAGTCTCTTTCCGTGGTCCAGCAACGCCGAGCCAATGGAGGAGCATCATCCATCACAGTCCACTGGTTGCCCACTGGGCGGTTGGGCCCACAATAACCTCTCATATCTTTTTCTTTTTGAAAGGAGAATAATCTCTCATATCGACATGGAATGGAGACAACAGGAGCCAAGTGTCCCTTTCAAGGTTCAAGCGGCCTGCCTGACACCACACGTACAGACACCACGGTAGACAAGGAAGGAGAGACAAGCAAGCAAAGCAAGCGACGACCCAGAGGGAAGTGTGATGTGATTAACAATGCATTAATAGAATGAGTTTGACGAGATAGCAGCCAATCATTAGGCGACAATTCGGCGGTAGACGGGGCGACTGATGTTGATGGCTCCTGGAGCTTTATTTCAAGCGGCGGCGACGACGTCTCCTCCGGCTGGAGCACCGGCGGCGGCAGTTTCGGCTTCCTCGATCCGCGCGGCGATGGCCTTGACCCCGCCGTCGAGGTAGCCGAGCAGCCCGTCGAGGCTCCACCCCGGCACGGGATCGCACTCGAACGCCCACACCAGCCTGCACCGCCCCGCCGCCGCGGCCGCCTCGTCCTCGTCGTCGGCGACGACGGCCATGCTGCCGACGTAGCGGCCGAACCCCATGCTGCTGCCGACGACGGCGTACGCAAGCCGGCGTGCGCCGCCGTCTATCTCCAGCAGCTCCTCGCGCGCCCAGTTGGCGACCTCCCGCCCCGCGCCCCCTGCCCCGGCGGCGGCGGGCGCCAGGGAGGCCACGTAGCGGACGCACCCGGGGCGGCCGTCCTCCCCCGCCGCGAGCTCGCACACGTCGATGCCCGGGAGGTACCGGTGCAGCGCGCAGAAGCTGGCGATGTGCGGCCACGCCGCCGAGGCCGGGGTCGACGGCAGAGCCGCCTCCACCGTGCCCCGCCACTGCTCCTGCTCCTGCTGCAGCTGCTCCGCCGCTGCCGCCTCCTCCGTCTCCATCGCTCCTCTCTTGGATGCGCTCAGGATGTGCTGCTGCCTGCTGCTGCTTGCGACGCCACCGGCCGGTGGCTAGCTAGCCGGGCCGACTCTTGATATCGTGCGTGGTGCGTGGTGCGTGGTTGGTGTTGGTGGGCTGCGCCTGCGCGTCGTCTTCCGGTGGTGGAGACGAGAGGGTCGTGTCGTCGCACGTGTGCGACTTGGGTTTGCAGCATTGGACGGTTTGTCCTGACTCTGCAGGCTGCAGTTGGTTGGTGACGCACTGGAGGGGAGGTCTGTGCACGCTGTCATTTAGTAATCCCCTCGTGTTTGGACGCATCACTCAAAGTCCTAGGAAAGGAGCGCAGACTATACATGATTTTTCTTTTTTGGCCTCGATCCACGGCTTTCTTTTGCTCGTCTGGCTAAACATGACTTCTTGCAGGACATTGGAGTAGCAACTTCCAAGGATCGGAAGAATTAAGAAAGGGACTTGCAGATCTCGCTTAGAGCAAGTATAGTGGGAGGCGGCGGCGTAGAATCCTACGTGGAGAGAGAAAGTGGGAACGAGAGGCTCGCGAGACCGCGACTGACAGCAGGCGACTACGCATTTGAGCAGCTTCTATGGGCAGCCGTTTGTTGCTGCGCAATAAAAAACAGTGGGGCCCGCCACCACCCCGCCCACCTTGCAGCCGGCAGCCGGCAGGCTTATTAGCCCTGCTCTTAAGCTTGACTGAACATGGTGAACATGGGCAGATCTTGCTAAGAGAAGCTACGGAAGAGGCGTTCTAGTGTTTCTTCTTTCAGAGACTTGCTTGTGCAGAGGCCTGTAACGCCATCCATCGTTCCTATCCTCAAAAGTTACTTCATCATACAGATTAAAGTCGTAGGTGTTATTTTTATTTTTTGTCCTTGGCAAAAGAAACGACTGTGAAGGAAAGGCTAGCTTCGGCAGAATCCCATTCCAAATACCATGCAAAAGTCGTGGTTGTTCTGCCATCCCATCCTGAACGATTGCTGTGGCATGTCATTTGTCATGCTACCCAAAGGTCAAAGGAGCCACCTGTGGCTGATGCTGGCAGTTTGTTTATTGGTGAAATGAGATGAAACTCGGGAAGGTCAGATCTGTTTAAAGAAATGAAAATTATAAAGAATTTTCTGTAGAAGCAGTGACTCATTTTCAACTCTAAAATTAAGTGCTCCAAGGCCACCCTTGCTTCTTTTTGACAAATTTGGCCCATGTCTGGTAGTACCAGCCGACTCGGCTGCTATGGAATTAGGCCCATATTGACCCATTGCGCTCCTTATTTCGGGCCTGCATAACTTCTTCTTCTTCTTTTCAATTTTGCTTATTATTAGGAACGAACTTAGAAAAGAAAAGGCAGTTTTTATCGTAGGAGATGTTGCAAAAAAAACTTTATCTACGCAGGAATAAAATACAAGTCACTCGGTTAAACTTATAAATATATTTACAGCATGCCTACCTGAAGCAAAGGTGAAGGACGAGGTAAATCAACGCCAACGATCAGGCACATTACATTCAGTGATTTACACCAAAGGCACACTATAGCAGTGGACCAACTCGATCCAGCGTTTCACTCTACCAAAACGCCAACGGGAAAAAGGCGTCCTCCATCCAACTAAGCTCCTCGCTGCTCGCCCTCTCATCACCTTTTCCTCTCTTTTCTCCAAAGCGCTCGCCACCTTTGCTGCTTTCCTTCCATTGGCGCGCCCAGATCACTCAAATCATTAGGCCCCGCCGGCCGGCCGCGTCTCTCCCGGCCTCCCCCTCCTCCCCCTCCCCCAGCTCCGATCCCGTCCCTTTCCAACCACCAGAAGCCGCAGAAGGCGGAGCTCCGCGGCCATGGATGACCGAGCTCGCCCGGCAGCAGCTTTCTTTCCTTTTCCTGCCACGGATGAATCCCCATCGATCCACCCTCTACAGAGCCCGGACATGAGCCCATGACAGCCAAGTGTCACGCAGGTTCAGGCCCTTTTTCCTGGACATTATTGGACGCTTGCATTACATTGGTGCTGCTAGCTTTTCGCCTAATGTTCCGCTGTCACTCACCAGCATCTTCGATCTTCTCCTTGCTTGCTCTTTAGTTTCCCGCATGCATCAATGGTAGCTTGACACGCGCTTAGTCGATGGTGCTCCTTGTCATCTCTTGTACAAATATCTGATAAATTCCTGGAAATGAGGAGTCTTTATTTTATTTTCTGATAAATAAAATTACTTGTTCAAACGAACTAGTATGTGTATGATTCTTTCTTTAGACGAATAATAATTACTTTCTAAATGTGAAATAACAAGTGAATCACGTTGTACATAGGTAACGACATTATGTTGAGATAATAGTGGCTTGATGACGCTTTTTTTATTTTTTAACCGTACCGTGAACCTATTTGTGCACATGACCTGCTTTAAACTCCCAGAAGCAGAGTAGTCACACTGTTAAAGCCAGCAAGATACAGGGATGGATTTAGCCTAGCCCTGAAAAAGGCAGAAAAGATATCAGGGGGCTCAGTCCTTTCCCTGTTCAATCCTCCTCCACGTATTTGCTGCCTCCTTTTGCCATTTAAATAATCTCCTTTTCAGTGCAGGGACTGGTCTGCATATATACCACATTATAACATTAGAAGACAAAGTTTGTGGACCAATTCACTTGCGTACGTACGTATAATGGACCAAATGCCTCTTTCTATTGGTAGTGCATAATGACAATGACGCAAAGAAAAAAAATGCATTCTACACTGAAGCAGCATGTAACATATATAGTTGGATGAGAGACGACAACGATTATTCTGGCCCTGTTTAGTTTCCAAAAAATGTTGCACAGTATCCGTCACATCGAATCTTCGAACACATGCATGAAGTATTAAATGCAGTTGAAAAAATAACTAATTACACAGTCTAACTAATTAGCACGAGCTAAATTTTTTAAGTCTAATTAGTCCATAACTGGATATTATTTGTCAAGTAACAACGAAATGTGCTACAGTACCAAAACCCAAACATTTTCACCAACTAAACACACCCTAAATCACTGTAAAATGAATTGGAAGGCTGTTGTTACTCTCATTTTACTTTTGTTGCTCCTACTACTGTTTTCTTTTGGAGAATGTGCGTGCATCTGCAGATCTGGAAAACTAAAACTGTCATCGTAAATGTTAGTATGGACCCTTGCAGTTTTTGTACAACATAAACAGCTACTATCCAAGTACTAATAATTCGAGGTACCTATGTATATTCACGTATCTGCAAGTGCGCACTATCTTGTTGCCAAGAAAGAAGAAGCTGTTAAAGAAGCTAAAAGGTCATATGATCTATGTGTCTATGAATTAAAGATGGCAGCCTTTCTCTTCCACTTTCACTAGTGGAGACCCGAGAGCTAGGGAGCACAATGTGTGGGATGGATCCTTGTGTGAGCACTTGGCTGCTGGGGAGAGAACAAGTGACAATCTCCCGTTACCTGAGGAGTTTGATCTTGTGTGGCCTTACTGATTCTCTTTGTAGCTTTAGTTCCCACTATATGTCATGCAAACCCGACCCAGGGATAATATTTATATTTTGCTAATGGCTACAAAACTTGCATATGATGAAAAGGCAAGCCCAACCAAACCCACCTCAGGAGAGCTAGACTTTAGTGGGAGTAATTTAGTCACAAATAGGGAAAAGCAGGACAGAAAGCAAAGAGCACCAGAATATACTTGCATAAAGAGCAAAGGTCGTGTAGTTATTTTAGTGTCAAATTATTAGCAAAGTGCAGCTTATGGATAAGCTCAATCCAACAGCTAATAGTGCATGCCAATCTTATTTTTACTGTATATAATTGTGTGAGTTTTGGAGGAAAATTTTATATATGATCATCCAGCTGCCAAGCATGTGTAGCCACTGAAAAAAAAAACACCTCATCATGTATATATTGGCGCAAAGCACTGGGAATTCCTGCTATGATCAGTCATACTCCACATAATTTATTTGCCCTTTGTTGCTATTTTTTACAGTATTATTACTATTTTAAAAGGTACTTTTTTTGCTATTGTTTCTCCCTAATCTCCTGCAAACTTCTTTTAACTACTCCCTCCTTCCACGTTTATAAGGCATGGTGGAACATGGCACAGTCTTCTAAACAACATTTTGACCATTTATTTATCATATATTATATCACTTATGATTATAAACTTATAATCATTGTAAATTATATTTGATTACAAATCCAATCATATAAAATTTATGATATAAAAATAAAAATTTAATAGTCAAATTATTGGTTAAAGATGGGAAGGTTTGAATCTTGATATACGTATGTGTGTCTTATAAAGCGAAAGGGTGCCTAGCAGCCTCAGGTCTTGAGTTCGATTCTAGGTGGGAGCGAATTTCAGACTGAGGTTAAAAAAATCTTCTCGCCTGCCTACACGCCAAAGCACATGGAAATAGGTCCCGTCTCACCCCGGCCCGCTCTCACACGGGTTACGGTATGGGTTACGGCACCCCTGCGCAAGGGTGGAGCAGGGGTTCGGGGGTTTTCTCGGCCTGCGTGAGAGGTCTTCTTCTTACATTAATGCTCGGGGGGCGGCTTGCCCCTCGCAGGTCGAGTTTTTTTTATGTCTTATAAACATGGAAGGAGGAAGTATGAGATAATTTTGTTTCTCTCTTTAATTTAATAGCCATAGATCTTGCCATTGTTGCTCAGGAAAAAACTATCTATTATACAGTATGATTTATTGCACATTAAAGTGTATGGAAACTTATGTGGACAAAGATTTTAACATATATAGCTGCCTAGCTGTTCAAAGTCGTACTATCTTAGTAGCAAAGCTAAAACTCCAATCCATTTTATAAAGTTTTTTATCTGCTTGTTTGAAAAGGGGTCACAAAGCTGGTTCCGGCTTGGAATTCTCTGTGGAAAGCTTAGAACCACAAATAATTGCCATAGGAAAACAGAAAATAGATACTGTTCCTTCCAACCTTGTAGCTTTTCTTTCTTCTTCAGCTACCTTTTCAAAAGGCCAAATTAAGAGAAGTGACTTTTGGGCAATCATTTTGCTTCAATTTGTCAACAGCTGAATAAATAGCTCTTTCACAAAAAAAAAGCTGAATAAATAGCTATCTTCGAAATTTTTCTTGTAAACTTGTATGTTACCCAATCCACAAGAAGTTGCAATTATTCACACATCAGGGGCATGATACTAATTAAACATGCTCACTAGGGCTGAAAACCCCGAGTTTTTTTTTTTGGAATGAAAAAATGTTTCAAACAATTGATGAATTTAACCCAAACAATACCAGCCTGACCGAGCAACACACAGGTTCAACGAAACACTGGTAAAAAAAAATGGAACAGTAGCAAGCATTGGTAGCTATCAAATAGGGGCTGGTCACAACGGGAGGAAAGCAAAGGGCCTGGTTTTGCAAAAGTTCATAAACGTAGAGTTTGTGGGTTGCCTTTTGTTTGTGTGTCACCTTTGTTTTAATTTCTACCACCATCAGAGGGGACATCATGTTTGGGTGGAGCACCAGCCCACTTGCGCACCAGACCCACTACCCCACCCCACAATCTGATCTGGCCAATTAGTGTTCCTTCTCTGCATATATATCTCTGTCTTTCCAATGGATAAGACGGATCAGATATGTTAATCTAAATCTAGACGAAACCTGATGTGACAGCTCGATTTGGTTGTGTTGATTTCTGGTACAGCAAGTATATTATGTATATAGCATGCTGCGATGTAACAAAGCTCTATATTGATATATCGAATTAAATGGGTTTTCTTGCACTGCATAATATTTTATACTTCTGAATCTGTTGTATTGGGTCACATTTCAGTTCATCTTGCAGCCTACATACTTTTACATTGACAATCGAAGTAGGGAGATATTTCTTACTTGATGTTGGGCTATAAATATTTTCATGATGATTATATAATCATACCCACACACTGACATTTGTACTAGTTTCATCTCAAATCTTCCTATATAGACTTTTTTCCCCATAAAAGACATGACATGTTCCTCTGAAACTTTGTAATGAGAAAAAGGATGAATAATTGTTTGCAACTCTGCTTTAGTAGCAGAATTCCTCCATACAAAATGGTATTTCGCTGATGTAACTTGATCCTGAAATCAACGTCATCTTCATCGAAGGCTGTGCCCTTGAGAATCTGAAACCTTTCATTATTATGCCTAAGTGGATCCAGAATGCCATTATGATACGGATTTAGCACACATTTGGTTCATAACAACGAAGAAAAAATACGTAAAAGAATACATAAGTCAATAACCAGTATAACTTTATGAAAATATCCTCAAATTAATTTTCATACTCGACACATATATAATCTCTAGATTGAGCCTCACATATATTGCCTGAGAGAAAAATCCTACTAGTTTCAATAGTCATGATGTTGTTCAAAAGAAAAGGTTAAGGCATCTACTTCAAGTTTGTTTTGGACCCAGCAGTGGCTAGCAAGACCAGTATGTACACAGACGTCTCATTCCATATACCAAAAAGTGACCTCGATCAGCATTGCCTGTGTGGAAAAGCCATGGTCTTTGTCTCGTTGAGTCTTGAGCTCCGAGCTGATCGATGACCAACTTTAGCCAAAGCCAAGAACACAGTGCAATAATCAAGAAGGAAAAGAAACTAAATTAAAGGGGGACGAGAGAAATTCCTCACTTGCTCACTAAGGAATAAGAGCTTAGCTTTTAGTGAGCATCAGAGCACAAAACGGGTGTCTTGTATGTCCTCTTTTTGACCAATTATGTACTGTATTTAGATCTTGCCAATGGTATGATGGTAAGCAACAGTTTGTGTCCACGATTATGTATGTCAAAGTAGTAACATATTTTCAATTCCTAGTCCTAAAAAGATCTTTAACTATTTCGGTGTCATTAAGAAGATAGTATATTTTAACTGCAGTGTAAGGTTATACTAAGCAATACGGTGGCCTTTATTTCGAAAACAAACCACTTTTTTTATTGTTCATAAAAACTACTCTAGTTTGCATACGTCTGTTTATACCAACAAAATAACTATTTTACAATAAGACCAGCAAAGATTATTGATAATTAAAGAGACTTTGGCTCTTTGTCCACCTGGTCCGTCTTGCTTCCTTCTTAATGTTGCCGCCGCCATTTCCTTCGAACTTCCAGTGACTTAGTTGTGGACACATACATATATTCTCCGAAGTGATTCTTTTGAGACTTGACTTGCGAGGCTTTGGAAAATGACCGCTCCACCAACCGACTTCTGCAAATTTCTTGTGTCAACTTCACACACCACCAAATTAAAGAAGCAGCCTTTTATTTAGCTGTTCATACTCTGCAGCAATCAGTGTCACTTCTACCAATTCAAACCACAAAGCCAACTCAACAATCCAGGGGCGGAGCTGCATGGAGGTGCTGCAGTGTCACTTCTACCAATTCAAACCACAAAGCCAACTCAACAATCCAGGGGCGGAGCTGCATGGAGGCACCGGGATCGTCGGACCCCAACGGATTTCGTCAAAATCAAGGGGAAATCACTATTTAGTACTGTTCATATGTGTGGTGGACCCCGGCGTCGAATGCATCGGACCCGACGCCAAAAAATTCTGGCTTCGCCCCTGCAACAATCAACACTAAAGTTAACTGTGGCAAAATATAGTCTCTGTATTACAAATATACTACTATTTCACTGTTGACAAATGACAACACAAATGGGAACAAGCTGGGGAAAAAACAAGGTGATTGCACTAAACCTTCCTTCCAAATTAAGTTGTGTCATTTGTGGGGCCATTGCCACCTTTCCTTCCCTTAAATACCTCCCCCTCTCCGCCCCCATCCTGCTCATTCCATTCCATCAACCCAAGCTGGCTAAGCTCCAAGAAATCAATCAGCAGCTCTCGCTGATCTCCTTCCCCTAGCTTTGGTTGGCCTGCTGTCAGGCTCATCTGTCCAATTCTGCAGTCTCATCGCCATCGATCCTCGGGAGTGCTCAGACGAGTTCGATCTGCTTCCCATAGGGAGGAGCTAGCGGTTGCTCGTAATATAATGGATCTCGCGACGACGCCGGCGCGGCGGCCCGTGGAGCCCGGGCTGGCGCGGCGGCTGTGGCACGTGGTGCTCGCCGTGTGCCACATGCTGCGGCGCGGCCTCTCCCGCAAGCGCATCATGATGGACGTCCACCTCCTGCTCGGCCGCGGCAAGCTCGCCGGCAGGGCGCTGCGCGGCCTCCTCG